>NC_053039.3:476635156-477235156 GCF_002575655.3 Aegilops tauschii subsp. strangulata
TAATGAGGTTATTGCTCAAAATGCTTAGTGATATGCTCCAAAACCCTCCACTACTTTCTCATGCCCACATATGTCCCAAACCAAAAAGTCCAACTCGGCCCCACCGGAATTTCATATCCGGAGCCACCGAGTTCAGTTGACATAGCCACTGCCAGAAACCCTAGTCTATTCGGTCCCACCGATAGGGAACTCGGTCTCACCGAGATGGGATTGTAATCTCTTTGTTTCCCTTCGTAACGTTTCGGTCAAACCGAGATGAGCGATCGGTCCCACCGATTTTTCAATGCAAACACTCTGTTTCCTTTTCGTAACGTTTCGGTCCTACCAAGATGAGCGAATCGGTCCCACCGAGTTTTCTTGACCAACTCTCTGTTAGTCTATTACCAAAATCGGTCTCACAGAGTTTGCGTAATCGGATTCATCGAGATTACGTTATGCCCTAACCCTAATGATACCGGACTCACCGAGTTGACGTGTCGGTCCCACCGAAACACCTAACGGTCACATTATGAACCAAATCGGTCTGACCGAGTTCTTTGAATCGGTCTCACCGAGTTTGGTGATTTGTGTGTAACGGTTAGATTTTGTGTGGAGGCTATATATACCCGTCCACCCACTCTTCATTCGTGGAGAGAGCCATCAGAACATGCCTACACTTCCAACACATATTTTCTGAGAGAGAACCACCTACACTTGTGTTGAGGTCAAGATATTCCATTCCAACCACATAAATCTTGATCTCTAGCCTTCCCAAGTTGCTTTCCACTCAAATCTTCTTTCTACCAAGTCCAAATCCTGTGAGAGAGAGTTGAGTGTTGGGGAGACTATCATTTGAAGCACAAGAGCAAGGAGTTCATCATCAACACACCATTTTTTACTTCTTGGAGAGTGGTGTCTCCTAGATTGGCTAGGTGTCACTTGGGAGCCTTCGACAAGATTGTGCAGTTGAACCAAGGAGTTTGTAAGGGCACGGAGATCGCCTACTTCGTGAAGATCTACCCTAGTGAGGCAAGTCCTTCGTGGGCGACGGCCATGGTGGGATAGACAAGGTTGCTTCTTCGTGGACCCTTCATGGGTGGAGCCCTCCGTGGACTCGCGCAACCGTTACGCTTCGTGGGCTGAAGTCTCCATCAACGTGGATGTACGATAGCACCACCTATCGGAACCACGGATAAAAAATCTCCGTGTCAACATTGTGTTTGCTCCCTCAAACTCATCCCTTTACCTTCATATGCAATTGTTTTACATTCCGCTGCTATACTCTTAGAATTGCATGTGTAGGTTGATTGCTTGACTTGTGCTAAGTTGCTAAAATTTGCCAAGAACTAAAATTGGGAAAATGCTATATTTTTATTTGGTCAAGTAGTCTAATCACCCCCCCCTCTAGACATACTTTCGATCCTACATCTTCTTCTTGCCTCCCACGTAAGTAACCAGGAGACATCTCCCCCGAAAGGGTTCCCCCGTTCTACCTCACCCACCACACTGTCTCGTGCTTCAAAGGGGAGGTGCTCGACGTGCCATGCCACTCCAAGAGCGATTCCGAAGAGAGCGGCACCCGTTCGCCTTTGAAGAGGAAGGCGAACAAAGACACGGTCGGGCCCTCATCAAAGAGGTACGAGTTCGCAAGTATGTTTTTTAATAGCCGCATCCAACTATGACTTTCATGTGCGTCCTGTATCAGGAAAAGAGTTCGCCGGATTGTGTCCGGGGGTCCGGCTTGTTATACTCCCGACAGCCGGGATCCGGTCCCAGCCGAGGAGCCGGGGGCCGATATGGGAGTTACGCCGGACTGTCCTTAAGCTGAGGGCTCGGAAAATTTGTTCGTTACCAACTCGGAAGTGGAGAGCGCCATGAATCACCGGCGCTGGAGGGCCATTTTACGAGACCCCCGCTTCTCGGAAGAGGCTTTTAATGCCTTCAGCTTGGCTGATGCCTACATCCGAGCTGCTCGAGATGGGCTTAGCAGAGCCACCAACCGGCATTTGAAAGATGCGCAGGTAAATTTACTGTGTCGGAATATGATAATCGTATGCTAGTAGCCCCCGAGACTTAAAGTAGTTGGTACAACTGATTTGAGGATCGTTGTATGATCAGGTTCTTTCTGAGAAGAACGACCTGCTAGCCCAAGAGCTAGACAAGTGTCGGACACAGTTAACTACAGTTACCGCCGAACTGGAAAAAAATCCAAGAAGACATCTGGGGGTAATATTTCCCTCCATCGAGAAATAGTAATTGTATAGCAGTTGTGTTAACACTGTGGCTTATCGCATAACAGGATCGTCAGATCAACTGGAGGAGAAAGAGTCGAAAAGACTACATGCCGCAGGCGAGCGGGTGCTGGCCCGAGTCAGACAGGAGAAAAGCAAACTCCAAGATTCAAACACCCAGCTGGGCGAAGAACTGAAAGATGTGCGGGCCCAATTGGCCGACTCCGTAATGGAGAACAAAAGGCTGCAAGGCGGCATATTCAGTATGTGACCGAACTATACCTTATAGTAATTCGGACATAACAGGGACTGATAGAGTTATGTCTGCAGGTATGCTGACCGGTCATCCCGAAGAGGAGATGTCCAGATTCTCGGGCGATCTGCTACAAGAGCTGTCGCGCATGCATGAGCAAGCTCGGCAGGCGATGCGAAGCGTTGCCAAGGCCTTGTGGCCATCTGCCTCTCCTCTAGGAAAAATGGAGGAGCTCCTAGAGCTACTCAAGGGAACGCGGCGGCGCTTTCGATTGTGGAAAATATCGGCCTGCCGGGAAGGTGCGCGAGAGGGCTGGGCCATGGTGAAAACATGGTACACCAAGCTTGATCCAGATCATATGGCTCGGGTCGGACCTCTAGGGTCAGATGGGAAAGAAGTTCCCGATAGTTTTGTATATGACCAAGTAAAAGTAGCCGCCAAGTATTCCCAGCAGGATTGTAAGTTAGATAGCCTGCTGGACGGTATAGAGGAGGAAATGTTTGAGCCCAAGTGACTATGTATTTTCCGTCTAGCTGGATTGTAAAACGATTGTCATGGCAGACCTTTTCGCTTCGACCTCTGGACCCGAAGGTGCAGAGTGTTTCCGAATACCAGTGCGGCCGAATAGACCGGTGTATGCTTGGAAACCAGGCGTAGGGGTCATAGTTGCTTGAATAGACAAGTTGTATCCGGCTAGTTATGTTATATTACATTAAGATTGTAAGAAACATCTTCCAGAGAGAATAGTTCCGTTAAGGGTTCCTTTCCGTGGGTGTGCATGCGTTAATGCGCATGTCCGAACTATGATTGAAAAATCGCAGTATGTTTTAACTTCTAGGGGTTCACAATGTAGTAAATGCAAAAAGATCTTTAATCCACCGACCGAATATTCCCTTAAGAATGCTAGCTTTCGGCTTCACCCAGTCTGAGGTACACATCCGGATGACCCGGCAGTAACAATCACAGAGGTGCTCCGTTTATGCCCTAGCCGAACTAACGGGAACGTAGGTCATATGCACAGGAGCCAGGAAACCTAGCTTGGCCAAAACTTAAGTCATATCGATGCATATAATGGCGAAGAAAAGGGACATATGGAAAAACGCATATGTGATGAGCTTGATGCTTGGAAAATAATAATAGCCAGCTTCTGTTCAAGAAGCCCCCAGGTATGATGGATGTGCATATGCGAAGATGTGCATTAGTGGTGCGCGGTCTAACCGCACGAAAGCTTTAAAGCTAAAGAGAAAAAGCGAAAAGAGAGAAAAAACAAAGGAAACAACAAAGGGGAAGGAGACGAACACAAGAGTTCGGCGCTAGGCATAGAATCTTCGGAGTCTGGCCACGTTCCATGGGTTCGGCTCTAGGCGATTGTCTGACGCATCACGCAAGCGGTACGCTCCTCCGGTGAGAACTTCGTCGATGATGAAGGGACCCTCCCATTTGGGCTTGAGTTTTTCCTTTTTCTTCTCCGGCAAGCGTAGAACGAGTTCGCCAACGTTGTAAGTCTTGGCCCGTACTTCCCTGCTTTCATATCTGCGGGCCTGTTGTTGATAAAATGCGGAACTAGGTCTTGCAACATCGCGCTCCTCCTCCAGGGTGTCGAGGCTGTCCTGCCAATCGAGCTCGGTGTCGGTGTCAAAACCAGCGGATCTCGGGTAGGGGGTCCCAAATTGTGTGTCTAGGATCGATGGTTACAGGAGACGGGGGACATGATGTTTACCCAGGTTCGGGCCCTCTCTATGGAGGTAATACCCTACTTCCTGCTTGATTGATCTTGATGAATATGAGTGTTACAAGAGTTGATCTACCTCGAGATCGTAATGGCTAAACCCTAGAAGTCTAGCCTGTATGAGTATGGTAATGAGTATACGCTTTCCAGACTACACCCTCCGGTTTATATAGACACTGGAGGGATCTAGGGTTACATAGAGTCGGTTACATAAGAAGGAATCTTCATAGTTGATTGCCAAGCTTGCCTTCCACGCCAAGGAGAGTCCAATCCGTACACGGGTAGAGTCTTCGGTCTTCATGTCTTCACAGCCACTAGTCCGGCCCATGGATAACAGGCCGGACGCCCGAGGACCCCTTAGTCCAGGACTCCCTCAGTAGCCCCTGAACCTGGCTTCAATGATGAGGAGTCCGGCGTGCAGATTGTCTTCGGCATTGCAAGGCGGGTTCTCCTTTCCGAACCCCAAAATAGTCTTCAGCTGTAATGATTGTATCCGGACCTGTATACACAATTGCAGAGGATATAATATTTCACGAGTCCAATCTGCTGACCACTTTTTGGTTATATGACATCATGCCTGCTCGGTCATTATTTTCGAACCGTTTGCTAGCCCGTCACCCCACGTCTCGAGACGTGGTTTTATTGGCATGTCTTATCCAAGCGGGGATCGTGTCTCCCTTTTTTAAGGGATTCTTGTCAACCCAGACGTGGGTAACCCAACCGTCGTTTGTGTAACATCCCAAATTTTCAATTTGGAATGTTATGCATTAGATCATCATTGCATACCATATTTTATTGCATTCTGATTTGATCCTAGCAATTCCACGCAACTCAAGGACCCACGGAGAGAGTTGGGGATTTCAATTATTTTCATATTCGAGTTTTCTAGAATTTTTGAAAAGAGGATCGTTTGATTTTAATTATTTTTCTCTGAAATATTTCTTTTATAAAAAAAATAAAAGAAAGAGGATAAAATGACTTCCTCAAAATAAAGAAATATCAGAGATTTAATATTAAAATCAAATAAGATTTTTATTCGGAGTTTATCGCTATTTTATTTGAATTAGAAAAAATATGCATTTTACAAAATTGCATTTTAGGCACAAATAAATGTTCACCTTGTCCGGCTTATTTTTAGAAGACAGGGAAAATTTATTTCGGGATTTTTGGAGTCAGTTTAGTATTTCTTTTCTTTCTTTTTTGCACGTCAGAATTATTTAAAAAAAAGTCAAACCGACTCCGGGCCGTACCCGAGCGGGACTACGCCCGGGGGGCCTTTATAAGCCGCCCCGCCCCAAGCCGCCGAAGCCCACCAGCGCCGCCAGCCCATCCCGCGCCCGAAACCCTAACCCTAGCCGCCGCACACCCGCCGCCGTTGCCCTAGCCGCCCCGCCGCCCACGCCGCCGCCGCCTGCCGCTGCTGCGCCGCCGACCTGCCGCCCGCGCCGCCTCGCTGGAGCCGCCCGCCGCCACCGCCGTCGCCGGAGCCGCCAGAGGTAGCCGCGCCGCCGCCGCCGGTTTTCTTCGGAAAACCTTACGGTTTTTTTAAGAACAGCGGTTTATTTTTTTAGATCGATTTTTTCGGTTTAGTTATATAGCGAATGCTCATTCGTTCGTTCGTTTTAACGAACGGTTTTCACCGTTTAACCGCAGACAGCGAACGCTCGTTCGTTAGCCTGTTCGTCAGTTTTTCTTTTTCTCGGATTTTCCGCGATTAATTACGATCGCAATTTCTAATCCGATTTTTGTTCTAG
Organism: Aegilops tauschii subsp. strangulata; assembly: GCF_002575655.3. Taxonomy (NCBI): domain Eukaryota; kingdom Viridiplantae; phylum Streptophyta; class Magnoliopsida; order Poales; family Poaceae; genus Aegilops; species Aegilops tauschii. The sequence goes on from NC_053039.3 coordinate 476,641,103, forward strand.
TATAACTTTTCGCTCGTTTATCGGAATGTGGCGATTAAAGCGCCTAGAGTTTCATCTCGAATCCCTCTTTCTGTTTAACCAACTTGAACAAGATTTTGCTGCTGTAAAATTTGACTTTAGTTCAAATTAGTAAACGAAGCTTGTTTCTTTCGCCGTTTGAGTTTTGTTGTTTCGTTTGATTTGATTCTTTTTGCAAACCGGAGTTCTTAAGTTGAACTTTCTGGTTAAATCTTTTATTTGAGTTTTACCCATGCTCTTACTTGTTTGCTCATTGTATGCTTGTTTGTTTGCGATAGAGTACCCGGAGTGCGAAGCGTGCTACTACGAGTCTCTAGGTTTCGCGGATCATTAGCAAGGCAAGTAACACTTTGATCATACCTCTTACTACCCAGTTTTATTGCATTAGATCAATCCTCAAACAATTGCATGGTTAGTATCTGAATTAAATTGTGGGTTTGGGAAGTAGATGAGGTAGTACCTATTCACCTGTTTATTATCAAACCTTGGGAGTTACTTCTACGCTATGCTTATATTGCTATGCTATGCTCGTAGACGTGGATTGGGTTTGAGTGTATCCATGACAGTTGTGAGATTGTTAATTAATGGTTCAACTTAAGGTGGCAACTTAAATACACATCTGGGTGGATTGAGGCACCTGGGGAATCCAGTGATTGCCTGTATTTTTTGGAAATCCCGGGGTACCGTGTGATTCTCCTATGGACTACCACCCAGGCTCAAAGGGATCATGAGATTATTCATACTAGAAACTTCCATGTGCAGCCACAAGCTATTATTGGCTCTAGCATAGTTGATTAAGTCGTGTGAACTCTTACAGTGGTAGACTAGCGGATGTAGGGGATGTAGATGGTACGGTCTACCCATCGTAAGGTGCTAACGCTTCTGAAAGACTATGTCTCGGTCATCCGTTTCTCAAACATCTTGTAGTGCGAGAAACCAAACGGAGGAGATCGAGTCTTGTGGGGAAAAGTGCGCAAACCTCTGCAGAGTGTATAAACTAATCATGGTTAGCCGTGTCCCCAATTATGGACATCTTGAGTATCTGGTTCTTGGATTATCATGTTGATCTCATCACTACTTAATTAATTTGATTGGGTTGTTAATGATTACTTTTAATTGGGATTGAGAGGGGGTTTACCTTCTCAATAATTTTTTTCAACAAACTTTGTAGTTCAATAAAACTTATTTCGTTGCAGTAGGGAAAAATTGGCTTTTCGCAAAAACATATTAACCCTACAGCCTCCACCAGCCATATATGCATGTAGTGATAGCATTATTCTGTTCTTTATACTTTGTGTTACATTGCCAGCATATTCCATGTGCTGACCCGTTTTCAGGCTGCAACGTATCATGTTGCAGACTTTTCAGACGACGAGTAAGGAGCCTTAGGTCATGGTCTTTCACTCAGTGAGGCCGTTGGAGTTGATGGACTCATTTAATCTTCCAAGCCTTCCGCTGTTATCGTTTTAGATGGCCTTAAGCCATATTTATTGTAATAAGTGTGTGATTGCTACTCTGTTATAAATCCTCCAAGTACTGTGTGTGTCAGCATTACCGATCCAGGGATGAAACTTATGCATAGAGATCAGACTGTTTGAGGTCTGGTCGCTACAAAGATGGTATCAGAGCACACGCTGACTGTAGGACATGACCACTAAGCTAAAGCCCTAGATCACTACTCTCTTCTCATTTCTAACTCCTCTGCATTTTCTACTCTGTAGGATGGCGGATGCAAGAAACCGGATGAAGACACCCCATTTGGACGCCACTTGAAGGAAGTTACTAAGTACCTGAACATTGGAATACCAAGCTTCACCGGGACCTACAACGCCACTTTACCAGAAGAGGAGCGCTGGATGATTCAAGTTCTAGTTCCAGGAAGGACGTTCATGCCAGTCACTGAGCCCATAGAGTTTTCTTTGGATGCACCAACCTGGAGTCTAGGAAAGAGTATGGCAGCTCACATTACCATGGGACGCATTGGAGAAGTTTACCACAATGACCTCAAGGATACAATCTACCAGATTTGTGGGCGCCGAGATGAGCAATGGGAGATGATCAGTACCAGGAAGGATAGATCGATTGGCTCTTTAATCCAAGAGTTAAACCAGCACATTCGACGCCAGGAGAACCAGATGTGCGCAGGCATGGCAGATTTGAAGAAGGCAGTGACAAGGATCACGAAGATGGAGGAAGAACTCAAGGCTACACGCGAGGATTATATGGAGGAAATCGTCGCACTAGTAGAGAAGAATGGCGACCTGACAAAGAAGCTAGGAGTTTTCATGGGAGACCCTGCGCCAGGAGGAGAAGATGACAGTTCCACTTGCCCGTGGAACTATATCATCATCGACGACACCGACTCGGACCCTAACGATAGCGATGATAACTATGTTGATGAAGCTGGAGCAGATATCATGGAGTCTTCGACCGATCAATTTTTCTAATCGACCACCATATCAGTAGTAGTATTCCACCATGTATATAGTATAGTCCAAACACTTTTGTAACGATAGTTCTAGACCGATTGTACGCCCTTGTTTGATTGATTGAGTGATATGTTTGTGTTTGTCTCATGTGCATATGGGTAGTGTTTTCCCTCTAGACCTCATTCTATTCTGTTTTCTCATCTTTTCTAAACCTAGCAGATGCCTGCGAGACGTGACAATGGATTTGATTTCCCACCGGAGCTCACTCAGTTGATCCAGCAGCAGAATGCATTGATGCAGATACTAGTCCAGTATCAGAACCAGGGGAACAACAACAACAACAACCCACCACCACCCCCACCAAGTGACCACTTAGCCCGTTTTCTTAGGCTGAATCCGCCGGTGTTCTCCAGTAGCACCGAGCCGATTGTTGCAGATGATTGGCTTCGCAAGATTGATAGGGAATTGACCACTGCAGGATGCACAGATGCGGAGAAAGTGCGTTTTGCCGCACATCAGCTTGATGGACCCGCATCATCTTGGTGGGAGAATTTCATAGTCACTTACCCTATTGACACTATGACATGGGACCAGTTCCAGCAGGCTTTTCGCACTGCCCATGTTTCAGCAGGAGCTATGGCCATGAAGAAGCGTTAGTTTCGCAACTTACGCCAAGGAGGGCGCACTGTTGGCCAATATGTGGATGAGTTTAGTAAGTTAGCACGTTATGCCCCAGATGACGTCGGTACAGATGCAGCTAAGGAGGAGAAGTTTCTGGAAGGACTGAATGATGAGCTGAGCATGCAGTTGATGGTTGCAAATTTCAATAACTACCAGGAGTTGGTGGATAGAGATCTCATGCTTGAAGGGGAAGCAGCAACAGATTGACAGCCGCAAGAGGAAGTATGGACAAGGGAAGTATAATTCTGGAGCCCAGCAGAGACCCCGTTACATCCCGAACCCGGGAGGACTTGTTCATAACCATGGAGGCCACACTCATAATGGAGGAAGTTCACACAATCATGGTGGCCCCAAGAATGGTAATGGTAATGGAGGAAGCAGCGGACATAACCGTTCCAACCCGGCAATACCCGCCAAGAAAGATCTAAGCCACGTTACTTGCTACAAGTGCCAGAAGACCGGACATTACGCAAATGAATGTCCCTAAGCTAAGAATGGAAATGGCAATGGAAGCTCTGGGAAGAAGCCCAACCCTTTCAACAGGGGACAAATGAACCACGTTAACATGGAGGAGGTTGAAGCCCAGCCAGATGCAGTAATAGGTAAGTTTTTGGTTAAGTCATTTACTGCAGTTGTACTTTTTGATACTGGTGCATCGCATTCATACATATCAAGGGGATTCGTGGATAAGTTTAAACTGCCAACCCATGCCCTTAGGTCACCTATGTTAGTAACCTCGCCAGGAGCAGAGTATATGGCTAGCCTATGGTGTGATCAGTTACCATTAAGGATTGGTAACTACATGTTCCCTCGGATCTAATAGTATTGGAGTCACAAGGACTGGATGTGATATTAGGCATGGATTGGTTATCGAAGTATGGAGGGAACATTGACTGCGCCAGTAAGTCGATTTTGCTTACCACCCTAGAAGGAAGAGGGATCAAGTATGTATCCCCGCATGTACCGAATAGAACCCAAGTAAATTCCTTATTAGGAGTTGTACAGGAGGAAGTACCAGTGGTGAAGGATTTTCCGAATGTATTTCCAGAAGAGTTGCTAGGCATGCCACCGGATAGAGACATTGAGTTTTTGATTGAACTTTTGCCAGGCACAGGGCCAATATCTAAGAGACCGTACAGAATGCCCGCAAAGGATTTGGAGGAAATTAAGAAGCAGATTAAGGAGTTACTAGATAAGGGATATATTCGCCCAAGTTCGTCACCTTGGGGATCACCAGTACTTCTAGTGGAGAAGAAGGATGGATCGTTAAGGATCGGTGTTGACTATCGTGGATTGAATGAGGTGACGATCAAGAACAAGTACCCACTGCCGATGATCAATGATTTATTTGACAAGTTGCAAGGAGCTAAAGTGTTTTCTAAGATCGATCTGCGATCAGGGTACCACCAGCTGAAGATTCGAGAGCAGGATATACCTAAGACAGCTTTTACAACGAGGTACGAGCTGTATGAGTACACCGTTATGTCATTTGGTCTGACTAACGCACCTGCCGATTTTATGAACAAGGTGTTTATGGAGTTTTTGGATAAGTTCATCGTGGTGTTCATTGATGATATTCTGGTCTACTCTAAGAACGAAGAGGAACATAAAGAGCATCTGCGTTTGGTACCTGGGAAGCTCAGGGAACATCAGCTATACGCCAAGTTCAGCAAGTGTGAGTTTTGGCTGAAGGAAGTCGGATTCCTTGGACATGTTATATCCGGGGAAGGAATAGCAGTAGACCCCACCATAGTTGTCACTGTGAAAAATTGGGAGTCACCCATGACAGTTGGAGAGATCCGGAGTTTCCTTGGACTCGCAGGATACTACCGGAGGTTCATTGAGAATTTCTCAAAGATTGCAAAGCCTATGACGGAATTGTTGAAGAAGGACACCAAATTCAATTGGACTGAGGAATGTGAGGCCAGTTTTCAGGAGTTGAAAAGACGCTTGGTCACGTCACCAGTGTTGATTCTACCAGATCAACGCAAAGATTATGAAGTGTATTGCGACGCTTCATGTCGAGGACTTGGAGCCGTACTTATGCAGGAGGGAAGAGTTGTTTCATATGCCTCACGACAGCTTAAACCCCATGAGCTAAATTATGCTACGCATGATTTCGAGTTAGCAGCCGTCATGCATGCGTTGAAAACATGGAGACATTTTCTCATCGGAAACCATTGTGAGGTACACACGGATCACAAGAGTTTGAAGTATATCTTCATGCAGAAGGAGCTGAATCTCAGACAGAGGAGATGGCTAGAGCTCATTAAGGATTATTATATGAGATTGCATTATCACCCAGGAAAGGCTAACGTAGTAGCTGATGCGTTGAGCCGCAAGAGTCATGTAAATACCCTCATGACCGGAGAGTTGCCCAAGGAGTTAGCAGAAGACCTTTGCGAGCTGCGTTTGGAGATAGTTCCAAGAGGTTATGTAGCAGCCTTGGAAATTCAGTCTACCTTGATGGATAAGATCAGAGAAGCTCAGAAGACGGACAAGGAGATTGCCGAGATAAAGGAAATGATGAGTAAAGGAAAGGCTAAAGGATTTCGTGAGGATGAGCACGATACCTTATGGTTTGAGGACCGCGTATATGTGCCCAATGATCAGGAGATCAGGAAGTTGATTCTGCAAGAGGCCCATGATTCACCATATTCGATTCACCCAGGAAATACCAAGATGTATCTGGATTTGAAGGATAGTTTCTGGTGGACCAGAATGAAGAAGGATATATTGCGGAGTATGTAGCAGTTTGTGATGTATGTCAGAGGGTGAAGGTAGAACATCAGAAGCCAGCAGGATTGCTACAGCCATTTCCTATACCCGAATGGAAGTGGGATAAACTAGGCATGGATTTTATCACGGGATTACCCAGGACTCGTTCAGGCTATGACTCGATATGGGTTGTAGTCAATCGTTTGATGAAAGTAGCTCATTTCATCCCCGTGAAGTCCACTTACACCAGTGCTAAGTTGGCAAAGATATACATGACCAGGATCATATGTCTGCATGGAGTTCTGAGGACTATTGTATCAGATAGAGGAACCCAGTTTACTTCAAAGTTTTGGAATCAGTTGCATGAAACTTTGGGAACCAGACTAGAGTTCAGTACAGCTTTTCACCCGCAAACAGATGGACAGACTGAAAGAGTAAATCAGATTCTGGAGGACATGTTGAGAGCTTGTGCGCTAGACTATGGATCTAGCTGGGACGATAATTTGCCTTATGCAGAGTTCTCTTATAACAACAGTTATCAAGCCAGTTTGAAGATGGCCCCTTTCGAAGCGCTGTACGAAAGGAGGTGCAGAACACCGTTGTTGTGGGACGAAGTTGGAGACCGATAGTTGTTTGGACCCGATTTGATTAAAGAGTCTGAAGAGAAGGTTAAGCTGATTCGCGATAGACTCAAGGTAGCCCAATCCAGGCAGAAGATTTACGCGGATTCTAAACGCAAGGAGACAGTCTACGAAGTCGGAGACAGAGTGTATCTTCGAGTATCACCACATCGAGGAGTGAAGCGCTTTGGAGTTAAGGGAAAGTTAGCACCACGTTTTGTGGGACCATACAGAGTTTTGGAACGTATGGGAGAAGTTGCCTACAAGTTGGAATGACCCGAAGGATTGTCCGGAGTTCACGATGTCTTCCACGTTTCTCAGTTGAAGAAGTGCCACGCGGAGATGGCTGATATTCCTCTAAGAGATACAGTGCCGCTAGAAGCGATACAGTTGGATAGTGATTTGACATACGAGGAGAAACCAGTCAAGATACTCGAGTTTGCCAGCCGAGTTACACGCAACAAAGTAATCAAGTTCTACAAAGTTCAGTGGAGTCACCATACCGAGGATGAAGCCACTTGGGAACAAGAGGAAGACCTACGGAAGGATCACTCTCACCTATTTTCTAGCCAACCCGAATCTCGAGGGTGAGATTCATCTTAAGGGGGGTAGGTTTGTAACATCCCAAATTTTCAATTTGGAATGCTATACATTAGATCATCATTGCATACCATATTTTATTGCATTCTGATTTGATCCTACAAATTCCACGCAACTCAAGGACCCACGGAGAGAGTTGGGGATTTCAATTATTTTCATATTCGAGTTTTCTCGAATTTTTTAAAAGAGGATCATTTGATTTTAATTATTTTTCTCTGAAATATTTCTTTTATAAAAAAATAAAAGAGAGAGAGGATAAAATGACTTCCTCAAAATAAAGAAATATCAGGGATTTAATATTAAAATCAAATAAGATTTTTATTCCGAGTTTTATCGCTATTTTATTTGAATTTGGAAAAATATGCGTTTTTTGAAATTGCATTTTAGTCCCAAATAAATGTGCACCTTGTCCGGCTTATTTTTAGAAGACGGGGAAAATTTATTTCGGGATTTTTGGAGTCCGTTTAGTATTTCTTTTCTTTCTTTTTCTGCACGTCGGAATTATTTAAAAAAAAGTCAAACCGACTCCGGGCCGTACCCGAGCGGGACTCCGCCCGGGGGGCCTTTATAAGCCGCCCTGCCCCGAGCACCCGAAGCCTACCAGCGCCGCCAGCCCGCCCCGCGCCCGAAACCCTAACCCTAGCGGCCGCCGCCCGCGCCGCCGCCGCTGGACGCCGCCGCCGCCGCCGACCCGCCGCCCGCGCCTCCCGCCGCCACCGCCGTCGCCGGAGCCGCCGGAGGTAGCCGCGCCGCCGCCGCCGGTTTTCTTCGGAAAACCGTACGTTTTTTAAGAACCGCGGTTCATTTTTTTAGATCGGTTTTTTTGGTTTAGTTATAGAGCGAACGCTCGTTCGTTTGTTTTAACGAACGGTTTTCACCGTTTAACCGCAGACAGCGAACGCTCGTTCGTTAGCCTGTTCGTCAGTTTTTCTTTTTCTCGGATTTTCCGTGATTATTTTCGATCTCAATTTCTGATCCGATTTTCGTTCTAGTATAACTTTTCGCTGGTTTATCGGAATCAGGCGATTCAAGCGCCTAGAGTTTCGTCTCGAAACCCTCTTTCTGTTTAGCCAACTTGAACAATATTTTTCTACTGTAAAATTTTACTTTAGTTCAAATTAGTAAACGAAGCTTGTTTCTTTCGCCGTTTGAGTTTTGTTGTTTCGTTTGATTTGATTCTTTTTGCAAACCGGAGTTCTTAAGTTGAACTTTCTGGTTAGATCTTTTATTTGAGTTTTACCCGTGCTCTTGCTTGATTGCTTATTGTATGCTTGTTTGTTTGCGATAGAGTACCCGGAGTGCGAAGCGTGCTACTACGAGTCTCTAGGTTTCGCGGATCATCAGCAAGGCAAGTAACACTTTGATCATACCTCTTACTACCCAGTTTTATTGCATTAGATCAATCCTCAAACAATTGCATGGTTAGGATCTAAATTAAATTGTGGGTTTGGGAAGTAGATGAGGTAGTACCTATTCACCTGTTTATTATCAAACCTTGGGAGTTACTTCTACGCTATGCTATGCTCGTAGACGTGGATTGGGTTGAGTGTATCCATGACAGTTGTGAGATTTTTAATTAATGGTTCAACTTAAGGTGGCAACTTAAATACACATCTGGGTGGATTGAGGCACCTCGGGAATCCAGTGATTGCTTGTATTTTTTTGGAAATCCCGGGGTACCGTGTGATTCTCCTATGGACTACCACCCAGGCTCAAAGGGATCGTGAGATTATTCATACTAGAAACTTCCATGTGCAGCCACAAGCTATTATGGGTTCTAGCATAGTTGATTAAGTCGTGTGAACTCTTACAGTGGTAGACTAGCAGATGTAGGGGATGTAGGTGGTACGGTCTACCCATCGTAAGGTGCTAACACTTCTGAAAGACTATGTCTCGGTCATCAGTTTCTCAAACATCTTGTAGTGCGAGAAACCAAATGGAGGAGATCGAGTCTTGTGGGGAAAAGTGCGCAAACCTCTGCAGAGTGTATAAACTAATCCTGGTTAGCCGTGTCCCCGGTTATGGACATCTTGAGTATCTGGTTCTTGGATTATCATGTTGATCTCATCACTACTTAATTAATTTGATTGGGTTGTTAATGATTACTTTTAATTGGGATTGAGAGGGGGTTTACCTTCTCAATAATATTTTTCAACAAACTTTGTAGTTAAATAAAACTTATTCCGTGGCAGTAGGGAAAAATTGGCTTTTCGCAAAAACATATTAACCCTACAGCCTCCACCAGCCTTATATGCATGTAGTGATAGCATTATTCTGTTCTTTATCCTTTGTGTTACATTGCCAGCATATTCCTTGTGTTGACCCGTTTTCGGGCTGCAACGTATCATGTTGCAGACTTTTCAGACGATGAGTAAGGAGCCTTAGGTCGTGGTCTTTCACTCAGTGATGCCGTTGGAGTTGATGGACTCATTGTATCTTCCAAGCCTTCCGCTGTTATCGTTTTAGATGGCCTTAAGCCATATTTATTGTAATAAGTGTGTGATTGCTACTCTGTTATAAATCCTCCAAGTACTGTGTGTGTCAGCATTACCGATCCAGGGATGAAACTTATGCAGAGAGATCAGACTGTTTGAGGTCTGGTCGCTACAGTTTGGGTACAACTCCTTGGGAATAGGCAAGTCTTGAGGCCCAGGAGGAGACGTTTGATATTCGCAGCCTTTATATAGGGGTACAGACCCATCTTTTTCTTTCACGATTGCTTCCTCCTCAACCCTTACTCCCCCGAGTTCCAACACCCAGGTTTCAGTTGCCACAAACCCCAATCATGTCCGGATCCAGCCGTCAAGGCCGGTGGTTAGCTCCTTCTATCACGGAGGGAGATATTGCAAAGCTTCGGGCGGCTAGGTATCTGACCGCAGAAATCCATCATCGGCTTCCTACCGAGGGGCAGGTTATTCCCACCCCCAGATCCGGTGAGAGGGTTGTGTTCATGTCCCACTTCCTCCGCGGGTTAGGGTTTGCACTTAACCTCTTCGTCCGAGGGCTCATGTTCTATTACGGGCTAGATTTCCACGATCTGGCCCCGGACTCTATTCTTCTTATCTCGGCATTTATCGTCATGTGCGAGGCCTTCCTCCGAACTCCTCCGCACTCCGGCTTGTGGCTCAAGACCTTCGATGTGAAGCCACAAGTGATAGAGGGGGAGCAAGCTGAGTGCGACGGTGCCCCGCGGCCGAAAGGATCCTTCGCCAAATCTTCTGATTTATGGCAGCAGGGGTGGTTCTATATCACCGAGCCCCGCGGCTCGAAATGGGTATGTAACACCCCGGATATAACTTTCCATATTTGTAACTCCAACTCTTGCCATTTTCGGCTATGTGTTATGATATTCCCTCCTTGGTCGGGTTTTGTCTTTCGTTTTGCATTTTGTTCATGTCATGCATTTCATATCATGTCATCATGTGCATTGCATTTGCATACGTGTTCGTGTCATGCATCCGAACATTTTCCCCGTTGTCCATTTGCAATCCGGCGCTCCTATCTCCTCCGGCGCACCCCTCTTGTTTTCTTTCGTGTGCGGGTGTCAAACGTTCTCGGAATGGACCGAGGCTTGTCAAGTGGCCTTGGTATACCACCGGTAGACCACCGGTCAAGTTTCGTTCCATTTGGAGGTCGTTTGGTACTCCAACGGTTAACCGGGTGACCGCAGATGCCTTCTGTGTGTTCAAGCAAAACCCCCCCTCAAAACCAGCCCAAAACCCACCAAACTCTTTTCCATGCTCTAGGTCATTCGATCACGATCGTGTGGGCGAAAACCGCACCTCATTTGGAGCCTCCTAGCTCCCTCTAGCTATATAAATGCATCCCCTTCCATATACAATCGCAGTCCAACCCTAACCCTCTCCTTCCGTGCCGACGGACACGTCCGCCGCCGGCCGGACAAGTCCCGCCGCCGCCCCGGGCCAATCAGCGCATGCCATGTGGCAGCCGCGCCGCCGCCCGTACCCCGCGCCGCCGCGGCCCGCCGGCCCGTCCGCGGCCCTCCCGCCCCGAGGCGCCTGCCCCCGAGCCCGACCGCGCCGCTCCCGCGCGCCGGCCGGCCCCGCCGCCCCGCAGCCTCGCCGGCACCGGCCGCCACCGCCGCCCCCGCGCACGCCGCTGCCTTTCCTCGCCGTGCCCCGCCGCCGCACTCGCCGCCTCGCCCGCCGCCGGCGCCTCCCCTCCGGCCTCCTCCTCCGGCACCCGAGCGCCGCCTCCTCTCCTTCCTCTCCCGTCGCCGGCGAGCCCGACCTCGGCTGCGTCCCGATCCGATCTGGTCAAAGGCGAGGTTGACCCGAGACCCCCCGAAATTCCCGTCTTTGAATTTTTACAATATGTGCACATGTTCACAGCATCATAACTCTCTGCATATAGCTCCATTTCGCGCGTGTAATATGTTGAATTGTTCGCCTCGTGATGCTCTACATTTTTTCAGTTGCACCATGTTCATTAGAGGCCATCATGATGCCCAAATCTCTGGTGCAAGAGTGCTAGCTGCTGTTATCTCCTGGTTCTTAACAGAACTTGGAGATTTGTCATTTTTGTATCATTTAATCTGTGCATCTTATGTGCATGAGCTCTACATGTGTCTTGTTGTATGCCATGCCATCTTTCCAGTGGTGTATGCCATGTATTTTTTTGGTCTCTGTGGTGACTAGAACAAGCATGCAAACTAGGCCCCGTAATGTTTCTGATTTCAAGGACTTGGTGATTTCTCTACGCCCTTGTCTGCTGTTATTTTGTTGCCATATAAACTTGATGCTACGGAGAGATCCATGCATATTTTGGAGATGTTCAGTAAGGATGTTTGGTAGATATTGCTGTAATTGATCCATTCCTGCCCTTGTTTGCAATTATGGAGTACCATAGCATGACCCAATTGTGCTCTACTTTTGCAATAAAATATTTCTGGCAGATTGTTTACGTGTTATTCAATATTGCCAAGCTTGTTGTAGTTGATCCATACATGCTATGTATTTGTACTTGCCATGGATAGCTTCATAAACATGCCATATTGCTGTAGGTATGCTTGTTTTGTCATGAATTGCTTTGTGGTGAGTGCATCAAGCTCACCAAGATGCCCTCATATTATTGTTTCTGCCATGCTCTGTTTTCTGCGAAGTCTGAAACCTGATAACGAAACTTGCTATGTTTACAAGGTTGCCATAATATCTTCTGGTCCTTTTTGGCTTAGGGTCAGTAAGGGACTTTTGTCATATGCATCTATTAGAATACTGCCATGCCTTGTTTTGCCATGTTAAGTTCCTGTAGCATGTTGTTTTCATACTCTGAACATTGCTACCTGATGCTGTTTTCTGCCATGTCCAGTAATTTCACATCTTTTGCACTTTTTCCATGCTTGTTTGAGCCTGTTATGTTGTGAACTAGCCGTAGCTCAGTATTCATCTTTTGTCAAGCATCACCTGTAGATTACTGCCATATGCTTTGTTGCTATGGTGGAGTGCTGTAGGATTGTTACTTGTTGCATTTTAAGTGCTATCTTGCTGTTAATCGCAGATTCGTGTCATTCTTGTTTTGCTTGCCATTTGCAAACCGTGCATCCGTTTCCGGTGATCTTTATATCGATTTCGACCGAAATCATCTCATCTTTCCAGTGGCATGCTTGGTTTGCCAAGTTACTGCCTTGTTCATCATTTTTTCTTCCGGAGCACGCATATGCATCGCATATCATATCTTGCATATCATACATGTTTTGCATCATGTTGCTTGTGCATCTCTCGTGATTGATTGTGGTTCCGTTGCTTGTGTTCTTGTCTTGGGTTGAGCCGGGAGACGAGTTCGTGAACGAGGAACCTGTTGAGTACGCTTACGAGGATCAAGCTTTCGACAACTCTGAGAACCTTGCAGGCAAGATGACCACCCCTCGAAATCACTTCTATCTTTGCTTTGCTAGTTGTTCGTTCTATTGCCATGCTGCGCTAACTACCACTTGCTATATCATGCCTCCCATATCGCCATGTCATCCTCTAACCATCCTTTCCTAGCAAACCGTTGTTTGGCTAAGTTACCGCTTTCGCTCAGCCCTTCTTATAGCGTTGCTAGTTGCAGGTGAAGTTGAAGTTGATTCCATGTTGGAACATGGATATGTTGGGATATCACAATATCTCTTATTTAATTAATGCATCTATATATATTTGGTAAAGGGTGGAAGGCTCGGCCTTATGCCTGGTGTTTTGTTCCACTCTTGCCACCCTAGTTTCCGTCATACCGGGGTTATGTTCCTTGAGTTTGCGTTCCTTACGTGGTTGGGTGATTTATGGGACCCCCTTGACAGTTCGCCTTGAATAAAACTCCTCCAGAAAGGCCCAACCTTGGTTTTACCATTTGCCACCTAAGCCTTTTTCCCCGGGTTTTTCGCGAGCCCGAGGGTCATCTTTATTTTAACCCCCCCGGGCCAGTGCTCCTTCGAGTGTTGGTCCGAACCGAGCAGCCTGCGGGGCCACCTCGGGGAAACTTGAGGTCTGGTTTTACTCGTAGCTTGACTTATCCGGTGTGCCCTGAGAACGAGATATGTGCAGCTCCTATCGGGATTTGTCGGCACATCGGGCGGCTTTGCTGGTCTTGTTTTACCATTGTCGAAATGTCTTTAAACCGGGATTCCGAGACTGATCGGGTCTTTCTGGGAGAAGGTTTATCCTTCCTTGACCGTGAGAGCTTATGATGGGCTAAGTTGGGACACCCCTGCAGGGTATTATCTTTCGAAAGCCGTGCCCGCGGTTATGAGGCAGATGGGAATTTGTTAATGTCCGGTTGTAGAGAACTTGTCACTTGACCCAATTAAAATACATCAACTGTGTGTGTAGCCGTGATGGTCTCTTCTCGGCGGAGTCCGGGAAGTGAAGACGGTTTGAGTTATGAATGACGTAAGTAGGAGTTCAGGATCACTTCTTGGTCATTGCTAGATGACGACCGTTCCGTTGCTTCTCTTCTCGCTCTCTCTTGCGTATGTTAGCCACCATATATGCTTATTGCCTGCTGCAGCTCCACCTCATTACACCATCCTTTCCTACAAGCTTAAATAGTCTTGATCTCGCGGGTGTGAGATTGCTGAGTCCCCGTGACTCACAGATTCTACCAAAACAGTTGCAGGTGCCGACGATGCCAGTGCAGAGGATGGGATCGATCTCAAGTGGGAGTTCGACGAGGAACGTGGTCGTTACTATGTGTCTTTTCCTGATGATCAGTAGTGGAGCCCAGTTGGGACGATCGGGGATCTAGCATTTGGGGTTATCTTATTTTCATTTGGATCTTGACCGTAGTCGGTCTATGTGTGTATTTTGGATGATGTATGAATTATATTTATGTCTTGTGTGAAGTGGCGATTGTAAGCCAACTCTTTATCCCATTCTTGTTCATTACATGGGATTGTGTGAGGATGACCCTTCTTGCGACAAAACCACTATGCGGTTATGCCTCTAAGTCGTGCCTCGACACGTGGGAGATATAGCCGCATCGTGGGCGTTACAGGGTAGCTGTGCCTGCATTTTGATCCAGCCCCCCAATTCAGCTTGCATCATGGATTAATAAGGGGTTGGACTGGGGATCAACGGACGAGGTGCGAACTCTGCAAAGTCGCATCCGAAGCCTCATTGAGAGGGACATCAATATCATCAACGTTGTTCAAGTAATGCTAGTTCATCGGACCCTGCCGTGCCAGCGACGGCCTCTCCGCCTGTGGGAGTTCAATCCAGAAGGGCCGCGGACTCTACAACACTTCTTCGGCGCCACGCATGAAGGAATGTGGAGATTATTCTTCGGGAAACGAAGGCAATGGCCGGACACCACCGAAGATGTCGGCCTGGACTGTAATCATCCGGATACCCCGGTAAGTACCCGTTTGCCGAATACCTCATAATTAGATAACCATTGGCCAGATACTGACCAAATCATCCTTTTTCAGGGTTGGATAAAGAAGGTGGTACGGATTAGGTGTCCGGCTCCCCTTCCCGAAGACTCAGCTAATCCTGTGCTAATAGGATGCCAGCCTCGGCACCATATCAGGCGCCGGCAAGGGAGGGAAAAGAGGAGAGCGAAAAGACCCGGGATGACCTTTGTTCCGGAAGTAAGTTGGATACCGAGTCCGGAGAAATCGACCTTTCCTCGCCTGAAGATAGAGGCGAAAGAGGAGCCAGCATCCCTTCTCCGAGTAGGAGGAAAAGGGCCGCCTCCGAAGGTTGGGAGGGGTGGTCCCCCAAAAGGGGCAAGATGTCACCGTCAAGCGGCTTGGGTTTGGGAAGTGACACCGTTGAACAGCTCCGACAAGGGGACAAGCCCTCGGCCAAACCGTAAGTGAATCCGGAATACTTTGATAGCGTCCCGCTCCTTTGCCGTTGCCGAAGATGTACGTAACGTGTCCGTGCATTTTTATAGGTCGGCACAGAGTGTTTCCGGGCAATCGTCTTCCTCGGGAGGTCTCCTCCGAGAGATGATGGAGAGCGAGACGCCTCCCCCAACCTCCTCACCCAATAAGGCGGACGACTCTAAAGTGTCGTCGCGGAGGGTTCTTCTTGATCAACAAGTTACGCAGGGATAAAAGAGGCAGTACCCGAAGGTGGATCTCCGACCGTCCGAGATTCTGGGACTGATAGTAAAGGCCCCGGACTGTCTGGCTCGCAGCCGACGGTGATTCTGGAGACGGGTGAACAGATTCCTTAAAAGGATGGTGGTGCTCCTAGAGCAGCTTCCAAAGATCCGGAGGCTCCGGATATATTGCGGGACATTGCGAAAAGCATCTATCTCGGGGGAATAGCGTACCTTGATGGGTACAGTGGTTGAGAAGATTTTGTCCGCGAAGAGTGGATTGAATGAAGCCTTCATGAGCCTGCTAAAAGGCTTCGAGGTTTGTGATATAGTATTTTTAGCTATGTTTTATTTGCAAAGATGCACCTGTGTATAGGTGGTAGCCCCTGAGACTCGGGTTGGCTTCCACTAGGAAGCGAATCGGAGGATCAAAAAGGATTACTCAAGGAATGATCTGATGAACTTGAACACATGCTTTTTCGCCCTCAGCTACTTCCCAGACTATGGATATTGTCGAACTGCAGCGGAAGCATGATGTAGTAGGGGATGACCTTGCGTTAATCAATATGCATCTTGACGAGTCGCAAGGTATGTATTTGGGGCAATCCCCATACATTTTTTGTGACATAAGCATGATGCTAAAATCTGTGTGCTGTAATATGCGTGGGTGCAGATGGTGCTGCCGCCGTTGAAGTTCTTCGAGCGGAGCTGGCCCGGGCCAAGGAGCAGGCCCGGTGTAGCGATGCGGCTGCCGAAAAGGCATCAGATGAGTTAAAAGCCGAACAAGCTGCACCGCGCCAAGACGAGGAGAAGATATCCACAGTGACGCTCGAACTGGAGAATGCTACTGGCCGCTGTGAATTTCTGGAGAAGGAGAATAAAGCCTTAACGGCTAAGCTGGACAAGGCCTTACAAGAGGCGAGAGAAGTGTGGTCGGAATCCAGAGCGGCCCGTGAGGAGATTCGGCAGGTGAGGGAGATTACGGCTGGAAAGCCCTTTCTGCTGCAAACTAAGTTCGGTGACCCGAACTATGCTCAGTTTAACCAAGTGTGGAGTTCTCCGGACGAGTTCTTGGACTTGCCGAAGAGTACTTTTGATGCGGCGCAGTATTACCAAGCGCGGGATGGGTATGCAACGGAGAAGCTTTTTTGGTCGCAGTTTGGCGCATCAAAGCGCCCTCTGTTGCTCAATGAACAGATGTCCCAATGGGCCGAACTTCATAGGATATCCGGCGCTGCCATGAAGAACGTCATAATCCGGTTGTGGCCAGCCGAGCCTATTCCGAAGAGCTATTTCGGTTTGGTGCAAAGGCTTGTTGACGCGGTGCCGCGTGTCGATGCTATGAAGCGATCGGCGTGTATTGAGGGCGCACGGATGGCTTTTGCCCGAGTGAAGACATTCTGGGGGAAGATGAAGGCCATCGATGTTGCGGCGAAGAGTCCACCCTAGGGCAAGGACCGTCCTGAACCGGAGCATTATTTTGAAGACATCCTGGAGGCCGCCCGCTTGATAGAGCGTCAATGCTCGAAAAACATAATGTTCAAGTGAGGTGTATGAGAATTGTAAAAGAGCATTTTATAGTTGATCTATTTTATGTTTTGCTTGAAAGCTTGAATTCCTCCTATGCGGCCGTTTTAATATAATCTGAAAGTTTTCCAGTCGTCGGCTTCAGCCCCCTCGTAGGAAGTACGAGGGTGTTCGGAAAAGCATTTAATCACTCTTTATCCAACGTCTTGGTCCATAAAGGAGGTGATAATGCGGCGAACCAGGCAATTAGACTATAGGGCGTTAACACTTTCACTTAGCCATAGGAGTTTTATGGTGGGACTACGACATAGCCCCTGGTATGTATGCGGCGTATGGTGCCTTACATATTTGATCTGAAAAAGATCCTTCGTGTGACATGGAGAAACGCTAAAGATTCCAATAAGTCGTCAAGTGGTTGACCAGCTCTCGCCGCATCATGACAGTCAGTTTTCGGCTTTCTCTACTGAGGTACTTGACCAGATGAACCGGAAGCACAATCGCAGTAGTTCTCCCTTTACTACCCTAGCCGATAGAGCGGAACATAGGGTAGCAAGCACAGGAGCCGGGCAACCCAACTATTGACCCAAGACAATGATTTGGAGCTGATGCATATAAGGCCAAACTTGCGACGCCGAAGTACGCTGTAGAGTTGTTCGGGCTTTTGCTGGCAACTCATTTGTTCCCATACCGAGCCCCTGGTAGGTTATGCCAAGGTATATCTTTAGAACAACCTAGGAAACAACACGGATGATTAATTCGGATACTTTTTACTGGGAACTGAGCGATATGCCAATGATTACTTTATATATATAAAGACCGCAACCCCGGCTATTTGACATGTTCGGGGTCGCAGGCAGAGGAAGAGGCATATTACAGGCTCGAAATAAAGAGTGTGGTGTACAAAAGTTACTTTGGACCTCCTGTCGCACGTCTGCGCCGCCTGTCCTCGACGAGGGGAATCCTTGATGGAGGTAGCCCCTTAGGTGAGTGTACGGATCCGAACTCTGACAGAGTCAGTTTTGGATATTTGCCCTGTTCGTCACCTATTTTAAGAGACAGTGAAGGAAAAAAAATAAAAAGAGAATAGATAAAAAGTGTTACGGGGATGCTTGCAGGCTTGTCCGTAGTGTGCTTCCGCCAATGCCCATGGTATCTTGAGTGCATAGTGATGTATGCGAGGCATAAATTTTGCAGGTGTACGAGGTGAGCGGCGGAAGCCGGACTGCTATTTTCGCTCCAAGAGTAGTTGATCCTTGGGTGGAAATTGCTTCTGGCCCCCGGTATTTCGTTGGTGAACCTCTCCGTCGTCCCTGTTGCCAGGCGGCCTCTTCCCCTGGTGTTCGGCGTTGAGCTTACCGGCCTGTTTAAAGACCCAGCAGTTTCTGTTAGTATTGTTAGCTGGTTTATCGGGGTGGCCATGAATCTGGCAGGGTCGGTCCAATATCCTGTCTAGGTTGGATGGTTTGTCGCGATTTGCCTTGAATGGCTTCTTCCATTGACCGGGCTTGGGGTTGCTGAATCCGGCGTTGACCGCTATGTCGTGTGACCTTTCATTATCATTGTGACTGTTGTGTTTGCTTCGTCGTGGCTTGCCGTTGCCATCTCGGATTTTGGAAGTGCCCGGGTCACTGGCGATCTTGCTTCTACGAGCGAGCCAGCTATCTTCTCCCGCACAAAAGTGGGTCATTAGAGCAGTAAGTGCTGTCATGGATTTAGGTCCTTCTTGTCTGAGGTGGCGTGCTAGCCATTCGTCCCAGACGCTGTGTCTGAAGGCCGCAAGGGCTTCCGCGTCCGGACAGTCGACGATTTGGTTCTTTTTGACTAAGAACCGAGTCCAGAGCATCCTGGATGACTCTCCGGGCTGCTGGACAATGTGGCTTAGGTCGTTGGCGTCTGGTGGCCGGACATATGTTCCTTGGAAGTTGTTAAGGAAAGCTTCTTCCAAGTCTTCCCAGCTGCCTATGGAATTTTCAGGCAGGGTTTTTAGCCAGTGCCGAGCTGCCCCTTTTAGCTTTAGTGGGAGGTATTTGATGGCGTGGAAGTCGTCTCCACGCGCCATATGGATGTGGAGTATAAAATCTTCTATCCATACTGTGGGATCGGTTGTTCCATCGTATGATTCAATATTGACGGGTTTGAATCCGTCGGGGAATTCATGATCCATTACTTCATCAGCGAAGCCAAGGGGGTGTGCGGCGCCTCTATGTTGGGCCACACTGCGACGTAATTCTGAAGGAGTCCATTTGCGGTTTTCGTCTCGGGCATGGCTAGGTTTGTCACGTCCGAATAGGTAGCCATCGTCGCGTGTCGAGGCATGCCCTCGCGATCCGTAGATCAATCTTGCGTGTCGTGCTCTACTGTCCAAGTCTCGTCGAAGGTCATCTGTACAACCATGAGCCGCGTTTTTCCTGCCTTTACGGCGAGGTGGGGCAGTCTGGTGTTCGGCTTGAGTTTCCTCTTTATCCGGACAGAGTTGTCGATGACCTGCCGCATTGTGTGATGAAGGTACGGGCTCCAACGCCTCGTCATCGAACTGAGGTAGCAATCGACGCTTCGGGTAGCTTTTGGCTGGGCCACTAAGGCAGTATTCTTCGGTGGCTAGGACTTCGGTCCATCTATCGTTGAGTAAGTCTTGGTCAGCTTGAAGCTGCTGCTGCTTCTTTTTCTGGCTCCTTGCAGTGGCTATTAGCCTGCGCTTGAAGCGCTCCTGCTCGAGGGGTTCTTCGGGTACGATGAAGTCTTCGTCGCCGATGCTTACCTCATCTTCAGAGAGCGGAAGGTAGTTGCCGTCCTCTGAATTGTCGCTGGGCAGGGCCTGTTCATCGGGGCTGGCTTGCCCGTTTTCTTCTTCCTCCTGTTCGGATCTTGCTCCAACATGGTCTTCATTGTTTTCGGCGTTGTCCGGAGTACTATCTTCCCTGGTGCCAGCGTTGCTGCGATGTGACTTAGAGTGGCGTTTAGGGCGCCGGTACTTAGACTGTGTCTCGGGGGTTTGTTCTCAACTGGATCTTCTTTGTCATCATCACTGGATTTTTTAGGTCTATGAACCATGTACACGTCGTACGAAGAGGTGGCCCTCCCACGCCCCGTGAATGGCGGGTCTTGGCCTTGCTCCTTGTTAGCATCATCGTCTATACCGTCGATGTCCTTGGAGCCATAGTCAAGTGTGTTGGTTAAGTCATCAACAGTGGCTATGAAGTGGGTGGCGGGTGGGAAGCAAAATTCTCCATCGTCAGCCCCTAGCTCGAACCGTACATAGTTCGGCTGTGAGTCCCCCGCCAAGGACAGGTTTTTTAACGAGTTTAGCACGTCGCCCAGGGGTGAGTGTTGGAAGATGTCTGCGGCGTCGAATTCGAAAATCGATAACCGACCCAGTTCGGTGTCCGCAGGCGTACGTTGTTCGGAACTTATAGCCGGAGACGAGTCCGGAGTTCCGTTGACGCAAATATTGCAAGGTGTCGAGTCTATGTGCAGCTCCAACGCCGCAGACTCTGTGGCCACGGATGGCGCAATCGGCTCCGGATTTAAGGTCGTTGCAGCAACAGGAACCATCTCCTGGATGTGATCCGATGGCAGATTTAAGTCATGTTCATCGGAGCGAGGGGGAGCGATCGTCGCGGTCTCGAATCCATTGAAGATCACGTCTCCACGGATATCCGCAACGTAGTTCAAGCTTCCAAATCTGACCTGGTGGCCAGGGGCGTAGCTATCGATCTGCACCAGATGGCCAAGCGAGTTGGCGCGCAGTAGGAAGCCGCCGAATACGAAAATCTGTCCGGGGAGAAAGGTTTCTCCTTGGACAGCGCCACAATAGACGATCGAAGAGGCCATCGAACCTTTCGTCGATGACACAGTGGAACTCTCAATGAAAGCACCAATGTCGGTGTCAAAACCGGCGGATCTCGGGTAGGGGGCCCCGAACTGTGTGTCTAGGATCGATGGTTACAGGAGACGGGGGACACGATGTTTACCCAGGTTCGGGCCCTCTCTATGGAGGTAATACCCTACTTCTTGCTTGATTGATCTTGATGAATATGAGTGTTACAAGAGTTGATCTACCACGAGATCGTAATGGCTAAACCCTAGAAGTCTAGCCTGTATGACTATGGTAATGAGTATATGCTTTCCGGACTACACCCTCTGGTTTATATAGACACCAGAGGGATCTAGGGTTACATAGAGTCGGTTACATAAGAAAGAATCTTCATAGTTGATCGCGAAGCTTGCCTTCCACGCTAAGGAGAGTCCAATCCGGACACGGGTAGAGTCTTCGGTCTTCATGTCTTCACAGCCCACCAGTCCGGCCCATGGATAACAGGCCGGACGCCCGAGGACCCCTTAGTCCAGGACTCCCTCACCCGGCCTCTCTCTCTCTCTCTCTTCGTACATGCGCACTCGAGGTGAGTCATGAATAATGTCGCAGGGTAGTACCGCTTCTGTGCCGTACACCATAAAGAAAGGTGTGTATCCGGTAGTACGACTGGGCGTGGTCCGCAGCCCCCAAAGTACGGAGTCGAGCTCCTCAACCCAGTGCTTGTCTGATTCCTTCAAAGATCGCACCAGCCTGGATTTGATGCCGCTCATAATAAGAACATTGGCCCGTTCGACTTGGCCATTTGTTTGCGTGTGATAGACGGAGGCGTAATCAAGCTTAATGCCTAGATTGGCGCACCAATTTTTTCACCTCATCGGCTGTGAAGTTGGAGCCGTTATCGGTGATGATGCTATGTGGGACACCATAACTGTGTACAACACCGGATATAAAGTCTATCACTGGTCCGGCCTTGGCCGTTTTAACTGGTTTGGCCTCTATCCATTTAGTGAATTTATCCACCATGACCAGCAGATATTTTTTCTTATGGCTTCCTCCTTTAAGGGGTCCGACCATATCAAGCCCCCAGACCGCGAAAGGCCAGGTGATGGAGATTGTTTGCAGAGCGGTGGGTGGCATATGGCTCTGGTTGGCGAAAAGCTGGCATCCGACGCAACGTTGGACAAGGTCCTATGCGTCTGCTCGGGCCGTCGGCCAATAAAAACCTGTACGGAAGGCCTTGCTAACAAGGGCCCGAGCTGCGGCGTGGTGACCGCCGAGGCCGGCATGAATTTCTGCCAGAGCTGCCGCCCCTCTTCCTCGGAGATACATCTTTGAAGGACTCCGGTAGCGCTTTTCTTGTTGAGCTCTCCGTCGTGAACCTTTTAGGCCTTCGAACGTCTGACAATGCGACGGGCCTCATTCTGATCCTTAGGGAGGTCTTTCCTATTAAGGTAGGCCAAGAAGGGTTTGGTCCATGGGGCCATGACTGCCATAATGAGATGGGTCGACGGTGTTATTTCGGTGGGTGAGCCCCCGACGATATCGGTGTGTTCGGGATCTGGGATTGTGTTCGGATCCAGACTAGCGTCGCCGCTTTCCCCTTGCCACACCACGGATGGCTTAAAAATCTTTTCCAGAAATATGTTAGGTGGTATGGGGTCGCGCTTGGCGCCGATGCAAGCGAGGATGTCAGCCGCTTGATTATTTTCTCGAGCCACGTGATGAAACTCGAGCCCCTCTATCGGCGTTCTAGGAACGGGGGTCCCCAGACTTGCCTGCCTGCGGCCCACGGCGTGGCTCTGCTAGCAGGCCCGTATGGCCCATCTTCATCAACAAGGCATCCAAGAGCCTCGCGAGGGGCCAAGCCTCGCGAGGCGGACGACGCAAGACCTCCTCAGGAGCGGCCTCGCCAGGTAGGCTCGCGAGCACCGAGGCATCAAACAAAGGTTTCCATATCAGTGCAATGAGACCAAGACCAGCAGGACGGCAAGACGGAGGTCACCGTGGAGCCCAAGGCGGCGTCACCACCAGAGCCTTTTGCAGGCGAAGACCGCTTTTGTCAGGATAAGCTGTACTAGCTGTCCCCTTTCAAATTAGCCGTTGTTGGCTTCCTTCCCACTCAATATTTGGGGAGAGGACCAGGGCCTCTATAAATAGGACTAGCCGCCATAGTAGGAGGCATCTCATCTTGAGTAAACCTCACCCACACAAGTTCGCCAAGGACAAGAACACCTCATCCTCAGGAGGCTGTTCTTCCCCCTTTTGTACTGTTAATCATCAGCCCAAGAGGCAATCCACCACCACCAGAGTGGAGTAGGGTATTACACCACAATGGTGGCCTAAACCAGTATAAATATTGTGTCCCTTGTGTTGTGAGTTCGTTGAGTTCGTTCTTGATATCTTAGCAAGCTCGGACGTGGATCGGCAGGGGCAGAACTTCACGCTCACCTCGGAGTTCGAACCTTAAGGGTTTTACCGGAACCCTTGATCCGATATTTCGCGCGCCAGGTAGGGGTGCGCCGAAGCTTGCCTTCCGTCGCTCTGCGTCACGTCGCTTCGTCGTCTCTATGGCAGACCCACGCCGCGCCCGCGTTGAGCGCCGGGCAGCCCTCGCCACCCGCGTTGCTCAGATGGCCCCTGTCGGTGGGCTATCCCGTCGCTCTCCGTCGCCCGCCGCCAACGCCGCCACTGGCCCGGTGGGGAACGAGCAACAAGCGTCCTCATTGCACCCCTCTGTGCGACAGGACGGCCGCACCGCCACTCCATCGCTGACTCCCGCTGGTTCGTCGTCTCACGCTCGTAGCGTCCCCACGGACGCACGGGCGGCGCTCCTCATGGCACACGAGCTCCTGCGCTACCACCCAGTCTATGACCTCTACGAGGACTGGCTCGACCGCATCGCCGAGCTTGTCCGTGCCGCAGGGGGCTCCCCTGTGCCGTCCCTCTATCTACCTCGCCCTCCGCCGGCCACGGGTGACGTAGCTCACGGAGCACCTCCACCACCTCTGCACCAAGACGGCGCCCTGGCGCCAAGGCGCGCGGCTCCACGGCGCGACCCGCCGCGTCCGGCCCCCGCGCGTGAAGAAAGAAGCTGTCAAGAAGTCCCTCGACCGCAAGAAAACGCTCCGCCACTCCTCGCACCGCCACGCCAGGATCGTTTGTTGCGGCAAGGCCCCGCGCCGCTTGCCGTAGCGGCGCGCGGGCGCCAAGACCAAGCTCCACCTCCAAGGCGGGCCCCGGTGACCACGGCCGGCTGCCGCGCCTTCACCCCGAGCTACGTAGCGTCGCCTGGCCGAGCAAGTTCAAGCCAGATCTGCCTCCTCGCTACGACGGCACCCACGACCCCGCGGAGTTCCTGCAGCTCTACGAGCTGAGCATCGAGGTGGCCAAAGGCGACGAGAAAGTCATGGCGATTCGTTCCCCATGGCTCTCAAGGATGGCGCCCACTCCTGGCTCCTGAACCTGCCTCCAGGCTCGATCTCCTCCTGGGACGAGATGCGCGACCGCTTCGTCGCCAACTTCCAGGGTGTAACGCCCACGATGCGGCTATATCTCCCACGTGTCGAGGCACGACTTAGAGGCATAACCGCATAGTGGTTTTGTCGCAAGAAGGGTCATCTTCACACAATCCCATGTAATGAACAAGAATGGGATAAAGAGTTGGCTTACAATCGCCACTTCACACAATACATAAATAACATCATACATCATCCAAAATACAATCATGTAGACTGACTACGGTCAAAATCCAGATGAAAATAAGACAACCCCAAATGCTAGATCCCCGATCGTCCCAACTGGGCTCCACTACTGATCATCAGGAAAAGACACATAGTAACGACCACGTTCCTCGTCGAACTCCCACTTGAGATCGACGCCATCATCTGCACTAGCATCATCGGCACCTGCAACTGGTTTTGGAAGTATCTGTGAGTCACGGGGACTCAGCAATCTCACACCCGCGAGATCAAGGCTATTTAAGCTTGTAGGACAAGGAGGTGCAAAAGGTGGAGCTGCAGCGGCAAAAGCATATATGGTGGCTAACCTGCGCAAATGAGAGTGAGAAGAGAAGCAACGGAACGGACGTCATCTAGCAATGACCAAGAAGAGGTCCTGAACACCTACTTCTGTCATACATAACACAGACCATGTTCACCTCCCGGACTCCGCCGAGAAGAGACCATCACGGCTACACACGCACTTGGTGTATTTTACTTGGGTCAAGTGACAAGTTATCTACAACCGGACATTAACAAATTCCCATCTGCCTCATAACCGCGGGCACGGCTTTCGAAAGATAATACCCTGCAGGGGTGTCCCAACTTAGCCCATCATAAGCTCTCACGGTCAACGAAGGATAAACCTTCTCCCGGAAAGACCCGATCAGTCTCGGAATCCCGGTTTACAAGACATCTCGACAATGGTAAAACAAGACCAGCAAAGCCTCCCGAATGTGCCGACAAATCCCGATAGGAGCTGCACATATCTTGTTCTCAGGGCACACCGGATTGTCCAAGCTTCCGATAGGCCAGACCAGAGTTGCCCCTGGTGGCCACCGGCGACTGACAGTTTGGACCAATACTCAGAGGAGCACTGGCCCGGGGGGGGGGTTTAAAATAAAGATGACCCTCGGGCTCTAGAAAACCCGGGGAAAAAGGTATAGGTCGCAAATGGTAAAACCAAGGTTGGGCCTTGCTGGAGGAGTTTTATTCAAGGCGAACTGTCAAGGGGGTCCCATAAATCACCCGACCGCGTAAGGAACGCAAACTCAAGGAACATAATCCCGGTAAAACAGTAACTAGGGCGGCAAGAGTGGAACAAAACACCAGGCATAAGGCCGAGCCTTCCACCCTTAAGCAAAATATATAGATGCATTAATTAAATAAGAGATATTGTGATATCCCAACATATCCATGTTCCGACATGGAACAAACTTCAACTTTACCTGCAACTAGCAACGCTATAAGAGGGGCTGAGCAAAAGCGGTAACTTAGCCAAACAACGGTTTGCTAGGAAAGGATGGTTAGGGGCTGACATGGCTAAAATAGGAGACATGATATAGCAAGTGATAGGTAGCGGAGCATGGCAATAGAGCGAACAACTAGCATAGCAAAGATAGAAGTGATTTCGAGGGGTGGTCATCTTGCCTGCAAGGTTCTCAGAGTTGTCGAAAGCTTGATCCTCGTAAGCGTACTCGACAGGTTCCTCGTTCACGAACTCGTCTCCCGGCTCTACCCAAGACAAGAACACAAACAAACGGAACCACAATCAACAACGAGAAATGCGCAAGCAACATGATGCAAATCATGTATGATATGCACGATATGATATGCGATGCATATGCGTGCTCCGGAAGGAAAATGATGAACATGGCAGTAACTTGGCAAACCAAGCATGCCACTGGAAAGATGAGATGATTTCAGTCGAAATCGATATAAAGATCACCGGAATCGGATGCACGGATTGCAAATGGCAAGCAAAACAAGAATGACACTAATCTGCGATAAACAGCAAGATAGCATTTAAAATACAATAAGTAACAATGCTACAGCACCCCAACATAGCAACAAAGCACATGGAAGTAATCTCAAGGAGATGCTTGACAAAAGATGAACACTGAGCTACGGCTAGTTCACAACATATCAAGCTCAAACAAGCATGGCAAAAGTGCAAAAGATTACAGGTTCACAGACTTGGTGAAAAACTGGACATGGCAGAAATCAGCATCAGGTAGCAATGTTCAGAGCACGAAATCAACATGCTACAGGAACATAACATAGCAAAACAAGGCATGGTAGTGTTCTACTAAAAGCACATGACAAAAGTCCCTTACTGACCATAGGCCAAAAAGGACCAGAAGGTATGATGGCAAGCATGTAAACATAGCAAGTTTCGATATCAGGTTTCAGACTTAGCAGAAAACAGAGCATGGCAGAAATATAAATATGTAGGCCACTTTGTGAGCTTGATGCACTCACTACAGAGCAATGCATTACAAACCAAGCATACCTACAGCAATATGGCATGTTTCTGAAGCTATGCATGGCAAGAACAATTGCATAGTATGTATGGACCAACTACAATAAGCTTGGCAAGATTGCAAATCATGTTAAGAATCTAGCAGAAATATTTTATAGCAAAAGTAGAGTAAGATTGAGACATGCTATGGCACTCTAAAATTGCAAACAATTGCAGGAATGGATCAATTACAACTATATCTACAAAACATCCTTACTGAACATCTCCAAAATATGCATGGATCTCTCTGTAGCATCAAGTTTACATGGCAACAAAATTACAGAAGACAAGGACACAGAAATCACTCTCTGAAATCAGAAATATTACGGGGCCTACTTTGCATGCTTGTGCTAGTCACCACAGAGATCAAAAAAATACATGGACTATACCACTGGAAAGATGACATGGCATACTTCAAAACACATGTAAAGCTCATGCTCAAAAGATGCACAGAATAAATGATACGAAAATGACAAATCTCCAAGTTCTGATAAGAACCAGAGATTAACAGCAACTAGCCCTCTTCCAACGAAGATTTGGGCATCAAGATGACCTCTAATGAACATGGTGCAATTGAACAAAATGTATAGCATTACAAGACGAACAATTTGACATATTATACGCGTGAATCGGAGCTACATGCACAGAGTTATCGCATCGGGAACTAGTGCATATGCTGATGAATTTCCAAGACTTAGAAGAATTTAGAGGGGGAGAAAAGTCAACGGGCGCGGGGTTTCTACCAGATCGGATCGGGCCGGCTCCCGAGCTCGAGCTCGAGGCGCTCGGGCCGGCCGGAGGCGAGGCAGGGGCCGGCGGCGGCCTGGCTGGAGGAGGGCCCGGCGGCGGAGGAGGGCGCCGGAGGAGGCAGGGGCCGGCGCGGCGGCGGTCGGTGGCGGGGCCCGCGGCGCGGCGGCGGCCGGCGGCGGAGCTCGGCCGGCGGCGGAGCTCGGCCGGCGGCGAGGAGAACGGCGGGCGCGCGCGGGCGCGGAGGAGGCGGCGGCAGGCTCGCGGGCCGGCACGGAGGGAGAGGCCGGCGGGACACGTGGCGCTCGCGGGTTGGCGGGCGGCGCGGCGGACGTGTCCGGCGCGGGCGGACATGTCCGGCACGGCGCGGAGGGAGAGGGTTAGGGTTCGTCTGAGATTTCGTTTTTCGGGATGCCCACTCATTTATAGGTAGAGGGAGTTAGGAGACTCCAAATGAGGTGCGGTTTTCGCCCACACGATCGTGATCGAACGACCTAGATCATGGAAGAGAGTTTGGTGGGCTTTGGGCTGGTTTTGGAGGGGGTTTTGCTGGACACTCAAATGGACTTGCGGAGGCCCGGTTAACCGATGGAGTACCAAACGACCTCCGAATGGAACGAAACTTGACCGGTAGTCTCCGGGTGGTATATTAAGACCACTTGACAAGCCTCGGTCCATTCCGAGAAAGTTAGACACACGCACACGAAAGAAAACAAGAGGGGTGCACCGGAGGAGATAGGAGCGCCGGATTGGAAAACGGACAACGGGGAAAATGCTCGGATGCATGAGACGAACACGTATGCGAATGCAATGCACATGATGACATGATATGAAAATGCATGACATGACAAAATACAAAACGAAAGACAAAACCCGACAACGAAGGGAAAAACATATGACATAGCCGGAAATGGCAAGAGTCGGAGTTACAAATATGGCAAGTTACATGCGGGGTGTTACACAGGGCACTCGTGACCGCCCCCCCGGCCGCGGGTGACCTGCGTCGCGTCAAGCAATAACCAGGAGAGACCCTCCAGAAGTACATCCAGCGCTTCAACAACGTTCATCTCAAGTTCCCCAAGGTGACGAACGAGGCCATCATCTCCGCATTCTCTGATGGCGTCCGTGACGTCAAGATGAAGGAGGAGCTCGCCATCCACGAGGAGCTAGGCACATCTCTGGAGTTGTTCAACCTAGCAACCAAGTGCGCCAGAGCTGAGGAGGGGCGCCTCTCCCTCCTCGAGCTCCCGGCTGCGGACCCGGAGGAGAAGAAAGCCAAGGCCAAGGACGTGAAGCGCAAGGGAGCAGCCGTGCTCGCGGTGGAACCGGACACCAAGCACGAGACGAGTCCGAGTCATCCAAGAGCAGCTGACCGTTCTGCGCCTTCCATAACCTGCATACCCACAACACCAGTGACTGTCAAGATCTCAGAGCCATTCGAGAAGGACTCTTCGGTCGACGCCCCGAGCGCAGCGACCGGGGCTACGACCGAGGAGGAGGACGTGGTGGCGGACGCTGGGACGACCGTGGCCTGCGCCAGGAGTGGCGCGACCGGCCTCGTGAGGACCGCTGGCAGGATCATCCTCGCGAGGGCGCCTGGAGGGACCAGCCTCGTGAGGATCGTCCTCAGGGCAACGCCGGTCTTCCCCCACTACCGCCACCGCCAAGAAGGAATGACGACCACCATCAAGAAGAGGGGGCTGGGGGCTTCCAGGAGCCGCGCGCTATCGCTTGCATCTTGGGCGGTGCTCAAGCCCCAGCCTCGCAGCGTGTCTTCAAACAATTTGCTCGTGAAGTGAATGCAGTCCTCCCCAAGCTTGAGGCCACACGCCCGCTCAGGTGGTCCAAGTGCGCCATCACTTTCAGTTCGGCAGATCAGCTCAAGTGCGCAGCTACTGCAGGCATCCTCCCGATGCTTTGTTCACCAGTCATCAGCAACATCCAAGTTACCAAGACCCTCATCGATGGCGGCGCAGGGCTCAACGTCCTGTCCGTCGATACGTTCGACAACCTCCAAGTGCCATATGACCAGCTTCAGCCTACCAAGCCTTTCTCAGGAGTGACCGACGGTTCCACCACACCAATAGGGCAGGTCCCACTCCCTGTCACCTTCGGAGAACGTAACAACTACCGCACCAAACTCATCGACTTCGACGTCGCACACATCCGTCTGCCCTACAATGCCATCCTCGGGTATCCAGCCCTGTCCAAGTTCATGGCGGTGACCCATCACGGCTACAATGTCCTCAAGATGCCGGGAAGCGGCGGAATGATCACAGTCCCGTGGGAAGAAAGAGATGCGGTGTGCTCCCTCCAGCGTGCCTTCCAAGCTGCAGCAATCGACGACCCCGACAGGAAGGGCGAGCGCCCTCCTGAGGCCACCCCCAAGAAGAAGAAGCAGTTGCACCACGCAGGGCCTCAGGCAAGCGGCGCCTCGTTAGGATCGGCGCCCGCGCCTGGGGCGCCTCCCTCCATCGCATAGGAAAGCGCGCCCAGCGCCCCTCTCGGGCAGGGCTCGGGGGCTCTCTTCTGGAGGGCCTCAGACTTTGCCAACATCATGAGGGAGGCACTTGGGAACCACTTGGAGGCATGCTTCACGGCACGTTTCCCTCAGGAGGACACAGGGCAAGGAGTGCCCACCGTTCAGGACTTCATCACCAAGACCACTCAGGAACTACAAGACGCAAGGGCCGTGCATGGCGGCCGCCGCTCACCATGCGCAGCTCCCCATCCAGGCGAGGATGTCGGGCTACGCGTCTGCATCGACGTCCCAGGGCTCAACAGGGCCGCCTCTCAGGAGCTCTTCTGGCCTTCCCGCGTGGGACGCTGTGAGGGCCCACCTCACAGCTATGTTCGCATGCCTTTTGGCCTGCCAAGCGTGGCGACCGCCTATCAGCGCAACCTGCCGAGCATCCTGGCGGCTCAGGAGGCCAGGCACCACGCTGTGCTGACGGAGATGGAGATGGTCGTAAAGGAACCACCTGGACCCCCAGAGCCTCCCGAGGCTCAGGGCCCCGGTGGCTCATGAGGAGCAACCCCTTCGCCGCATACCTTCAGCTGCCCCAACTCTCCTTCATCAACAGAACAAGGTGACATTTTCCAAGTTCATTTAGCTGGGAGCGCCCCTCGGGCTGCATCATTTCCAAGCCGCGTGGGTCCGTCCCTGTGGCATGTATCCCTTTTATGTCTTTAGCTTACCTTGTCGGGGGCGCCCCTCGGCTGCATCATCCCCAAGCTGCTCGGGCCTGACCTAGTGGCATGTATCTCCCTTGCATTTACTTAAGCCTGCTGCTTCCATGCTTAATCTACCTATGACTATTACCTGCTTGATCATCACCCACCACGGGGGCTACTCGCGTTGGCACGACGCTTGTGCATCGATCTGTCCCTGCAACGTCGACAAACCTGAGCGGCTGAGCTCTGGCTCGCGGCACGCCCCGCGCACGTCACCTCTCCAGGCCCTCAGTGCCTTCGTCTCCTCACGAAGCAGCTGGCGGAGGACTGGCAACCATAATGGCAACTGTGTTTCTCCTTGTGCTGGCTCGCAGGAATCTCATGAGAATGACAGCAGGCAGCAGCGCAAGCTCCCTCTCCTCCCATGCAATCAGCTTGCGCGTTAAAAGGGGGGCTCTTGAGCATCGCGACTCAGGAGCTCCTACTGGCTCTCCAACCCTCACCCCCTGGCCTTGACCACGGCACGCGAACTAGCATACCAGCGGCGGCTGAGCTCGCTCGAGGGCCGGGACCTGAGGACGTAGAGCACAAAGGAAAGCGTGGAGAAGGGGGGGGGCTCACACGAACCTAGCCTAGCTACGCATTAACGCGGCGCATCGCAAGGAATCGACCCCAGACCGCCAAGATAAGTCTCGCGCTCAGATCGGCCAATCGTTGGAGCCTAGGGGTCACGCTCGCCTCAGCATTGTTGCGGCAACGTCCCTCCCTTTCTTACCTTACCACGGCTGCTTGAGCGCTAAAGGGGACCCCCTGAGCATCGCGCCTCAGGAGCTCTAACTGGACCTCGGGCCGCTCACCTCCTGGCCTTGACCACGGCACACGACCTGGCATACCAGCGACGGCTGCAGCTTGCCTGGGGACCGGGACCTGTCAGCGTAGAGCAACAAGCCGTCACGAGGCTGGAAAGGAGAGACCGAGCCTAAACAGGACATGCGTTCACAAGTTTCCATAATCGGGATAATATCAACAAAAGACATCACATACCCTTTACACACCCCCATGGGGTACTTCTTGATTCCTCGCAGGGAACAAAAGACGAGAACCTAGGAGAATCCTATCTACACACCCCCGCGGCCGACGCCATCATCAACGGTGGGCCACGGGAGGCCGGCGCCAACCCCATCCAGATCAGCGACGACGGCGGCCGGGCGCTGCAGCCTTGCTACAGGCACGGCGGGAGCTCGAGGGCGCGTAGCTATCGTCGCTCGTCTCCGGAGTCTCGTAGACCTCAGGAAAACCACTCGACTCCCAAGGGTCGCTGTTGTTGGAGGAACCGCGAGCGGAGCGCGCCTCGACCTGGCGCTCCCCTCCGGGGCAGCACTCCAGGCGGCGGCCCTCTGCATTGAAGACCTTGAAGGACAGTGTGGAAGCGCCGTCATAATTGAAGTGGATCACGAGGGCGCCCTCAGCACAGCAGACCCGCGCGATCTCACCCCAGCCGTGGGTCATGAAGATCTTGCCGGGGAGACCGCTTCAATCTCTGCTTCGATCGGCGGAGCGTCGCAGTCAGGGTGCTGCAACCAGAGCTCGAGGGGTCCCCTCGGTGGCATCACGTCGGAGAAGAACCGTGGGAAGCGGATCCAAGAGCTCGGGGGCATCGCCGCCCACAGCACAAGCTCGCGCGAGGAGTCCGCCGCATGGACTCCAGGAGCGGCGACGCGCGTTACCGCGGCACGTCGACCTTGGCCACGGCTATCGGATGTGGGGTTCCGGCAAACCCTTAAGGTTCAAACACTGGGGTGCGCGCGAAGTCTCTCCCTCCTACCGATCTACGCTCTAGCTCACTAAGATCTTGCGGATGGACTCGACGAACTCGCAACACAGAAAGACACGGGGTTTATACTGGTTCGGGCCACCATTGTGGTGTAATACCCTACTCCAGTGTGGTGGTGGTGGATTGCCTCTTGGGCTGATGATGAACAGTACAAGGGAAGAACAACCTCCTGAGGTTGAGGTGTTCTTGTGCTTGAGTAGGTGAGGATGATCTGAACCAGTTCGGGATCAGTTGCCTCCTCCTGTGGTGGCTAGTCCTATTTATAGAGGCCCTAGTCCTCTTCCCAAATATCGAGCGGGAAGGGAACCAACAACGGCGGGCAACTTTGAAGGGGGACAGCAAGTACGAGCTATCCTGACAAAAGCGGTCTTCGCCTGCGAAAAGCCCTAGGGTGACCCCGTCTTGGGCTCCACGATGACCTCCGCCTTGCCGTCCTCCTGGTCTTGGTCTCGTTGCACCAATATGGCAACCTTTACCTGATGCCTCGGTACTCTTCGCCTGCGCTGGCCTCCTTAGCACCAAAGAGGAAATAAGGACGCTGCGCGCACCGGCGCCCGCCTGGCACCCACTTGGCACCGTTCGTCATGGCTCACGTCACGAGAGCCTCGTGAGGTTTGCCTTGCCTTGATATCTCCACTCCTCGTGAGCCTGCCTGGCTAGGCCACTCCAGAGGAGGTCTTGTGTCGTCCGCCTCGCGAGGCTTGGACCCTCGCGAGGGTCTTGGGTGCCTTGTTGACGAAGATGGGCCGTACGGCCTGCTGCTTGGCCATGCTGTGGGCCGCAGGCACGGATG
Organism: Aegilops tauschii subsp. strangulata; assembly: GCF_002575655.3. NCBI lineage: Eukaryota > Viridiplantae > Streptophyta > Magnoliopsida > Poales > Poaceae > Aegilops > Aegilops tauschii. The sequence continues at coordinate 476,674,617 of NC_053039.3, forward strand.
TCTGGGGATTCCCGTTCCCAGAACGCCGACAGTAGCCCCTGGGCCCAAGGTGCGCTCGGGCTTGGCTTCGCGGCGAAGCCAAGGGTCAAGTTCGGAGCACCGCGGGCCCCAAAAGCCTGCAGCCTCGGTCGACGCATGGCGGTTGATTGGACGTGGGCGTCTCCGCTTCCCCGTGCTGCCTCGGCAACTGCACGACTTGACATGTCCCTGCGACATGCAAGGAAAACCATCATTACCTGCGATCGTGGGAGACGCCGGTTGGCCTTCTCTTGCCATAAATGGGGAGGAGGGCGGAGCCCCCGTTGCCCATCTCTTCCTCGCTTGCTGCTTCTCTACTCCATTGCTTGCAGTGCCATCGATGGCGCCACGAAAGAAGTTCTCTGCCGCCGAGAAAGGAAAGGCCCCTCACCAGGGCCTCGGTTCCCCGGCGCCCAAGCGCGGCCGCGGCCGTCCGCGCAAGCATGCCGCGACCCCCGCCGTGGCCCACCGTCGAGGTGGCACCGCGGCACGCGGAGGGGATCGTCCCATCCATGGTGGTTCAGCCGATGAGGGGAGGCGCGCGATGGTGGCGCGGCCTCCCCGCTCCTGCTTCCATTCGGCTGAGGTGTCGCCGGAGTTCGTTGCCTGGTCGGAGAGCCCGGCCGGTAACTGGCTCCAACTTCCGTGCTTCTTCGCCGGCGAACTGTCGGCCTCTGGTCCGGGCGGGCTCTGGCTGCAGGCGGACGGCTGCTGCAGCAGGGTCTCTTGGGTTGCGGTCGAGACATCCGCCGCGGGCAACATAGCCCTGGCCCGCGGCTGGCAGATGTTCACCCGCACGGGCGGCCTGGGCAGGCGGTGCACCCTCCACTTCAGGTACGATGGTGAATCGACCCTATATGTGAGGGTGTTCGGGGAAGATGGTCGCCGCGCCGCGTGCTGCCCCGAGACGAACGACGGTGAGGAGGTGCTCGGCCTTGGTGATGGTCGCGATGAGGACGAGGGCGAGCCTGCCCTCGGCGGCGTCTCCTCTAGCTACGGCGGCTCTTCCTCCAGTGACAGCTCCAGCAGTGGTGGCTACGACCAGCCGCCGCGCCGTCGCGCCCGCTTCGAAGGAGGCAGCGGGTCATCTCGTTGTCGCGCCTCCGTGAAGCGCGAGGAGGGGTCTGGCTAGGCTCGGGGCGTCGCCAAGGGCCTGCCTCTGCGGATTGCTACAACGCTGCTTTGCTTAGTTTTTCTTTCTTTCCTGCATCGGAAAACAAAACCAGTATGGGCCCAGAGGGGCATGTATCGAACTGTGGTTCTTTGGTTAATGCACTGTGCGTGTCGTTCCCATGCCGTGTTGTTGTTTTGTGCAAAGATAACTTAACCTGGTGCGTTTGGGGCGCCCTTTCCCTCACGTGGTGTCTGCGTTGCTCAAAAATTGCAAAAAATTCATTAGGAGGTGCACTAAAGGATTTGCCGTCCACCCAAGCCTTGACTTGGCGCCTTGTATCGCGGTACCCGAGGGGCACGGATTTAGGAGAGATGTGCCAGCTTCCAGGGTCGAACGAGGGTGGCTCGCGAGAAGGCAAAGAGAAGAGAAATGCTCGCGAGGGCGCCTGCCTAGCCCCCTCGCGAGGTATGCGAGAGGGAGAACACAGCAAACTAGAGCTGAGAAAAGCGGTAAAAGGCTAGGGAACCAAATCAGAAATGAACACCAAGAGCAACTCTGATTAAGGAAAAGGGAGCCAACTATGGAAAGCAAATGAAAAGCTGCGTCCGGCACCTTATCTAGTCTTCAAGTCTTCTCACCAGCGCGGAGCTAAGTGATGTCCACTAGGCATGGGAGGGAGCCCCAGGGCCTGAGGCCGGCGCTCCTGAGACTCCGAGGCGTGTACAGCCCCACTCATTATTACGTGAGAGTGTCACGGGCGGCGATTCTTCACAGGCACCGGGCGTTCTTCACAGGCTCTGGGCCTTTCTTCTCAGGCTCTGGGCCTTGCTTCATGGATAGAACTTTCGGAGGTGCTGGATGTTCCAGGCGTTCTGGATGGGTATCCCGTCCCGCGTCTCCAGGCGCGCTGCACCCGGCCTGGATACATGGACGACCCTGAACGGGCCCTCCCACATGGGCGAAAGCTTGTGCAGCCCTTCCCTGGAGAGGACCCGCCTCAGTACGAGGTCACCCACCTCGAGTGTCCTGGAGCGGATGTTGCGGCAGTGGTACCGCCGCAGCGCTTGCTGGTACCTTGCCGCCCTCAATGCGGCTTCGCGTCGGCGTTCCTCCCCCAGCACGAGATCCATCCCCGCATGGCATCCTGCTGCGTTTCGTCGAACGCCATGACCCGCACGGAGCGATGCTTGACCTCGTGAGGGAGGACTGCTTCGGCTCCGTAGACGAGGAAGAACGGAGTCTCGTCCGTTGGCTTGGTAGCGGTGGTACGGATGGACCACAGCACGGACTGGTGTTCGTCGTGCGAGCCCCTGCCGCAGGCCTCCAGCTTCTTCTTGAAGATCCTGGTCTTGAGACCCCTCAGGACCTCAGCGTTGGCGCGTTCGGCCCAACCATTGCTCCTGGGGTGGGCCACCGAAGCGTAGCAGATCTGCGTTCCAAGGTTAGCACAGTAGGTTTTGAAGAGGTTACTAGTAAACTGCGAGCCGTTATCTGTGATGATGCGGTTGGGGACCCCGAAGCAGCTCACGAGGCCCTTGATGAACTTGACAGCAGAGCCGGCTGGAATGGTACGGACGGCTTCCACTTCCGCCCACTTGGTGAACTTGTCAATGGCGACGTAGAGATAATGGTAGCCCGCTGGCGCTCGTGGGAACGGGCCTAAGATGTCTAGCCCCCAGACCGCGAACGGCCACGTGAGCGGAATGGTTTGGAGGCCCTGAGCGGGCTGATGGATTTGCTTGGCGTGGAATTGGCAAGCTTCACAGGACTTCACCAGCTCGGCTGCATCGTTGAGTGCTGTAGGCCAATAGAATCTACTACGGAAGGCTTTGCCGACGAGGGTCCTTGACGATGAGTGATGTCCACAGTCCCCGCCGTGTATGTCAATCAGCAGCTCCCTTCCTTGATCGCTAGAGATGCAGCGCAGCGTGACGTCGTTCGGCCGTTTCCTGTACAACTCGCCGTCTTGAATGCAGTATGCCGTGGCCTGTCGGGCCACGCGCTCCACGTCTTCTTCCTTGTCCGGCAGCGTCCCGTGCATCAGGTACTCCTTGAATTCCTTGGTCCAGCACTCCTCCTGGGGCTCGAGCGCCAAGAGTAGCCGAGCTCCTGAGGTTGGGCCGCAAGCTGGGGCTCCCGTGGCCGGGGGCTGTGGGAGCTCCTCCCGAGGCTCACTCGTGCTTGAAAGAGGTGGCGTAGCTGACGGCTTGAAGAGCCGCTCTTCGAAGACTCCGGGCTCTTGCGGTTGCCGCTTGGATGCTCTCTTCGCGATGTCGTCGGCTTCCTTGTTGGTGCCCCGGGGCACGTGCTGCAGCTCCAGGCCCGAGAACTGCTTTTCCATCTTGCACACCTCCGCAAGGTAGGCCTCCATGTGCTCGTCCTTCGGCTCGTACACTTTGTTGGAGAAGTTTACGAGGAGCTGCGAGTCGCCCTTGAAGGTAAGGCGCCTCACCCCCAGAGCCGCCGCAGCCTTCGGGCCTGCTATGAGGCCTTCGTATTCTGCGATATTGTTGGAGACCTTCTCGCCGTGCTGGAAGCAGAGTTGCACGGCGTAGTAAAGCTTTTCCTGAGTGGGCTAGATGAGCACTGCTCTAGCCCCCGCGCCCTAGTGAGCGAAGGCGCCATCGAAATGCATGACCCAGCCGTCTGGTGCCTCACTTCCTGGGGAGGTGGACCGGTCTTCTCCTTCCTCAAGAGCCGGGGCATCTGTCCATTCTGCCACAAAATCGGCGAGCGCGGCTCCCTTGATGACCCTGGTGGTGCTGAACTCCAACTGGAATGCTTGCAGTTCGATGTTCCATTCAACGACCCTTCCGGCTGAGTTTGGGCTCCTTAGTACCCTCTCCAATGGGTAAGATGAGACGACCTTTATGGGGTGGCCCTAGAAGTAGTGTCGCAGCTTGCGCGAGGCCACCAAGAGTGCGAGCAGGAGCTTTTGCGGCATGGGGTAGCGTGCCCTTGCGTCCCGCAGTACGGTGCTGACGAAGTACACCGGGTGCTCGACGAGGGCTGGCACACTGTTGAGGCTCGGGTCCTGCGGAGATTGTGACATATCCTAAGGTGGAGGGTTTCCTGAGACTTGGCCGTCCTCAGGAGCTTCTGCGATGTTGCCCTGCTGAGCTTGGTCTTCTGCCGTTGATGGCTCTGCTGCGCCTTCTTGACCCTGCGCTGCATCGGCTCTGGCTTGGCGCGGCACACCCTTGTCTTGGCGCTCCTCCCAAACCGCCACCAGCGCCGCGCTGGCGGAGTACGGGGTGGCGGCAAGGTACAGTACCAGAGGTTCGAGAGGCCGTGGTGCCACCATCACCGGGGGGATGGTGAGGTATTTCTTGAGGTCTTGGAAGGCCCGGTCGGCCTCCGGGGTCCACTCGAAGGGGCCCTTCTTCTTCATGAGCTTAAAGAAGGGTAAGGCTCGCTCGCCTGGCTTAGAGATGAAACGCCCTAACGCGGTCACCCGTCCTGCCAGCTTTTGCATCTCCTTGAGGGTCTGTGGTGGGCTCATGTCTTCGATGGCCTTGATCTCCTCTGGGTTCGCCTCGATCCCTCTGTGGGATACGAGGAACCCTAGTAGCTTGCCGGATGGGACGCCAAACACGCACTTCTCCGGGTTAAGCCTCAAGTTCACCTGGCGCAAGGTCTCAAAGGTCTCCTCCAAGTCTTGAATCAACGTCCTCGCCACGCAAGATTTGACCACTATGTCATCAACGTAGGCCTCTGTGTTCCTGCCGAGCTGCCGCCCCAAGGCGATGTGCACTAGCCGCTGAAAGGTTGCACCCACGTTGCCAAGGCCGAAGGGCATGCAGGTGTAGCAGTACACCCCACATGGTGTCAGGAAGGCCGTCTTCTCCACATCCTCCACCGCCATCTTGATCTGATGGTATCCAGAGAACGCATCCAGGAAACATAGCAAGTCGCACTCGGCGGTGGAGTCGATGATTTGATCGATGCGCGGGAGGGGGAACGGATCTTGGGGGCAAGCTTTGTTAAGGTTGGTGAAGTCGACGCACATCCGTTCCTTCCCACCTTTCTTCGGTACTACGACGGGGTTCGCCAGCCAATCAGGGCATCGAACTTCTCGAATGGTACCAGCCGCCTCCAGCTTGTGCATCTCTTGGGCGATGAAGGCCTGCTTCTCAGTGGACTGCCGTCTCGCCCGCTGCTTCAAGGGGCGCATGTTGGGGCACACCCTTAGATGATGCTGGATCACCTCTCTCGGGACCCCTACCAGCTGATTGGGCTCCCACGTGAATATCTCCTAGTTCGCGCGCAAAAACCTCACCAAAGCTTCTTCTTGTCCCCGGTCTAGGCTGGTTCCTACGGTAAAGGTGGCTCCTGAAGACCCGTCCTCGTCAACCGGCACCTGCTTGCTATCCGGTCTAGACCATCCCCAAGAAGAAGCTACCGCGCCGCACAGGACCCCAAGAAGATGGCGTCGCGGCAGGAGCCTCTTCAGGATCAGCGCCGCTCCAGGAGCGCCTCCCTCCATCGCATAGGAAAGCGTGCCCGGTGCCCTCCTTAGGCAGGGCTCGGGTGCTCTCTTCTGGAGAGCCTCAGACCTTGCCAACCTCACGAGGGAGGCGCTTGGGCACCACTTGGAAGCGTGCCTCACAGCACACTTTCCTCAGGAGAGAATAGGGCAAGGAGTGCCCACCACCCAGGAGTTCATCACCAAGACCACCCAGGAACTGCAAGAAGCAAGAGCCATGCGCGGCCACAGTCGCTCACAAGACACAGCTCCCCATCCAGGCGAGGATGCCGGTTGCGTGTCTGCGTCGACGTCCCAGGGCTCAACAGGGCCGCATCTCAGGAGCGCTTCTAGCCATCGCGTGTGGGTCGTTACGAGGGCCCACCACACAGCTACGTTCGCATGCCCTTCGGCTTGCCAAGCGTGGCGTCGGCCTATCAGCGCAACGTGCGGCAAGTCCTGGCGGCTTAGGAGGCCAGGTTCAACGCCGTCCTAGAGGAGATGGAGACGGTCTTCAGGGAACCTCCTGAACCGCCAGAGCCTCCCGAGGCTCAAGGTCCCGGTGGCTCATGAGGAGCCATTCCTTCAACGCGCGGCTTCAGCTGCACCAACTCTACTTTGTCTATAGAACCAGGTGACATCTTCCAAGTTCGTTTAAGCTGGGAGCACCCCTCGGGCAGCATTATTCCAAGGCCACATGGGTCCGTCCCTGTGGCATGTATCCCTTTTGCTTAAGTCTTTAGCTTACCTTGCTGGGGGGCGCCCCTCGGGCTACATCATCCCTAAGCCGCTCGGGCCAGACCCGGTGGCGTGTATCTTCCTGCATTTATCCAAGTTGATCTGCTCTTCATGCTTAACCTGCCAGCGGCTATCGCCTGCTCGATTGCCGCCCGCCATGGGCCTGTTCGTCCTATGCAATTCGCTTGCACGTTAAAAGGGGGGCTCCTGAGCATCGCGGCTCAGGAGCTCTTACTGGCTCTACAGCCCTCACCCCCTCGCCTTGACCACAGCATCGCGACCTGGCATACCAGCGGCGGCTGAGCTCGCTCACGGGCCGGGACATGAGGACGTAGAGTGTTTGCATCTACCTGCCTTGCAGGAACACACAGTCACCAAGACTCAAGACCAGGCGCAACCCGCCTTGAGGTAGGGCCTCGTGAGTCCCGCGCTGGCTCACGAGTGCCCAGATACACCTCGCAGCCCTGCCGTGCAAGCCACGTGTCAGGGCGGGGCTGTACACGCCCCGGGGGCTCCTCCCGGAGGGGGCCCCCCATCCAACGCCCAAGTGGAAGCACCATGCTCCGCGCTGGCTGTCGGCACTGCCGAGGAGCGGCTATGCCCGTGCACAAGCGGAAGCACTATGCTCCGCGCTGGTGATAAACAACTGAGGGCGACCCCACGGTCGTGCCAACCTCAGGGAGCCCAGAGCTCAGCGCCCAGCCTTACCGCAACGCCTCCCCTCGGGAAACCGCGCATGGGGGCTGGGCACGGGGGCTGCGCTCGGGTCACGCCCAAGCGCACGCCACCTAGCCAGGTCCCTCGGACCTGGGCATCGCGCGCCCCTCCTGAGGCCTCGGCGAGGGCAGGTATGGGAATTGTTTGCACTTCAAGGGAGACTCCTGAGCATGGCGACTCAGGAGCCTAACTGGTCACATAGCCCCTCACTCCTTGGTCCGTCTTGGTCTCCGGTCGACCCAATGGCGGTTGAGGTATGCGCGGGGTCGGGCCCTGCCGACGTAGAACCTTAATCTACACCCATGAACTCTCCCTATATGATGTTTGCGTGTCAAGGGGGACTCCTGAGCATCGCGACTCAGGAGCCTAACTGGTCACGTAGCCCCTCACTCCTTGGTCCATCCTGGTCTCCGGTCGGCCCAATGGCGGTTGAGGTATGCGCGGGGCCGGGCTCTGCCGACGCAGAACGCAAAGAAAATAGGAGGGAAATCGCGAAATCTCAAAGAAAATATTACAAGCATATTGTCCTCATAGTACCAAATTAAAATGTATAAACGCCTCCACGAGGCCTGATACATGTCGCAGGAACGGAATGGGAAGAATGGCCGCGGGTCACCTCTAGACGTCACCGTCGCCTGCGGAAGGCGCTCCCTCGTGAGCGGTTTTGTCTTCACCACCAGCCGCAAGGTCGACGACGCCAGACAGTGGAGCGGAGACGAAGCCGCGGAACCTCCTCAGCAAGGCCCCCACCTGATCCTGCACGGCCACGGTAGCCGCCTCGTATTGATCTTCAGCTACAGGCTCCAGCAGCTCGTCAAGGCAAGCGTTGGGGTCGCGAAGGTGCAGGTGGCTAAAGACGCGAGTTAGCGCGGCTGAAGACAGGACGCGAGCCTCTGCCTCCGCCATGGGACCGAGACCATCAACGACCTCCTCAAGCGCCTTCACCACGAGAGGAAGCAGCTGGGCGGGGCCGTCCTCGTCGGTGTCCAGAGGCTTCTCCAGGCTGTGCTCGTAGAGCGTCTTCAGCGCCTTGTGAGACTTCTTCTTAAGATCGGCAAAGGCCACGCAGTCTTCCGCCAGGACTCACGCCTTGGCATCAAGATCGGCCTCCCTCATCCCCATCTTCCGCTCCAACTCTTCCAACCGGTTGCGCCCGGCGGCCTGCTTCTTCCCCAGCTCTGCCAACTCAGCATCACGGTTCTTGACGGCTTCTTCCCGGGCCTTCATCTCCTCCTCTTTCGCTTGGCGACAGCGCACCTCTTCGGCGTACTTGTCGCGCAGGCTCTGCAACTCGCCCTCCAGCACTTGGCAGTGGTCACGAGCGGCCTTGGCGTCCTTTAGCACCGCCTCACGATCGGCTGAAGCGTTGGCGGCTCCTTGCTTCTCCTTCTCAGAAGCCGCAGCAGCCTGTCCCAACGCCGCGCGAACTGCCAGGTCGGAGTGAAGCCAGCTCCAGACACCCGGCCACCAGGCGCGGGACATCCGACTGCAGCTGGGTCATCTCCGAAAGGGCATGCTCCAAGACGGCAGCAGGAGCAGAAGGACCAGGGAGTGGAGATGCAGCAGTAGGAGGAAGCGACATCATCACCAGGGCTTGGGAGACCGCGGGTTCCGGAGCAGCTGGGACCTCGTTAGCCGCACCAAGTACCGGCACCTCAGGAGCCAGCGGGGCCATGGGGGCTGACTCCACGCGGCGATGCTCCCCTTGGCCCCGCGAGGACGATCGAGCCGGGGAGATGCGGGCGCTGTTGCCTCCTTTCTCCGCGGGAGGCACGGCCGCTGCGTCTTCCTTCCTCCTCTTCGCCGAAGATGTCGGCCTGATCAACCAGGGGCGAGCATCAGGAAACAACAAGTACAAAAAAGGACAAGGCGAAGCTTAAGACACTTACCGATCCACTGCGATGTATTCCACCGACCGCTTGGGAAGCTTGAAGCCGAACAGCTTCGGGACCTGAGGAGCAGGCGTTCGGGCTCCGGCGGTGCCAGGCGGAGTAGAGACAGAACCGGAGCCCGCCCCAGGAGGCGCCAGGACGGGGGCGGCACCACGGGCTACCAGCAATGACCTACCCTTCGTCGGGATGAGGGGTTGCTCTCTCTCCCCTTGGAAGGCATCAGCTCGGCATCATTAGGAAGGGCGCGGAGAATCTCGGCCTTGCTCAGGGGGGAAGTCTCCCCCACCTCTTCCAGAGTCTTCTCCGAGTCCTCCTCCTCTTCTCCCTCTCCGCGGGACTCACCAGAAGACACCTCCACCGGTTTCTGCGCTGTAGGAACTCCTGGAGGCGTTGGCGGCACCAGCCCGCGCGCATCAAAGGTCGGCCTGGAGGCGACAAATTCTTCCCGGTCCATGCGTTGGAACAGGGGAACGAAAGTGCTAGGCGGGTACTCCTGGTTGTCCCCGAATATGAGGCGCAGGACGGCGTCCAATTCATTGCCAGGCAGGTCCCCTGGCCTCAGGCGGGTCTTGTTCTCGTCTTCTTCAAGCTCCCAGAGGGGGCGCGCGCGCGCCTGGAGTGGGGCAACCTGCAGCGTCAAGAACTCCCTCAGGAGCATCGCCCCAGTTACCTTGGCCGCCCTCGCGTTGCCCGGCCTCAAGTCGGTCACCATGTGCCCCAACACCAATGATGCCCGCTCGTCGACAAGCTCCGCCTTGGGCCACCCCCCGTTGGGAGGGGCGCCGCTATTGGCAACGCCAGACGCGGGTCAGCACGGTGGGCATCCATCATGACCCATTTGGATCGGATGTTGTCGGCCCCCTTCCCGGTGCTCGAGATCGAGTTGGCCTTGCCGCATGCAACAAAATTAGTGCACCTGGAGGTGTTCTCGCCGCTGACGCGGAGGAAGAAAAAATGGCGAAGGAGCACCACGGATGGCATAACGCCCAGGTACACCTCGCAGTAGTAGGCAAAGATGGACAGGAGGAGGACAGAGTTGGGATGGAGTTGCAACGCCTGCAGCCCGTAGTGGTCGAGGACTTCATAAAAGAAATCAGAGAAGGGAGGAACCAACCCGACGGCGACGCTGCTCGAGAAGAAGGGGAAGAAGGTGCTCCCCTCAGGCTCTAGCTCGTCGGACGCGAGCCGGAGCTCCGTCTTCCCCCACTCATTGCCCTCACCCGCTGCCAGCACGCGCACGGAGGCGAGGCTCTTCTCCGTGACGGTGGGTGCCTCGAGGGCCCGCTCATACCAAGCCGGTGCTGAGGAAGTCTTGACCTTGCGCGGCGCCATGGGCGGCAGATGCAGAGCGAGGATGGAGCAGATCTGGAGATAGCGGCGGCAAAGAGCGAGAAAGGGGATCTGGAGCGAGGCAAGGAAGAGGCAATGAAGGAAAGAACTGCCCGCGCCAGCCTCTGTCAGGGCAAGCAATTGCCGAGGCAGCATGGGGAAGCGAAGACGCCCACGTCCAATCAACCGCCACGCGTCGACCGAGGCTGCAGGCTTTTGGGGCCTGCGGGGCTCCGAACTTGACCCTTGGCTTCACCGCGAAGCCAAGCCCAAGCGTACCTTGGGCCCGGGGGCTATTGTCGGCATTCTGGGAACGGGGGTCCCCAGACTTGCCTGCCTGCAGCCCACAGCGTGGTCAAGAAGCAGGCCGTATGGCCCATCTTCGTCAACAAAGGCACCCAAGACCCTCGCGAGGGTCCAAGCCTCGCGAGGCGGACGACGCAAGACCTCCTCTGGAGTGGCCTAGACAGGCAGGCTCACGAGGAGCGGAGATATCAAGGCAAGGCAAACCTCACTAGGCTCTCGTGACGTGAGCCATGACGAACGGTGCCAGGCGGGCGCCGGTGCGCGCAGCGTCCTTATTTCCTCTTTGGTGCTAAGGAGGCCAGCGCAGGCGAAGAGTACCGAGGCATCAGGCAGAGGTTTCCATATTGGTGCAACGAGACCAAGACTAGGAGGACGGCAAGGCGGAGGTCATCATGGAGCCCAAGACGGCGTCACCCCAGGGCTTTTCGCAGGCGAAGACCGCTTTTGTCAGGATAGCTCGTACTAGCTATCCCCCTTCAAATTTGCCCGCCGTTGTTGGCTCCCTTCCCGCTCGATATTTGGGAAGAGGACCAGGGCCTCTATAAATAGGACTAGCCACCAAAGTAGGAGGCAACTGATCCCGAACTAGTTCAGATCATCCTCAACTACACAGGCACAAGAACACCTCAACCTCGGGAGGCTGTTCTTCCCTTGTACTGTTCATCATCATCATCCCAAGAGGCAATCGACCACCACCACACTGGAGTAGGGTATTACACCACAACGGTGGCCCGAACCAGTATAAACCCCGTGTCTTTCTGTGTTGCGAGTTTGTCGAGTCCATCCGCGAGATCTTAGCGAGCTAGAGCGTAGATCGGTAGGAGGGAGAGACTTCGCGCGCACCCCAGTGTTCGAACCTTAAGGGTTTGCCGGAACCCCACATCCGACAACGCTGTGGGCCGCAGGCAGGCAAGTCTGGGGACCCCGTTCCCAGAACGCCGACAACGGCACGCGCGCTGGGGCTCGTCGCTCTGTCCTCCTGAGCCCCCGGCCTGGGCGTACAGGGGTAGCGGATACCCAGGAGGAGGCCGCTCGCACCAAGGCCTCGTCACCACCTGCATCGCCGCTGCGTCGCGGCGGTGAACCGACCTCTTCTTCGTCAGGAGCGGTGCCGGCCCGTCGAGGGGAGTCTTTCCCTTCTCCGTAGCAAAAAACCTTCGGATGGGTGCCATTGCTACAAGCAGAGGATCGAGGAAGAAGAAGGAAACAAGATGGCAAGAAATGGGCGACGGGGGCTCTACCCCCTCCTCATTTATAGCAGGAGAAGGCCAACCAGCGTCCCCCACGATCACAGGTAATGATGGTTTTCCTTGCATGTCGCAGGGACTTGTCAAGTCATGCAGTAGCCGAGGCAGCATGGGGAAGCGGAGACGCCCACGTCCAATCACCGCCACGCGTTGACCAAGGCCGCAGGCTTTTGGGGCCCGCGGCGCTCCGTACTTGACCTTTGGCTTCGCCTCGAAGCCAAGCCCGAGCGCGCCTTGGGCCCGGGGGCTACTGTCGGTGTTCTGGGAACGGGGGTCCCCAGACTTGCCTGCCTGCGGCCCACGGCGTGGCTCTGCTAGCAGGCCCGTACGGCCCATCTTCATCAACAAGGCATCCAAGACCCTCGCGAGGGGCCAAGCCTCGCGAGGCGGACGATGCAAGACCTCCTCAAGAGCGGCCTCGCCAGGCAGGCTCGCGAGGGGCGGAGAGATCAAGGCAAGGAGAACCTCGTGAGGTTCTCATGATGTGAGCCATGACGATCGAGACCAGGCGGGCGCCAGCACGCGCAGCAACCTTGTTTCCTCTTTGGTGCAAAGGAGGCAAGCGCAAGCGCAGAGTACCGAGGCATCAAACAAAGGTTTCCATATCAGTGCAACGAGACCAAGACCAGCAGGACGGCAAGATGGAGGTCACCGTGGAGACCAAGGCGGCGTCACCACCAGAGCCTTTTGCAGGCAAAGACCGCTTTTGTCAGGATAAGCTGTACTAGCTGTCCCCTTTCAAATTGGCCGTCGTTGGCTCCGTCCCGCTCAATTTTTGGGGAGAGGACCATGGCCTCTATAAATAGGACTAGCCACCATAGTAGGAGGCATCTCATCTTGAGTAAACCTACCCACACAAGTTCGCCAAGGACAAGAACACCTCATCCTCAGGAGGTTGTTCTTCCCCCTTTTGTACTGTTCATCATTAGCCCAAGAGGCAATCCACCACCACCACATTGGAGTAGGGTATTACACCACAACGGTGGCCCAAACCAGTATAAATCTTGTGTCCCTTGTGTTGTGAGTTCATTGAGTTCGTTCTTGAGATCTTAGCAAGCTCGGACGTGGATCGGTAGGGGGAGAACTTCGCACGCAACCCAGAGTTCGAACCTTAAGGGTTTTGCCGGAACCCGTGATCCGACACCCTCGAACCAAGCCAACATTTTTAGGACGGCATTGCGATAAGCCACCATATTTGGATCTTTGGCGTCGAAATCTCCATTTATTTGAGATATTGCGAGGTTTGAGTCCCCGCGCACTTCTAGGTGTTGTATGCCCATGGAGACGGCCATCCGAAGACCATGCAATAGGGCCTCATATTTGGCCGCGTTGTTTGAGTCTATATATAATATTTGTAGTATGTACTGGACTACATCTCCAGTGGGGGACGTTAAAACGACACCTGCTCCTAATCCTGCCAGCATTTTGGAGCCATCGAAATAGATGACCCAGTTGGAATATGTGTCGTACTCCTTAGGGAGTTCGGCCTCTGTCCATTCGGCGATGAAGGCCGCCAATACTTGGGATTTAATGGATCGACGTGGTTTGTATGTTATGTCGAATGGAAGGAGCTCAATGGCCCATTTGGCAATCCGGCCCATAGCATCGCGGTTGTTTATTATATCGTTGAGTGGTACTTCGGAAGCCACCGTGATCGAACACTCTTGAAAATAATGTCGCAGCTTCCGGGATGCCACGAAGACCGCGTATGCTATCTTTTGATAATGGGGGTACCGGGATTTGCATGGTGTGAGAACAGTGGATACGTAATATACCGGCTTCTGAAGCGGGAACTTGTGTCCGACCTGCTCTCGCTCAACAACGAGCACGGCGCTCACCACCTAGTGTGTGGCCGATATGTATAGTAGCATGGGTTTGCCGACGTTTGGCACGGCCAGGATTGGGTTGCTCGCTAGGAGGGCTTTTATTTCTTCTAGTCCGGCCGCTGCCGCATCCGTCCACTCGAAGTGATAGGTGCGCCGAAGTAGGCGGTACAGTGGCAATGCCTTTTCTCCCAATTTGGAGATAAAGTGGCTTAACGCTGCCACACACGGCCAGTTTTTGGACCTGTTTCAGGTCTATTGGTGTAGCCAATTGCGACAAAGCTCATATTTTGGCTGGATTTGCTTCGATTCCTCTGCTGGAAACAATGAAGCCCTGTAGTTTTCCGGCGGGGACGCCGAAAACACACTTTTCTGGATTGAGCTTAACGTCGTATGCACGGAGGTTGTCGAATGTGAGACATAAATCGTCTATTAGCGACTCAACGTGCCTGGTCTTAATTACGACGTCGTCCACATATGCTTCTACTGTCTTGCCGATCTGCTTTTCCTGGCATGTTTGAATCATGCGTTGGTAAGTGGCATCGGGGTTTTTGACCCCAAAGGCATAGTGTTGAAGTAGAAAGGCCCATATGGGGTAATGAATGCCGTTGCGGCTTGATCGGACTCCTTCATCTTGATCTGATGGTATCCGGAGTATGCGTTGAGAAAACACAGCGAGTCGTGTCCTGCGGTAGCGTCAATGATCTGATCGATCCGAGGGACGGGGAAGGGATCCTTGGGGCAAGCCTTGTTGAGGTCTTTGAAATAGACACATAGGCGCCAGGATTTATCCTTCTTTGGTACCATCACCAGGTTTGCTAGCCAGTCCGGGTGTTTTATTTCTCTGATGAATCCAGCTTCGAGTAACTTGGCTAGCTCTTCTCCCATAGCTTGTCGTTTGGGTTCGGAAAAACGCCACAGTGTTTGTTTGACCAGTTTATATCCCTTTAAGATATTGAGACTGTGTTCGGCTAGCCTGCGTGGGATTCCTGGCATGTCAGAAGGGTGCCAGGCGAATATGTCCCAGTTTTCTCGCAGGAACTCTCGTAGCGCGGCATCGACCGTTGGATCGAGTTGTGCCCCGATAGATGCTGTCTTGTTGGGGTCTGTTGGATGGGCCTGGAATTTGACTATTTCCTCTGCCGGCTTGACGGAGGTGGATTTGGGTCGTTTGTCTAGGATCACATCGTCCCTATCCACCCTGGAGCACAGTGTGGTTAGCTCTTCAGCCGCGAGGGCTTCAGATAATGCCTCAAGGCCGAGGGATGCGGTTTTATTCTTAGCGCGGAGTGCTATGTCCGGATCACTGGCGAGAGTGATTGTGCCCTTGGGCCCGGGCATCTTAAGCTTCATATATCCGTAATGAGGTATAGCTTGGAAGTGTGTAATTGCATCTCGCCCCAAGAGGGCGTGATATCCGCTGTTGAAAGGGGCCACTTGGAAGGTTATCTCTTCGGACCGATAATTCTCCGGCGTACCGAATACCACGTCAAGTGTGATTTTTCCCGCACACCGTGCCTCCCGACTGGGAATGATTCCTCGAAAGGTCATGCTGCTTTGCTCAATGCGGCTCCTGTCTATTTCCATTTTATGGAGTGTGTCCTCATAAACGAGGTTCAGTCCGCTGCCGCCGTCCATGAGAACCTTGGTGAGCCGAAAGCTGTCCATGATTGGACTGAGGACCAAGGCGGCTGGTGCTCGGACTGTCCTGTATTTTGGTTCGTCGCTGGCATTAAAAGTTATAGCTGTGTCGTTCCAAGGGTTTATTTCTGTGATTTGGCAGACTTCGGCGAGTTCGCGGAGTGCCCTGTTGCGCCTATTGTTTGAAGCGAATGTCTCGAAGACCGTCAGTACTTTGGGGTCGTCGTCTTCTGGGGGGTATTGTTCTGGTGTATTCTTGGTGAGGATGTCTTCGCCGCTCTTGACCACTTGCCAGAGTATCCAACATGCTCTAAGGCTGTGGGTTAGAATGTTATCTGGTGTTCCGTGTATTCTGCATGGCCCATCGAGCCATCCTTCCAGAATGGTTCCGCGCCCCGTAGTAGATTTGTATTTCTTTACTATTAGGCGGGGCGTGCCGCGAGGGTGCACCCATTTCGCCTGAACGAGGGGTTGAGTGTGGACCGATGGTTCCCAACGGGCTGCCTGAGTTTTCCAGACGCTTTCCATTGTGTTGTACTTCTGTACGATAGTTGCCAGGTCAGCAAAGTGTAATATGCGATAGCGGTTGATGGCGTTGAGGATTCCTTCGTCCATGCAGTTGTTTCAGAACGCTGAGATTGCTTCCTCGTCGTGGTAATCTTTAATCTTGTCTTTGACAAGAAGGAATCTGGCCCAGAAGTGGTGGACTGTTTCCTGAGACTGCTGTTGTATGCTCATGAGAGCGCTTATATTTGGGTGGGTGGGTGGTTTTAAATCCGAACCCTGACCCAATTTTGGATCCGGAATCTGAAGGTCGTCCGAATTTAACAGACGGGCTCCAGGATATCAACTGATTTCTTGGGCCCGCCGTCTGATTCTATGTTCGGAGGGCAGGATGCATCTCCTCGTAGGTGGGTGTTCGGTTCTTTGAGATCGGAGATCCGGACATAGTCCGTCCTTAGTATGGAGGAAGAGTTGTCGTCTCACTCCTCCACTACCGCTATTTGGTGGGTGATCGGCGGAGATATGATTTCTCTCTGATCGGGTTTAAGCCCAATTCGATCGTAGTCTATAGCGACCCCCAGGGTGGCGATGCGGTCGAGGGGTTTTTTTAAAGACGAAAGCTCCGCTGGATCCATCTGCTTGGAGTGTCCGGAGTCGATACGAAGGGGATTTTCGATAACCCGGGAGGTCACCGTCGGCTCAACGGCCGAACGGGCGGTCATGGTAAAGCCGCCCACCCGGAGGGTTAGGCCTGGGGCAAGTAATCCTCCGGAGGTGATATTGTCCTTGAGAACGAGGTGAGCCATCGATCCTGTCTTCGACGTCACAGTGGAACTCTCAATGAAAGCACCAATGTCGGTGTCAAAACCGGCGGATCTCGGGTAGGGGGTCCCGAACTGTGCATCTAAGGTCGATGGTAACAGGAGACAGGGGACACAATATTTACCCAGGTTCGGGCCCTCTCTATTGAGGTAATACCCTACTTCCTGCTTGATTGATCTTGATGAATATGAGTATTACAAGAGTTGATCTACCACGAGATCGTAATGGCTAAACCCTAAAAGTCTAGCCTGTATGAATATGGTTCTTCGTCTACGGACCTAGCCCTCCGGTTTTATATAGGCACCAGAAGGATCTAGGGTTACATAAAGTCGGTCACAGAGAAAGGAATCTAAATATCTGATCGCCAATGCTTGCCTTCCACGCCAAGGAGAGTTCCATCCGGACACGGGTAGAGTATTCGGTCTTCATATCTTCAAAGCCCATCAGTCCGGCCTATGGCTAACAGGCCGGATGCCCGAGGACCCCTTAATCCAGGACTCCCTCAATCAACGCCGAACACAAGGTGAAGAGGCTGCCCGGTGATAGTGACGACGAAGAGACTCGCCAACCAAATACCGGGGGCCAGAAGCAATTCCCCCTGAAGTAAAAACGGTGAACATGGTATACATGACACACACCTCTATAGGGGAGCATGAGAAGCACTCCCTCCAGACTGAGGATCATACTACGACCACCTCAGCCAGAGTACACAGCGGCCTTATCAAGCCACATACCTCGTCGGCCATCAAGCCGCCAGTCTCCATTCAACAGGACCGATCAATATCAAAGCTGGACTAGCATTTTGGCTTCCGTCGTTCGCCTAATATACCTGTGAAGTCTGTACCGCGCATACATAACTATGCACTTAAAATACCCTGGGCATCAGCGGAAGCACAATACGGACGGACCTACAAGTACGCCCATAACCTCCTCCCCTTTTTGTAACTACTTTTCTTTTTTATTATTATCCTTCCCATGGGTGGCTCAAAGGCTGGTCATCTCACGGACTCTATCGGAGTTCGGGTTCGTACACTCACCCAAGAGCTATTCCTATCAAGGAGTCCCTTCACCGAGGAAAGGCGGCGCAGACGTGCGATAGGAGGTCCAAAATAACTTTTTGTAGACCGCACTCTCTATTTCGAGCCTGTAAAGTGCCTTTTTCCTCAGCCTTCGACCCCCGGCATGTCAAATAGCCGGGGTTGTGGTGTTTTTATCTATAAAATGACGATTGGCATATCACTCAGGTCCTAGTAAACATAATTCATATTCAGGACTCGCTTTTTTCTAAAAGAACTGAATTTTGAGCCTTTGGTTGTTTCACACACCTCGGCATAACCTGCCAGGGGCTCAGTATGGGAACACATGAGTTACCGACAAAGTCCAAACAGCTTTATAGCATACTTCGGCGTCGCGAGTTTGTCCTTATATGCATCAGCTCCGAATCATGTCTTGGGTCAATAGTTGGGTTGCCCGGCTCCTGTGCTTGCTACCTTAAGTTCCGCTCTATCGGCTAGGGTAGTAAAGGGAGAACTACTACGATTGTGCTTCCGGTTCATCTGGTCAAGCACCTCAGTAGAGAAAGCCGAAAACTGACTGTCATGATGCGGCGAGAGCTGGTCAACCACTCGATGACTTATCAGAATCTTTCGCGATTCCCTCCGTATTATACGAATGACCTCTTCTTCAGGTCATATATGTAACGTACCATATTAAACAAGTCGCGTACATACAAGGGGCTATATCGTAAACCCACCATAAAACTCCTATGGCTAAGTGAAAGTGTTAACGCCCTATAGTCCGATTGCCTAGTTCGCCGCATTGATACCTCCTTCATGGACCAAGACGTTGGGTTAAGAGTGATCAAATGCTTTTCCGAACACCCCCGTGCTTTACACGAGGGGGCTGAAGCCGACGACTGGAAAACTTTCAGATTATACAAAAACGGCCGCACAGGAGGAACAAAATTTTTAGGCAAAACTAAAAAGAAAATTGCCTTATTATCATATTGTCTTTTACAATTTCCATACATTTCACTCGAATATCATGTTTTTCGAGCATTGACCCTCTATCAAGCGGGCACCCTCTAAGACATCCTCGAAATAATGCTCTGGTGCGTGATGGTCCTTGCCTTTGGGTGGACTCTTCGCTGCAACATCGGTGGCCTTCATCTTCGCCCAGTATGTCTTGACACGGGCAAAGGCCATCTGTGCACCCTCAATGCACGACGACCGCTTAACGATGTCGATACGCGGCACCGCATCAGCAAGTCGCCGCACCAAACCAAAATAACTATCCGGAATTGGCTCGGTCGGCCACAGCCCGACCACGACGTCCTTCATGGCAGAACCTGATAGTCTGTGGAGCTCAGCCCATTGGGTCATCTATTCATTTAGCAACAGTGGGCGCTTTGGCACACCGAATTGTGACCAGAAAAGCTTCTCTGTCACATACCCTTCTTGCGCTTTCTAAAACTGCGCCGCATCGGAAGCACTCTTCGGCAAGTCCAATAACGCGTCTGGGGAACTCCACACTTGATTAAGCGGGGCATAATTCGGATTGCCGAACTTAGTCTGTAATAAAAAGGGCTTACCAGCCGCGATCTCCCCAGCTTGCCGGATCTCCTCCCGGGCCGCTCTAGATTCGGACCGCGCTTCTTTCGCCTCTCGTAAGGCCTTGTCAAGATCAGCCGTTTTGGCTTTATTATCCTTCTCGAGGAATTCGCATCGGCCATAGGCATCCTTTAGCTCACGCGCCATCGTGGATGTTCTCTCCTCATATTAGTGCCGAGCAGCCTGTTCGGCCTTCAACTCGGCAGATGCCTTTTCGGCGGCCGCATTACTAATCCGGGCCTGCTCCTTGGCCCGGGCCTGCTCAGCCCGCAGGATCTCAACTGCGTCGGCACCATCTGTAGTCATACATATCTTAGTATACAATTCTTGGCGTCATGCTTATATTCTAAGCACGTGCATATAATGACTGCCCTAAAAACATACCTTGCGCCTCGTCAAGCCGCCTGTTGATAAGCGTGATGTCATCATCCGCCTCGTCTATCTTCCACTGCAGATCTGCAACCTCAATAGTTTGGGCAGTAGCTAGGGAGGTAACAACCTGTGTTCCAATTAGTCAGATTATTTCCTAGGCATATCTTTTTTGATCCTCTGATCGCCTCCCTTGGGAAGCCAATCAGAGTCTCAGGGGCTACTATCTATACACAGGTGCATTTTTCGAATAAAGCACAATCGAAAACATTACATTACAAACCTTGAAGCCTCTTAGTAGGCTCGTGAAGGATTCATTCAATCCACTTTTCGCGGACAGAACCCTTTCAACCACCGTACCCATCAAGGTACAATGTTCCTCCGAGACGGACGCTTGTTGTAGCATGTTCGTCAAGGTATCCGGCGCTTCTTGATATCCGGGAACCGCTGTATGAGTACGGCCTTCCTTCGAAGGGATCCGTTTATTCGTCCCTTGATTCGCCTCCGGCTGTAAACCAGATAATCCGGGGGCTTTATTGTTGGCCGCCGAACCCTGGGCAACCGAAGTGTCACCTTCGGGTAATGTCTTCAGCATCACTCGCGCCACTTGATCAGGAGAGACCCTCCAGGATGACACCTCGAAGTCGTCCGCCCTATTGGGCGAGGGGGCCGGTGGAGGCGTCTCGCTTTCCATCATCTCCGGGAGAAGATCCCCTGAGGAAGAGGATTGTTGAAGAAGACTGTGTGCCAAGCTGCAAAAACATATACTCTGGATGTTACCTTTGTAATAGGAAAAGAACAGGATATGTTTAGAATACCCTTGTTCACTTATGATTAGGCTAAGGGCTTGTCCTCACTGTGGGACTGTGCGACGACGTCGTCCTCCAAGCCCGAGCCGCCCGACAGGGGCATCTTGCCTCGCTTAGGAGCCTTTTCCTCCCAATCTTCGGAGGCGGCCCTTTTCTTACCATGGGGAGAAGGGATGTTGGCTTATCCTTCACTTTTGTCTTCGGGCGGGGGAACTTTGATCTCCCCGGACACAGTGTCTAACATATCTTCGGAATGGAGGCCACCTTTGGTCTTCCCGCTCTCCGCCTTGCCCTCCTCCATGGGCACCTTGTACGGTGTCGGGGCCAGCATCCTTGTTAGCACGGGATTTGCTGAGTCTTCAGGAAGGGGGGCCGAACACCTAATTCGCTCTACTTTCTTTATCCAGCCCTGGAAGAAGAGAGTTTGCTCAGTATCGTATTACGACATACCTGACTAAAAATTGTTCGGGCGTCAAGCGCTTACCGAGGTATCCGGATGGTTGCAGTCAAGGCCGATGTCCTCGGTGTTGTCCGGCCACTGTTTTCGTTTCCCAAAAAACAACTTCCACATTCCTTTGTGCGTAGTGCCGAAGAAGTGTTGGAGGGTCTGTGGTCCTTCCGAATTAAACTCCCACATACGGAGATGCTGTCGCTGGCACGGCAAGGCTCGGCGGACTAGCATCACTTGAATTACGTTGATGAGATCGATGTCCTTCTCAAGGAGGCTTCGGATGCGGCTCTATAGAGTCTGCACCTTGTCAATTGATCCCCAGTCCAGCCCCTTGTTAATCCATGATGCAAGCTATAACGGAGGGCCAGATCGGAACGCAGGTATAGCTGCCCACTTGGTACCACGGGATTCCGTGACGTAAAACCACTCCTGCTGCCATTGGTTGGAAGTTTCGGTGAAAGAGCCTTTTGGCTAGAAGGCATTGGTAAGCTTGCTCACTATAGCACCGCCGCACTCCGCATGTTTCCTGTCGACTACCTTTGGCTTCACACTAAAGGTCTTGAGCTATAAGCCGAAGTGTGGGGGAATACGGAGGAAGGCCTCGCACGTGATGATAAACGCCAAGATGTGGAGGAAAGAATCTGGGGCTAGATCGTGAAAATCTAGTCCGTAATAAAACATAAGCCCCCGGACGAAGGGATGAAGAGCGAATCCTAGCCCTCGGAGGAAGTGAGAGATAAATACGATCCTCTCGCCGGATCTGGGATTCGGAATAACCTGTCCTTGAGCAGGAAGCCTATGAGGGATCTCCGCGGTCAGGTATCTGGCCGCCCGGAGCTTCGCAATGTCCTCCTCCGTAACAGAGGAAGTCACCCATCGGCCCTGTGGGCAGGGTCCGGACATGATTGGGAAGCCGGAAGCAATGAAGTCGAACCTTGGGTGCTGGAACTCAAGGTTGGAAGGGCTTGGTGTAAGAGAAAGAGACTGCCTTTAGCTCCTTTATAAAGGCGATGGATATCAAACGCCTCCTCCTAAACCCGGAAGCCTGCATATTCCTGAGGAATCGTGCCTACGGACGGTTGGGTTACCCACACCCATATTGATGAGGATCCCGCGATAAGGGGACACGATCTCTACTTCGACAAGACGTGCCAATGAAAACAGCGTCTCGAAACGTGGAACGACAGCACAAGAAATGGTTTGAAATAATAACCAGGTAGGCGTGATGTCACCCTACGAAAAGTGGTCAGCGGATTGGATTCGTGGAATATTATACTCTTTGCGGTTGTGTGTGGTACTTGTGTTGCAGATCCGGACACATTTGTTACATCCGAAGACCATCTTGGAGTATTCAGGAAGGGGAACCCGCCTTGCAATGTCGAAGACAATATGCGCGCCGGACACCTCGTCATTGAAGCCTGGTTCAGGGGCTACTAAGGGAGTCAGGGGTCCTCGGGCGTCCGGCCTGTTAGACATGGGCCGGACTCATGGGCTGTGAAGATACAAAGACCGAAGACTCACACCCGTCTCCGGATGGGACTCTCCTTGGCGTGGAAGGCAAGCTTGGCGACCAATTATGAAGATTCCTTTCTCTGTAACCGACTTTATGTAACCCTATATCCCTCCGGTGTCTATATAAACCGGAGGGTTAGGCCCGTAGGGCTGAAGACTCATAATCGTAGTCATATAGGCTAGACTTCTAGGGTTTAGCCATTACGATCTCGTGGTAGATCAAGTCTTGTAATACTCATATTCACCAAGATCAATCAAGCAGGAAGTAGGGTATTACCTCCGTAGAGAGGGCCCGAACCTGGGTAAACATCGTGTCCCCTGTCTCCTGTTACCATCAACCTTAGACGCACAGTTCGTGACCCCCCTACCCGAGATCCGCCGGTTTTGACACCGACACCTTGTCCAACAAGTAAGTGCCTGTGCCCATCTTGGAGTTGATGAGCACCTGAATGTGTGGAGCATACCCACAAGATCTCTTCTGATCTACAGCAGTCCTCTTGATTGTCTCAACAATCAGACTCATGACCTTGAATTTCTGAGGAACATCAAATATCTGCAGCAAGTTGATTGAATATCCTCTGATCATCTTGTGATCTCCAGATTTAGGTAACATGGTATGCCTCAAGATTGTGTTGATTGTAGGTAGATCAGACAACAAATAATGTATAGATCCAAACTTGTGTGTCTCCAAAGCTATGTATGGGATCTCCTTGTACATATTTGCCATAGAGTTGTGGTCTTTCTTCTTCTTGGCATACACATCCAAATCATCCTCATGCTCTTCTAGGGCATTGATCAACTTGGCCCACTCATCAACAGTTGACTGGTACCTTGTACCTTCAGACATCCAAACAATTCTACCATCTGGATAGAAATGAGCAGTGGAGTAGAACTGCATAATGACCTCATCATTCCATTTGGTAAGCTTCTGTTGTTGGGGAACGTAGTAATTTCAAAAAAAATCCTACGCACACACAGGATCATGGTGATGCATAGCAACAAGAGGGAAGAGTGTTGTCCACGTACCCTCGTAGACCAAAAGCGGAAGCGTTAGCACAACGCGGTTGATGTAGTCGTACGTCTTCACGATCCGACCGATCAAGTACCGAACGTACGGTACCTCCGAGTTCAGCACACGTTCAACTCGATGACGTCCCTTGAACTCCGATCCAGCCGAGCTTTGAGGGAGAGTTCCGTCAGCGCGACGGCGTGGTGACGATGATGATGTTCTACCGACGCAGGGCTTCGCCTAAGCACCGCTACGATATTATCGAGGTGGACTATGGTGGAGGGGGGCACCGCACACGGCTAAGAGATCCAAGTGATCAATTGTTGTGTCTAGAGGTGCCCCCCTGCCCTCGTATATAAAGGAGGGAGGGAGAGGCTGGCCCTAGAGGGGGCGCGCCAAGTGTGGGGAGTCCTACTAGGACTCCCAAGTCCTAGTAGGATTCCCCTTTCCTTTCCGGAGTAGGAGAGAAGGAAAGAGGGGTAGAGGGAGAAGGAAAAGGGGGCTGCACCCCTTGTCCAATTCGGACCAGAGGGGGGCGCGCGCCTCCTTCCTTTTGGCCTCTCTCCTCTATTCCCGTATGGCCCAATAAGGCCCAATAATTCTCCCGGTGAATACCCGTAACTCCCCGATACTCCGAAAATACCCGAATCACTCGGAACCTTTCCGATGTCCGAATATAGTCGTCCAATATATTGATCTTTACGTCTCGACCATTTTGAGACTCCTCGTTATGTCCCCGATCTCATCCGGGAGTGCGAACTACCTTCGGTACATCAAAACACATAAACTCATAATACAAATCGTCACAGAACTTTAAGCGTGCGGACCCTACGGGTTCGAGAACTATGTAGACATGACCGAGACACGTCTCCGGTCAATAACCAATAGCGGAACCTGGATGCTCATATTGGCTCCTACATATTCTACGAAGATCTTTATCGGTCAAACCGCATAACAACATACGTTGTTCCCTTTGTCATCATTATGTTACTTGCCCGAGATTTGATCGTCGGTATCTCAATACCTAGTTCAATCTTGTTACCAGCAAGTCTCCTTACTCGTTCCATAATACATCATCTCGCAACTAACTCATTAGTCACAATGCTTGCAAGGCTTATAGTGATGTGCATTACCGAGAGGGCCCAAAGATACCTCTCCGACAATCGGAGTGACAAATTCGAATCTCGAAATACGCCAACCCAAAAAGTACCTTCGGATACACCTGTAGAGCACCTTTATAATCACCCAGTTACGTTGTGATGTTTGGTAGCACACAAAGTGTTCCTCCGGTAAACGGGAGTTGCATAATCTCATGGTCATAGGAACATGTATAAGTCATGAAGAAAGCAATAGCAACATACTAAACGATCAAGTGCTAAGCTAACGGAATGGGTCAAGTCAATCACATCATTCTCCTAATGATGTGACCCCGTTAATCAAATGACAACTCATGTCTATGGCTAGGAAACATAACCATCTTTGATCAACGAGCTAGTCAAGTAGAGGCATACTAGTGACACTCTGTTTGTCTATGTACTCACACATGTATTATGTTTCCGGTTAATACAATTCTAGCATGAATAATAAATATTTATCATGAAATAAGGAAATAAATAATAACTTTATTATTGCCTCTAGGGCATATTTCCTTCAGTCTCCCACTTGCACTAGAGTCAATAATCTAGATCACATCGCCATGTGATTTAACATCAATAGTTCACATCACCATGTGATTAACACCCATAGTTCACATCGTCATGTGACCAACACCCAAAGGGTTTACTAGAGTGTGATCATGTTTTGCTTGTGAGAGAAATTTAGTCAATGGGTCTGCCATATTCAGATGGGACAATTGCATTTTTGCCCCTAGTTGGAACATACCCACGGGTTTTGCCCTTACTTTTTGACTCTGCTCAGTTTTGCCCTTAGATTTACCCCCGAGGTCACTCGAATGCCCTTTGACCGTATGTATTTTGCAAATTTCTATGTCAACAATGCTCTGCACGGAGCTACTCTAGCTAATTGCTCCCACTTTCAATATGTATCCAGATTGAGACTTAGAGTCATTTGGATCAGTGTCAAAACTTGAAACGACGTAACCCTTTACTACGAACTCTTTATCATCTCCATAACCGAGAAATATTTCCGTATTCCACTAAGGATAATTTTGACCAATGTCCAGTGATCTACTCTTAGATCACTATTGTACTCCCTTGCCAAACTCAGGGTAGGGTATACAATAGGTCTGGTACACAGCATGGCATACTTTATAGAACCTATGGCTGAGGCATAGGGAATGACTTTCATTCTCTTTTTATCTTCTGCCATGGTCGGGCTTTGAGTCTTACTCAATTTCACACTTTGTAACACAGGCAAGAACTCTTTCTTTTACTGTTCCATTTTGAACTACTTCAAAATCTTGTCAAGGTATGTACTCATTGAAAAAAAACTTATCAAGCGTCTTGATCTATCTCTATAGATCTTGATGCTCAATATGTAAGCAGCTTCACCGAGGTCTTTATTTGAAAAACTCCTTTCAAATACTCCTTTATGCTTTCCAGAAAATTTTACATTATTTCCGATCAACAATATGTCATTCACATATATTTATCAGAAATGTTGTAGTGCTCCCACTCACTTTCGTGTAAATACAGGCTTCACCGCAAGTCTGTATAAAACTATATGCTTTGATCAACTCAGCAAAGCGTCTATTCCAACTCCGAGATGCTTGCACCAGACCATAGATGGATCGCTGGAGCTTGCACACTTTGTTAGCATCCTTTGGATCGATAAAACCTTCAGGTTGCATCATATACAAGTTTTCTTCCAAAAATCCATTCAGGAATGCAGTCTTTACATCCATTTTCCAGATTTCATAAAATGTTGCAATTTGCTAACATGATTCGGACAGACTTAAGCCTCGCTACGAGTGAGAAGGTCTCATCGTAGTCAACTCCTTGAACTTTGTCAAAACTTTTTCGACAAGTCTAGCTTTGTAGATAGTAACACTACTATCAACGTCCGTCTTCCTCTTGAAGATCCATTTATTTCCTATGGCTTGCCGATCATCGGGCAAGTCAGCCAAATTCCACACTTTGTTCTCATACATGGATCCCATCTCAGATTTCATGGCCTCAAGCCATTTTGCGGAATCTGGGCTCATCATCGCTTCCTCATAGTTCGTAGGTTCGTCATGGTCAAGTAACATGACCTCCAGAACAGGATTATCGTACCACTCTGGTGCGGATCTCACTCTGGTTTACCTACGAGATTCGGTAGTAACTTGATCTGAAGTTACATGATCATCATCATTAGCTTTCTCACTAATTGGTGTAGGAGTCACAGGAACAAATTTCTGTGATGAACTACTTTCCGATAAGGGAGCAGGTACAGTTACCTCATCAAGTTCTACTTTCCTCCCACTCACTTCTTTCAAAAGAAACTCCTTCTCTAGAAAGGATCCATTCTTAGCAATGAATGTCTTGCTTTCGGATCTGTGATAGAAGGTGTACCCAACTGTCTCCTTTGGGTATCCTATGAAGACACATTTCTCCGATTTGGGTTTTGAGCTTATCAGGATGAAACTTTTTCACATAAGCATCGCAACCCCAAACTTTAAGAAACAACAACTTTGGTTTCTCGCCAAACCACAGTTCATATCATCTCAACGGATTTAGATGGTGCCCTATTTATCGTGAATGTAGCTGTCTCTAATGCATAACCCCAAAAAGATAGTGGTAAATCGGTAAGAGACATCATATATTGCACCATATCTAATAAAGTACGGTTATGATGTTCGGACACACCATTACGCTGTGGTGTTCTAGGTGGCGTGAGTTGCGAAGCTATTCCGCATTGTTTCAAATTAAGACCAAACTCGTAACTCAAATATTCTCCTCCACGATCAGATCGTAGAAACTTTATTTTCTTGTTACAATGATTTTCCACTTCACTCTGAAATTATATGAACTTTTCAAATGTTTCAGATATATGTTTCATCAAGAAGATATACCCATATCTGCTCAAATCATCTATGAAGGTCAGAAAATAACGATACCCGCCGCGAGCCTCAACACTCATCGGATCGCATACATCAGTATGTATTATTTCCAATAAGTCAGTTGCTCGCTCCATTGTTCCAGAGAACGGAGTCTTAGTCATCTTGCCCATAAGGCATGGTTCGCAAGCATCAAGTGATTCCAAAATCCCATCAACATGGAGTTTCTTCATGCGCTTTACACCAATATGACCTAAACGGCAGTGCCACAAATAATGTCGGGTGGTAGGTGCGACATATGCCAATGGGTGGCTTATCATTGTGGGAGCCAGTAAGACGTCGCCGGTGCCTGGAAATGGGATGAGGCGAAGACATGCACGCCGGCGGATCTTACCCAGGTTCGGGGCTCTCCGTGGAGATAACACCCCTAGTCCTGCTCTGCGGGGTCTCCGCATGATCACTAGATCAATACAAGTAGCTACAAGTGCTCCTTGAGCTGTCTGGCTAGAGGAAGAAGAAGGGCAAGGCTAGCTCTCCTTTTCTCTCTATGTGGTGTGTGAAACTCTATGAGATCAACCCTTTGCATGGGTGCCCTGGGGGGTTTATATAGGCCTACCCTCCAGGGGTAC
The DNA here is from genome assembly GCF_002575655.3 of Aegilops tauschii subsp. strangulata. NCBI lineage: Eukaryota > Viridiplantae > Streptophyta > Magnoliopsida > Poales > Poaceae > Aegilops > Aegilops tauschii. Next base: position 476,702,618 of record NC_053039.3, read on the forward strand.
CAAGGTAATCCAGCTAGGCGCGGGTCCCAGCCGTCAGTGTCTATGCTCGCCGGCTTCTCCGCCGGTCATTGGGGCCCGCCGGCTGCCGGCTTCTTGGCCGGCAGGCCGGCCCCACCGCTTGGGGGCTTTGTCGGCGGATGGTTACTGTTGCCTCGCCTCTGATGACAAGGGCTTTGTCGAGGTAAGCATGGCTACAGTGTCGCCGCCTTGCGAGCTCTCACTATAGCCTTACCTCGTCTTGTCTCCTTAATGGGGCGCACGCTTCGAGGGAGGGAGGTAGCCGGCTATTGGGTGCCAGCCACATCCCTGGCCGGCTAGAGGAGGCCAGGCCGCCTTCAGATGTCTCTCTAGCAAAGGGGCCCGCCGCCCACGGGCCGTACTGGCACCCGTCGTGGGTGACATCGAGGCCAACATGGCTACACTGCCGCGCCGGACGGGAGATGGCTGGCCCGTACGGCGCCCTATGGCCATGCCTGTTCCGGGATTCGGGGTAGTGGGCTGTACTGTGGCCACACCCCATCGTACCACCGCTATGTGGGTACAGTCTTGGTGGGTGCAGTCTTGGCCGGCTTCTGGGAGCCGGCTTTCTTCGTGGCCGGCTTCTGGGAGTCGGTCTTCTTGGGGCCGGCTTCCTGGAGTCGGCCATCTCGTATCTTTCTTGGAGGAGGTTTCTGAGGCTGGGTCGCCTTCTGGTAGTCGGCCCCGGGGATAGCCTGCCGGGGGAAGGCGGCCCTATGCTTTGTATGCTTGAAGGCTCGAATGGCCTGATAATTTTTCGAAGAGCCAGGGGGAGTCGGTTAGGCTACCCGTGGCCATTATCTCCGACAGTAGTCCCCGAAGCTGGTTGGGCTTCGAGGCTGAGAGGAGGTCGAGAAGCTCGGTCAGCTTCTTATCTTGACGAGCCCGCAGCTGGGAGCCGACTTCGGTTGGGCGCGCCGTCTTGGCGAAATTTTTAAAGTCGGAGGGCGGGAGTCTGTTGGCGCGCGTGCCGGGCTGTGGGTCGGCCGCTTGCCGCCTGCGAACCACGTGGCGTCCCTTGGCTGAAAGGAGCCTGCCAACCCACGCGCGCGACAAGACGTCGCCCAGGCCGAGGGCCCGCCACTCCCATGCCTAGGCCCAGGCGTGGATTCTTTGCGGCCCACAACTGTCCGCACGTCTTCCGGCGGCGGTTTTCGCTTGCTGTTTTGGGCGCAATAATCGCGAGTCGTGGGGGAGTGGGTGCACTTAATCCCACGTTCCTCCCACGCCTCGCCTCCTCGGCTTCGCCGCACGGGGCTATAAGTAGGGGAAGGAGGGGAAGCGGCAGATGCTCGCACGCTCCTCTCCTTTCCGCCATCTCCTTCCTCCTGCTTTCCCTCACAGCAGCGACCCGTCGCCGCGCCGTCCCGCCAATCTTCACTCCGCCCCGCAGCTTTGCCACCGCGAGGCCGTGCTTTCTCCGCAGCCGCACTCTTCCTTGCCAGCCTCTTGCCACCATGCAGTACGGCGGGGATTGGGACGGCTCCAATGTCCATATGGACCACATCGAGTTCCTCCGCAAGACGCGGTGGTTGCCCGGCGCGGACCAGGTGCGGGTCCGTCTCACGCCTGCGAAGGAGATCACGCCGGAGCCGGAGGAAGGCGAGCGGGTAGTCTTCCGCTCGCATTTCCTGCGCGGCATCAGCTTGCCGGCGAGCGCTTTCTTCCGCTCCTTCCTCGACTTCTATCAACTCCAGCCGCACCACCTCACTCCGAACACGGTGGTGCTACTGTCCACCTTCGTCACCTTGTGCGAAGGCTTGCTTGGCGTTCTCCCCACCCTCGAGCTCTGGGGGGAGTTCTTCCAATCTAAGCTGGGCACCTGCATGCAGGGCGTGCCGGCCCAGAGCGGCGCCTTCATCGCAATGCGGAGGCCGGCGGCCGACAACCCCTTCCCCGTTATCACGTTAATCCAGTCGGTGAACCTCTGGCAGAAGTCATATTTTTACGTGAAGAACGTCGCCCCGCAAGGTGACTACGTCAACTTGCCGGCTTTCGTAGCCGGTCCGCCGGCTGGGAGGCGGCCCCGGTGGTCCTATCGGGCCGTGACGCTGTCACGGGCTGGAGCCGCGGCCGTCGCCCGACTGCGGGTGATGATCCAGTCGGAGGGCCTGACTGGGTCCGACTTGCTGGCCGCCTTCGTCGTGCGCCGGGTGCTTCCGCTTCAAAGCCGCCCTCACCTGATCTGTCAGATGAGCGGCCAACTCGATCCGAGTCGGATGTGCACCAAAGACATGCCGCATGACGAGGTGGCCCATATGGTGAATTATCTTGCGAACTGCAAGCTCTCCGCAGAGTGGCGGTTTGGCAGGGAGCCATATTCCCGTGCACATCCTCCGCCCACGGTATGTTCTCTTTTTCCCTTTCTTCTCTTAGTTTTGTCGGCGAGTTCCTTTTGGCGGTCTCTGACCAGTCGGCACGCCTTGGCAGAGCCCTCTCCTTCGACCTGCAGCCTGGTCGGAGGCGGAGCGCCGATTCCTCCCCGACCGGGCGGAGCATGACCTGGAGGACCACGACTTGGGGGCGGCCGCCATGGATGAAAACACCGAGGCAGGTGGCGGCGAAGCCGGCGGCGAAGCAGGCGGCTCCGGGCTGGGAGCCAGCTTCGATGACTGGTCGGATGACGACGAGGCGGAAATCGTCCCACGCCGCCGGCCGGCGCCCGGCCACGGCGTGGGTTCTTCCGCCGCGCCGCCTGCTCAGGGCGGCGGGCAGAAGCGCCATGCCGCGTCCGGCTTGTTCGGCAGCCGGCCGAAGAAGCCCAAGGGCGGGGCGGCACCGACCAGGCGGGATGAGGCGGCCGCAAAGCCGGCCCGCTTCCGCAAGGTGGTGAAGCAGCCGCAGATGGTGTCGGCGTAAGTGTATATTCCTTTGTACATTCTTTCTTCTTTTCTTCGTGATTTCTGAATCCTTGCCCTTTCTCAAAAAATTAGGGCTCCGCTTTCGCTCGAGCGGGTTGCTGCCGCCTCCGTCGTTGGATCACCGGGAGTATCCGGGAGCACCCGCCGCATGGACCCCCGCACCGAGCTTCAGGCGGCGACGGAGCGAAACGCGCGGGAGGCACGGGAGAAGCGGGAGGCGGAGGAGTTGAGGGCGGCTGCCGCCAAGGCGGCACAGGAGGAGGAGGCGGCGAAGGCGCGTGCCGACGCAGCGGCCACGGCCCAAGCGGAGGCTGCGGCCGCGCCGACAGCGGAAGGGGTCTTGCTCGTCACCCCTCTGCGTGTCATGGTGCCCGAGGTCCCAGAGCCCCCGCCAGAGGAAGCCGGCGGCGATCAGCTGGGGTTGGAGAGGGAGGACGACGTCGTCGTCCCAGAGAGGGAGGCGGTACCGGCCCCGCCGACTGGGGCGGCTCAAGGCGGCCGGCCGATCGTGCCGCCTGCGCAATCGGCCGGGGGCGAGCCGGCCGCGAGGACGGACCTGCTGGTCCAGTCGCCATCGCGCTAGCGCACGGGGAAAGCCGCATCGGACCCGCAGAAGGCCGCTGGCTCCAGCTCGTCGTCCCAGGACGTGGAGGCGGCCAGCGCCAGCTCGGGGTGGATGCCGGGTGGAGGGACGGCTGTGGTGAATGTGGCAGCGCAGGACGTTCGGAACCGCTTTCAGTCCCAGGCTGCGGCGCTGAGGAAATACAATGACGAGTTCCTTGCGACGCGGGCGGCCATTCGGGTTAGTCTTCCTATTTTTGCTTTTTTGGTCTTGGTTTGTTCCATGGGGGCGCGTCAGTGCACCCACTGGGTGTAGTCCCCAAGTTTCGAGTCGGCTGCTGAGCAGGCGTCTTGGAACTTCTTAGGGGGCTTTGTTTTGCTATCTTGTTCTCATTCGCTCCCCTGTCTGACTTGCAGGACTACCACAACCTCCGCGCGGCTGCCTTCAACCCCCAGGCTCGGGAGCTGACCCAGAAGAATGTTGATCTGTCTGAGAGCCGGGGTAAGTGCTTCGTCTTTTATCTCACGTGGGGGCGCGTCAGCGCACCCACTGGGTGTAGTCCCCGAGATTCGGGCCGACTGCTGAGCAGTCGGGTCGGATCTTCCTTGACGACTTCTTCCTTATTGCTTCTTTCTTTTCTGCCATCCCTGCAGCGGCCAACGCCAGTCTGAGGGAACAGCTGGGAGCCCAGGCTGCCCTCCGTGCTAAGGAGGCCGAGTTTGACGCCTTGGCACAGGAGTGTGACCGCCTGGCCAAGAGGTTGGCCGACCAGGAGAAGAGCCACAAGGCGGCCCTGAAGGCGGTGCAGGACAGCGAGGCCGCCCTCCAAGCCGAGTATGAGACAGAGGCGGCCAGCTGGGCCGAAGCGAAGCAGACGCTGATCAACGGCTATGGCCAGATCAAAGACTTGGTTGACGGTAGGCCGCCTTCTTCTTCGTCCTTGCTTGCCGCTTGCCGTTTAGATCATTTTCCCTGGCTACTCTACCGCCGCCAACCAGGTCGTCGAGGCCCACCGCGAGGCACGAAGGCAGGCTGGCGCCGAGATCGCGCCAAACGCTCGCCGGTCGCTGGAGGAGTAGCTCTTGGCGATTCAGGCCCGCCTCCAGCCGGCTCATCGCATGCTCCGCTGGCTTCAGCGTGTTGGGGCGCAGGTGTTGGCCGCTCTCTGGCCTGGTGAGGTGATTCCCCGCACCCCCTGTCGGACTCCCGACTGGCTAGAGGTGGCGGTCAGCCGCTTCGAGGCCTGGAAGGCTTCTGCGGCTCGGTCCGGCGCCAGGCGGGCGCTGGAGTTCGCCAAGGCCTGGTATCCCGAGCTGAGTCTGGACCAGCTGGCCACCTGGCGGCAGGAGGCCGACACAGAGCTGGAGCCGGCGCGGCCGGCTATCATCCAGCGGGCTTCGGCGATTGCCGATTACACCGACACCAGCGCCTTCGCTCCTGAGGTGGACGACAACGGCGTTGCCCAGCCGGACGAGTGGTTCGGGCTGAACCCGGCAGACAGTGAGGACTCGGCGGAGGAGATCGACTCCAGCGACGAGGGCGAGGAGGAGGAGGAGGATGAAGACGCCGCGCCAGATGGTGGAGCGGCCGGTCAACCTCAGCTTGACCGTGCCTCCAGCAACAAGGCACGCATGGGTGCGCCGCCTGCAGCCGGCGATGATCAAGCTGAGACCTGCCAGCCGGCCACTCCTCTAGCCGGCGGCGCCATCTCCCCCGACCAGCCCGGCTCCCCTGCTGTGCCCTTAGTCTAGTCTGCTGCCTCTACTTTCCTGTTTCACCATTCTTGGAACACTGTTTTGTTAAGTTTGCACAATTCCACCCACTGGGGGTGTATTCGAACTATATTGACTGCCGGCCGGTTTGGGGCCTTATGTGTAAATATAATTATACATGCGTTTGGCTTTCCCTTGTTCTTTGCTTTTCATCCTTCGGCTGTTTCCTTTGCCGCCCTCCCTTGGTTGCCGCCTTCCCAGCCGGACAGCTGCTCTGCAATCTGTGGCTGGGGAAGTGCTTGGGAGGGCAAGTACTCTAGCTTTGTTGGATTATAGCGAAGTGATTGGAAGGCCGGCCAGCCGGCTGTTTTGACAGCCGGCAGGCGTGGTTGGAGGCCGTCTTTGCGTTATATAAGTTCGTTAGTCCTTAGCCGTTTTTCGTGTGGGCATCCTTTCTGCCTTTAGCTCTTGCCAGTCGGACAGTCGGTTCTTCGAGCTGTGACCTTCAACAAGAGAGGGCTCGAGTGCTGGCACACTACTTGTCTGACTTCAGGTAGAACTTTTAATATAACTTAAGGCGGCCAGTCCCCAGGCCGACTAGTCGAACCCGGTGCCAGACAGAAAATCAAATGTAATAATGCATTCATGAGTATGACGCTTGTCATTCATAGATAAAGGAGGGTAGTCCCTGAGTGCTCCTCGGGGGGCCCGTTTGTCTCATATTTAATAAAAACGGTAGCATGGTACATACCGCTTTCAACTGTAAAATCTTCTCACGAGGTTCGCCTTCCATGGTCGCTCCGACTCCTTGCCGGAATCATCCCTCTTGCGTGCTCTTGGTTTTTGTGCGTCGATCAGAGGAGTCGTTGCCTAGTGCCTTGCTGATGACGAAAGGGCCTTCCCAAGGGGCCGAGAGCTTGTGCTGGTCGGCTGTTTGCTGGATCAACCGAAGCACAAGGTCGCCCTCTTGGAAAGATCTTGGCTTGACCTTTCGGTTGTGGTAACGGCGCAAACCCTGCTGGTAGATGGCGGACCGACTAAGTGCTAACAGCCGGCCTTCTTCCAGCAGGTCGACACCGTCTTCTCGCACTTCCTTGGCCTCCGCCTCCGTGTACATGGTGACCCGAGGCGAGTCAAACTCGATGTCAGTTGGGATGACAGCCTCGGCACAATATACAAGGAAGAAGGGAGTGAAGCCGGTTGACTTGTTTGGGGTAGTTCGCAGACTCCAGAGGACAGCCGGCAGCTCATCGAGCCAGCAGCCGGCCGATCGCTCCAGTGGTACGACCAGTCGGGGCTTGATGCCGGAGAGGATGAGTCCGTTTGCTCGCTCGACCTGGCCGTTTGACTGCGGTGGGCAACGGACGCGAAGTCCAGTCGGATGCCCTATGTCGCGCAGAAACGTGCCAGTGCTCCTTTGGCAAAGTTTGTGCCGTTGTCGGTGATGATGCTCTGCGGCACGCCATACCGAGTAGTGATGTCGGCAATGAATGTCACGGCAGTCGGCCCGTTCAGCTTCTTGATCGGCTTCGCTTCGACCCACTTGGTAAATTTGTCCACGGCGACAAGCAGATGTGTCAAGCTGCCGTGGGCTGTCTTGAATGGGCCCACCATGTCCAGCCCCTAGACGGCAAAGGGCCAGGTGAGGGGGATGGTCTTAAGTGCAGAAGCCGGCAGGTGTTGCTTGGAACTGAAAACTTGGCATCCTTTGCAGCATTTGACTATCTCTTTGGCATCTTCCAAAGCAGTCGGCCAGAAGAAACCATGGCGGAAAGCTTTGGCCACAAGTGATCTTGAGGCTGCGTGGTGGCCGCATTCGCTTTGGTGGATATCCTTGAGGATTGCTACACCTTTCTCTGGCTCGACGCAGCGCTGGAAGACTCCAGTGACGCTGCGCTTGACAACTTCTCTGTTTATTATTGCATATGCTCCGGCTCGGCGTTGCACTAGTCTTGCCGAGATCTCATTAGTCGGCAGCTCTCTGTTGACTAGGAAGTTGAGGATGGGCTGGGCCCATGATGGAGCTGTGACTTCTTCTACTGTTAGTACGGCCACTGTGACTCAGGTGGGTGGGTTGGGTGGTGGGGAGTTGGAGTCGGCCACCGCTTCTTGTGTCGTTGCAGTCCCCGGGCCGACTGCTGCAGTCCCCGGGCCGGGTTCTGAAGTCCCCGAGCCGGGTGCGACTATGGCAGTCCCCGGGTCGCTTGTCGAAGTCCTCGAGCCGCCTGCTGGGTTCCTCCAGTCGGATCCGGCTGCATCAGGGGCGGGCGGTACAAAGATAGAGTCCGACTCTGGAGACAGCTTGATAGATGGTTTGAGGAGGCGCTGGAGAGAGACACCGGTTGGTATAGCCTGTCGGGTGGAGCTGATACATGCGAGGGCGTCTGCTTGGTCGTTGTCGGCCCGTGGTACGTGAAGGAACTCGCACCCTTCGAAGTACCCACTGATCTGCTGGACAAGGAATCGATAGCTCGCCATGTTTTCATCCTTGGCGTCCCAGTCGCGAGATGACTGCTGGACCACCAAGTCCGAGTCGCCATAACACAGGATCCGGCGTATGCCGAGCTCTTTGGCTAGCCGGAGCCCGTGTATGAGCGCCTCGTACTCAGCCATGTTGTTGGAGGCGGCGAAGCGGATTTGCAACATGTATCTGAGCTTGTCGCCTTTGGGAGAGGTGAGGACGATGCCGGCTCCCAAGCCGGTGCGCATCTTGGACCCGTCGAAGTGCATCTGCCAATGAGTAGAGTCGGGAGCCGGCGGTAGGTACTGGGTCTCGGCCCAGTCGACGAGGAAGTCGGCCAACGCTTGGGACTTGATGGCGGTGCGGGGCTGATAGAAGATTGTGTAAGGTGCAAGCGCAATGGCCCATTTAGCCACCCGGCCGGATGCATCCCGGCTGCCTATGATCTCGGCAAGCGGGGCGGTGCACACGACCGTGATGGGATGCTCTTGAAAGTAGGGCTTCAGTTTCTTGGCGGCGAAGTATACTCCATAGCACATCTTCTGGTAGTGTGGGTAGTTTTGCTTTGAGCTGGATAGTACTTCGCTTAGATAATATACTGGCCTCTGGACTAGCTGGGCTCGGCCTTCTTCTGGGCGCTGGACCACGACGACTGTACTGACCACTCGGCTAGTCGCGGCAATGTAGACGAGCATGGGCTCCTTCTCAGTCGGCGCCGCCAGGACAGGTGGAGTGGTCAGCATCTTCTTCAACTCATGGAAGGCTTGGTCTGCTTGGTCATTCCACTCGAAATGAGCGGATTTCTTCATGAGTCGGTACAGCAGGAGAGCCTTCTCTCCTAGCTGGCTGATAAAGTGGTTTAGGGAGGCCAGGCACCCAGTGAACTTCTGAACGTCTCGCAACTTGGTGGGAATCTCCATTCTCTCAATGGCCTTGATCTTCACAGGGTTGCACTCAATGCCGCGTTCGGAGACCAGAAAACCTAGAAGCTGGCCGGCTGGTACTCCGAACACGCATTTCTCGCGGTTGAGCTTGATCTGGAATTGGCGCAAGTTGGCAAATGTTTCTTTGTGGTCTTCCAGCAGGGTGTTGTGCTTTTCTGTCTTCACCACAATATCGTCTACGTAGACGTGGGCATTTCTGCCGAGTTGCTTGAGGAGGCATTTCTGCATGCAACGCTGAAAAGTGGCACCGGCATTCCTCAAGCCGAATGTCATAGTCAGGTAACAGAAAGCTCCGAATGGTGTGATGAAGGCGGTCTTCAGGCGGTCTGCTGGGTCCAACTTAATCTGGTGGTATCCTGAGTAGGCATCCAAAAAACTCAACAGCTCGCATCCGGCTGTGGAGTCTATTACTTGATCAATCTGTGGCAGAGCAAACGGATCTTTGGGGCATGCCTTGTTGAGGCTAGTGTAGTCTATACACATACGCCATTCGTTATTTTTCTTCAACACCAAGACTGGGTTGGCAAGCCACTCTGGGAAAAACACTTCCATAATGAAGCCGGCGGCGAGGAGCCGGGCTATCTCTTCTCCTACGATTCTTCTCTTCTCTTCTGACAGTCTGCGGAGGGGCTGCTTGACCGGCTTCGCGTCCGCTCGGACGTGTAATTTGTGCTTGGCAAAATCCTTCGGAACACCGAGCATGTCCTTTGGGGACCATGCAAAGATGTCTCGATTCTCACGGAGGAAGTCGACGAGCTCGCCTTCCTATTTACTGTCCAGGTTTGCACCAATGACTGCAAACCTCTCCGGGTTCTCCGGGTCCAGAGGTATCTTCTTCGTCTCCTTGGCCGGCTGGAAGGAGCCCTGCGCATCATATTCCTTGGGGTTGGGGGACAAGGCCGGCTGCTTGCCGGCCATGGCCACAACTCGATCCAGCATCTTCTTCTCTTCTGCCACTACGAGGGACTCTGCCAGTCGGCTGCTGGCTGCAGCGCACTCGATGGACTTCTTGTAGTCGCCGGCCACTGTGATGATCCCCTTTGAGCTCGGCATCTTCATCTTCAGGTAGGCGTAGTGGGGCACAGCCATGAACTTGGCTAGAGCAGGTCGGCCGAGCAAAGCGTGGTAAGGGCTTTCCAGATCCACTACCTCGAACCAGATCGCTTCTCGGAAAAGTGATCCTTGTCTCCGAAGAGAACATCCATCTTGGTGCTGTCGGCGCCGGCTGCGCTTGTCTTCAACCTGGCTCGTGAAGACGACGTAGGCGGCGTGCTCATCAGGGAAGTCATCTTGAATGGCTCCGACTGCTGGTCGAGCAGCCAGCTGCTAGGGGGCTGGAGGCGGCGGGCCGGGAGGCGGAGGCGGCACCAGCCCCTCGCCCTTGGAGATCCGGGTGAGCCAGTGGCACTTTCAGGTCGTGTGGTTGGATGGCTTCGCGCCACTGTGGAACTTGCAGGGGGCATCGAGAGTCTGCTCATAGGAGAAGGCCGGCTGCCAAGCCGTCCTGCTGCCCTTCTTCATGGGAGCGGGCCGCTCTTCGGGCTGCTCGTCTTCGACCGTGGCCACCTGCCGACTGGTGGAAGGCGGCATAGGGGCCTTGCGCTTGTGGTCGTTCTGGTAGGGGCGCCGATTGGAGTCGCCAGCCGGCGTCTTAGGAGCCGGAGCGAGCACCTTCCCAGAGGCGCCTACTCGGAGCTCGGTCTTCATCGAGCAGTCAGCTGTGGCGTACTTGTCTGCAATGACCAGCAGCTCGTCGAGGGTAGCCGGCTCATCGCAGAGGAAACGGTGCTTGAGGAGGGTGCCCTCTCGGCACCCGGCGGTGAAGTATTCGATGGCCTGCACCTCGTGCACCCCCTCGCAGGAGTAGCGGAGCTCGGCCCACCGCGTGAGGTAGTCGCGGGTCGACTCGTTGGGCCCTAGGACGCATAGGGAGAGCTGGCGGGGCTTGGGAGGCCGCTTTTACGTGCTGGTGAAGTTGCGGACGAAGACTTCCGTGAAGTCCAGCCAGCTGTTTACGCTGTAGGGCTTGAGGCTGTTGAGCCAGGTGCGTGCCGTGCCTTGCAGCATGAGAGGGACGTATTTCATGGCTACGCGCCTGTTGTCGTTCGCTATGCTGACAGCGGTGGAGTAGTCGATGAGCCAATCTTCCGGCTTCACAGAGCCGTTGTATTTGGGCGTGTCTCCGGGAGCGAAAACCCTTTGGGGAAGGGCTCGTCGCGGATCCGGGGGCCAAAGCATGGCGGGCCGACATCATCTTCTTCTTATAGCGCCAGGGATCGAGCTAGGCGGTCGATCCGGTGTCGGGCGTCGTTCTCGCCGACTCCTTCACGGTGGCCTAGTCGGCCACCGAGAGTCGGATGTGTGACAGGTGGCGGGGTGGGATATCTCTCCCCCCGAGGCGGGGGAGGAGGCGGATTGCCTTGGCGCTCCACTGCTCGAGGGCGGCCTTCCGTGTCGCGCTCGATGGTAATCCGAGTCCGGCTGCGGCTAGCAGCCGGCTCCATGTCTTTCCTTGCGCGGGCGCCGCTCGCAGTCGGCGACCGGGATGTTGCAGCGTGCTCTCGGCGTGGGGGAGGACTCTCAGCACGGGCGCCAGCTTCATGCCGTTCTGCGGCCGCGTCGATCAGCTGCTGGATGCGCCTTGTCATGTAGGGGAGCTCATCAGCCCCCAGCCCATTTAGCTCTTCAGCGGCCGCCTGAGCGGCTCGCAGATTCTCGAGCGGTGTGGCATAGACGGGGCGGTCTGCCCCCAGCATGCTGGCGATGGCCGCGCCGCGCTTCTTGACGAGGCCGGCTCGGCTCGGCCCGCCATGAGGCGGCGTACCGAAGGCGGCGCGGTCGACTTCGCGCTGGTGAGCCTCGGTGAGGCGTCTCATGGAGGCTATCTTCTGACCCTCCGCGATGAGGGCAAGGCGGCGTGCCTCCAGGGTCTCGGCGTCGGCGTCGGCCGGCATGGGGACGGACAAGTCATGCATCGCCGCTTGTAGGGCGTTGTGGGCGTTCTCGCCCGAGTCGGCGACGTGGCTGATGACCAGCACCTCAGTGACAGCGTTGCTGCCGCTGTCAGCTCGAGGGAGAGGGTCGTTGAAGACTACCACGTCGGAGGGGTAGGCGTCGAGCGATGCCGTGTCGGAGTCGGCAAGCATCGGGTCAGTGGAGCCGACCGACTCCAAGTCTACAGCAAGCTCGCTGGAGACGTGAAGTTGGTCGAGGAGGCTGACGAGGCGACTCTCGGGTAGTCCGTGCCCGCGCCGGACGCGGGCTCGCCGGAGATGCGAGTCTCGCCAAGAAGATCGGCGAGGCAGCTCGCTGCGCAGGCGTCGTCAACGCCTTGCAGCGCGTCGGGGCAAGCGCCATCGGGTGCAGCAGGCTGGCTGCGCTTGCGGGGGAGGAAAAGGGTTCCCGTCCAGAACAGGTCTCCGGACGACGGTGCACCTAGCCCCACGGTGGGCGCCAAATGTCGGGTGGTAGGTGCGACATATGCCAACGGGTGGCTTATCATTGTGGGAGCCAGTAAGACGTCGCCGGTGCCTGGAAACGAGATGAGGCGAAGACATGCACGCCAGCGGATCTTACCCAGGTTCGGGGCTCTTCGTGGAGATAACACCCCTAGTCCTGCTCTGCGGGATCTCCACATGATCACTAGATCAATACAGGTAGCTACAAGTGCTCCTTGAGCTGTCTGGCTAGAGGAAGAAGAAGGGCAAGGCTAGCTCTCCTTTTCTCTCTATGTGGTGTGTGAAACTCTATGAGATCAACCCTTTGCATGGGTGCCCTGGGGGGTTTATATAGGCCTACCCCCAGGGGTACAACGGTAATCCGGCTGGGTGCGGGTCCCAGCCGTCAGTGTCTATGCTCGCCGGCTTCTCCGCCGGTCATTGGGGCCCGCCGACTGGTGGGTCCTGCCGGCTGCCGGCTTCTTGGCCAGTAGGCCGGCCCCACCGCTTGGGGGCTTTGTCGGCGGCTGGTTACTGTTGCATCGCCTCTGATGACGAGGGCTTTGTCGAGGTAAGCATGGCTACAGTGTCGCCGCCTTGCGAGCTCTCACTGTAGCCTTACCTCGTCTTGTCTCCTTAATGGGGCGCACGCTTCGAGGGAGGGAGGTAGCCGGCTATTGGGTGCCAGCCACATCCCTGGCCGGCTAGAGGAGGCCAGGCCGCCTTCAGATGTCTCTCTGGCAAAGGGGCCCGCCGCCCACGGGCCGTACTGGCACCCGTCGTGGGTGACATCGAGGCCAACATGGCTATAGTGCCGCGCCGGACGGGAGATGGCTGGCCCGTACGGCGCCCTATGGCCATGCCTGTTCCGGGATTCGGGGGTAGTGGGTTGTACTGTGTCCACACCCCATCGTACGGCCGCTATGTGGGTACAGTCTTGGTGGGTCCAGTCTTGGCCGGCTTCTGGGAGCCGGCTTTCTTCGTGGCCGGCTTCTGGGAGTCGGTCTTCTTGGGGCCGGCTTCATGGACTCGGCCATCTCGTATCTTTCTTGGAGGAGGTTTCTGAGGCTGGGTCGCCTTCTGGTAGTCGGCCCCGGGGATAGCCTGCCGGGGGAAGGCGGCCCTATGCTTTGTATGCTTGAAGGCTCGAATGGCCTGATAATTTTTCGAAGAGCCAGGGGGAGTCGGTTAGGCTACCCATGGCCATTATCTCCGACAAATAAGTTGCACTATCATTATTAACTTTGCATCTTTTGGCTTCAATATTATGAATATGTGTATCACTACGATCAAGATCCAACAAACCATTTTCACTAGGTGTATGACCATAGACGGTTTTATTCATGTAAACAGAATAACAATTATTCTCTAACTTAAATGAATAACCGTATTGCAATAAGCATGATCAAATCATATTCATGCTCAACACAAACACCAAATAACACTTATTTAGGTTCAACACTAATCCCGAAAGTATAGGGAGTGTGCGATAATGATCATATCAATCTTGGAACTACTTCCAACACACATCGTCACTTCACCCTTAACTAGTCTTTGTTCATTCTGCAACTCCCGTTTCGACATACTAATCTTAGCAACTGAACTAGTATCAAATACTGAGGAGTTGCTATAAACACTAGTAAAGGACACATCAATAACATGTATATCAAATATACCTTTGTTCACTATGCCATCCTTCTTATCCGCCAAGTATCTAGGGCAGTTCCACTTCTAGTGACTAGTCCCTTTGCAGTAGAAGCACTTAGTCTCAGGCTTAGGTCCAGACTTGGGCTTCTTTACTTGAGCAGCAACTCGCTTGTCGTTCTTCTTGAAGTTCCCCTTCTTCCCTTTGCCCCTTTCTTGAAACTAGTAGTCTTGTCAACCATCAACACTTGATGTTTTTCTTGATTTCTACCTTCGTCGATTTCATCATCATGAAAAGCTCGGGAATCGTTTTCGTCATCCCTTGCATACTATAGTTCATCACGAAGTTCTACTAACTTGGTGATGGTGACTAGAGAATTATGTCAATCACTATTTTATCTGGAAGATTAACTCCCACTTGATTCAAGCGACTGTAGTACCCAGACAATCTGAGCACATGCTCATTGCTTGAGCTATTCTCCTCCATCTTTTAGCTATAGAACTTGTTGGAGACTTCATATCTCTCAACTCGGGTATTTGCTATATTAACTTCAACTCCTGGAACATCTCATATGGTCCATGACGTTCAAAACGTCTTTGAAGTCCCGATTCTAAGCCGTTAAGCATGGTGCACTAAACTATCAAGTAGTCATCATATTGAGCTAGCCAAATGTTCATAACGTCTGCATCTGCTCCTGCAATAGGTCTGTCACCTAGCGGTGCATCAATGACATAATTCTTCTGTGCAGCAATGAGGATAATCCTCAGATCACGGATCCAACCCGCATCATTGCTACTATCATCTTTCAACTTGGTTTTCTCTAGGAACATATCAAAAATAAAATAGGGGAGCTAAACGCGAGCAATGTATCTACAGCATAGACATGCTAATACTACCAGGACTAAGTTCATGATAAATTAAAGTTCAATTAATCATATTACTTAAGAACTCCCACTTAGATAGACATCCCTCTAATCATCTAAGTGATCACGTGATCCATCTCAACTAAACCATGTCCGATCATCACGTGAGATGGAGTAGTTTCAATGGTGAACATCACTATGTTGATCATATCTACTATATGATTCACGCTCGACCTTTCGGTCTCAGTGTTCCGAGGCCATATCTGCATATGCTAGGCTCGTCAAGTTTAACCTGAGTATTCTGCGTGTGCAACTGTTTTGCACCCGTTGTATTTGAACGTAGAGCCTATCACACCCGATCATCACGTGGTGTCTCAGCACGAAGAACTTTCGCAACGGTGCATACTCAGGGAGAACAGTTATACCTTGATAATTTAGTGAGAGATCATCTTATAATGCTGCCGTCAATCAAAGCAAGATAAGATGCATAAAAGATAAACATCACATGCAATCAATATAAGTGATATGATATGGCCATCATCATCTTGTGTTTGTGATCTCCATCTTCGAAGCACCGTCATGATCACCATCGTCACCGGCGCGACACCTTGATCTCCATCGTAGCATCGTTGTCGTCTCGCCTACTTATGCTTCTATGACTATCGCTACCGCTTAGTGATAAAGTAAAGCATTACAGGGCGTTTGCATTGCATACAATAAAGCGACAACCATATGGCTCCTGCCAGTTGCCGATAACTCGGTTACAAAACATGATCATCTCATACAATAAAATATAGCATCATGCCTTGACCATATCACATCACAACATGACCTGCAAAAACAAGTTAGACGTCCTCTACTTTGTTGTTGCAAGTTTTACGTGGCTGATACGGGCTGAGCAAGAACCGTTCTTACCTATGCATCAAAACCACAACGATAGTTCGTCAAGTTAGTGATGTTTTAACCTTCTCAAGGACCGGGCGTAGCTACACTCGGTTCAACTAAAGTTGGAGAAACTGACACCCGCCAGCCACCTGTGTGCAAAGCACGTCGGTAGAACCAGTCTCACGTAAGCGTACGCGTAATGTCGGTCCGGGCCGCTTCATCCAACAATACCGCCGAACCAAAGTATGACATGCTGGTAAGCAGTATGACTTGTATCGCCCACAACTCACTTGTGTTCTACTCGTGCATATAACATCTACGCATAAAACCAGGCTCTGATACCACTGTTGGGGAATGTAGTAATTTCAAAAAAATTCCTACGCACACACAGGATCATGGTGATACATAGCAACGACAGGGAAGAGTGTTGTCCATGTACCCTCGTTGACCGAAAGCGGAAGCGTTAGCACAACGCGGTTGATGTAGTCGTACATCTTCATGATCCGATCGATCAAGTACCGAATGTACGGTACCTCCGAGTTCAGCACACGTTCAGCTCGATGACGTCCCTCGAACTCCGATCCAGCCGAGCTTTGAGGGAGAGTTCCTTCAGCATGACGGCGTGGTAATGATGATGATGTTCTACCGACGCAGGGCTTCGCCTAAGCACCGCTACGATATTATCGAGGTGGACTATGGTGGAGGGGGGCACCGCACACGGCTAAGAGATCCAAGAGATCAATTGTTGTGTCTAGAGGTGCCCCCCTGCCCCCGTATATAAAGGAGGGAGGGAGAGGCCGGCCCTAGAGGGGTTCCCCTTTCCTTTCTGGAGTAGGAGAGAAGGAAAGAGGGGGGAGAGAGAGAAGGAAAAGGGGGCTGCACCCCTTGTCCAATTCGGAGCAGAGGGGGGGGCACGCGCCTCCTTCCTTTTGCCCTCTCTCCTCTATTCCCGTATGGCCCAATAAGGCCCAATACTTCTCCCGGTGAATTCCCGTAACTCCCCGGTACTCCGAAAATACCCGAATCACTCGGAACCTTTCCGATGTCCGAATATAGTCGTCCAATATATTGATCTTTACGTCTCGACCATTTCGAGACTCTTCGTCATGTCCCCGATCTCATCCGGGACTCCGAAATACCTTTGGTACATCAAAACACATAAACTCATAATACGAATCGTCATAGAACTTTAAGCGTGCGGACCCTACGGGTTCGAGAACTATGTAGACATGACCGAGACACGTCTCCGATCAATAACCAATAGCGGAACCTGGATGCTCATATTGGCTCCTACATATTCTAAGAACATCTTTATCGGTCAAACTGTCACGACCGGATTTTCAGGATATTAATTTCCCAGAAAACGGCCTTTGTGCTCACCAGCCCCAGGATTACTGTTAGCCAATGAGGCACCAACTTGATACAAGAATTCCAAGCAAAGTACAAAGTATGTAGTACAAGACCATTGTGGCCTAGGAGTACAACACTTGGTTTCTAATGGTTGATGGCGGAAGCGGTTTGTGATTCATCTGCGTCTATGGGACTCCATTTCCCACAAGAACAGCTGACCAGGATAACTCCTACCTTCGCGAGGCTGCTATCACCATTACATGGGTTCCAGGGCTGTCGTCGCAAAGCTTTCTCCACGCAAGAAATCTGGCCAAGACAATAGCCAGGGACAAGCTAGTGAGTACGTTTGAATGTACTCGCAGACATTAAGAACACGGGTATAATATATCAAAACGTGCTCCGAAATATTTTATGATGATAACGTCTGTCACAAAAATAAACGAAATCCGTGATGCTCGCAAGAAGTTAAAATATGAACATGCAATACGGGAGTAGGGATAGAATGCACTGATCGAGAGTCTGAAATGACTCCTCGAAAAGGTGCAAATAAATTAACAATGCCGCAGTCAGGCATCTGAGCGACACCACATAAAGGGCTTATAAAGAATAATTAAATAACAAGCATGCCGCAGTTGGGCGTCTGAGCGACACCACATAAAGGGCTTATAAAGAATAAATAAATAACAAACATGCCGCAGTCGGGCGTCTGAGCGACGCCACATAAGGGGCTTATAAACAACAAGTAAATAAAAAGGAGATAAATTAACAATGCCGCAGTCGGGCGTCTGAGCGACACCACATAAAGGGCTTATAAAGAATAATTAAATAACAAACATGACGCAGTCGGGCGTCTGAGCGACGCCACATAAGGGGCTTATAAACAATAAGTAAATAACAAGCAGATAAATTAACAATGCCGCAGTCGGGCGTCTGAGCGACACCACATAAAGGGCTTATAAAGAATAATTAAATAACAAACATGCCGCAGTCGGGCGTCTGAGCGACATCACTTAAAGTGCTTATAAAGAATAAATAAATAACAAACATGCCGCCGTCGGGCGTCTGAGCAACGCCACATAAAGGGCTTATATAAGGATAATCACAGTAAACATCCAGGAGGTAGAACCGTCCCAGGGATGCTCAATAATTCAAATAAGGTAAATGGTTAGTCCACAATAATAATGATCATAATCCATATGTGCCACAGTCATAAACAATATCTAGTTCAGTCGTTTCTCCATCCGAAAACCGTCACTAGACTCATCTCAGACTGTAGTCCTTACCCATGTACATGGCTATCCAAAAAGATATGACCTCTGCAGAGGGTGTACTATTTTCCCACGAGTAACGGATTTATTTAGTCCATTGGGACTAATTCCGCCTACGGCCTTTTAATTGAAAACACGCCTGACCTGCACACACCAGCTTAACTTACCGGTGTCTGGAATCACCCACAACACCTGTCAAGCCAAACTCTAAGTGGGGAGGCTACAACCTCGACGTAGCATGGGATAATTTATATACGCGCGCTCTAAGGGGTGCCCCCCTCTCGGTCCCAACCGGAAACACCCATGCCCCGGGACCAGGTGGCAAGCCAACCGGAGGCCTCCGGTATCTTCCACCATGGGCTCTCTGTACGGTGTGTGCTTTGGTAAGGGGTTGACAACTTACTGAACCGTACCCTGCCTACGATAGGGACGAGTGGTAGTACAAAACAAGTAGGGAAAGTCACTAATCAAGACTCGACCTATGGCCGACTCAGGAGGTCCAATTATTCACAGAATGATTAGCATAACCAAAATATTTCCATTAACAAACAGAATCACCGCTCATCAAACCTCCTCATGCCATACCGGACACACTCGTCTCGACGAGGAATTTGGGACAAGCTCGTGTCTACCCAAGACCACGACTTTCCCGGCTTCCTTCCGGTATGCATGAGAAGCTCATGAGGATGATCACTAACACCAGCATATCCATACCAACAGTAAAGCATCTCCAAAACGCACTTATGCGTGTGACTGAATCGATACATAGAACTAACGCATGCTCCAAGTCAAAGTGGTGTCGAAACCGTATCAAAACACCACACACAAAAATATTATGCCAGAGTTCAGAATGCTTGCCTTCAAGAGTATGCAAAGGGTGCACTTTTTGAAAGCTTTCTCTTCTCTCCATTTTCCTATTTTGAAAAATATACAAATAACAAATATCTCAAAACCAGTACAAAATGATGTCCCAAATATTTTTGAAATAAATCTTAAAATAAACTAGATAAAATTTGAGAGAGGTATGAAAAAGAATCAACTCATTTGGAGTTTTATTTTAAAAGATATTGCCAGTCAAAGTTCTGTTTTAAAATAAAACAGAAAAAGAAAATGTTTCGATACAGAATACGCTTTCGGGGTAGGGGATACGCACCCGCGGAAATACGCTTCCACTTATGCCAGCGCGGGTGGCGCGGGGGTCACTGACAGTGGGTCCAGAGGGCCCACTAGTTAGGTTTGACCATTCTCCCCTCTCCCTCCTCTTCCTCTGCCCGAACGTGGCGGGGCTCCGGTGATCGCCGTCGACGAACGGCAGCTCCCCACGGCTATCCGAGGGCGGGGATGGACCGGCCAGACCGGGGCGGTCTTCTTGGTGGTCGTAGGGTCGACGCTGGTGGCAGGAGTCGCCGGCGGCGAGCTCCGCGGCGGAGGGGGCTACGGGAGTGAAGTGGGTTTTGGGCTCCGGTGTTCTCCGATCGAGGCTGAGGCGCTGGGCAGCTCCGCAAGAATGAGGGGAAGCGGTTGGTGGCGCTGGATGGGCGGGGGATAGCCTGGTCGCGGCGAATGGCACTAGAAGGCAGCGGCGGCCGAACCGGCCGGAGGTGGGGAAGATGGCCTTGTCCGATCAATCCACTGCTTGGGGAGCTCTAGGGGGAAGGCTTGAGGTCGCCTGAGCGCTCGGAGGGGCTCGGGGTCTCCTTTTATAGGCGCTCGAGGCTGGTCCCGCGGCGGCCGTGGATAAGAACGCCGGCGACCGCGGTGCTGTAGCTGCAGGGCGATGTGGCGGCGACGAGCGCGTGCCGACGAGCTTCAGGATAAGCTTGAGCTGTTCACAGGGGCAGCTGGCGCGCGCGGGTGGCTTGGGCGGCGCCGACCATGGCAGGAGCTCGCTGCTGACGCCGGCGTGCCGCCAAAAGCTCTGCCAGCAGCGCTGTAGGGCGCCAGGGGTGGCGTGGAGAGTGGGCGAGTGTAGTGCGCAGTTCAGCAGGTGAGCAGGGGCCAGGGACGGGACGCGACGAGGGCGGCGGTGCGACGCGGCGGCTCAGTGCGCGCGCGTGCAAAACATGCGCTCTGGGCGCGGCCAGAGCACGCACGGGACATGCTCGACGAAATGCCAGGGCAGCCTAGAGCGCGAGGGGGAGGCTGGCAACTAACAGGGTAGGGATAGGGATAGCCAGGAGCTCAGTGGACAAGGTTGCTGGGTCAGTGGATCAAGATCACAGTGCAAACAAAAACTCATGTCAAAACTGGCTGTGCACACCAAGTGTTCGACAGAATGCCAAGTGCATTTAGGCAACTCTTGGAGTGGCCAAAATTTCCAGATCAGGGTCTCCCTGGATGTAGGTGATGATGGCAAGATCATTAGGGCAAAACCAGAAACTTGCTAGTGCAAGTTTTGCAAAACTACAGTTTTGGACAGAAAGAAAGAGGTCTCATTGCATGCACTTAAAAATCCTCCAATGGGTCCATTCTCCTGGACTTAAGGGTTTTGTAGGGAGTGCTACCAGCGGGAAAAAGCTCAGGGTCACTAGAGTGAAATAAAATAGGGTTGCAGTACAAATCACCAAACTGGACCAGAATGAAAAAGAGGTTGATTCACTCAAAAGTTTCAAAGAACATCACTGGGTTTTGGTATAGTTGAATTCTAAGCATCTACTGACATCCCAAACACTTGGAAGAATTTTTAAAGGAATATTTAAATAGGTTGTAGTGCAAAAATGCCTACTGGACCAGATTTGAAAAGTTGATGTAGAGCTCAAAATCCCCAACGACCAAAAGATATTTTTGCATAAAACTGATGTGGAAACATCACATGACATCCCCAAATTTTGGTGGAAATTTTAAATGTATTCGTCAAATGGTTGCAGTGTAAAACAGGTTCCAAATTTATGAAAGATCATTTTTAAAAGATTAAAGCTCAAGCAAAAGCAAACCTTGCAATTAAATCCACTGATACAGAAATGTTTTATAGAGAGAGCATGCAAGTCCAACAATTTTTTTGGAAAGTTTCCACTTGAGGTAAAAATTCAAAATATCAAAAGGAAAAATCTAGGCAAATGGAAAAGTTTTATTTTCTGGCAAAATTTTAATTAATAAAACCAGGTCAAAATTTTGGGGTGTCACAACACTACCCCCCTTAAGGAAAAATCTCGTCCTCGAGATTTGTTAAAAGCTGTTTTGAACAAACATTGCTCTTACCAAAAGAAATCATTCAACTATGCAAAATAAAAATGGCTACAGTGAGAGAGCAATAAGTGGTGTAACCACAGTGTGGTACACTGGCGTAGCATGGAAAAATCCATGGGTGTGGGAAAAACGAGATATTTCTACGTGGATACAGTAATTTAGAATAAATTCTAAATTACTAAAACACGCCGGTCGTACCCGGGAGCACAGTGCTCTCTCTGGCTGACAGGTGGACCCGGGGCCCACTGTCGGCCTCTTCTTCTACCTCTAGCTCTCTCATCTCTCTCGCGTGCTCTCCCGCGCTTCCTCCACCGGCGACGCCTAGCGCGTAGGGCATCTAGGCCGTACTGCAGTAGTGCACGGCGTGCTAGCTGCCGGTGCAGCGTGCACTCACTTCGCGGGCCAGTGCACTGTCGGCACTGCTTGCGGACTCACCTCCGAACACCGGCGATCGAGCGACGAGTGGTGCTGGTGGACCTCGCCCACCGTACACCGATCTCGAGCTATAAAACGGTCGCGGTGTTTCCTTCTTCTTCCTCACACCTGGCCTCGCTTCTACTTCTCCTTCCTTCTCCTCCATTGCTGTTAGCAGGAGCTCGAGACGAGGCCCTAATGGCGGAGGCGATGCCGGACTGGTACGTGGTCCTGTTGTGTGGAGGTTTAGCGACGTTGCTGGGGCTCTCCGTGCTCTTGTGCGCGAAGATCCTGGATGATCGTCGTGATGCTGCCGCTCGAGCGTTAGCTCTTCGTGGTGGCGGCGATCATGAGGATTAGGTGCGGCATCGAGTGCTAACTGCTGTCGGTGTGCTGGGGCAACTCGCGCCCGAAAGATTTCTCACAAATCTCTCTGACTGAGACTGTGGTGTCCTCGGGGGGTGATCAGCTAGGCGCAAAATGTGTACGAGGATTTGTAAATAGCGCACGAGGTCGAGTAGTTGTAGCTATGAGTCTGTTGTTACGGTGCTGCGCGAATAAAAATCTATGCCGTGAGGATATATATGCTGCAGCAACTCGGGGAAAGAAATCTCATTACAAAACTTATCGCGAGTGAAAATTAGTTAAAACAAAAATCGAAGCTGTAAAACCGCTCACATAAATGAAACCAAAAATCGGATCCATCGCACAAATTTCAACACATCAATAAATACTGGGATAATAAACATAGCGATGACGTTTACAATAAAAACGGTAAACAGATAGGATCCTGAGAAAACGTCTCTGGTATTGGGGCACACTCCTCTTCTATCGGGGAAGCGGGTTGACCAGTCGATGAATGCGCCTTTCCTGGTCAGGCCTCAGTGGTCTGCCAATAGCGATCCGAGGATTTAAATCAGCGAGGCTCTGGAGATAACCCATTACCCGCTGAGTCAAACGCTCCTGAGCGATAACGTACTGGGCAAGGTTGGCCAGTACTGGATCTCTCTCAATTCGTCCACCGGGAAAAGATGCAACTTCTCCGGGTGCTGCACGACTCGGAAAATAATAATATCCTCGTTCGCTGGCATAGGGCACTGCGAATCGAAGGCGAGCAAGCGCTTCGTACGCAGCAGCTTCTATGGCCATATGTGGAGTCGGCATGGATTTTCCCACGAAGGAAACTTCCGTTGGGTCTTGGTTTGGGTATGCGGGAGGGATGTGCACCACTGCCCAATATTTCGAGGTGGATGGGGTGATCCTCGATTTGAGCAACTCGTACTGGGGTGGATGGGTAGCACTCATGGTGCTGCAGGTAAAGTCCCACAATAATCTAACAAAACTACCCGGGGGTGCGTCTGGGGTTCTCAGATAAATACTGGGGGTCGGCATGGCAAAGAAATGGCTGTGAGTGTTGGGCACAAGGTGAGGGGTACTCGGCAAGGTCACGAGGTGGCCTTTATATAGCATTGGGGCTGGGTTATCTACCGGGGTGAAGGGTAACTGGTTTGGGGGTCGGAGTCAAAGCCACAGATATACATATCTTATAAATGTGACGTATTACTGTGGGTGCCGTCGGGGTTGGTCTTGGTAGCTGCGCCCGAAAAATATGCAACTGTACGCCAACGTACATATGCATAGCTACTACTCCAAAAATAGGGGCGCACAAGTAGACAGCATTTAATAAAAACGATACAAGATCACACCCTTACAAAGCGTAGGAAAACTAAGGCTTGATACAACTCGAGCGTCTTAGTCTACTTCGTTAATGTCTAAGTGGGCTGGTCTGGCGGATGCCGAGGTTTCTCCACGGGTTTTATCGTCGGGATTTGCTGGTTGAGGTTGAGGGGCTGCAGGGTCGGGGTAGTGGTGATGACCATCGCGGGGGTTGCTGGCCACAATCCCGTTGGAACGGGTTCCCAAAAGGCGTCGAAGCACTTCTGGGGACACCAAAGCACTCTGGTTGATGGTTGGGGCAGACCTCAAGGGCTCGATCGGGTGTCCGAACTGCACGACTGGGTTGTCGGCGTCGGGCTCCATCTCTCCTCTCGCCAGGGCTCGGCGAACCAGTTCTCCAGGAGCTGCGATCAGATCAAGGGTGACTTGATCGAACAGTTGCTCTAGCGCGCTTACATAGCGCACCAGATGCAATAGTGCAGGATCTGTCTCGTGATCTCCGCTGGCAACTTGGGGCGGCCTACCATACCCGTCACGACTGGGGTAGTAGTAGAACGAGCGACAATTAACTCTGGGCGACAAGTGCCGAAGTTGAACTATAGCTTCTCGGGCTGCCAGTTGGATGGCTTGTGGTTCAAAGGAAGTTGTCCTTCCAGTGAACCTGTAGGGGCGTTCTGGCGACAGACCCCTACCATAGATGTGCACAGTGGCCCAGTACTGACGGCTCTCACCGTACATGGGTCCTTGGTACACAACATATTCAGGAGGCTCTTCTAATGCATAGGCACGGCGGGTGAGGTTTGCGAGCACGGTCACAAAACCTCCAAGGTTGGTGGTTGTGGTCTCATTGTGAACAATGGGGCCAGGCATCGTGGCTTGGTTTGGGAAAGAGGCTGTGATGTGCTGGGTTGAGGCTAGCGTGCCCTTTTTATAGGAAAAGGGGACGGAGTCTTCCTTCGCACGCTTGCGATTGAGACGCGTTAGGTGTCGGTCACTGGCGCGTGACCGACGGGCTAGGCTGATAGGTTGGGCACCGTCTGCCGAAAGGCGTCGGGTCACTGTGGGGCTATCTTACGCGAGAAGCTTGGCCGGGATTAGGTTAAGGTCTGGTTGTTTGGTTAACCTAGGTTTATTGACCTAGCTAAGATAGGATTAGCCAATGGCCAGCCTGGCTCTGATACCAAGTCTGTCACGACCGGATTTTCGGGATATTAATTTCCCAGAAAACGGCCTTTGTGCTCACCAGCCCCAGGATTACTGTTAGCTGATGAGGCACCAACTTGATACAAGAATTCCAAGCAAAGTACAAAGTATGTAGTACAAGACCATTGTGGCCTAGGAGTACAACACTTGGTTTCTAATGGTTGATGGCGGAAGCAGTTTGTGGTTCATCTGCATCTATGGGACTCCATTTCCCACAAGAACAGCTGACCAGGATAACTCCTACCTTCGCGAGGCTGCTATCACCATTACATGGGTTCCGGGGCTGTCGTCGCAAAGCTTTCTCCACGCAAGAAATCTGGCCAAGACAATAGCCAGGGACAAGCTAGTGAGTACGTTTGAATGTACTCGCAAACATTAAGAACACGGGTATAATATATCAAAACGTGCTCCGAAATATTTTATGATGATAACGTCTGTCACAAAAATAAACGAAATCCGTGATGCTCGCAAGAAGGTAAAATATGAACATGCAATACGGGAGTAGGGATAGAATGCACTGATCGAGTGTCTGAAATGACTCCTCGAAAAGGTGCAAATAAATTAACAATGCCGCAGTCAGGCATCTGAGCGACACCACATAAAGGGCTTATAAAGAATAATTAAATAACAAGCATGCCGCAGTCGGGCGTCTGAGCGACACCACATAAAGGGCTTATAAAGAATAAATAAATAACAAACATGCCGCAGACGGGCGTCTGAGCGACGCCACATAAGGGGCTTATAAACAATAAGTAAATAACAAGCAGATAAATTAACAATGCCGCAGTCGGGCGTCTGAGCGACACCACATAAAGGGCTTATAAAGAATAATTAAATAACAAACATGACGCAGTCGGGCGTCTGAGCGACGCCACATAAGGGGCTTATAAACAATAAGTAAATAACAAGCAGATAAATTAACAATGCCGCAGTCGGGCGTCTGAGCGACACCACATAAAGGGCTTATAAAGAATAATTAAATAACAAAGATGCCGCCGTCGGGCGTCTGAGCGACACCACATAAAGGGCTTATAAAGAATAAATAAATAACAAACATGCCGCAGTCGGGCGTCTGAGCGACGCCACATAAAGGGCTTATATAAGGATAATCACAGTAAACATCCAGGAGGTAGAACCGTCCCAGGGATGCTCAATAATTCAAATAAGGTAAATGGTTAGTCCACAATAATAATGATCATAATCCATATGTGCCACAGTCATAAACAATATCTAGTTCAGTCGTTTCTCCATCCGAAAACCGTCACTAGACCCATCTCAGACAGTAGTCCTTACCCATGTACATGGCTATCCAAAAAGATATGACCTCTGCAGAGGGTGTACTATTTTCCCACGAGTAACGGATTTATTTAGTCCATCGGGACTAATTCCGCCTACGGCCTTTTAATTGAAAACACGCCTGACCTGCACACACCAGCTTAACTTACCGGTGTCTGGAATCACCCACAACACCTGTCAAGCCAAACTCTAAGTGGGGAGGCTACAACCTCGACGTAGCATGGGATCAAATTTATATACGCGCGCTCTAAGGGGTGCCCCCCTCTCGGTCCCAACCGAAAACACCCATGCCCCCGGACCAGGTGGCATGCCTACCGAAGGCCTCCGGTATCTTCCACCATGGCCTCTCTGTACGGTCTGTGCTTTGGTAAGGGGTTGAAAACTTACTGAACCGTACCCTGCCTGCGACAGGGACGAGTGGTAGTACAAAACAAGTAGGGAAAGTCACTAATCAAGACTCGACCTATGGCCGACTCAGGAGGTCCAAGTATTCACAGAATGATTAGCATAACCAAAATATTTCCATTAACAAACAGAATCACCGCTCATCAAACCTCCTCATGCCATACCGGACACACTCGTCTCGACGAGGAATTTGGGACAAGCTCGTGTCTACCCAAGACCACGACTTTTCCGGCTTCCTTCCGGTATGCATGAGAAGCTCACGAGGATGATCACTAACACCAGCATATCCATACCAACAGTAAAGCATCTCCAAAACGCACTTATGCGTGTGACTGAATCGATACATAGAAATAACGCATGCTCCAAGTCAAAGTGGTGTCAAAACCGTATCAAAACACCACACACAAAAATATTATGCTAGAGTTCAGAAAGCTTGCCTTCAAGAGTATGCAAAGGGTGCACTTTTTGAAAGCTTTCTCTTCTCTCCATTTTCCTATTTTGAAAAATATACAAATAATAAAATATCTCAAAACCAGTACAAAAATTTGTCCCAAATATTTTTGAAATAAATCTTAAAATAAACTAGATGAAATTTGAGAGAGGTAAGAAAAAGAATCAACTCATTTGGAGTTTTATTTTAAAAGATATGGCCAGTCAAAGTTCTATTTTAAAATAAAACAGAAGAAGAAAACGTTTTGATACAGAATACGCTTTCGGGGTAGGGGATACGCACTCGCGGAAATACGCTTCCACTTACGCCAGCGCGGGTGGCGCGGGGGTCACTGACAGTGGGTCCAGAGGGCCCACTGGTCAGGTTTGGCTATTCTCCCCTCTCCCTCCTCTTCCTCTGCCCGAACGGGGCGGGGCTCCGGCGATCGCCGTCGACGAACGGCAGCTCCCCACGGGTATCCGAGGGAGGGGATGGACCGGCCAGACCGGGGCGGTCTTCTTGGTGGTCGTAGGGTTAACGGTGGTGGGAGGAGTCGCCGGCGGCGAGCTCCGCGGCGGAGGGGGCTACGGGAGTGAAGTGGGTTTTGGGCTCCGGTGTTCTCCGATCGAGGCTGAGGTGCTGGGCAGCTCCGCAAGAACGAGGGGAAGCGGTTGGTGGCGCTGGATGGGCGGGGAATAGCCTGGTCGTGGCGAATGGCACCGGAAGGCAGCGGCGGCCGAACCGGCCGAAGGTGGGGAAGATGGCCTTGTCCGGTCAATCCACTGCTTGGGGAGCTCTAGGGGGAAGGCTTGAGGTCGCCTGAGCGCTCGGAGGGGCTCGGGGTCTCCTTTTATAGGCGCTCGAGGCTGGTCCCGCGGCGGCCGTGGATAAGAACGCCGGCGACCGCGGTGCTGTAGCTGCAGGGCGACGTGGCGGCGACGAGCGCGTGCCGACGAGCTTCAGGATAAGCTTGAGCTGTTCACAGGGGCAGCTGGCGCGCGCGGGTGGCTTGGGCGGCGCCGACCATGGCAGGAGCTCGCTGCCGACGCCGGCGTGCCACCAAAAGCTCTGCCAGCGGCGCTGTAGGGCGCCAGCGGTGGCGTGCAGAGTGGGCGAGTGTAGTGCGCGGTTCAGCAGGTGAGCAGGGGGCAGGGACGGGACGCGACGAGGGCGGCGGTGCGACGCGGCGGCTCAGTGCGCGCGCGTGCAAAACGTGCGCTCTGGGCGCGCCCAGAGCACGCACGGGACATGCTCGACGAAATGCCAGGGCAGCCTAGAGCGCGAGGGGGAGCCGGGCAACTAACAGGGTAGGGATAGGGATAGCCAGGAGCTCAGTGGACAAGGTTGCTGGGTCAATGGATCAAGATCACAGTGCAAACAAAAACTCATGTCAAAACTGACTGTGCACACCAAGTGTTCGACAGAATACCAAGTGCATTTAGGTAACCCTTGGGGTGGCCAAAATCTCCAGATCAGGGTCTCCCTGGATGTAGGTGATGATGGCAAGATCATTAGGGCAAAACCAGAAACTTGCTAGTGCAAGTTTTGCAAAACTACAGTTTTGGACAGAAAGAAAGAGGTCTCATTGCATGCACTTAAAAATCCTCCAATGGGTCCATTCTCCTGGACTTAAGGGTTTTGTAGGGAGGGCTACCAGCAGGAAAAAGCTCAGGATCACTAGAGTGAAATAAAATAGGGTTGCAGTACAAATCACCAAACTGGACCAGAATGAAAAAGAGGTTGATTCACTCAATAGTTTCAAAGAACATCACTGGGTTTTGGTATAAAGTTGAATTATAAGCATCTACTGACATCCCAAACACTTGGAAGAATTTTTAAAGGAATATTTAAATACGTTGTAGTGCAAAAATGCCTACTGGACCAGATTTGAAAAGTTGATGTAGAGCTCAAAATCTCCAATGACCAAAAGATATTTTTGCATAAAAGTGATGTGGAAACATCACATTGCATCCCCAAATTTTGGTGGAAATTTTAAATGTATTCGTCAAATGGTTGCAGTGTAAAACAGGTTCCAAATTTATGAAAGATCATTTTTAAAAGAGTAAAGCTCAAGCAAAAGCAAACCTTGCAATTAAATCCACTGATACAGAAATGTTTTATAGAGAGAGCATGCAAGTCCAACAAATTTTTTTGGAAAGTTTCCACTTGAGGTAAAAACTCAAAATATCAAAAGGAAAAATCTAGGCAAATGGAAAAGTTTTATTTTCTGGCAATATTTTAATTAATCAAACCAGGTCAAAATTTTGGGGTGTCACACAAACCGCATAACAACATACGTTGTTCCCTTTGTCATTGGTATGTTACTTGCCCGAGATTTGATCGTCGGTATCTCAATACCTAGTTCAATCTTGTTACCAGCAAGTCTCTTTACTCGTTCCATAATACATCATCTCGCAACTAACTCATTAGTCACAATGCTTGCAAGGCTTATAGTGATGTGCATTACCAAGAGGGCCCAGAGATACCTCTCCGACAATCGGAGTGACAAATTCTAATCTCGAAATACGCCAACCCAAAAAGTACCTTCGGATACA
Organism: Aegilops tauschii subsp. strangulata; assembly: GCF_002575655.3. NCBI lineage: Eukaryota > Viridiplantae > Streptophyta > Magnoliopsida > Poales > Poaceae > Aegilops > Aegilops tauschii. The sequence goes on from NC_053039.3 coordinate 476,731,790, forward strand.
CCTGTAGAGCACCTTTATAATCACCCAGTTACGTTGTGATGTTTGGTAGCACACAAAGTGTTCCTCCGGTAAACGGGAGTTGCATAATCTCATGGTCATAGGAACATGTATAAGTCATGAAGAAAGCAATAGCAACATACTAAACGATCAAGTGCTAAGCTAACGGAATGGGTCAAGTAAATCACATCATTCTCCTAATGATGTGACCCCGTTAATCAAATGACAACTCATGTCTATGGCCAGGAAACATAACCATCTTTGATCAACGAGCTAGTCAAGTAGAGGCATACTAGTGACACTCTGTTTGTCTATGTACTCACACATGTATTATGTTTCCGGTTAATACAATTCTAGCATGAATAATAAATATTTATCATGAAATAAGGAAATAAATAATAACTTTATTATTGCCTCTAGGGCATATTTCCTTCAGTCTCCCACTTGCACTAGAGTCAATAATCTAGATCACATCGCCATGTGATTTAACATCAATAGTTCACATCACCATGTGATTAACACCCATAGTTCACATCGTCATGTGACCAACACCCAAAGGGTTTACTAGAGTGTGATCATGTTTTGCTTGTGAGAGAAGTTTAGTCAATGGGTCTGCCATATTCAGATGGGACAATTGCATTTTTGCCCCTAGTTGGAACATACCCACGGGTTTTGCCCTTACTTTTTGACTCTGCTCAGTTTTGCCTTTAGATTTACCCCCGAGGTCACTCGAATGCCCTTTGACCGTGAAATAAGGAAATAAATAATAACTTTATTATTGCCTCTAGGGCATATTTCCTTCATCTTTCCCACAAACTTGTCAACTCCACAAGCTTTGAAGCTTTCATGCACTCCAGGAAAATAATCTTCATTCTCATCAATGAATTCCCAATCAACCCACTTCATATCATAGACTATAGGTTTCTTGTCCAACAGTATGGTCTCATAGAAATCTTGTTGTTCTTTGGTGTGGAACCTATAGTCCATAGTATTCTTCCTTCTCACAGCATAGGGATCAGACTGTCTCCAAAACCTCAGACCTGCATCCTTCCTGATGCTCATATCCTCTACCACTGGATGAGTCTCATTATGGTCTGGAATTTTTGGTTTCAGTTTCCTCAGCACTTGGGCTTCAGCACCTTCTTCTTCAACTTCAGGCACTGGGCCTTGTTCTTCTCTTCAGCTGGGATGTTCCTGGTGCTTCTCTTGGGCTTAGAAGGCTTCTGAGCTTGAGCAGTAGCTTTGGGAGCAGTTTTGGGCTTTGATGGAGCAACCCCTAACTTGATAGCATCCCCCATAAGCTTCTGGGACTTGGGTGCTGGTGCAGCATCCTCTTCCTCTTCATCTTCTTCTCTCGCCATGGTTGATTTTCCAAGAACTTTTGCAGTTGTGGTTCTTGCCCTTTTCTTCTTTGTCACCAGCCACATCATCATCTGACTGTTCAATTGTGAACTTCATGGTTTCTCCTATTGGAAATTTCCTTGGCTTGGATGTTGGCACTCTTTTGGCAGGTGCCTTCTTGTGCAACCCAGGCTTGGTTGCAGCAGCAGTGCCATATTCCTTCTTCGGGACTTTCTTTTTGAAGCTCACTTCCTCCTCTGTAGCCACATAGTCCTCATTCTCAGAATCCGAGGTTCTCTTCTTCCTTGATCTAGTGGCTGCCTTTGACAAATTACTGGGGGTGCTCCTGCTGCCCTCATCATAGCTGCTTGAGGGACTAGTGCCCTCACTAATTTGCACTTGCTCTTCTGATTTGTTGTGTCTATCACTCTGATCAGACATTCTGGCAAGCAAACTGACAGCAAACCCTGTGAATAGATATAGATGAGGTAGAGTGAATGAGCATCACAAAGTGCAGAGTTTTTGCAAAACAGATGAGTCAAAAACTTAGTTTTAGTTCTCCACAGAAATCATTTTGGAGCTACCGATTTGTTAAACTCGGTGATACCGAAGCAACTTTTGGAGTCTAAACTAGTGAACTCGGTCAGACCGAGTCATAGTTCGGTGGCTCCGAGATTGCTAGGGTTTCACTAGGAGTTGAACTCGGTCGCACCGATTTGCAATTTTCGGTCAGTCCAAAAAGTGCAAGTGCAATGGCCTAAGCCAAATCGGTGAGACCGATTTCTAAAACTTGGTCGGTCCGAGATGAGTTCGGCGGAAACCTAACCCTAAATTTTTTAATCAAACCTAACCTAAAGGAAGTTTTCTCTGGATAGATTGATTTCATACGTGGTAAAGATCATGGCAAAGCAATGTGCTAGGAATCAGAGTAAGGGATTAGCACAAAAGATCGAACTCATACCCTAGTTCGGCGGGAGTTCGCTACGACGACAACGGCGGGGCAGAATCCCGTTGACGGCGACGGAGACCAACGGCGGGAGGTTGCTGGCGACGAGAAGACGATCCGAAGACCCGAGGCGGCAAAGAAGGACACGCGCGGGATGGAGGGTTTTGAAGAAATTTCAAAAATCTCACCCGTGGGTATATATATCCTGACCCTATCGGTGTGACCGAGTGGAACAACTCGGTGGCACCGAGATGCAGAATCGCAAGCTGTTACTGCAACCCGGTGTGACCGAAAAGTTCAAATCGGTTGCACCGAGATTGAAAACCTAGATCAACTCAGTGAACTCGGTGTGACCGAAGTGGATGGATCGGTCATACCGAAATGCACAGAGAGGTTTTGGAAGTTTAAGTCTATGACAAATCGGGGACTCCGAGTGCTCCTCACACAGAGTGGTTCGAATCTGACTTGATCAAACTTTGTGATGTAGCATGAATAGAGTTTGAGACGAGAAAAGCATAGATAGCTAGAGGAATTTCTTAGGCATTCTTGTCCATCCACTTGGAAAAAGAGAAAGAGCCAATCAATCAAAGCAACAAGTGGATGTCCTCGAATGAGTAAAATATGCAATCAACATGCTCACACAATAAAATGGCAAATGAAATATGTGACAAAGCATGCACAAACACTCTAGCATCTATCAAGCAATTGACGATCGATGACTAGGTCATCTATATATGAGTATATTGACTTAGGAGTCAAATGAGAACATTTGAGCATAGGTCATACTCATCGTTTAAGCACAAGTGGAGTTACCACTTTTACATAAAGCATTGTTGTGTTCACACCATTAGAGTTGCTTTAGCTCAATAGATTAGAGTAAAGATTCCCCTAGATGTGATATCCCCCCTAAGAGGGATGAACTAACCTTGGGTTTTGTCGATGATGACTTCATGTAGATGTTGAAGATGTGGATGCTCAATGTTGATGTAGATCATTTGGAGCAATCCATTGGAGTGAGTTGCATTTTCAATACCTACACGGGTTAGTCCCACAAGGAACAAACAAGGATATCCATAGACATAGAATGATGTTCACACAAGATGATGTCCATGAAAGCATTAGGTTACCTTGTCCCTTGTCTTACCAACAAGAGGGTTTGTGACTCCTTGAACTAGTGCAAGATGTGGAAGTTGTTTGCACTTGTCCTTGCCAAAAATATATGAGTGAAGTATGTTGGCGGAGTCACCCTCAAGAACTCTCTAGTTCTTCTTCTTCTTCAGGATCCACATATCTTGATGGGAATCCTTGGAGTTGTAGTCATACTTGATGAACTAGAACTTGATGTTGTCTTGGGAACACACTTGACCAAGGCCTTAGGAGATTCTTCAAATGCATCAATCTCCTCTTGAAGCTTGTCCTTGCCTTTTTGCTTATGGTCTTGTGGTGGAAGATCATCTTGAGCTTGTGTTCCTTGGAAAGAAGTAGGATCATACTTCTCTTGTTGAGGAACAAACTTCGTCTTGGGGTATTGATCTTCTTCCCACTCAACTCCATTGGCATTGAGTTTTCTTTCAAAACCAACACCTTGATTCTTCCAGTGCCTTCCTTGCTTGCGTACAATTTCCTCAAATTGCTTACTTCCGGCAAGGCTCTTGTAAACACCTTTCTCTATAATTCCCTTCAATAAGCTATTTTATTGCTCAAGTGTAACTTGGCTAAGAGAATCATTAGTGGAATCAAGAGAACTACTAGAAGCAACAATATTGGATTTAGCATGATTATTGTTACTACTAGAAGAAGAATCTTTCTTACTCTTGCTGCTAGATTTAACTTGTGGCATGTAAGTAGACAAGAGTAAACGCTTGGCGATGTAAGAAGAACTTTTCTTGCGAAGATCATCATTGATTTCCTTCAAGAACCCATGCTCTTGCTCAAGGTTGAGCGTTTCAAAGCGTAACTTCTCATGAGTCTTTAAAAGTTCTCGATGATCTTCCAAGGTAGTTTCATGAGCTAACCTAAGAGTGTTTAGTTCTTTAGTTAGACGCTCAATCTCCATCTTATCATCATCATTCGTTTTATCTTGATTAACATGATTAATAGCAAGTTCATCATAGTTTTCATCACTAGAGTTATCAACAAGTAAATCATCATCACCTAGCAAGTCATCTTCATCACTATTGGAATCAACATACTCGGGGTGTGATACCTTTGGGCCTTTAGACATGAAGCCTCTTCCAATTCCTTCATTTGGGGAGTCAAATATGTCGTAGGAGTTGGTTGACACAAGTGCTAGACCGGCAACACCTTCAACTTGAGTATATTCGGAGTCGGTGTGATAACTTCTTTCGGAATGATGGTCGGAGTCAGAGTCGGATACCCATTCACCAACATGAGCTTGATGAATTTGTTTTGTGTATCTCCTTGATGATTTGTCCTTCCATTCCGAATCCTTGCTTCTCCGAGAGGTTCTTCGTTCATAACGATCATCTCTACTCCTTCTCTCCCTTGGTGGTGATTCTCTACTTCTCCTTTTGGGTGAATCTTCTCTTCTTTTGTAGGGAGCCGTACACTCATTGGAGTAGTGTCCGGGTCTTCCACAATTGTATCAATTACGCTCACGACTAGAAGATCTTTTGTCATTGTATGACCTTGACTTGGAGCTTCTTTCCTTGCTTCTACTCTTTTAGAAGTTGTTGAAATTCTTCACCATTAGGCTCAATTCCTCATTGAAGGTTTGTTTCTCACTTGATGATGTAGGAGTATCAGATGAGGCTTCGTAAGCACCACTTGACTTGTTGTGAAGCTCTTCCTTATCCTTGAGTGACATCTCATGAGCAACAATTCTTCCAATGACTTTCGTAGGCTTGAGATCTTTGTAATTGGGCATCATTTGGATCAATGTGCACACGGTATCATATTTTCCATCCAAGGCTCTTAGGATCTTCTTGATGATGAATCTATCGATCATCTCTTCACTTCCTAAGCCGGCAATCTCATTTGTGATGAGAGCAAGCCTAGAGTACATTTCAGCGACACCTTCACCATCCTTCATTTTGAACTTGTCAAGTTGACTTTGAAGCACATCCAATTTGGATTCCTTAATGGAGTCGGTAACTTCGTGCATATCAATCAAAGTATCCCAAATTTCCTTGGCATTCTCAAGACGGTTGATTTTGTTGAATTCTTCGGGGCACAATCCGTTGAAGAGGATATCGCAAGCTTGACGTTGTATTGCAGCATCTTCAACTCTTACGCGGTAGCTTCACGGTTCGGTTCTCTCCCATCAAACAATTCACCTTGCAAGCCAATACACACAATAGCCCAAACGGTGGGGTTATGTCCAAGAATATGCATTTTCATCTTATGCTTCCAACTAGCAAAAGTAGTACCATCAAAGTAAGGACCTCTACGGTGGTAATTTCCCTTGCTAGACACCATACTCTCCTAGGTTGTGAAACCAATGCTATGATCACCAAAAGCTATGGAAATCAAGGCAAATGGAGATAAAAGCTCTGATACCACTTGTAGGATCGAAAGTATGTCTAGGGGTGATTAGACTACTTCACCAAATAAAAATCTAGCCTTTTCCAATTTTAAGTCTTGGCAAATTTTAGCAACTTAGCACAAGTCAAGCAATCAACCTACACATGCAAGTCTAAGAGTATAGCAGCGGAATGTAAAACATTTGCATATGAAGGTAAAGGGAGGAGTTTGGAGGGAGCAAACGCAATGTAGACACGGAGATTTTTGGCGTGGTTCCGATAGGTGGTGCTATCGTACATCCACATTGATGGAGACTTCAACCGATGAAGGGTAATGGTTCCGCGAGTCCACGGAGGGCTCCACCCATGAAGGGTCCACGAAGAAGCAACCTTGTCTATCCCACCATGGCCATCGCCCACGAAGGACTTGCCTCACTAGGGTAGATCTTCACAAAGTAGGCGAACTCCTTGCCTGTACAAACTCCTTGATTCAACTCCACAATCTTGACAGAGGCTCCTAAGTGACACCAAACCAATCTAGGAGACACCACTCTCTAAAAGGTAATAGACGGTGTGTTGATAATGAACTCCTTCCTCTTGTGCTTCAAATGATAGTCTCCCCAACACGCAACTCTCTCTCTCACGGATTTAGATTTGGTGGAAAGATGATTTGAGTGGAAAGCAACTTGGAGAAGTCTAGAGATCAAGATTTATGTGGTTGGAATGGAATATCTTGATCTCAACACATGAGTAGGTGGTTCTCTCTCAGAAAATGTATGCTAGAAGTGTAGGCATGTTCTGATGGCTCTCCTCACGAATGAACAGTGGGTGGAGGGGTATATATAGCCTCCACACAAAATCTAACCGTTACACACAATTCACCAAACTCGGTGGGACCGAATCAGAAAACTCGGTCGGATCGATTCAGTTCAAAATGTGAGCGTTAGGCTTTTCGGTGGGACCGACATGTCAACTCGGTGGGACCGATTTCATTAGTGTTAGGGCATAACGTAATCTTGGTGAGACCGATTACACAAACTTGGTGGGACTGACTTTGGTAATAAGCTAACCAGAGAGTTGGTCAGGCAAACTCGGTGGGACCGATTCGCTCATTTCAGTGAGACCGAAACGTTATGAAAAGGAAAACAGAGAGTTTGCCTTGCGAACTCAGTGGGACCGATCGCTCATCTCGGTTAGACCAAAACGTTACGAAGGAAAACAGAGAGTTTGCAATCCCATCTCGATGAGACCGAGATCCCTATCGGTAAGACCGAAGTGACTAGGGTTTCTGGCAGTGGCTATGTCAACTGAACTCGGTGGCGCCGGATAGAACATTTCGGTGGGGCCGAGTTTGACTTTTGGTTTGGGACATATGTGGATATGAGAAAGTGGCTGAGGGTTTTTGGAGCATATCACTAAGCATTCTGAGCAAGCAAGCCATTAAGCAACAACTCATCCCCTTTTAAAAGTATTGGCTTTTCCTATGGACTCAATGTGATCTTGGATCACTAAAATGAAAATGAAGAGTCTTGAGCTTGAGCCAATATGTGTCCTTAGCATTTTGAGGGGTCCACATTCCTAATCCATGCCATGCCAATCATTGAACTTTCTGAAATGATCATCTTGGAATAGCATTAGTTCTATGAGCTATATGTTGTTAGTAATTACCAAAACCACCCAGGGATAGTTGCACTTTCACATGGAAAATTGATCACAATCATGTATGCGATTTGGACATCATGCAACCGATGGACATGTGATCAGCCTGTCTATGATCCGGTCTGGTCGGTGAAGATGGTCAGGGACGACCTGTTGATGCTTGAAACACCCACACGGCGTCATGGTATTCTTGAAGGACAGTGCTGGAGGCCTCCCGACGTTGGATGGATCAAAATTAATACTGATGGGTCTATTAGTGTTGATAATCATTCTGGAGGAGGCAGTGGTGTTGCTCGTTCTCACCTAGCCTTCGTTGGAGCTTGGAGTAAGCCGTTCGCCGGGATATCTGATCCACTGATCGCTGAAGCTTTAGCTCTCCGAGAGGGTGTAATATTTGCACAACTCCGGGGTTTCTCACATGTGGTGATGGAAGTGGACTGTCTGGAGGTTGTTAACCTCTGGTCTTCACGCAACAATGCTCATTCCATTGTAGCGCCTATCTTAGATGAAATAGGGGAGAAGTCTTCTAGTTTTATTTCCTTCTCTGTTAGACATGTCCTAAGGGATGCCAATAGTTCGGCAGATCTCTGTGCAAAGCACGCGTGTACCTTGTCAGTCTCCGAGTGCTGGCTAGAGGATGTCCGAATTTCTTAGTTAGCAGCCTTCGTGCTAATTGTAACAGGACCTTGTTAAAGCAATAAGGCTCCCCAATGTTTTGAGGCAAAAAAAGGTTGGAGTGCTTGAGTTTGTATCAGAAAGTTGTATGTTTTTCGGTTTGTTTTAGAAGTGAGTATTTTGTGTACACTTCTGGCACAATTTGCACATGTTCTGGCGGGTAAAGGGGTGCACTTGTGAGACCAGGTAAATGGTGAAAACTGATTTTGAAATAGCGGAAGAAACTGACAGCATACTGATATCATTATTACTAACAAAACAACTACGGTTCGGAGGTACAAAGGGAGCGCAAGCTTAGAGGCACAGAGAATGTGCATACACCGAGTTGTTGTTATTTACAAGTAAAGAAGCGATGGTTCGAAAGGATAGAAAGCTAGAGGTTCCATGAAGCTAAGAGCATCTCCAACAGCCGCGCTATATAAGCGCCGCGCTGAAAAAATCAGTGTTTTTTGCGCGCGCTACCGCTCCGGGCGCTCCAGTGGAGGCGCAAAAACCGCGCGTGCGGCAAATCTAGTTCAGCGCGCGGGCCAAAACGCCATCGCACGCCGCTTATTTGCTGCGCCCGCTCCCGCGCGCTGGACTCTAGAGCGCTCGCTTGCAACTCCACCTACCCCATCCAGCTGTCGCGCCGCCACCGCCCGCGCCACCCGGCGACCGTTCCGGCGCTTCCCCGGCCTATCCCCGCGCCGCGGTGGCTTTCTCCGTCTCCCTCTAGTCACCGGCGCCCCTCGCGCGCGGCAGTTCTCCGACGAACAGCGCCCGGCCGCTCGCTGCTGCTCGGCGCCCGCAAGGTATGTATTGCTCAAACTTCATGAATTTGGTGCATGTTGATTGTAGTTTTTCATAGCCTAGTATTGAACATTGTAGATGAGTTCGTCGTATGATTCTTCCGAATAAGAATTTGGTATGGAAGAGGAGGAGGATCTTGCAATGATCCTAACTATGCACATCAATAAAAAACCGAAGCACGGTGGTTCGGTTATGGGTCGGCAGAAAATTTGGAGGGATAGGATCGATGCCCATAACAGATTGATGAGGCACTATTTTGTGGAGAATCCCACATACCCGGAGTCGTACTTTCGTCACCGGTTTAGGATGAGCACCGAGTTGTTCAGGCGCATTGTAGAGAAACTAGCGAGCCATGACCAGTTTTTTCAGCAAAGGAGGAATGCCGCCGGAGAGCTTGGACATAGCACCTTTCATAAGGCGACAACCGCTTTGCATATGTTGGCATACGGTATCCCGGCTGATCTAGTTGATGATCACTTGGCTATGGGTGAGAGCCAAGACATCATGTGTGTCAAGCGCTTCTTAGTCAAAATTGTCCAAGTGTTTGGCCAGGAGTATTTGAGATCTCCCAATGCTGAAGACGCCGCAAGGCTATTGGAGATGAAAAAATCTCGCGGCTTCCCAGATATGCTTGGCTCAATAGATTGCATGCATTGGAGTTGGAACAATTGTCCAAAGGCATGGCATGGGCAATTCCACGGCCAAAAAAAGGGTTCCACTATAATCCTTGAAGCGGTGGCCGATCAAGAGACATGGATTTGGCATGCTTTCTTTGGAATGCCTGGATCTTTGAATGGCATCAACATTGTCAACCGATCACCACTGATGAAAAAGATTGCAAATGGTGATTTGCCACCGGTGCAGTTTGTAGCAAATGGTCGTACATACAACTATGGCTACTATCTTGCGGATGGCATCTACCCAAAGTGGCAAACATTTGTGAAGCCGTTAAAAAACCGGAAGGTAAGAAAAAACTTGATTTCCACAATGCTCAATCGGCGGCTAGAAAAGATGTGGAGAGAGCTTTTGGGATTTTGCAAGCCCAATTTGCTATTCTGAGAGGACCGGCTAGATTTTGGGATCAAAAAATGCTTTGGTACATCATGCACGCTTGTGTGATCATGCACAACATGGTCATCGAGAATGAGCGTGGCCAAGATGTAGACTACTCTCAGTATGAGCTCTTGGGACATCCCGTGCGAGTGCGACGGAGGGCTGAAAGGGTGGCCCGTTTTGTTGCCTCCTATCATGCCATTCCACGTCCCGCAACGCATGATGATCTTCAGAAGGATCTCATTGAGGAGTGGTGGGCTTGGAATGGCCGACAAAGAGCATCATGATTTGTGCGTTTGATGATGATTGTTGAACTATTTGTTGTCTTGAACGATAAACTATTTGTTTGAGTTGTAATAAACAAAATTGAACTATTTATTATTAATTTATTTTGTTTGTGTTTGATCTTTTTGCTTGTGTTCGGAATGCATATGTTGTTTGTGCGAGAATCGCGCGCGCTATATTTTAGCGCGGCTGCTAGAGCCAGTGCTATCCGTCGCGCCAAACCAGGCGATGGGCGTGCGGCAAAGTAATTTTTAGCGCGTGGCGCGTTGGGCGGCTGTTGGAGATGCTCTAATGACGACAGGTCTAGCTATTTAGAGCATCTCCAGCTGTTTGGCCCCAAGCGCACCTGGTGAAGCGCTTTGCGTGTTTGCACCAGCGGTTTTTTCGGCCTGGGGGAATCAAGTTTTCAGCCGCACCCCTAGGTTTCAACCCCAAACGCACAAAAATTTAAAGTTTTCTTTCCCTCTATCAAAAAAGGACACAAGTTTGGCGATCATCATGCTACAGGTCGGCGATCGAAAATAGCCAAAGTCCGGCGATCAAAAGGGTAGAAACCATAGACATGAAACTCAAACGGCACGCTCCTCTACCGTAGGGCTGGGAGAGGTCGGCGTCGCCGTTGTGGGCACAGCTGCAGTGCTCGGCATTGGCGTTGGCATAGGCGTGCGCGTAGGCGTAGTGCAGTGGTCGCCGCGGGTCCCGGCATCTGGTTCAAGATGAGGTCGCGCTCCGCCAGGTACCACGCCTTCACCTGCTGGTCCATCATCGTCATGTCTGCTCCCATCAGGAACGCCAGGTTGGTGTTCCTCTTCTTCGCGGCAACGTTGGTCCTAAGAACGTCGGGCTTGACGTCCTGCTTCGTCATCAACGCCGACCACCTCGCCTCGGATTTCTCCTCCCTCTTAGCGGCGTGGCTCTTCGCGTCGGTGATGCACTGCTCTATCGACGATTGCAGCCGTTCGGCAGCGGGTGTCGCGTCCCTCGCCGCTTTGGCGACGCGACTCTCTGCTGGCTACCCCACGCGCCTTGTGGGTACTGGCCGGCCTGTTGAGGCAGAAGGAGCTGGCGCTCGTTCGCCATGCCTGCGCGAGACGTCTCCTCCTGCTCCGCCGCCTCGTCCCTGGCCTTCTTCATGTTGAACCTGTTCCTCCGATCGTTGGTGCCCGTCGCCCGGCGATCAACGTCGGCCTTCCACTCAGCGTTCGTCAAGCCCGGGGGCCTTGGCATCGGCGCCCTCGGTTTCCTCTGCTTTGGCTGGCCGGAACCGGCGGTTGGGCGAGGGGGCGCATACTTCTTCGGTGGCATGGCGGGGCGGATCTGGGGAGAATGGCAGGAGCTGCAGGGGAGAAGGGGGTCGGTAGGGGGAAAAGGGGGGAAAAGGGGGAAAACGGTGAGAAAATCGGCCGTGTCGCTGACGGTGCGGGTCCATGCGCCTTTTCACTACGGCCGGTGCCCCTAGGCACCCCCGGTGCACTGGGTTCCGCTTGGGTTCGCCGGTTGTAATTTCGGCCCAAACCGGTAAAAATGAGGATTTGGGGGTACGGCTGGGCGATTTTTTCAGCGCCGTTGGTAAAATAGGCGCCCTACGGGGCCTGTTGGGGTGGGGAGGTGGGGGGTGGGGGTTGTTGGAGATGCTCTTAGAAGGCGGACTGGGGCTCAACTGTGCCTTGCTTCTTGTGGAAAAGTTGCTGATCACGTATCTAGCTAGTTGGAAGCTTTAGACTGAGGTGCTTGTCTTTTTTCCTACCAATATTCTTATTATTCTCCAGAGACTGTATCACAGAAGGAAGTGTTGCAAGATTAGTATGCATGATTTTTGCATTGTAGAATCTCTCAAAAGAAATTTATATTGACCCTTTTGTGGCTTCGCTGGCAGTCGGTAAACCATCAGTGTCCTTTTTCTCCCCCTGGAATTTCTTCAGTACAGGTGACCTGTTGACATTCAATGAAGGAAGCAAGATCAAGAGAGTGGCTTCAGCACAGGAGACCTGTTTACATTCAATGAAGGAAGCAAGATCAAGATCAGTTTTGCACTCTCTGTTAACTGTAGTGATCTAAACGCTCTTATATTTGTTTACGGAGGGACTACATTCTAATTATTCATACATAATGTTCTTTTGGCTGAACCTTTTCATTCTTCCGCGAAGCAAAATTTGCTGGTGGTGGTGTTGTAAGTTGATCACTCTGTTGCATCAGTTACCACCAAAGCAGAGCAGAGGGACTGCCCAGCTAAATTTGCAACTCATTTTATTAAGAGTGCGAAATTCAACATGTTGCAAGTTTTCAGCATCGAGAACAACTTCAACATGTTGCCGACCAAGCGGTGGCTTTGGCTAAATGATAAAGAAACAATGAAATAGAACACACATCTTTGTAGATTATGGTACATCACTCATAAAGATTTCTTTCGCAGATAGTGTGCTCGAACTTAGGGTTGTGCCATGTCCTTGGCTCGTGCTTTAGAATAATAGCAATTTTGTTTTGCTACTCAGTGAGACAACAGCAAGGCAATTATAAATTAGTCACCAAGAGAAGAAGTACGTATAAACAATTGAAAAATGGCTTCAGGCCTTCGCGCGAGTTCACGACCGCTCCCAGATCCATGAATGAGCAATCTCCCGAGTTCGTTATCATCGCGGCGGCATGGCCACATGGTCGCTGGCGTGCTGCGTGAATGTGTGGTGTGGACATCTCTGCATGCATGCAGGTATGTGTATCGATCTGGTGCTAAACTGAATATGCGTTCATTTTGCAAAACATACCTGATAATGTTCACGACATGTTTAATGTATGGTTGAAGTGCTTTTTTTTGGTAATGAAGTACTCCTACTTTAGTAAAAATGATAGAGATTTAACAGTTGTTGGTATTTCTGCTATATTTCAAACGCTGAGGTGGGCCGTAAAAAAGGTTGAGATCATCGCTGGCGATGTGTTCAAAACTACGCTTGATGGAGGACGACTTGTAGGATCACTGCAGTCCGTGGCCGTGATGTCCAAGAGCAGTTTGATGGTCAAACTAAATCTCAAATACTCCCGCAAAAAAAAACCTAAATCTCAAATACGCATTAGGCCGTATATTTCAGGATGCACGGAGTATTGGTTTTGCTGGAGCTTCCGGCTGCATGGAAAGAAAAATGAAAGCTGGACAAATGGCGGCCACCAGACCCTGGATGAGATCAATACCGACGGCGCGCTGGATATCAGGGAGGTGCTGGTGGAGTGGCCCGGTCTCATCTTGCGTTCCTTGGTGCATGGTGTAAACCACTAGCTGGCGTATCTGATCCAATGATTGCTGAACTTCTAGCACTTCGTGAAGGTGCCATTTTTGCTAGCTTACGTGGTTACTCACATGTGACCATAGAAGTTGACAGTGTAGAGGTTGCGAACCTCTGGTCTTCGCGCGACAACACACCAGTTGATGCGCCTATCCTTCGGGAAATTGGGGAGATTGCTCGTTCTTATCTTCTTTTTCGATTCAGCATGTCGATAGGACTGCCAATGAATCCGCTCATCTCTGTGCTCGACGAGCACGATTGCTTGATGCTACAGAGAGTTGGCTCGGTAGGACTCCGGAGTTCTTAGTGAGCAGCCTGTTGGCTGATTGTAATAGTTTGCTACTATCTTAATAAAGCTCCCCACATTCGATGCAAGAAAGAATTCAAGATGGTCTCCTGTGCAAAGAAATATTAGGGTATCGTCTACATATATTACACATTTAATTGATATATAGGTCAGGAGACTGGGATAAAATCTGGCCATTAGACATACTTTAACACATCTTAGATACTCCCGAGGGGTTAGCTCGGAAGCACAATACAAAGCTAAAGGTGGCAACTTCGGAATGACTCAGATGGTAAGACCGAATACCATCCGGAGGCTTCGAGTGGACTGCAGCAGCTATGTCACACTCTCTATAACCACTTTGGAAATCCGGAGCGGAGGGCTTTGGAAATTCCAATAGGACAGCCAAAGGTTTAGTCACATTAGTGGTTCCAAGTGAAGTACTTGGCATCTATGAAGTAGGGGCGGAGCTAGGATTGGGTCAAGCGCTAGGCCCAGTCCTGCTATAGTACATCTACAGTATCGCTACAGTACCCAAGTTCCTACAGTAAACAAAGTATGTATTCTCCCTGCCCCGGGCCTAGGTCCCCCGGCCTGGGTCCAGGATCCGACACTACTACAAAGTGATAGGGTTTGCAATGGCTATATCTAGATGAACAACTCAACGGTCTCAACTATAAGAGCTTGGCAGCTCCGAGGTATGAAAGTGTAGGAAGATAGTGGAGAAATGACAAAATTTCTAGGGCATTGGAGTTTTATGCTTAAGCACAAAGAAAAAAACACAACTTAGCAACCTTATTCCCCTTTTGATATTAGTACCGACATGCCTATGCATCAATGTTATCTTGGATCAGTTAAAATGAAATTGGAGACCCCTGGATTGGCCAACACTTGCCTTCAAGATAATTTTACGGGGTCACCTTCCATTTCATTCGTTGCAACCTAAGGGAACATTCCTGAAATAAGCTAGTTAAAGCATTAATCCCTTAAGATACGTTGACGTTGAAGGAAATATGCCCTAGAGGCAATAATAAAGTTGTTATTTATATTTCCTTATATCATGATAAATGTTTATTATTCATGCTAGAATTGTATTAACCGGAAACTTGATACATGTGTGAATACATAGACAAAACAAAGTGTCACTAGTATGCCACTACTTGACTAGCTCGTTAATCAAAGATGGTTAAGTTTCCTGACCATGGACATGTGTTGTCATTTGATGAACGGCGTCACATCATTAGAGAATGATGTGATTGACAAGACCCATCTGTTAGCTTAGCATGATGATCGTTGAGTTTGTTGCTATTGCTTTCTTCATGACTTATACATATTCCTATGACTATGAGATTATGCAACTCCCGAATACCGGAGGAACACTTAGTGTGCTATCAAACGTCACAACGTAACTGGGTGATTATAAAGATGCTCTACAGGTGTCTCCAATGGTGTTTGTTGAGTTGGCATAGATCGAGATTAGGATTTGTCACTCCGATTGTCGGAGAGGTATCTCTGGGCCCTCTCGGTAATGCACATCACTATAAGCCTTGCAAGCAATGCGACTAATGAGTTAGTTGTGGGATGATGCACTACTAAATGAGTTAAGAGACTTTCCAGTAATGAGATTGAACTAGGTATGAGGATACCGACGATCGAATCTCGGGCAAGTAACATACCGATGACAAAGGGAACAACGTATGTTGTTATGCGGTTTGACCGATAAAGATCTTCATAGAATATGTGGGAGCCAATATGAGCATCCAGGTTTCGCTATTGGTTATTGACCAGAGATGAGTCTCGGTCATGTCTACATAGTTCTCGAACCCGTAGGGTCCGCACGCTTAACGTTCGATGGCGATCGGTATTATGAGTTTATGTGTTTTGATGTACCGAAGGTAGTTTGGAGTCCCGGAGATCACGGACATGACGAGGAGTCTCGAAATGGTCAAGACATGAAGATTGATATATTGGAAGGTTATGTTTGGATACCGGAAAGGTTTCGGATAGGTTCGGGCATTTTCCGGAGTACCAGGGGGTTACCGGAACCCCCCGGGGTCAATGGGCCTTAGTGGAAGAGAGGAGGAGGCGGCCAGGTGGAGGCACGCCCCCCCCCCCAAGCCCAATCCGAATTGGGGAGGGGGGCCGGGCCCCCTTTCCTTCTCTCCCTCTTCCCCTTCCTTCCCTCTCCTAGTTGGACTAGGAAAGGGGGGAACCTACTCCTAGTAGGAGTAGGATTCCCCCCCCCCCTGGGGCGTGCACTATGAGGCCGGCCGGCCCCCTCCTCCACTCCTTTATATACGGGGAAGGGGGGCACCCCATAGACACACAAGTTGTTTTTTAGCCGTGTGCGGTGCCCCCCTTGAGGGAGTCCTGGACTAAGGGGTCCTCGGGCGTCCGACCTGTTAGCCATGGGTCGGACTGATGGGCTATGAAGATACAAAGACCGAAGACTCTACCCGTGTCCGGATGGGACTCTCCTTGGCGTGGAAGGCAAGCTTGGTGACCAAATATGAAGATTCCTTTCTCTATAACCGACCTTGTGTAACCCTAGATCCTCCCGGTGTCTATATAAACCAGAGGGGTTAGTCCGGATCTAGATATACACATAATCATAGTCATACAGGCTAGACTTTTAGGGTTTAGCCATTACGATCTCGTGGTAGATCAACTCTTGTAATACTCATATTCATCAAGATCAATCAAGCAGGAAGTAGGGTATTACCTCCATAGAGAGGGCCCGAACCTGGGTAAACATTGTGTCCCCCGTCTCCTGTTACCATCGACCCTAGATGCACAGTTCGGGACCCCCTACCCGAGATCCGCCGGTTTTGACACCGACATTGGTGCTTTCATTGAGAGTTCCACTGTGCCGTCGTCAAAATGGTTGATGGCTCGCCTTGTCGTCGAGGAAAATATCACCTCCGGAGGAGCCTTGGCCCCTGGCCAAACCCTCCGGATGGGCGGCTTCGTCATAACCGCCTGTCCGGCCTTTAAGTCAACAATGACCTCTCGAGTCATCAAAAATCGCCTCCGCGTTGATCCCAAATACTCCAAACAAATGGATCCGACAGAGTTATCATCTTTAAACTAACTCCAAGATCGCATTGCCTCCTTGGGGGTTGCTACAGACTACGATCGGATTGGGCTTAAACCTGATCAGAGAGAAATTGAAACTCCGCCGATCACCCATCAGATTGCGGTAATGGAGGAGCAAGATAGTAACTCTTCCCCCATATTGAGGACGAACTATGTTCGGATCACCGATCTCAAGGAGCCGGATACCTGTCCGCGGAGCGACGCACCCTGCCCCCTGAACCTAGAGTCGGACGACGAGCCCAAAACGTCAGTGGATATCCCGGAGTCCGAACCATTAAGTTCGGAGGATTTACAAACTCCGGATCCCAAATCAGGTCAGGGTTCAGATTCAAAACCACCCACCCACCCAGCTATACGCGATCTTACGTACATACGGCAGCAGTCTCGGGAAACGGTCCATCAGTTTTGGGCCAGATTCATCCTTGTCAAAAACAAGATCAAAGATTGCCGCGATGAAGACGCGATATCAGCATTCTGCAACAATTGCACGGACGAAGGAATCCTCAACGCCATCAATCGCCATCGCGTATTACACTTCGCGGACTTGGCAAACATAGTACAGAAGTACTGCGCAATGGAAGGCGCCTGGAAAACTCAGGCAACTCGTTGGGAGCCACCGGCTGTAACTCAGCCCCTCGTCCGGTGAAAAAGGATGCACCCTCGTGGGGCACCTGACACAATAGTAAAGAAACTGAATCCCATTATGGGGCACGGAACCGTTCTGGAGGGATGGCTCGACAGGCCATGCGAGATACACACAACACCGGACACCACACCAACCCACAGCCTTAGAGCATGTTGGATACTCCGGCAAGTGGCCAAGAGCGGCGAAGATCTCCTCACCAAAAATACCCCAGAACAAGACCCCCCGGAAGACAACAACCTCAGAGTACTGACGGTCTTTGAGACCTTCGCTTCAAAAAATCAACGCAAAAGGGCACTCCGCGACCTCGCCGAAGTCTGTCAAGTCGCAGCGATAAACCCTTGGAACGACACGACTATAACTTTTAATGCCGGTGACGAACCCAAATACAAGACAGTCTGAGCTCCAGCCGCCTTGGTCCTCAGTCCAATCGTGGACGGCTTTCGACTCACCAAGGTCCTCATGG
Source organism: Aegilops tauschii subsp. strangulata (assembly GCF_002575655.3). Taxonomy (NCBI): domain Eukaryota; kingdom Viridiplantae; phylum Streptophyta; class Magnoliopsida; order Poales; family Poaceae; genus Aegilops; species Aegilops tauschii. The sequence continues at coordinate 476,749,783 of NC_053039.3, forward strand.
ACGGCGGCAGCGTACTAAACCTCATCTATGAGGATACACTCCAAAAAATGGAAATAGACAGGAGCCGCATCGAGCAAAGCAGCACAACCTTCCGAGGAATCATTCCCAGTCGAGAGGCGCGGTGTGCGCGAAAAATCACACTTGACGTGGTATACGGCACGCCGGAGAATTATCGGTCCGAAGAAATAACCTTCCAAGTGGCCCCTTTCAATAGCGGATACCACGCCCTTTTGGGCGAGAGGCATTTACACGCTTCCAAGCTATACCTCATTACGGGTACATGAAGCTTAAGATGCCCGGGCCCAACGGCATAATCACTCTCGCCAGTGATCCGGACATAGCACTCCACGCCGAAAATAAAACCGTATCCCTGGCCCTTGAGGCATTATCCGAATCCCTCGCGACCGAAGAATTAACCGCACTGCGTTCCACGGTGGACAGGGACGATGTGATCCTAGACAAACGACCCAAATCCACCTCCTTCAAACCGGCAGAAGAAATAGTCAAATTCCAAGTCCATCCAACGGACCCCAAGAAAACAGCATCTATCGGAGCACAACAAGAGTTCCTGCGTGAGAACTGGGACATATTCGCCTGGCACCCTTCTGACATGCCAGGAATCCCACACAAGCTGGCTGAACACAGCCTCAATATATTGAAGGGATACAAACCGGTCAAACAAACACTATGGCGCTTCTCCGAACCTAAACGACAAGCCATGGGAGAGGAGCTAGCCAAGTTACTGGAGGCCGGATTCATCAGAGAAATAAAACACCCGACTGGCTAGCGAACCTGGTGATGGTGCCAAAAAAGGATAAATCCTGGCGCCTGTGCGTCGATTTCAAAGACCTCAACAAGGCCTGCCCTAAGGATCCCTTCCCCCTCCCTCGCATTGATCAGATTATTGACACGACCGCAGGACACGACTCCTTGTGTTTCCTCGACGCGTACTCTGGATACCATCAAATCAAGATGAAGGAGTCTGATCAAGCCGCAACGGCATTCATTACCCCATACGGGCCTTTCTGCTTCAACACTATGCCTTTCGGGCTCAAAAACGCTGGCGCCACTTACCAACGCATGATTCAAACATGCTTGGAGAAACAGATCGGCAAAACAGTTGAAGCATATGTGGAGGACGTCGTCATCAAAACCAGGCACGTCGAGTCGTTGATAGACGATTTACGTCTTACATTCGACAACCTCCGTACATACGACATTAAGCTCAATCCGGAAAAGTGTGTTTTCGGCATCCCCGCTAGAAAACTGCTGGGCTTCATCGTTTCCAATAGAGGAATTCAGGCAAATCCAGCCAAAATCCGCGCTTTGTCACAATTGGCTACGCGGACAGACCTTAAACAGGTCCAAAAACTTGCGGGATGCGTGGCAGCTCTAAGCCGCTTTATCTCTAGATTGGAAGAAAAAGCCTTGCCACTCTACCGCCTTCTCCGACGCACCGACCACTTCGAGTGGACGGATGCGGCAACGGCCAGACTAGAGGAAATAAAGACCCTTTTGGCGAGCAACCCAATCCTAGCCGCGCCGAACGTCGGCGAACCCATGTTATTATACATATCGGCAACACACCAGGTGGTGAGCGCCGTGCTCGTCGTCGAGCGAGAACAGGACGGACACAAATTCCCGCTTCAGAAGCCAGTATACTACGTGTCCACTATCCTCACACCATGCAAATCCCGGTACCCTCATTACCAAAAGATAGCATACACGGTCTTCATGGCATCCCGGAAGCTATGGCACTACTTTCAGGAGTGTTCGATCACGGTGGCTTCTGAAGTACCACTCAACGACATAATAAACAACCGCGATGCTACGGGCTGGATTGCTAAATGGGCCATTGAGCTCCTTCCATTTGACATAACATACAAACCACGTCGAGCCATCAAATCCTAAGTACTGGCTGACTTCGTCGCCGAATGGACTGAGGCCGAACTCCCTAAAGAGTGCGGCACGTATTCCAACTGGGTCATGTATTTCGATGGTTCCAAAATGCTGGCAGGGTTAGGAGCGGGTGTCGTCTTAACGTCCCCCACCGGAGACGTAGTTCAGTACGTACTCCAAATACTATATACAAACTCCAACAACGCAGCAGAATATGAGGCCCTATTACATGGACTTCGGATGGCCGTCTCCATGGGCACACAACGCCTGGAAGTGCGCGGGGACTCACACCTCGCAATATATCAAATAAATAGAGATTTTGACACCAAAGATCCAAACATGGCAGCTTACCGTAATGTCGTTCTCAAAATGTCAGCTCGATTCGAGGGGCTCGAATTCCATCATGTGGCTCGCGAAAGCAATCAAGCGGCAGCCGTCCTTGCTCGCATCGGTGCTAAGCGCGACCCTGTCCCACCTAATATCTTTCTGGAAAGGCTTTTTAAGCCTTCCGTGGTGTGGCAAGAGGAGAATGGCAACACCAGTCCGGATCCGACCACATCCCCAGATTCCGAACACACTAACATCATCGGGGGCTCAGCAACCGAAATAACACCATCAGCCCATCTCATCATGGCAGTCATTGCCCCATGGACCGAACCCTTCTTGGCCTACCTTAATAGGCGAGAACTCCCCAATGACCAGAATGAGGCCTGCCGCATTATCCGGCGTTCGAAGGCCTACAACGTTCACGACGGAGAGCTCTACAAGAAAAGCGCTACCGAAATCCTTCAAAGATGTATCTCTGAGGAAGAGGGGCGGCAGCTCCTGGCTGAAATTCACGCCGGTCTCGGCGGTCACCACGCCGCAGCTTGGGCCCTCGTTAGCAAGGCCTTCCGTACAGGTTTTTATTGGCCGACGGACCGAGCAGACGCACAGGACCTTGTCCAACGTTGCATCGGATGCCAGCTTTTTGCCAACCAGAGCCATATGCCACCCACCGCTCTGCAAACAATCCCCATCACTTGGCCTTTTGCAGTCTGGGGGCTTCATATGGTCGGACACCTTAAAAGAGGAATCCATAAGAAAAAATACCTGCTGGTCATGGTGGATAAATTCACTAAGTGGATAGAGGCCAAACCAGTTGAAACGGCCGAAGCCGGACCAGTGATAGACTTTATATCTGGCGTTGTACACCGTTATGGTGTTCCACACAGCATCATCACCGATAACAGCTCCAACTTTACAGTTGATGAGGTGAAAAATTGGTGCGCCAATCTGGGCATTAAGCTTGATTACGCCTCCGTCTATCACCCGCAAACAAACGGTCAAGTCGAACGGGGCAATGTTCTTCTTATGAGCGGCATCAAACCTAGGCTGGTGCAGTCTTTGGAGGAATCAGACAAGCACTGGGTTGAGGAGCTCGACTCCGTACTCTGGGGGCTGCGGACCACGCCCAATCGCACTACCGGATACACACCTTTCTTCATGGTGTACGGCACAGAGGCTGTGTTACCCTGCGACATTATTCATGACTCACCTTGAGTGCGCATGTATGAAGAGAGAGAGGCCGAACTCGATCGGCAGGACAGCCTAGACGCCCTGGAGGAGGAGCGCGACGTTGCAAAAGCCCGTTCCGCATTTTATCAACAGCAGGCCCGCAGATATCAAAGCAAAGAAGTACGGGCCAAGACTTACAATGTTGGCGAACTCGTTCTACGCTTGCCGGAGAAGAAAAAGGACAAACTCAAGCCCAAATGGGAGGGTCCCTTCATCGTTGACGAAGTTCTCACTGGAGGAGCGTACCGCCTGCATGATGCGTCAGATAACCGCCTAGAGCCGAACCCTTGGAACGCGGCCATACTCCGAAGATTCTATGCCTAGCGCCGAACTCTTTGTTCGTCTCCTTCTCCCTATTGTTCCCTTTGTTTTTTCCTCTCTTTTCGCCTTTTTTCCTTTGTTAGCCTTAAAGCTTTTCGTGCGGCTCAACCATACACCCGTGACACACATATACTCAAATATGTACGTCCATTATACCTGGGTGCTTCTTTGACAGAAGCTTGTTAATATTATTTTTCGAGCATCAAGCTCATCACATATGCGTTTTTCCCATATGTACCTTTTCTTCGCCATTATATGAATCGATATGACTTAAGTTTTGGCCAAGCTGGGTTGCCTGGCTCCTGTGCTTATGCCCTACATTCCCGTTAGTTCGGCTAGGGCATAAAGGGAGCGCCTCTGCGATTGTTACTGCCGGGTCATCCAGATGTGTACCTCAGACTGGGTGAAGCTAAAAGCTAGCGTTCTTAAGGGAATTTTCGGTCGGTGAACTAAAGATGTTTCTTGCAGTTACTCCATTGTGAACCCCTAGAAGTTACATATACTGCGATCTTTCAATCACAGTTCGGACATGCACATCAACGCATGTACACCCAGGGAAAGCAACCCTTAACGGAACTATTCTCTCTGGAAGATGCTTCTTACAATTTTAATGTAATATAACATAACTAGCCGGATACTTGTCTGTTCAAGCAACTATGACCCCTACGCCTGGTTTCCACGCATACCGCGGTTTATTTTACTGGTCAGGTATTTGGAAACAATCTGCACCTTCGGGTCCAGAGGTCAAAGCGAAAAGGTCTGCCATGACAATCGTTTTACAATTCAGCTAGAAGGAAAGTACATAGTCACTTGGACTCAAAAATTTCCTCCTCTATACCGTCCAGCAGGTTGTCCAACTTACAATCCTACTGGGAATACTTGGCGGCTACTTTTACTTGGTCATATACCAAATTAACGGGGATTTCTTTCCCATCTGACCCTAGAGGTCCGACCCGAGCCATATGATTCGGATCAAGCTTGGTGTACCGTGTTTTCGCCATGGCCCAGGCTTCTCGTGCACCTTCCCGGCAAGCCGATATCTTCCACAATCGAAAGCACCGCCGCGCTCCCTTGAATAGCTCTATGAGATCCTCCATACTTCCTGGGGGGAGGCGGATGGCCATAGGGCCTTGGCAACACTCTGCATTGCCTGCCGAGCCTACTCGTGCATCTGCGACAGCCCTTGCAGCAGATCGTCTGACAATCCGGACATCTCCTCTTCGGGACGGCCCGTCAGCATACCTACAAACATAAATCTATCAGTTCCTATAATCTCCGAACTATTATAAGGTAAGTTCGGCCACATACTGAATATGCCGCCTCGCAGCCTTTTGTTCTCCTTCACGGAGTCAGCCAGCTGGGCCTGCACATCTTTTAGCTCTTCGCCCAGATGGGTGTTTGAATCCTGGAGTTTGTTTTTCTCCTGTCTGACTCGGGCCAGAACCCGCTCGCCTGCGGCATATAGTCTTTTCGACTCTTTCTCGACCGCTTGAGCGGCTTTCTCCTCCAGTTGATCTGACGATCTTGTTATGAGATAAACAACAGTGTTAGCACAACTGGTATATAATTACTGTTTCTCGATAGAGGGAAATATTACCAGAGGACGCCTTCTTGGATTTTTCTAGTTCGGCGGTAACAGCCATTAGCTGTGTCCGACACTTTTCTAGCTCTTGGGCTAGCAGGTCGCTCTTCTCCGTAAGAACCTGGTTATACAACGATCCTTAAATCAGTTGTACCAACTACTTTAAGCCTCGGGGCTACTGGCATATGGTTATCATATTCGGACACAGTAAATTTACCTGCACATCTTTTAAATGCTGCTTTGTGGCTCTGCTAAGCCCATCTCGAGCAGCTCGGATGTATGCATCAGCCAAGCTGAAGGCATTAAACGCCTCTTCTGAGAAGCGGGGGTCTCGTAAAATGGCCCTCCGGCGCCGATGATTCATGGCGCTCTCCACTTCCGAGTGGGTGACGGACATATCTTCCGATCCCTCAGCCGAAGGACAGTCCGGCGTCACTCCCATGTCGGCCCCCGTCTCCTCGGCTGTGGCCGGATCCCGACTGTTGGGAGTATAACTGGCCGGATCCCTGGACACAGTCCAGCGAACTCTTTTCCTGATACAGGACGAACATGAAAGTCACAGTTGCATGCGACTGCTAAAAACATACTTGCAAACCCGTACCTCTTTGATGAGGGCCCGACCGTGTCTTCGTTTGCCTTCCTCTTCGAAGGCTTGCCCGGTGTGGGAGCCGCACTCTTCGGAGTCGCTCCTGGGGTAGCACGGCACGTCGATTGCCTCCCATTTGGAGCACGAGACAGTGCGGTGGGTGAGGCAGAACGGGGGAACCCTTTCGGTGGAGATGTCTCTAGATTACTTACATGGGAGGCAAGAAGAAGACCGGGGTAGTCGGCGGTGATGGCCACTTCCGTGCCATCATAGCTCGCCTGGTAAAACACCCCGTCCGCGAGCACCACGAATATATCCGGATCCTCCTCGAATCCAGGGTCAAGGTCCCGGTTGTGGTCCTCTGGCTGTGGGGCGGGGCTGTAAAGCCCCTCGAAGACCTTTCGCCAGTGCTGTCATAAATGGGCGGATTAAAAATTAATTAAAGATGGCTTGGGGAGGGGAGTGAGTAGAGCAGAGGGGTTGGGACTTACCCAGCTAGGAGGATTGTACATGGAATATCCATCTCTGCGCTTAATATGAAGAAATTCCTCCTCCTCCCCTTTGAACAGTTCGGCCAATATTTTGGCCAGAGAGGCGAGGGTATCAGGACCCTTCCGACCGCAGCGAGAGGCGTCATCCTCCCCATTATAGTGCCACATTGGAAGCCCTCTGTATTGGAGTGGCTGAACCCCTCGTACTATGGAGGTCGCCATTACCTCGACTATTGTTAATCCGGACTGGGCGAGCACCTTTATCTTGCTCATGAGTTGACGAACTTCCACACTATCATCCTCCTCAAGACTCCGAGGGCGCCAGCTATGGTGTTTCTTCAACGGAACGCTTGCAAACTCGGGGAGACCCTTCCGAACTGGGTCGGGAAGTGCGACGTCCTCGATCTAAAACCATTCGGAAGGCCATTCTTAGGATGCCTACCTTGGTGTGCCGTACAGGTATCCGGTATCGGCGATGAGCCATATTTCGGTTCCGCCCACTTCAAATATTGATCCCTCATGATTACGTGGGACGAGGCAGAATAGCTTTCTCCACAATTCAAAATGGGCCTCGCAACCCAGGAATAGCTCGCAAAGGGCAACGTAACCCGCAATATGCAGTATGGAGGCCGGGATAAAGTTGTGCAGCTGGAGGCCATAGTACTCCAGAAGCCCTCGGAGGAATGGATGAATTAGAAATCCAACACCTCTTAACAGATAAGGGACGAAGCACACTCGTCCCCCCCTCCCGGATGGATTGGGGAAATCTTCAGCCTGAGCTCCGCCATGGAAGACGGTCAATCCTGCTCGAACAGGGACCAGATCCGCAGGAGGAAGGAATCCCTGCGTTTGCAGCTTCTCCAGCTGACCATGAGATACGGAGCACCTCTCCCACTCGCCTTTTTCTGGGCTGCAGGGACGGGAGGAAGGGGTGGGAGCGCTGGCCATGTTGGAGCGGTCTTTCCTAGCAATCTTTGAGGATTTTTTCCGTGTGGTGCCGAATGGATCTGAGATCCGATCTCGTTAAATAGACGCTCTTTCTCGTATGGCTGGGGTGTTATGTGCAAAAATACCCTGACCTCTCACATTCGCTCGACACATGGAAGCTGAAGTTGTCGACGCACAGAAGCCGAGGGGTGCGACATCAAATAGAAGGCCGGATACATCACTTTGAAGTCATCGGAGGAGGAACATACCTTGCAATGCCGAAGACAATCTGCGCGTCGAACACCTCGTCATTGAAGTCTGGTTCGGGGGCTACTAAGGGAGTCCTGGACTAAGGGGTCCTCGGGCGTCCGGCTTGTTAGCCATGGGCCAGACTGATGGGCTATGAAGATACAAAGACCAAAGACTCTACCCGTATCCGGATGGGACTCTCCTTGGCGTGGATGGCAAGCTTGGCGACCAAATATGAAGATTCATTTCTCTGTAACGGACCTTGTGTAACCCTAGATCCTCCCGGTGTCTATATAAACCGGAGGGGTTAGTCCGGATCTAGATATACTCATAATCATTGTCATACAGGCTAGACTTTTAGGGTTTAGCCATTACGTCTCGTGGTAGATCAACTCTTGTAATACTCATATTCATCAAGATCAATCAAGCAGGAAGTAGGGTATTACCTCCATAGAGAGGGCCCGAACCTGGGTAAACATTGTGTCCCCCGTCTCCTGTTACCATCGATCCTAGACGCATAGTTCGGGACCCCCTACCCGAGATCCGCCGGTTTTGACACCGACACCCCTCCACAGATTTCCACCTCGGTCATATCGCTGTAGTGCTTAGGAGCCCTGCGTCGGTAACTTCATCATCACCGTCCTCACGCCGTCGTGCTGACGAAACTCTCCCTCGGCCTCAGCTGGATCAAGAGTTCGAGGGACGTCGCCGAGCTAAACGTGTGCGGATCGCGGTGGTGCCGTGCGTTCGGTACTTGATCGGTTGGATCGCGAAGACGTTCCTCTACATCAACCGTGTTACTTAACGCTTCCGCTTTCGATCTACGAGGGTACGTGGACACACTCTCCCGCTTGTTGCTATGCATCACATAGATAGATCTTGCGTGATCGTAGGTATTTTTTTTTGAAATACTACGTTCCCCAACAGATATTAATTACCAAAATCCACCAAGGTGATTATGTGCACTTTCAATTGGTCTGTATTAGAAGGACAAATTATTCTGAGAATGTTAGTTGATTCATCTTCCTATGTAAGCCTCGATCTCATTGTATCCTTGTGTTTCCTCCTGACCTTCCGGGCTATGAGACTATATAAAGCAACGTAATGCATAAAACTCCCACTGCGCCATAGAGCTTTGCTCTCGCAATTCTCTCTGGCACACGACCAAGATACTTCTAGTTCGCCATTTGTAAGCTATCTCATCCCGGCGAACGCATGCACAATCATCCGAGCTAGTTGGACTCTTAAAACCACATTCCTTGAGAATCTGCATCGAGGGTGGTAAGGTCTTTGAAGATTGTATTGGTGAGATGGTTTGCTTCATCACATGTTTTACCTTCAACCACTCCGTCAATTGACTCTTATGTTATGGCCTCTCTGCCGATTGTTTACTTCAGGCACGACCACTTCCCTAGTCAAACTGCTTCAGCTACAACCATTTATCAAACTACCACGATGAGCACTCATCTCCCGCTACCCTATATGTCGGAGGATCGTCGCCTTTGATCCTAGGCGAGAGGGGATAGGCTTCCACTCTATGGCTAGTGGTGCAAGTTTGGTTCCGACTGCAGCGTGTTTGTCTTGGGAGAGTGCTTGGTCAAGGGTGGGGCTCTAATTTTGTAATGGGAGGTCAGGTTGGCCCGCCTCCCTAGGCGTCTTTCTCGCACATTCGGGTTTCAGGGTGAACTTCTTTCTATGCCAACGGTGCAGTGGCCTTTGAGCCAGCACGAGAGGCAGGGTTCTTCTTTGGCAACGGAAACAGATAGGTTTTAGCCCATGTGTTCCTTCAAGAAAGGCCAATATCTTGTCCCAAGTGTGGTCGAGCTTCACCCTAGCCTAGCGTGGTTCCTTTGGCGTTGTTGTGCTTGTGGATGACGGCTTCGACAATGCTAGCGGTATTTCATTTCTATCATTAGAGTGTTGGTTATGTCGTGGCCTCGTTATGTATCTGCCTTTTTAGTTTCTTGCTTGTCGTAAGTCGTGGCCGATATAATTCGTGGCCGGTTGATGGTTTTGTTAATTCAAAGTCAGGCTCTTCTTGAGCCTTCCTACTAGAAGAACCACCATGAGCACTAGCAACAAAAATGGTTTTTGATATCTTTGTCATAGGCCATTGATACTTGTATGTGCTTCATATGCAAATGGTGGTAGATATGCTAGTTTTATTCCCTGTCACGAACGTGTATGTTTAGTATCTCACATATGATCGGCTCTCTGGGCATACTTGTCATGATATTAACTTGATTAAACTTGTTAAAAATCTAAAAAAACTCAGTCAAAAAATTAAAAAAATCCAAGATTCTGAAAACCGGGCCTTTTTTTCCTCACCCTCACTGATCATTTGGGTGAGTATCTAGCTCCCTCCTCCTCTCCCTCCGCCGCCGCCGGAAGACGCCGCCGGGCTAAGCCCGGGGGCCGACGGCGGTGGCGGGGGATCTCCTCTCTCGCGCGTCTCCAGGGTGGGGCGGACCCCAAGGTGTGTGGTGGCGCGACCGATCTGGGATCTGCGGTGCGGCGGATGGCTGCAGGCGGCGGGAGGCCGGCCCGTCCTCGGACGGCGACGGCTTGGCGCGGCGGAGGCCAGGGCCGCGGGCGCTGCGGATGGCCCTTCGGGCGGCGGCCACCGGCTTGGCTGCGGTGGCGTGCATGCTGCCTTCAGATCGGCGACGGCGGCGTGGAGGGCCTGGTGGTCTCGTCGGCGGCACCTCCGATCAGATCTGTTCTGACCGGTGCAGCCGGCGGTGGTGGTCATCTCTTCTGTCAGAGGTGGTCGGCTTGAGGCTGGGTGTTCAGATCTTGGGATCCGTCATCTGGCACCAGCTGCGAGTCGGGGAGACGTAATTGCCGGTGAAAACCGAGCCGACGGCGGGCGATGGCGTTCCACGTCGTTACCTTGATGAAGGCATCGTCATGTGACTACCGTCGACCCACTCGTATTGCTCCGGAGGAAACCCTAGGATCTGGTGTTCGAGGCCGGACGATGGCGGCACTGCGGTGTCGTTTCTCTCTTGTGAGCATCGTTTTGTGGAGCAGCGCTGGAAGTCAGAGGCAGGAGGTGGAGCGGCTTCGTCTTGCACGGAGCTTCGGTGGAGATGTCAAACTATTCCACATTTCCTTAAGTGTGTACCAAATTCGTGACTTAAATATTCTCCACCACGATCTGATCGTAAGAATTTTATTTTTCTGTCACGTTGATTCTCAACTTCACTCTGAAATTCCTTGAACTTTTCAAAGGTTTCAGACTTTTGTTTCATTAGGTAGACATACCCATATCTACTTAAATCATCAGTGAGAGTGAGAACATAACGATATCCTCCGCGAGCCTCAACACTCATTGGACCACACACATCGGTATGTATGATTTCCAATAAGTTGGTTGCTCGCTCCATTGTTCCGGAGAACGGAGTCTTGGTCATCTTACCCATGAGGCATGGTTCGCACGTGTCAAATGATTCGTAATCAAGAGACTCCAAAAGTCCATCTGCATGGAGCTTCTTCATGCGCTTGACACCAATGTGACCAAGGCGGCAGTGCCACAAGTATGTGGGACTATCGTTATCAACTTTACATCTTTTGGTATTCACACTATGAACATGTGTAACCTCACGTTCGAGATTCATCAAAAATAAACCATTGACCAGCGGGGCATGACCATAAAACATTTCTCTCAAATAAATAGAACAACCATTATTCTCGGATTTAAATGAGTAGCCATCTCGAATTAAACGAGATCCAGATACAATGTTCATGCTCAAAGCTGGCACTAAATAACAATTATTGAGGTTTAAAACTAATCCCGAAGGGAGATGCAGAGGTAGCGTGCCGACGGCGATCACATCGACCTTGGAACCATTCCCGACGCGCATCGTCACCTCGTCCTTCGCCAGTCTCCATTTATTCCGTAGTTCCTGTTTTGAGTTACAAATATGAGCAACCGCACCGGTATCAAATACCCAGGAGCTACTACGAGTACTGGTAAGGTACACATCAATTACTTGTATATCACATATACCTTGGGTGTTGCCGGCCTTCTTCTTGTCCGCTAAATATTTGGGGCAGTTGCTTCCAGTGACCACTTCCCTTGCAATAAAAGCACTCAGTCTCGGGCTTGGGTCCATTCTTTGACTTCTTCCCAGTAACTGGTTTACCGGGCGCGGCAACTCCCTTGCCGTCCTTCTTGAAGTTCTTCTTACCCTTGCCCTTCTTGAACTTAGTGGTTTTATTCACCATCAACACTTGATGTTCTTTTCTGATCTCTACCTCAGCTGATTTCAGCATTGAATATACCTCGGGAATGGTCTTTTCCATCCCCTGCATATTGAAGTTCATCACAAAGCTCTTGTAGCTTGGTGGAAGCGACTGGAGGATTCTGTCAACGACCGCGTCATCCGGGAGATTAACTCCCAGCTGAGACAAACGGTTGTGCAACCCAGACATTCTGAGTATGTGCTCACTAATAGAACTGTTCTCCTCCATTTTACAGCTGAAGAACTTGTCGGAGACATCATATCTCTCGACCCGGGCATGAGCTTGAAAAACCAGTTTCAGCTCCTCGAACATCTCATATGCTCCATGTTTCTCAAAACGCTTTTGGAGACCCGGTTCTAAGCTGTAAAGCATGCCGCACTGAACGAGGGAGTAATCATCAGCACGCTGCTGCCAAGCGTTCATAACGTCTTGGTTCTCAGGGATTGGTGCTTCACCTAGCAGTGCTTCTAAGACATAATCTTTCTTGGCTACTACGAGGATGATCCTCAGGTTCCGGACCCAGTCCGTATAGTTGCTGCCATCATCTTTCAGCTTGGTTTTCTCTAGGAACGCGTTGAAATTGAGGACAATGTTGGCCATTTGATCTACAATATATAGTGTAAAGATTTAGACTAAGTTCATGATAATTAAGTTCATATAATCAAATTATTTAATGAACTCCCACTTAGATAGACATCCCTCTAGTCATCTAAGTGAAACATGATCCAAATTCGACTAGGCCGTGTCCGATCATCACGTGAGACGGACTAGTCAAGATCGGTGAACATCTCCATGTTGATCGTATCTTCTATACGACTCATGCTCGACCTTTCGGTCCTCCGTGTTCCGAGGCCATGTCTGTACATGCTAGGCTCGTCAAGTGAACCTAAGTGTATTGCGTGTGTTCCGAGGCCATGTCTGTACATGCTAGGCTCGTCAACACCCGTTGTATTCGAACGTTAGGATCTATCACACCCGATCATCACGTGGTGCTTTGAAACAACGAACCTTCGCAACGGTGCACAGTTAGGGTGAACACTTTCTTGAAATTATTATAAGGGATCATCCTACTTGCTACCGTCATTCTAAGCAAATAAGATGCAAAAACATGATAAACATCACATGCAATCAAATAGTGACATGATATGGCCAATATCATCATGCTCCTTTGATCTCCATCTTCGGGGCACCATGATCATCTTCGTCACCGGCATGACACCATGATCTCCATCATCATGATCTCCATCATTGTGTCTTCATGAAGTCGTCACGCCAACGATTACTTCTACTTCTATGGCTAACGCGTTTAGCAACAAAGTAAAGTAAATTACATGGCGTTATTCAATGACACGCAGGTCATACAAAATAATAAAGACAACTCCTATGGCTCCTGCCGGTTGTCATACTCATCGACATGCAAGTCGTGATTCCTATTACAAGAATATGATCAATCTCATACATCACATATATTATTCATCACATCTTCTGGCCATATCACATCACATAGCACTTGCTGCAAAAACAAGTTAGACGTCCTCTAATTGTTGTTGCAAGTTTTTACGTGGTTTGTAGGTTTCTAGCAAGAACGTTTCTTACCTACGTATGACCACAACGTGATTTGCCAATTTCTATTTACCCTTCATAAGGACCCTTTTCATCGAATCCGTTCCGACTAAAGTAGGAGAGACAGACACCCGCTAGCCACCTTATGCAACTTGTGCATGTTAGTCGGTGGAACCAGTCTCACGTAAGCATACGTGTAAGGTCGGTCCGGGCCGCTTCATCCTACAATGCCGCCGAAACAAGAAACGACTAGTAGCGGCAAGAAGAATTGGCAAACTCGACGCCCACAACTGCTTTGTGTTCTACTCGTGCATAGTAACTACGCATAGACCTGGCTCATGATGCCACTGTTGGGAATCGTAGCGTAATTTTAAAATTTTCCTACGTTCACCAAGATGCATCTATGGAGTGTACTAGCAACAAAGGGAAGGGAGTGCATCTACATACCCTTGTAGATCGCGAGCGGAAGCGTTCCAATGAACGTGGATGACGGAGTCGTACTCGCCGTGATCCAAATCACCGATGACCGAGTGCCGAACGGACGGCACCTCCGCGTTCAACACACGTACGGTGCAGCGACGTCTCCTCCTTCTTGATCCAGCAAGGGGGAAGGAGAGGTTGATGGAGATCCAGCAGCACAACGGCGTGGTGGTGGATGTAGCGGGTCTCGCGCAGGGCTTCGCCGAGCTTCTACGAGAGAGAGAGAGGTGTTGCAGGGGAGGAGGGAGGCGCCCAAGGCTGTTCTGTGCTGCCCTCCCTCCCCCCCCCCCTTTATATAGGCCCCCTGGGGGGCGCCGGCCCCTGGAGATCAGATCCAAAGGGGGGCGGCGGCCAAGTGGGGGGGAAGGGGTGGCTTGCCCCCCAAGGCAAGGGGGAACTCCCCCCCCTAGGGTTCCCAACCCTAGGCGCAGGGGGGAGGCCCAAGGGGGGCGCCCCAGCCCACTAGGGGCTGGTTCCCTTCCACTTTCAGCCCACGGGGCCCTCCGGGACAGGTGGCCCCACCCGGTGGACCCCCGGGACCCTTCCGGTGGTCCCGGTACAATACCGATAACCCCCGAAACTTTCCCGGTGGCCGAAACTGGACTTCCTATATATAATTCTTCACCTCCGGACCATTCCGGAACCTCTCATGACGTCCGGGATCTCATCCGGGACTCCGAACAACTTTCGGGTTTCCGCATACATATATCTCTTCAACCCTAGCGTCACCGAACCTTAAGTGTGTAGACCCTACGGGTTCGGGAGACATGCAGACATGACCGAGACGCCTCTCCGGTCAATAACCAACAGCGGGATCTGGATACCCATGTTGGCTCCCACATGTTCCACGATGATCTCATCGGATGAACCACGGTGTCGAGGATTCAATCAATCCCGTATGCAATTCCCTTTGTCAATCGGTATATTACTTGCCCGAGATTCGATCGTCGGTATCCTAATACCTTGTTCAATCTCGTTACCGGCAAGTCTCTTTACTCGTACCGCAATGCATGATCCCGTGACTAACGCCTTAGTCACATTGAGCTCATTATGATGATGCATTACCGAGTGGGCCCAGAGATACCTCTCCGTTATACGGAGTGACAAATCCCAGTCTTGATCCGTGCCAACCCAACAGACACTTTCGGAGATACCCGTAATGCACCTTTATAGTCCCCAGTTACGTTGTGACGTTTGGCACACCCAAAGCACTCCTACGGTATCCGGGAGTTGCACGATCTCATGGTCTAAGGAAAAGATACTTGACATTGGAAAAGCTCTAGCAAACGAAACTACACGATCTTTTATGCTATGCTTAAGTTGGGTCTTGTCCATCACATCATTCTCCTAATGATGTGATCCCGTTATCAATGACATCCAATGTCCATAGTCAGGAAACCATGACTATCTGTTGATCAACGAGCTAGTCAACTAGAGGCTTACTAGGGACAGGTTGTGGTCTATGTATTCACACATGTATTACGATTTCCGGACAATACAATTATAGCATGAATAATAGACAATTACCATGAACAAAGAAATATAATAATAACCATTTATTATTGCCTCTAGGGCATATTTCCAACAGATACTTGGCAGCATGGCGCTGAGGTGTATCAGTGGCGACCGCGACGTGTTCAGCTGTTTGCGCGCAGGGAGGAGGTGCCGTTGGGCGCCGTGGTGGCGTCGACGATAGTTGGACCGAGCAAGGTTGATGAATCAGTACAGTTCTGAAGATGGAGCGGTGGCAGTTGGCGGCGGCGGCCTCTGAGAGCACGTCGGACCAGTGTGTGCCCCAGACCCGGCAAGTGGCTAGGTTGGGGTCTCAGGTCTTAGATGTTAGGCTTGGCTGCGATGTCTGTTTGGTATTAGGCCCAGGCTATCTGCGCCCCTTCATCAACTGGATAGGTGTAGCGACAGTTTGTTGCTTAGACGGTGGTTTTAGTCTTACTGTTGTATGACTTTGCAAGGTCTTGTGAGAATAATTTATAAAGTGGCCGTATACATCGTCCAGATGCAGAGGCCGGGGTCATCCTCCTTTTCTAAAAAAAAAGTAAAAAATGGAAGACTTTAACCCCTCATTTTCCACCTACATTGCAGATATGAACAAATATTGTCAGGAATTTGCATGGTTGTACTTCATCCCACAACGATCTTGCACAATTATTGCTGGTACAGTAACATAGTTGAGACCATAGCGGTCTGTCTCCTCAAGTGTTTCATGGTCCAAAAATAAAATAAAATTGAGTACTACGATTGTTTTCACTTTTCATGTGCAAACCTAAAACTAATAACCCTGTTGTGGTGGCGAACTTCTGCAGTGCAGTTTGCAAATCTTAATAAATCCGAAGTTTGATACAATAACACCACGACCACCACTTGGCATGAGTGGTAAGCTATATCAGAAACACCATGACCATGAATGTTTAAACTCCCAAGATAAAACCTTCATAAACTACGCAATAAAATCAACACTAGCATTCACCAACACTACAAAACAGGGAAGTACATCAAAATCATTCGAAGGCATCACCATCAAACTAAAGCGAACATACAGTGAAACCGTTAACAGCCAGTCTTTATTCGGCTGTGGATCCTACTGTGCCTTGGCCCCCGTTCCCACCTTGGGCCCAGCCACCACCTCGGCGCCGTACCGGAGCAGCTCGACGTCGCGGCAGATCCTGGCCGTCGCCTCTGCCGGGAGCGTCACCACCACGTCCCTCGCCGCGTCGCCCTCGGCCGCGGGCACGACGATCACGATCCCCTCTCCGGCCGCCCCGCCGACGCGGCACGCCACGCGCGCCGGCGGCACCCCGGCCACGAACTCGGCGCCGTACATGGGCACGTGGTCCAGCCCCATGCAGGTGAACTCTGGCCCGTACATCTGGAAGGGCTCGCCGCCTTCCGCCTGCCGCGCGTGCAGCCACTCGACGGCGGCCCACAGCTCCTCCTCCGGCACGCTGGCCACGCGCCGGTCCAGCGCCGCGGCCACGGCCGCGAGCCCCGACGCCAGGTCGGCGCGCGCGCGCGTGAAGTGGACGGCGCTGCCGTAGTACCCCGTCGGCAGCGGCGCGTGCATCTTCTTGCGGAAGTCGAGGGCGAGGGTGAGCTCCCTCTCCTCCTCGGCGCCGGCGACGCGGAGCCAGAAGAGCGCGGCCAGCGCCGCGAAGGGGGTCGTCTCGGGCTCGAGGGAGGACAGCAGCGCGCGCATCGCGTCGGCGGGGAAGTGGAACGTTGCGGATGACATGGTGACGGCGGCGTCGGCGCTAGGCGGAGCTGCGGCGGACTTGGCGGCGAGCAGAGGCGGCGCCGGAGGCGGCGAGGCGGCCGGTGACACGGCGAAGGACGGCGAGTGGAGGAACGGCGGGTAGGGGCTGCTGCTCCGGCGGTGCGCGGCGGCCCAGCCGTGGAAGAAGAGCGCGGCCGCTGTGGGGTCGTTGTGGTAGTGCGTGCAGCTCAGCCCCAGCGCGTACGACTTGTCCGCGAACTCCGTCAGCTGCATCCACATCGCCATGCACGGCCACGAATGTTAATGCTGTACCAGTGGATAAATGCAGACATGTGACGCATTCATTCGACCTGAGAAATTTGACGTGCAACCACTCCACAAGCAATTCAATTCTTGGAGCTGTCCTACTGCAACATTATCGCTGCAACAGCACTGCAACGCCCGCAGAATGAAAGCTGGGAGCAACGCTGCTACTATTGCATTACAAAATTACTAATTTAATACTAGAAGGTGGATCGGTGGAACACTGGAACTGATTCTCAACAATGTCTATGGCCATGAATCATTGAACAGAAGAATTAGTATGAGATTAGTAGGCACCTGGACGTAGAAGGGAGACCAGATGTAAGCCTCGGACCCCATGGGCTCGAAGTAGGCGAGGTCCATCTCGTCGTCGGCGGTGGCCGTGGCGAGCCACTCATCGAGCGTGACCGACGCCCTCGCGTCCACCGTGCGCACGCCGGCGTCGTTGCATTTGACAATCCACCCGGAGCCGGCCGCGGCGCCGCCCTCTCCTTCGGCGCGGGTGAGCCGGCCGACCATGGCCGGGTAGAGCGAGAGCGCCTCGGAGAGCGACTCCTTGAGCGGGTCCCGGTCGACGCCGGGCGCGGCGCGGCAGTAGAGCACCAGGTGCACGGCGTGGCGCCCCATGGCGTTGTCCAGCGCCGAGAGCTCGTGGGTCTTGCCGGGGCGCACCGGCGTGACCGACGCCGCCGTCGACTTGGCGTACCGCGTCACGCGGCTGCCCGGCGCCGTCGCCAGGCCCGTCGCGGTCGGGGTCGCCGTCGGCATCTCCGGTCACGGTGCGCGCGCAGAGGAAAGGAGATGGAGACGAGTGAGTGAGGATCCGGGGGCACAGTCAGGTTCCTGGCGCTGGCGGGGGAGTGGGATCCGGAGCATAAGTAGATCGGGGGAATTAATATGGCGGGAAGGGGTTGGCGAGGTTTAGCTGCTGGTAGTTGAGCGCACATAACTGTCTGTTCAATTCACGGGGACGTGGCCCGGCGCTCGTGGAGTGTCCGGTTGGTTGGTTGGTGGCCGGAGCACGGCGGTGGCGTCATGGGCTCGTGCCGTGCGCGCCGGGGAGCTCTCGTCACGATTGGCCTCAGATCTCCTCCGGCCATGGAGCGGTCTCTGCAACGCTGAATCTGCACACGAAAAGGACGGCACGATCCAGGGATGGTTGTATGATCCAAATATATACCCATCATGGCATAGCTCTACCCCTGCGAAGTTTGAAGCAGCTTTCCTTCGCGATAATCTCTGGAATCCAATGGGTTCTTCAGTCTGTTGAAGAAGCTGTACTCCGGGCTCCGGCTGATCCACTGATCCGACATTGCGAGCAGTCGCTGCAAAGTGGCCTTATCGAGAGTGTAGTGAACTAGTGCATTGATGAGTACTGAATGCGTGGTTTCTTGTATAGCTGTTGATTTGGGGTTAGTGCCGTTAAACGAGATGAGTACTTTTTTTTAGGAAATACTAAAAATATGACGTTAGATTTTCATAGATTTTTATGCATGGCAAATCAAAAGTTTTTCATAGCAATTTATATTGTCTAAGGATGGCAAATTTAGTTCGCAAGCACGGCAATTTTCTGACAGAAATAAACTAAAGCGGATTTGCCGTGCCCGCCAACTGAACTTATCATCCTCGACAAACATAATTTAGAGCATCTCCAACGCTGATCCTCAAGTTTCATCCTACATCCGTCCGCGGATAGGAGGGACCAGTCCGCGGGCACGGATGCGGTAGCCGGCCATCCGATGCTATATGCATACAATTCAAACCGCCTTTCAATATACTGGACAAAATTCATGCAAACCGGCTGATTTTCATACAAACGGAACGAAAACATTTACATTCCGTACATTTTTCAATAAAGAAAGCGAGACCTAAACTTATCCTACGACGGCGCTCGTCATGCAGTTTTTTTGTATTCTGCATCGGCGACCACGTCCTCCATCTGCCGTTTCCATGAGCGGCGGGGTTCTAGACCCGTGAAGTGAAGGTACGGCCGACGATGAGGAAGAGTAGAACATGGGAGACGGACCTGCCCACTTGGGACTTGAGCCCCCGCTGCCTCCCATGGCCTACTCATCCTCCCCGGAGTCCGCGACCTATCCATCGCCGTTGTCGGTGGACGTGATGTCGATGATGGATGTGGACGATCCATCAGTGTCCACCTGCCACATGCGCCCCCGTTAGTTCGACGACGGCTCGTAGGACGTGCAACTGGAGGCATTCTCATCCTCGACCGCCAGAGCTGCCACGTGTGCGGCTGCACCGCCTCTACGTTGCGAGCGGCCGCATGAGCATGCGCGTCCTCATAAAGCACCCCCTGCTGGCAAAGTTTGGGTCCATCCTGACCATGGGGGCCACGGCCTCCTCGCTTACGCGCTCGTCGTAGATTTAGCCCTCCGCCAGTTGATGCTGCTCGAGGAGGAACAGGTTGCACCACTGCTCCTCCTGCGTCTGCTAGAACACCAACATAGGTTCTAGCGTAAGTTGCTACTCTTCCGCCATGGCGGCGTCGAAGTGTACATGCGCCTGCTCCATGATCAAACTAGTATGCACAGGCGCAGGGTCCGCGCACGGAGTCCTCGTCGTAGGAGCCTGTCTCCATTGTAGGGTCGTCCTCGGAAACCTCGGGCGAGCTGGCCGGCATGTCGTGCTTGATCTGCCAGGCACGACGGGTCTACCAAGCGGCTGCAAGGGCGGCCACCTCGTGCTTCTGCTCCGACGACTGGCTCTCCCACAAAGCGCTAGGGATTGCGGTCATGGTAAATGTGGTGCAAGGGAGGAGGATGTGTTGTGGTGTGGAGTTAGTCGGGTGTGGCTACCTTCAAATAGCGGATTTCGGTGAGGCTAAGCGTCCGGGTGCGTCAATGTGTGGTGCCAGAGTTCGTTCCTAGGCTGACGAGCATGCTTAATGGCGGCATACAAACGGACGGGCATTGAACTAGCGTGGTAGATATATGTCTCGCCCCGTCCAGTGATCGTCTCTCTGGCATTGAACAGGCGCCAACATCGAGGAAGCGGCGCGGGTGGCACTCTGGGCCGACATCAGTGCGGAGCGTCCGCTCTACATCGCCATGAATGCGGGCAGCTGACGCTGGGCGGGAAAGCACACGGGCGAGGGAGGAGGTTTTGGTTGGGCCAGGTTAGTGAGACGCAGGTGTTGCAGCGGTCCGGACGCCCGCAAAGCCCCCCCCCCTCCCCCCACTTTGTTTCTACTTTGTAGAAAAGGTTATCCGGACCGCCGAACGGACCGATACAGGACCTTGTTGGATGGAAAAACAAGTCCAGATCGTGCGGTCCGGACGGTTACGAACGGTTTGAGGACGGCGCTGCAGATGTTGCCTACAATAGTTATAGTATCTTCCATTTGTCTAAAATTTTGTTTCCACTTGATGTCGCTATTTACTCTGCATGCACTAAAAATTTATTACATTCTTCATATGAGTTGTTCCATGAGAACTATTGGTTCCACTCGCAGTAGTGATTTGTTCTAGAAGCATTGTTTTCTTTGTTCCCCTTGCTCTATATTTTGTTGGACCTAGGGTCATTATTTATTCCACTTAGTCTTTGTTGTTTTCTCCATAGTCATGGTTTCTTCCACAAGTACATTATTCATTTTCAAATGAATAATCATGAGACATGGGTGGCTATGTGTGTGCCATGATTTAATAGTCACCTCGTTATACTAAATAGAATATATCATACATTTTTCTAATATTTTCTAAATTATTTAATAACACATCTGTACATCTTGAGGTACTATGATTTTTGTAGTACATATGTATACAAGTCAAGAAAACATTTATTAGAATACCACCGCTTGGTTCAATGTTTTGAATTTGCCCTGGTCCTCTCGGAGGATGGGGGGCATGAAAAAATGTTACTACATTTTAGTGTATATTTTATGTGTGGAGTAAGGCGGGGTGAGAATATCGGATTTTTCTGATGGACATTGAGGAACAACAAACATTTTAAAAAATCATTTACAACTTCAAAATAAAACAAGCCCTCCCTTAGAGCTTTATTCATGTATAAAACATATTCCCCATCAACCACCATTCCATTATACATGACCACATATTTGTCATGTTATGGACATCAAGCCTATGGACTTGACATCGACTGAAAGAGGAGTTTGTCTCTCTAGTCCTCAATGTCATTTACTTGTAGACCCGAAAACCTCGACCGCATGTAATTCCTTTGGAATGATAAAACTGACATGCACCCAAACCAAATTTTCCCATGCTACGTGGCCAAAAACATGGGTTGCCTGATCACATACATACATTGCCGGCTCTAAGGCATGAGAATAAGGGTGCCCACCTAGGGTCTCTCACTATTGAGCCCTAAGTTGTATGCAGTGAAGATATTCAAATTTACTTTAGTAGGGAAAAAGTATATTATTGTTGTGTATTTGTTATGATTTTCTGAATTAAACGGGTAATGCCAAAATCCTAATGACTTGACCAAATTGAGGGAGTCAAAGTCACTATTAGTTTCGGGGTTGAATTGAATATTCTAATGTAGTTGTGGATGAAACCAAGAAAACAATTATATGCATATCTTTTACAAGCAATACTTACTAAGTACATGGCCTACATTTTTACGCAGACTGCATATATCGAACCAAGAAAAGAAAAATTGAAGCATTAGGTTAAGTTGAGCCGAGGGATGTTATTTCAACAACAAAAAATGGTATACGATGACGTTGGTTGTTCAATCTAGAAACATGAAAGGCAAATCTGACCATGATTTAACAAACAAACAATGCCAAATGATTCAAGGATTGGTACCTCATAGATATTATGTATACTCTATAATTTCTATTTGGTGTATTGGCAATTGTGCTTTATGTTTATTTAGATCTAAAACCATGCACCATAGAAACGTGTGTCAGCTCTAGAGCTCTCTGTGGTGACACTCAAGGATACAAAAATAGATTGAACACATAGATATACTTGAAGTTTATTTGCCACAAATTAATCTATGGATACATGTGATTTTTGTTCTTTTGTGTTGTCCTTTGACTAGAATAACTTGGTTTAATGGAAAAAATAGACGATGCTCCAAATGGAAACAACCAGCATCAATTTCCTTGCAATATATGCTTTAAATTCAGTGGTCGGTGCTAAAATTATTGTATCTTAACATTTAGTTGAATTTTAATCTGTTTATTTTGGCAATATAATAAAAAATAGTAATTAAGGTCGGGTGTCAATAGGATGGGTTACAAAGAAGTAAAAAAGTTTACTATAAATTGGTCATAACCATTTATTTTAACTCATAATAGACCCAATAATTACTTGACTGGCTATAGAATAAATTTTAGACTTTGTGGGTGCTATAGAACTAATTTTCCTGGTTCGATAGATGGTAAAAATATCATTAACGAGTCACAAGTGCAATGTAATGGCCATTGAAAAGTTGAATAGAAAATATATTTGATTAACTCAAGAGATCCCAGAACACTCTTGTGACCCACAACACTTTCATAGCCATTGCAAAGTTGTATGGAAAATTATCTTTACGTAATATTTAACTCTAGTGATCCAGAACATTCTCAATCACAGTCGCCAATTTAAAATGATAATGCGTCAAGTTTTCTCTAGAAAGAGTGAATTAATCGACCTAAATATGATTATTTAAACTGGACACAAAGAAAATAAACGTACTGGTTGAGAACACCCAGGATTTTGATGACAATATGACGTCTTTCTTAGCCATTTGCTTGTTATCTTCTCTTGTCCCTGCTCGGGTTTCTCGATTGATTCCATGGGTTGGAGAAACCAAATCACTGACATGAGCTAATGTTTCTTTGTGAGGGACATGAGCTAATGTTAGGGGTCAAATTTCGATATCGACAAAAGAATCACCCTACAGGATGGCAGAAGGTTAGAAAGCATCAGTTGAACAACACAAACAATATCATATTATCAGTGTTGGCTCTCACGATTTCAACACCACATAGATTGTCTGCTAACTTATGCTTCTAGACACCTGCCCAATACAAAAGGAAAGAGCAAGCAACGAACGCAATTCCAAAGGTGTGTGTGGGGGGGGGGAGGAGGAGAGAGGTCTTGATCCATATTTTGTCAAAGGTTACACTATTGCGAACCAAATATATGGCATATTAAATAGCGGCTAAACCAAATAGTATAATTTTTTCATCCACAGGGAAAAAATAAAAACTCTAATGAGCAGAAGGATTGATAAGTAAGAGTATCGAAACCAACAAGGAGCAAACGGATTGATAGGCAGTTTCAACAAGGTTTTTACTGCAAGTGCTGTAAGATAGTTTTGATAGATAGTTTTATAACAAGATAATTGGTAGCAAGTAGCAAGGTGCAACAAGTGGCCCAATCCTTAATTGTGCTAAGGACAAGCCGGTGATACTTCTTATAGTGATTAAAACACTCTTGAGGACACACGGGAATATCGGCAATTTACTTCCACCTTGATTCATTGATTTAACGTTCATTGCCTTGATAAGTGACAGTGTCCTGGATAAGGGGGTGCTAACCTAGTCTGTCCATGATCCTCGGGTTGGGCCGATGGGCCCTCGCTCGTACTCAAGATGGACCCCGGAAGCTGTATGCAGGAGGCGTGATCAACACGACCTCCACCGAAGACTTGACATATATGTAGGATCGAAAGTATGTCTAGAGGGGGGTGATTAGACTATTTGACCAAATAAAAATCTAGCCTTTTCCCAATTTTAGTTCTTGGCGGATTTTAGCAACTTAGCACAAATGAAGTAATTAACCTTCACATGCAATTCTAATAGTATAGCAGCGGAATGTAAAACAATTGCATATGAAGGTAAAGGGGGGAGTTTGGAGGGAGCAAACGCAATGTAGACACGGAGATTTTTTATCCGTGGTTCCGATAGGTGGTGCTATCGTACATCCACGTTGATGGAGACTTCAACCCACGAAGGGTAACGGTTGCGCGAGTCCACGGAGGGCTCCACCCACGAAGGGTCCACGAAGAAGCAACCTTGTCTATCCCACCATGGCCATCGCCCACGAAGGATTTGCCTCACTAGGGTAGATCTTCACAAAGTAGGCGATCTCCTTGCCCGTACAAACTCCTTGGTTCAACTCCACAATCTTGACGGAGGCTCCCAAGTGACACCTAACCAATAGGAGACAGCACTCTCCAAAAGGTAATAGATGGTGTGTTGATGATGAACTCCTTGCTCTTGTGCTTCAAATGATAATCTCCCCAACACTCAACTCTCTCTCATAGGATTGGATTTGGTGGAAAGATGATTTGAGTGGAAAGCAACTTGGGGAAGGCTAGAGATCAAGATTTATGTGGTTGGAATGGAATATCTTGACCTCAACACAAGTGTAGGTGGTTCTCTCTTAGAAAATGTATGTTGGAAGTGTAGGCATGTTCTGATGGCTCTCTCCGTGAATGAAGAGTGGGTGGAGGGGTATATATAGCCTCCACACAAAATCTAACCGTTACACACAAATTACCAAACTCGGTGGGACCGAATCATGAAACTCGGCCGAGCCAACTTAGTTCAGAATGTGAACGTTAGGATTTTCGGTGGGACCAACATGTCAACTCGGTGGGACCGATGTCGTTAGGGTTAGGGCATAACGTAATCTCGGTAAGACCGATTACACAAACTCGGTGGGACCGATTTTGGTAATAGACAAACAGAGAGTTGGTCAGGCAAACTCGGTGGGACCGATTCGCTCATCTTGGTTAGACCGAAATGTTACAAAGGGGAAATAGAGAGTTTGCATTGCAATCTCGGTGGGACCGATCGCTGATCTTGGTTGGACCGAAATGTTACGAAGGGAAACAGAGACATTGCAATCCCATCTCGGTGAGACCGAAGTGACTAGGGTTTGTGGCAGTGGCTATGTCAAGAGAACTCGGTGGCGCCGGATAGAAGATTTTGGTGGGGCCGAGTTTGACTTTTGGTTTGGGACATATGTGGAAATGAGAAAGTAGTTGAGGGTTTTTGGAGCATATCACTAAGCATTGTGAGCAAGTAACTTATTAACCAACACCTCACCCCCTTTTAATAGTATTGGCTTTTCCTATGGACTCAATGTGATCTTGGATCACTAAAAGTAAAATGTAGAGTCTTGTGCTTTGAGCTTGAGCCTATCTTTTGTCCTTAGCATTTTGAGGGGTCCACTTTCCAATCCATGCAATGCCAATCATTGAGCTTTCCTGAAATATTTATCTTAAAATAGCATTAGCTCAATGAGCTATATGTTGTTAGGAATTACCAAAACCACCCAGGGATAGTTGCACTTTCAATCTCCCCCTTTTTGGTAATTGATGACAACATATAGATCAAAGCTTCGACAAATAATCATAAGATTGAAAAACATCGTCGCTTTGAGAAGTATGTGATAAGCAAGAGCTCCCCCTAAATTTGTGCATTATTTGGGATTTGCTTTTGAATGCAAATGCACAATCGATTAGGATCATGGGTTACTCTTCCATGTCACATACATCTTGTTGGAGCGCTCAAAATGATAGAAAGTAAAAGCATGCACTCATCACCAAGCAAGTGAATGATCATATATGAGATATAAAAGATAGTAGCATCCAAACAAGCATTGAGGGAGCAAATGATCAACCACATGATCATACAAGTATCTCACAAGGACATAAAGTATCTCACACAAGCACACAATCAAAAAGTTCAACCAAAAGCAAGAAAGCAAAACACTCTCTCGAAGCCTATGATCTATACATATTTCTCCCCATTTGGCAACAAGTTACCAAAAAGTTCAAATATGCATAGTGCTATGTGTCTCTCAGGCTTGGTCTTCAGGAGGTAGTGTAGAGAGAACTCCAAGGACGAAGGCATCTGTTGATGTAGTTGGAGCTGGTGGAATGGCTGTTGGAGGTGGCACTGGAGCTGTAGCTGCTGGTGCTGACGTTGTAGCTCTAGAATCTCTCACTAGCACTGCAGCAGATCTCTGTCCTCTAGGCACTCTCTCAAATGCATCAGTAGTTGCCTTGCCTCTCTTCTCTTCTGCTTCCTCCTGAAGCTGCTCAACTACGGTTTGGATCTCCATTACCTTCAGATCAAGATCATAAAATTTGGTTTCTATGATCCTCTCCAAGCTCTCCTGGTTTTGAGTTAGGGTGGCCAAGCCCTTCTCAATCCTCAGTGTTGACTGGATCAGATATGCAAGTTGATCTTGCTTGCTCTTCAGGAAAACTTGAGATGCCTCTTCAACACTTGGCATCTTGGCAGCTTTCTCAGCCTTTGCTTTGGCTCTCTTCTCCTGTGCTTGAACTGATGATGGTTCCTCCTCATTCATCACAACAGTGTTGTCCTCAAATTCAGGATATAAGGGTAAGTGCTCCTTGTCCAGCAAATAAGTGCCTGTGCCCATCTTTGAGTTGATGAGCTCCTGAATGTGTGGAGCATACCCACAGCTTCTCTTCTGGTCAGCTGCAGTCCTCTTGATTGTTTCTACAATCAAACTCATAACCTTGAACTTCTGAGGGACATCAAAAAGCTGGAGCAGATTGATAGAATGCCCTCTGATCATCTTGTGATCTCCTGACTTGGGTAGCAATGTGTGCCTTAGGATCCAGTTGATGGTAGGCAGACCAGACAACAGATAGTGTACAGATCCAAGCTTATGAGTCTCCAAAGCCTTATCTGGGATCTCCTTGTACATGTTTGCCATAGAGTTGTGGTCTTTCTTCTTGGTGGCATACACATCCAAGTCATCTTCATGTTCTTCAGGGGCATTTATCAGCTTGGCCCACTCCTCAACTGTGGATTGGTACCTTGTACCCTCAGACATCCATACTATCCTTCTATCTGGGTAAAAGTGAGCAGTGGAGTAAAACTGCATGATCAGCTCATCATTCCATTTTGTGAGCTTCTGAGCAATGCTTTGAAGCTGTCATGTACTCCTGGATAGTGATCTTCATTTTCCTTGATGTATTCCCAATCAACCCATCTCATGTCACATACAATGGGCTTCTTGTGAAGCAAAATTGTCTCATAAAAGTCCTGTTGCTCTTTGGTATGAAATCTGTAGTCAATTGATGTCCTTCTCCTCACAGCATAAGGATCAGACTGCCTCCACAATCTCAGTCCAGCATCCTTTCTGATGTGTATATCTTCAGCTACTGGATGAGCATCATTGTGGTCTGGAATTTTGGGCTTCAACTTTCTGAGCACTAGGGCTTCATCATCTTCTTCATCAGCAGCCTCAAGCACTGGGGCCTTGTTCTTTTCTTCAGCTGGAATGTTTCTGGTGCTTCTCTTTGGAGCAGATTTCTAAGCTTGAGTTGGTGCTTTGGGAGCAGTTTTGGGCTTTGATGGAGCAGCCCCTGACTTTATATCATCTCCCATAAGCTTTTGTGACTTTGGTGCTGGTGCAACATCCTCTTCCTCTGACTCTTCTTCCTAGATCTGGTGGCTGCCTTTGGCAAGTTGCTTGGAGTGCTCCTGCTGCCATCATCAAAAGTGCTTGAGGGATATGTACCCTCACTCATCTGCACCTGTTCCTCTGACCTGTTCTGACTGTCACTCTGATCAGACATCTCTGCAAACTTACTGACAGCAGACCCTGTGAATAGATATAGATGAGGTAGAGTGGATAAGCATCACAAAGTGCAGAGGTTTTGCAAAACAGATGAGTCAAAAACTTAGTTTTAGTTCTTCACAGAAAGCATTTCGGATCTACCGATTTGTAAACTCGGTGATACCGAAGCAGCTTTTGGAACCTAAGCTAGTGAACTCGGTCAGACCGAGTCACAGTTCGGTGGCACCGAGACTGCTAGGGTTTCATAGAGAATCAAACTCGGTCACACCGATTTGCAGTTTTCGGTCAGACCGAAAGTGCAAGTGCAATGGCCTAAGCCAAATCGGTGAGACCGATTTCTACAACTCGGTCGGTCCGAGATGAGTTCTGCGGAGACCTGACCCTAAATTTTCAAATCAAACCTAACCTAAGGAATGTTTTCAGTGGATAGAGTGTTTGCATACGTGGTGATGATCATGGCAAAACAATGTGCTACGAATTAGAGGTAAAAGAATAGCACAAAGGATCGAACTCATACCCTAGTTCGACGGAGTTCGCTACGGCGGCAACGGAGGGGCAGAATTCCGTTGACGGTGATGGAAACCAGCGGCGGGAGGTCGCTGGCGGCGAGAAGACGATCCGGAGACCCGAGGCGGCAGAGCACGATACGCGCGGGTTGAGGGGTTTTGAAGAAATTTCCAAAATCTCACCCGTGGATATATATATCCCAACCCTGTCGGTGTGACCGAATGGAACAACTCGGTGGCACCGAGATGCAGAATCGCAAGCGGTTACAGCAAGTCAGTGTGGCCGAAAAGTTCAAATCGGTTGCACCGAGATTGAAAACCTAGATCAACTTAGTGAACTCGGTGTGACCGAATGGATGACTCAGTCATACCGAAATGCACAAAGAGGTTTTGGAAGTTTAAGTCTATGACGAATCGGGGACTCCAAGTGCTCCTCACACAGAGTGGTTCGAATCTGACTTGATCAAACTTTGTGATGTAGCATGAATAGAGTTTGAGACGGGAAAAGCATAGATAGCTAGAGGGAGTTCTTAGCCATTCTTGTCCATCCATTTGGCAAAAAGAGAAATAGCCAAACAATCAAATCAACAAATGGATGTCCTCGAATGAGTAAAATATGCATCCAACATGCTCACACAATAAAATGGCAAATGAAATATGTGACAAAGCATGCACAAACACTCTAGCATCTATCAAGCAATTTGGCGATGACTAGGTCATCTATATATGAGTATATTGACTTAGGAGTCAAATGAGAACATTTGATCATAGGACATACTCATCGTTTAAGCACAAGTAGGGTTGCCACTTTTACATAAAGCATTGTTGTGCTCACATCATTAGAGTTGCTTTAGCTCAATTGATCAGAGTAAAGCTCCCCCTAGATGTGATATCCCCCCTAAGAGGGATGAACTAACCTTGGGTTTTGTCGATGATGACTTCATGTAGGTGTTGAAGATGTGGGTGCTCAATGTTGATGTAGATCATTCGGAGCAATCCTTTGGAGTGAGTTGCACTTTCAATACCTACACGGGTTAGTCCCACAAGGAACAAACACAGGATATCCATAGACATAGAGTGATATTCACATGAGATGGTGTCCATGAATGGATTAGGTTACCTTGTCCCTTGTCTTACCAACAAGAGGGTTTGTGACTCCTTGAACTAGTGCAAGATATGGAAGTTGTTTGCACTTGTACTTGCCAAAATGATAAGAGTGAAGAATGTTGGCGGAGTCACCCTCAAGAACTCTCTAGTTCTTCTTCTTCGGGATCCACACCATCTTGATGGGAATCCTTGGAGTTGTAGTCGTACTTGATGAAGTGGAACTTTATGTAGTCTTGGGAACCCACTTGACCAAGGCCTTAGGTGCTTCTTCAAATGCATCAATCTCCTCTTGAAACTTGTCCTTGCCTTTTAGCTTGTGGTCTTGTGGTGGAAGATCATCTTGAGCTTGTGTTCCTTGGAAAGAAGTAGGATCATACTTCTCTTGTTGAGGAACAAACTTGGTCTTGGGGTATTGATCTTCTTCCCATTCAACTCCATTGGAATTGAACTTTCGTTCAAAACCAACACCTTGATTCTTCTGGTGTCTTCCTTGCTTGCGTACAATTTCCTCAAATTGCTTACTTCCGGCAAGACTCTTGTAAACACCTTTCTCTATAATT
Source organism: Aegilops tauschii subsp. strangulata (assembly GCF_002575655.3). Classification (NCBI taxonomy): domain Eukaryota; kingdom Viridiplantae; phylum Streptophyta; class Magnoliopsida; order Poales; family Poaceae; genus Aegilops; species Aegilops tauschii. The sequence continues at coordinate 476,779,935 of NC_053039.3, forward strand.
CCCTTCCATAAGCTATTTTCTTGCTCAAGTGTAACTTGGCTAAGAGAATCATTAGTGGAATCAAGAGAACTACTAGAAGCAACAACATTGGATTTAGCATGATTGTTGTTACTACTAGAGGAAGAATCTTTCTTGTTCTTGTTGCTAGATTTAACTTGTGGCATGTAAGTGGACAAGAGTAAATGCTTGGCAATGTAAGAAGAACTTTTCTTGCGAAGATCATCATTGATTGCTTTTAAGAACTCGTGCTCTTGCTCAAGGTTGAGCTTTTCAAAGCGTAGCTTCTCATGAGTCTTTAAAAGTTCTCGATGATCTTCCAAGGTAGTTTCATGAGCTAACATAAGAGTGTTTAGTTCTTTAGTTAGATGCTCAATCTCCTTCTTATCATCGTCATTCATTTTATCTTGATTATCATGATTAATAGCAAGTTCATCATAGTTCTCATAACTAGATTTGTCAACAAGTAAATCATCATCTCCTAGCAAATCATCTTCATCACTATTAAAATCAACATACTCGGGGTGTGATACCTTTGGACCTTTAGCCATGAAGCATCTTCCAATTTCTTCATTTGGTGAGTCAAATATGTCGTAGGAGTTGGTTGTCACAAGAGCTAGACCGGCAACACCTTCATCTTGAGTATATTCGGAGTCGGAGTGATAACTTCTTTCAGAGTGAGAGTCGGAGCCGGATACCCATTCACCAACATGAGCTTGATGTCTTCTTTTTGTGTAGCTCTTTGATGACTTGTCCTTCCTTTTCGAATCCTTGCTTCTCCAAGAGGGTCTTCGCTCATAACGATCATCTCTACTCCTTCTCTCTCTTGGTGGTGATTCTTCTCTCCTACTCCTTCTTTTGGGAGAATCTTCTCTTCTTTTGTAGGGAGCCGTACACTCATTGGAGTAGTGTCCGGGTCTTCCACAATTGTAGCAATTTCGTTCACGACTTGAAGATCTCTTGTCATTGTAGGACCTTGACTTGGAGCTTCTTTCCTTGCTTCTACTCTTGTAGAATTTATTGAAGTTCTTCACCATTAGGCTCAATTCTTCATTGAAGGTTTGTTTCTCACTGATGATGTGGGAGCTTCACATGAGGCTTTGTAAGCACCACTTGACTTGTTGTGGAGCTCTTCCTTATCCTTAAGTGACATCTCGTGAGCGACAATTCTTCCAATAACTTCCGTTGGCTTGAGATCTTTGTAATTGGGCATCATTTGGATCAATGTGCACACGGTATCATATTTTCTATCCAAGGCTCTTAGGATCTTCTTGATGATGAATCTATCGGTCATCTCTTGACTTCCTAAGCCGGCAATATCATTTGTGATGAGAGCAAGCCTAGAGTACATTTCAGCGACACCTTCACCATCCTTGATTTTGAACTTGTCAAGTTGACTTTGAAGCACATCCAATTTGGATTGCTTGACGGAGTCGCTACCTCCGTGCATATCAATCAAAGTATCCCAAATTTCCTTTGCATTCTCAAGACGGCTGATTTTGTTGAATTCTTCGGGGCACAATCCGTTGAAGAGAATATCACAAGCTTGAGCATTGTATTGCAGCATCTTCAACTCTTCCACGGTAGCTTCACGGTTCGGTTCTCTCCCATCAAAGAATTCACCTTGCAAGCCAATACACACAATAGCCCAAACGGCGGGGTTATGTCCAAGAATATGCATTTTCATCTTATGCTTCCAACTAGAAAAATTAGTACCATCAAAGTAAGGACCTCTATGGTGGTAATTTCCCTCGCTAGATGCCATACTCTCCTAGGTTGTGAAACCAAGGCTATGATCACCAAAAGCTATGGAAATCAAAGCAAATGGAGACCAAAGATCTGATACCACTTGTAGGATCAAAAGTATGTCTAGAGGGGGGTGATTAGAATACTTGACCAAATAAAAATCTAGCCTTTTCCCAATTTTAGTTCTTGGCAGATTTTAGCAACTTAGCACAAATCAAGTAATCAACCTACACATGCAATTCTAAGAGTATAGCAGCGAAATGTAAAACAATTGCATATGAAGGTAAAGGGAGGAGTTTGGAGGGAGCAAACGCAATATAGACACGGATATTTGTTATCCGTGATTCCGATAGGTGGTGCTATCGTACATCCACGTTGATGGAGACTTCAACCCACGAAGGGTAACGGTTGCGCGAGTCCACGGAGGGCTCCACCCATGAAGGGTCCACGAAGAAGCAACCTTGTCTATCCCACCATGGACATCGCCCACGAAGGACTTGAAGGAAATATGCCCTAGAGGCAATAATAAAGTTATTATTTATTTCCTTATTTCATGATAAATGTTTATTATTCATGCTAGAATTGTATTAACCGAAAACATAATACTTGTGTGAATACATAGACAAACAGAGTGTCACTAGTATGCCTCTACTTGACTAGCTCGTTGATCAAAGATGGTTATGTTTCCTAGCCATAGACATGAGTTGTCATTTGATTAACGGGATCACATTATTAGGAGAATGATGTGATTGACTTGACCCATTCCGTTAGCTTAGCACTTGATCGTTTAGTATGTTGCTATTGCTTTCTTCATGACTTATACATGTTCCTATGACTATGAGATTATGCAACTCCCGTTTACCGGAGGAACACTTTGTGTGCTACCAAACGTCACAACGTAACTGGGTGATTATAAAGGTGCTCTACAGGTGTCTCCGAAGGTACTTGTTGGGTTGGCGTATTTCGAGATTAGGATTTGTCACTCCGATTGTCGGAGAGGTATCTCTGGGCCCTCTCGGTAATGCACATCACTTAAGCCTTGCAAGCATTGCAACTAAAGAGTTTGTTGCAAGATGATGTATTACGGAACGAGTAAAGAGACTTGCCGGTAACGAGATTGAACTAGGTATTGAGATACCGACGATCGAATCTCGGGCAAGTAACATACCGATGACAAAGGGAACAACGTATGTTGTTATGCGGTCTGACCGATAAAGATCTTCGTAGAATATGTGGGAGCCAATATGAGCATCCAGGTTCCGCTATTGGTTATTGACCGGAGACATGTCTCGGTCATGTCTACATAGTTCTCGAACCCGTAGGGTCCGCACGCTTAACGTTACGATGACAGTTATATTATGAGTTTATATGTTTTGATGCACCGAAGGTTGTTCGTAGTCCCGGATGTGATCACGGACATGACGAGGAGTCTCAAAATGGTCGAGACATAAAGATTGATATATTGGACGACTATATTCGGACACCGAAAATGTTCCGGGTGATTTCGGAGAAAACCGGAGTGCCGGAGGGTTACCGGAACCCCCCCGGGAGAAGTAATGGGCCTTATGGGCCTTAGTGGAGAGAGAGAGGGGCAGCCAGGAGGGGCCGTGCGCCCCCTCCCCCTCTGGTCCGAATTGGACTAGGAGAGGGGGGCGGCGCCCCCCTTTCCTTCTCCCTCTCCCCCTTCCTTTCCCTCCTCCTAGTAGGAGTAGGAAAGAGGGGAGTCCTACTCCTACTAGGAGGAGGACTCCTCCTCCTGGCGCGCCAACAAGGGCCGGCCGGCCTCCCCCTTTCTCCTTTATATACGGGGGCAGGGGGCACCCCATAGACACAACAATTGATCTATTGATCTCTTAGCCGTGTGCGGTGCCCCCTCCACCATATTACACCTCGATAATATCGTAGCGGTGCTTAGGCGAAGCCCTGCGTCGGTAGAACATCATCATCGTCACCACGTCGTCGTGCTGACGAAACTCTCCCTCAACACTCGGCTGGATCGGAGTTCGAGGGACGTCATCGAGCTGAACGTGTGCTGAACTCGGAGGTGCCGTGCGTTCGGTACTTGATCGGTCGGATCGTGAAGACGTACGACTACATCAACCGCGTTGTGTTAACGCTTCCGCTTTCGGTCTACGAGGGTACGTGGACAACACTCTCCCCTCTCGTTGCTATGCATCACCATGATCTTGCGTGTGCATAGGAAATTTTTTGAAATTACTACGTTCCCCAACAGGACTTGCCTCACTAGGGTAGATCTTCACGAAGTAGGCGATCTCCTTGCCCGTACAAACTCCTTGGTTCAACTCCACAATCTTGACGGAGGCTCCCAAGTGACACCTAACCAATCTAGGAGACACCACTCTCCAAAAGGTAATAGATGGTGTGTTGATGATGAACTCCTTGCTCTTGTGCTTCAAATGATAGTCTCCCCAACACTGAATTCTCTCTCATAGGATTAGATTTGGTGGAAAGCAACTTGGGGAAGGCTAGAGATCAAGATTTATGTGGTTGGAATGGAATATCTTGACCTCAACACAAGTGTAGGTGGTTCTCTCTCAGAAAATGTATGTTGGAAGTGTAGGCATGTTCTAATGGCTCTCTCCACAAATGAAGAGTGGGTGGAGGGGTATATATAGCCTCCACACAAAATCTAACCGTTACACACAAATTACCAAACTCGGTGGGACCGAATCATGAAACTCGGTCGGACCGACTTAGTTCAGAATGTGAACGTTAGGATTTTCGGTGGGACCGACATGTCAACTCGGTGGGACCGATGTCGTTAGGGTTAGGGCATAACGTAATCTTGGTAAGACCGATTACACAAACTCGGTGGGACCGATTTTGGTAATAGACAAACAGAGAGTTGGTCAGGCAAACTCGGTGGGACCGATTCGCTCATCTCGGTTAGACCGAAACGTTACGAAGGGGAAACAGAGAGTTTGCATTGCAATCTCGGTGGGACCGATCACTCATCTCGGTTGGACCGAAACGTTACGAAGGGAAACAGAGAGATTGCAATCCATCTCGGTGAGGCCGAGATCCCTATCGGTGAGACCGAAGTGACTAGGGTTTGTGGTAGTGGCTATGTCAAGAGAACTCGGTGGCGCCGGATAGAAGATTTCGGTGGGGCCGAGTTTGACTTTTGGTTTGGGACATATGTGGAAATGAGAAAGTAGTTGAGGGTTTTTGGAGCATATCACTAAGCATTTTGAGCAAGTAACTCGTTAAGCAACACCTCACCCCCTTTTAATAGTATTGGCTTTTCCTATGGACTCAATGTGATCTTGGATCACTAAAAGTAAAATGTAGAGTCTTGTGCTTTGAGCTTGAGCCAATCTTTTGTCCTTAGCATTTTGAGGGGTCCACTTTCCAATCCATGCCATGCCAATCATTGAGCTTTCCTGAAATATTTATCTTAAAATAGCATTAGCTCAATGAGCTATATGTTGTTAGGAATTACCAAAACCACCCAGGGATAGTTGCACTTTCAGTATACTCCAAGATCTCCCGTGCCGCCTTGCTACTAGAAATCGACCTTGTAACCCTAGATACCCTCCTTGGCGTGTATATAAGCCATAGGGTTTAGCCCGTAGAGGGCACATCAACGCAATATCATTCACCTAGCCCTAGAGTTGGACCACATATTACAATCTCGAGGTAGATCAACTTTGTACTCGTTACATCTTGATAAATATAAACAAGAGTAGGACGTAGGGTTTTACCCCCATAGAGAGGGACTTAACCTGGGTAAACATCGTCTCCTTCGTTCCTGTTACCCTCGATCCAAGATCCGCAGCTCGGCACCCCCTACCCCGAGGTCTGCCGGTTTTGACACCGACACTGGTGCTTTCATTGATAGTTCCGCGGTGCGATCAGCAGAAGGATCGGCCAGGTGATACTTCTTATAGTGATTAAAACCCTCTTGAGGACACACGGGAATATCGCCAAGTTACTTCCGCAACGATTCATTGATTTAACGCTCATTGCCTTGATAAGTGTTATGTGGGTGGATCGGAGCTAAGGTACTGTTCAAACTTGAAGGTATACCTACCTATGATTATACCCTCCATGCAAGCATATGCAAATACAAGAGAAGTAATTAAGATAATCTAACCATAGCATTAAACATGTGGATCCAAAACACCCTCTCATGGAACAATTCTTAAACTGGGGTTTTGGTTTCTATCACTCAAGCAACCCATCATCTGCAAACTAATTTCATGATGTCTTCCTCTAGGCCCAAAGATGGTGAAGTGACATCTAGTCGACGTTCACATGACACCACTAGAGAAAGAACAACACAATATAATATCAAAACATTAAACAGTGATCAACTTGATATGATTACTAATAATAAGGGTTCTCCCATGTCCTCAAGAACAAATAGAACTACTCACGACTCATCATATTGATCATGATCAGTAGGTATAAATATATGTTTAACAATCTCAACAGAATAATCTTCCATCAATAAAACCAACTAGCATCAACTACAAAGTGTAATCAACACTACAAGCAATCCTAGGTATCAATATGAGATTTAATAGAAAGACGTAGCACAAGAGAAGAACTAGGGTTTATAGATGAGATGGTGCTGGTGAAAATGTTGTTGAAGATGATGATCTCCATGATGATTGGAGTGTTAGTGATATGAAGGCTTCGATTTCCCCCTCCTGGAAGGAAGTTTCCCAGCACACTCATTCATCAGAGTGCAAAAGTGCTCCGCCCAAGTTCCGCCTCACAGACAACGGCGGAAAGTTCTGAAACTGTATGTGTTGTTTTCTAGGACAAATGGAAATTTATGGCCAAAGCACATGGCGAGGTGAGCTACCAGGGCCCCACAAGGGCGGATGGGGTAGGCCGCACGGCCTGTCCATGTGGCTGGCTGGTGGACCCCCTCTGGCACTTCTTTGCCCCAATATTCTTCATATATTTTAGAAAAATTCTCCCAAAATCCACGCTTGATTTTGAGCTCCTGGGACTTGCTATATCTTCTGTTGCTTTTTCCGGTCCAGAATTCCAACTGCTGGTGATCCCCCTCTCTTTATATAACTTGCATTTTAAGAGAGAAAAGGCATTAGAATTGCACCATCATATGAAATATAACATTGAAATAGGATAAAATACAGTAAAAAATAACGATGCAAAATGGACATATCAAACACCAAGAATAAAATTGCTACAAGGAGTTAGGGCACAACTCAATGCTAAAAATCAAACTAACAATTCTCAACACCACATTGAGAAATTGGGCATATGAAAAAGCTATTGAGAAGTCTCATCCTTGTCACAAAACGTGCAAGTTGGTTATTGGGCAACTTTCTTTTCCTCGACCTTTCTAATTAACACAACATGCTAGGAAAATTGTAAAAAAAATCTCAATCATTAAAGCGATACCGACTTTCAAAATCATCTTGTAGTGGACCCTAATAAGGTCATTTCCTAACCACTGGTACATTGATTTTGTAGTGAACTTTGACCTCTTCCCCCCCCCCCCGGCACCCAATATCATCAGGAGAAGTGTTTCCAGGGAGAGCAAGAGTTTTGGCTTCATGTCATCTCACTGAACAAGCATGTCACGGAAAAGTCTTTTACCAAATGACACATTAGGTTAATAACATTTATTACTAAATGATATTTCTCACTTTGCCCACAACCTTGCCATAAAGACTTCATTCTATATTACCACATGACACAAGTGGTAAGCAATCCAAACAAATCAAAAAATGATCTCATTCTATAATTGTCCCATTCCTCGAAAGGTTTTTGCTCATAAAAATTGTATGGTAAGACAGAATGCTGGATAAAACAAAATTCAATTGGTTAGGTATTGATGATAACTAGAGGGGACGAAGGAAATGGCATCAACCCAAAAGCTATGGTCAATCCATATAGGGTTTAGATGATGTTTTTTCATTCTGCTGGATACAACTTCGCCATACTGCGACTGATACTTCTTGACAACAAAGCATTTGTGTGTGGGGGGGATGGGGGGTTTAAAAAGGGACGTCGTGGGGATTCATTAGATGTTCAACTGGCTATCCTTGCTGCTAAAACAATGTTGACACAAGTTTGGCACAAATTGGTTATGGACGTGCTACACGTCCACAGGCATGCTGTCTTCTCACATCAACTCTCTCTCTCACGGCCATGTGCGATTCGATTGTGTCGAGGACAAGAAACATATATAGAGGCGTAGCACCATCAAGTTAAGCCTGTCACTTCATCTCCAAATTGCATGAGCAGAGGGAGGAAGTCCGGCACTAGTACGGGCCTGTACTCCCGCTGGATGTAGCGCACCACAACGCTGGCAGCAAGAAATCCGAGCTCAGACCCAACTCTTTCAAATGGGTTCCCCCCCGGTTCCCAAATACGCGGCATCCTAATCCTCCCACAATATTTGAACACTTGCAAATAAATTGATATTTAGGAGGGAAAAAGCGGTAATCATATAGGTGGCGAATGTACAAACAATTTCTTTCCACCTCAGATAATTCAAAATTGAACATTGATGAAACAATTATCTACCCATAAACAATTCTACGTTTTCTTTTGATTTCAACAAATATACTTAAAAGTGGGATTAAAACCGTCCATTTAACTGAAATCAATAGCTCGTGAATTAATTTGGACCCATATGTTAATCCAGGCATAGGATGTGTAATACAACACTAGTTGTGTAATCCAATGGATGTGGCATCGGAATTCTGTCTCTCGGGCACTGTAAATGTCCGCCACTCTGATGTTCAATTTCAAGTCACATCGGTTCATGGTCCTACCGCCTTTGACAGGAAGGATGGTTTCTTCGCCGAGCTTGTGGCCCTCAAACCAAACACCGACGTCAAATGGCTAGCTTTGAGAGATTTTAATCAAATCTACCGCGCATGAGACAAAAACAAGAGGAATGTTAATAGGAGCCGGATTAACCGCTTTCATGCTGCACTGTAGCCTTGTGAGCTGAAGGAAATTCATCTCCAAAATCGCCGCTTCACCTGGAGTAATGAGAGGACGAGCCCAACATTGTGTAAACTTGACTCATTCTTTTGCAACACTGATTGGGACATTCACTTTGACTCCCACATCCTGCATGCTCTATCAAGCTCTTTATCTGATCACTTCCCATTGCTACTTGCCGACGACAGTGGCCCTCGACGGCTTCGCAGCTTCAAGTTTGAGAACTTTTGGACAAAGATGTCGGGCTTCATGGAGGTGGTGCAGCAGGCTTGGCAGGAGCCGTCTACCCACATTGAGTCGTGCCAAATTTTATTTCATAAGCTCCGGACAACAAGTTTGCACCTTTCCAGATGGAGCAAGGGGATGTTCTCCAATGCTGAAGTTCAACTAGACGCAGCCTTACTGATCATCCTTCAGCTTGACATCGCCCAGGACTCGCGGCCACTTCCCCCCGACGAGCATGCTTTGCGGGATCGGCTTAAGAAGAGGGTCACGAGCCTTGCCGTCCTTGAGAGAGCTCGCAAGAAGCAATGCGCCCGCATAGCCAACATCAAGGAGGGAGACGCCAACACTAACTTTTTCCACCTATGGGTCATTGGGAGACGTCACAAAAACCACATCCACCGGCTGAAGCACAATAGTGGTTGGGTAACCGATCACTTGGAGAAAGAACATATTGTACACGAGAATTTCTCCAATATCATTGGCAGAGGCCATGTGAGGACCAAAGATTTTAACTGGGAGAACCTCAATTTGGGGCACACAGGCCTGGAGGGCATTGATACCCCCTTCACAAAGGAGACTAAGGGTGCATTAACCAATTGCCAGGTGACAAGGCACCTGGGCCGGATGGTTTCACGTGTGGTTTTTTTCAAGCGTTACTAGAATATCATTAAGGTGGACATGATGAATGGCATAAACAACTTTGGAAACCATCAAGTTGACAACTTTCACTGGCTCGATTCCGCAAATATTGTTCTCTTGCCGAAGAATGATGGAGTAGAGGACATCACCGAGTTCAGACCCATTAGTCTCATCCATGCGATTGCAAAGATACTTGCCAATAGGCTCTCCCCGCACATGAACAACCTCGTCTCCAACACCCAAAGTGCATTCATCAAGAGGAGAAGCATTTATGATAATTTCATGTACTTTCGGAACCTAGCGTGTCGCCTGCACAGAAAGAAGATCCCAACGCTCTTGTTCAAGCTTGACATTAAAAAAGCCTTCGATTCTATGCGTTGGGAATTCATCCTTGACATCCTTCAGGCTTTAAGAGGAAAGTTTTCCCTTCCAGATTCCGCGATTGGATCACCGCACTCCTTCGGACCTCCTCCTAGCGTGTTTTGTTGAATGGAGTTCCGGGCTCTCCCATCTCCCATGGCCAAGGACTTAGATAGGGAGACCTGATATCCCCGCTGCTCTTTGTCATCACCATCGACCCGCTACAACAAATCCTTGATTCGGCCATGAGGCTTGGTCTTCTTCACAAGATTCGAGGCCGTGGAACCATCTTTCAGACCTCGCTATATGCGGATGATGCAACTGTTTTTGTGGCACCTTTAAAACAGGACGTCCAGAACCTTGGTCGCATCCTTCAGGGTTTCGGCGAGGTGACAGGGCTGCAAACAAATTTTCACAAGAGCTCGGTGGTGCCCATTCGGTGCGGACACTTGGACTTGGATGACATCCTTGAGGGGATGTCGGCCACGCGTTCGTCCTTCCCAATGAGATACCTTGGCCTCCCCCTCTTTGTTTGGCAACTTAGGCGGGTTGACTTCCAGTACCTTGAGAATAAGATCGCTAAGAAGTTGGTCCCTTGGGAGGGCATGCACATCACCGCGATTGGTTGCGGAGCACTTGTTAAATCGGTCATCACCTCCCAGGCCATCCACCATCTTATGACACTGCCCCTACCACCACCCGTCCTCAAAAGCATCGTCAAGATCGAGCACGCCTTCCTTTGGGCAGGGACCGCTACGGTGACGGGTGCCAAGTGCAAGGTCCATTGGGAGAACGTTTGCCGTCCAACTCACCTTGGGGCCTAGGTATTTTGCATCTCGACAAGTTTGGTGGAGCTCTTCGATTGCGATGGCCTTAATATGAATGGCGGGATCTGTCAAAGATTTGGGTCGGTTCGGGCAACCCATGTGATGAAGATGACATGGCCCTTTTTTATGCTCTCACCACTATCGCTGCTGGCAACGCAGAGAGGACTCCTTTTTGGGACGGCCTTGGTTGAACGGTCAGAAGCCTAAAGATGTTGCACCTCTTATCTATCAGGCCTCAAAGCGCAAGAAGGTGAAGGTTAGTGCGGCCTTGCATGAGGAGGCATGGATTAAAGCTATTGACTTGTGCCCAAGACTGTCTTGGAATCATGTGGCGGAATTCATTGAGCTATGGTCACAACTATAACACATCACTCTATCTACGGAGGACCACGACTCGATCACTTGGAAGCTTTCTTCTAGCGGGGAATACTCGGCAAAGTCGGCTTATAAGGCCCAATTCATGGGCGCCATCCTCACTCCCATGAATAAGGTCATTTGGAAAGTTTGGGCCCCTCCCAAGGTTAGGTTTTTCTCGTGGCTCACAACTCAAAATAGGGTGTGGATGGCTGATCGTCTTCAGCGGCGAGTTTGCCAAAATTGTGGCATTTGTCCATTATGCAAGAGGGAGTTCGAGACCGATGCTCATCTTTTCTTCAAATGCCGCTACACCTTGAGAGTTTGGAGGTTGGTCAAAGCTTGGTTAGGACTCCAAACCCTTGACCTCTCCCAATGGGCCACTCACCGCTCCGTCTGTGATTGGTGGATTCACTTGGCCACTCGCAGCAAGGCCTTCGCAACCCTTTTCATGCTCATCAAATGGTCAATTTCGAACGAGTGAAACGCAAGGATCTTTCAGAAGAAATCTACTCCACCGCAAATCACATTTAACCTTTTGAAGAGTGAGGCGAAGTTTTGGGTTATCGCGGGAGCGAAACACTTGTGTAACTTGATGCCGCCGGAGTAACGGCTTTGCATTCTTGGGCCTCGCCGTCTTGTAACAACTCTCTTAATTAATGAAATGAGGCAAGTCTTTTGACTCGTCTTTCAAAAAAAATTGTTAGGCTAATTGGTCCTATTACTATTTGTTTGGATTGCTCCATGAACAACCGACGAAATTATGGCTATTTCCTAAAAATATTACGACTCTCTGTTTCCATGATTTGCCAGAAAAGAACCTAATTCCTGTCCTAGGGCGCTAAGGGGTTTTGTTTTAGAAACAAATGGCAGTGTTTTGCTGACGCCTTGAATCGACGCTTTTGTTGCGACATGCTAAGGCTTCTCCCACGTTGCTAGTTGGTCGCACGCCAAATGAACTGAACTATGATTTGACAACTTAATTATTTTCTCACTTAGAATCCGCAACCCTTCCACGCAGCTAAAATTGCTAGTGCCTGTTACTTTAACAATTGTGCTTGTTTTAATTCAGGTTTTGCGGACAATCGAGGACATGCAGGCGTCGTCCGCGTGCATTCCTACCTGTAAACAGACATGTGATTTGTTAGATCAACACGTGATGTATAACGTGACATGTGTTTTACATGTATGGCTACTCCCTCATATCCATAATATAAGAGCATTTTTAACACTACATCGGTGTAAAATACGCTTTTATATTATATGGGACGGAGGGAGTAGTAAATAAACGGTGAAGCCGTGAGAGTCCAAAATTTAGCGACTAACAGAAGAAGAACAATGGAAATATTTGTATAACTGTAGAAATAGCAACCTCGATCACTCTAGCAATGAACGTAATGAGATGATGGCCCCGTGGATAGACTAGACTATAGGATCGAACCTAAACAGCAACAAGAAGCATCTCCTAAAAGCTTGCTATATAAATAATGCCTCTTCTTTATAGGGGACTGAAACCAAAACACTCGAGCTTCGGACGATTCTTCTCGGGCTCGATCGTGCCCCAGCGTCGTGACTTGGTAGAACATACAGTACAGTAGAACTAGAAAGTGGATAAGAATTCAGGTGATGGAGAGGCGAGGCCGAGCCAGCAAAGATCGGAAAATGAACGCTGCGGAGAGGCGGCGCACAAGGGGTGTCGGACTCCTTTTCTTATTGAGGAAACTAGCGGGTTTGCGCGGCTAGATTTATAACACATGGTTATAATTATTATTTTAAATTTTGATAGAGATTTTAATACTTAAATCTGAGAAATTCATATACCTTCTCCGGCTTGTTGTGACTCCCCATTTTCCTTGATATCATACAGATCGTCTAAATTCTTACCAATTGTTGAGATTGCATACAACTAACCTAAATATGATTCACATAAAAGTCTTGAACTCTCATGAATTTCCCATATTTTGAGCACAACTCAATTTGATTAATAATTAGTCTTCAAAAGTTTAAAAGTTTATGGTCCGTCCTTTCAATCGTCCATTCTATAGCACTGTTTCTTGGCAGTTACTTCTTACTGTATATATTAATCTCAGGAGTTAACAATTTGAATGCCACACCTTAGTTAAAATTACAAACAAAAAATTAATTTAATTATTGATTGCTTTGTAAACACTATATTGTTTACTCTTTCCATGTGTTGATTATAGGGTAGTACAATGACCGGTGTCCACTTGATTCCAAATTATTTTCATATCTTGTTTTTTTATAGTCGTACATATGAAGTTTACACTATGTTGTCATAAGAACTAATAAAACAATTTATTACATTCCAACTAAAAAAATATTACAATCGCATGCACACAAAGCACAGTAACATCTACCCACAATTAGTATTACATGATGCCATGCATGTCGTGCAAACTATCCTTATGCATGTATATACATATAATTCACATTTCCTATTATTTTTTTCTTCAACATAAAATGCATCAGCAATACTTGCAGGCCAATATTTTCTTGTTCTATGTTTATCATCTCCTCAACCCTTCTAGTTGACATTTCTATAGCCTCCAAATATGGTGTTCACGAATACTAATATATTGATATTTCATCTTCTTGGACCGTGTATATTTCTATTTCTTATTTATAATTTTCTATAGAACTATTAGTATTCTTTCCCCGCTAATATTGTTTTCTATGTACATTTTATTACTTATATGTTTTATACGTAAACTGGCTTTTCTACAAATATATGCATTTCCTACTTTTAGTATTCATTATCCACTTCACTATTTTTCCTAGTTTAAGCAGCTACGTACATTTTATATGGTCACGCTTTTCTATAGTTTGTACATATCTCTTGATATTGTTCCAAATTTTATATAGAAATCGTACATTATTGTGTTTTATGTTTCGTTTTTCGAGACGGTAGCAGGTACACGTGTTATTTTCTTTATTAAATCTGAATTTGCACGCATATAATACCTTTGTGGTGTCTCTTCGAGTCTCTAATGGATTGAACTTATTAAAAGCAAGCAAACATGTACTATGTAGTTATGGTATGGCCACTGTCTGGTCTCTATTTTCCTTTTGTTATTTTTTTGATGATTTTTTTTCTTTGATTGTATAAGATCTCTCTCATACACGTTTGGACTTGGCTAGGATATGATTTGTGGTAGGCCAATGTATTATAGACTTGCCACTCGTAAGATAATATTATTCTACTCATATTTATCGAAACTTGCTTTTCAACGTACAATAATCGGCTATTGTGTATATGACTCAACTTTGTACTAACTTTAATACAAAGTTAATACAAAGTTGAGTCATCTATTTTAGAACGGAGGGAGTATATATTTTAATGATTTTAGATTCCATTTTTAGAAATAAGTTGCCAAAAACAGGTCTTTCAGAAAAAATAACAAAAACATATGAAGTGAAGAACACGCGGAAAAGGGCCTGTACGTGGACTATGGTTGCCACTTATGTTTTGCCCAATGGATTTGTTCAAGCATTCGAGAACCCTGGAAGTTATTCTTTTTCCCAAGACGGATAGGCAAGTTGTAAATATCAATATATGTATGCTTATTTTACTCTCTTTTTTGCAGGTATGTATGCTTATTTTACTTGATAGTGGAATATGAATGATTCTAATTACGTGCATGTTGTCTGTCCACGCATGTGTTGGCCATGGTGTATTTTTTCTTTCAATGATAGATTGGCGCCGAACGCTCAAGTGCCTGAGGCAAAACATGATTTTTAATGCATCAGAGAGTCCTAAGCCAGAATATTGCTTTCCTAAGCAGTAGTCCGAGTCCTATAGGCGACAGAGTACCCACGTACGCCCATGTCCAGCAGCCCATATCAATCAGCCGTGTCCGGCCAGAATATATACTAACACATACGTGTATTTTTCTTTTTCTAACCATAGACGTTTTTCCTTGCTGGACAACATAGACGTGTTATGTTGTAGTACATCTTCTACTTTTTTTTGCACGATTTAGCACATCTATTACATTGACGTGACAGATGCTAAAAATTGTAACATCTTATTGTTGTACGTAACATCTATATAAGTTTTAATCTCAACCGTTGTGGTATAAATCAACGGAGTATAAATTTTTAACCTATGTGAATTAACGTGATGACTTGTTTTACTTCTATTTTATATGTATATAATAGATAGATTGCCAAGTTCCACTCAAATAGCAAACAGGTTACACAAAACATGGCATCCCTCTAGAACATTCCAAAGAGACAGCTCACCAAGAAAATTACAGGAAATCCCCAAGAATAAAAAAAAGACGCCGATAAGTGCCACACGTGTGGGCGTTAGGGGGGTCTGCCCATATATTTTGTGTGGAGTATAAGAGGAACAGCCCACACACCTACGTGTGGGCAAAACAAGTAATGCCCACACACCTCTTTTTTCCCTCCCGATCCCTCTCACACGCGTGCGTGTGGGCGAAATAGATAACGCCCACGCGCTCCGTACGTCAGGCCTCGTACCTCGTGGTCCCGCACGCCCCGCGTGACGGTCACCGCGCGCCCGCAGTTGCCATGGTCCAGACCCTCGTCCATGTTCGTTTAACTGCAGTTGCCATGTCGTTGAACTACGGTTGCCATGTCGGACAACTACAGTTGCCATGGTGGCTCAACTGCAGTTGCCATCTCATGTCAAAAGTTCCTGATGCCATTTTTGGGCAACTACGGCTGTTGCCATGTATGGTCTGGTTTACTATAGTTGCTATGATTTAAAAACTTTAGGGGTTTGCCACCTACTAACACTAGGCAGTTGCCGTGTAGCGCTACAAAAAGACATGGCAAAACAACATGTTCGGGTAAAAAAAAAAGGCCATCTGCTTACAAGCACACTATGGCAGTTGCCGTGTACCCTGCAAAATACATGGCAACTGACATGTTCGGGTAAAAAAAAAGAGTTGCCACCTGCTTATAAAGCACATTACGGCAGTTGCCATGTACACTGCAAAACACATGGCAAGTGGCAACTTGGGTGTGGAAGATGAGACGGGCGTGTGGGCGAGATGGCAAATGGCCACACACCAGCCCTTGTGCGTGAGTGGAAAGTGACGTGTGGGCGAACTGCTGAACGCCCACACACCAGCCCCTCCTGTGTGGTAAAACGGCTATGTGGGCGACCGGGTGAATGCCCACACACCAGCCCGGTCCTACGTGGCAGTAGAAACATGTCAAGATTCGTGCGCTCACAAACAGACGCGGATCCACGCGTGTGGGCGAGATGCAAACGCCCACACGTGTGGGCGTTAGACTTTTCGTAAAAAAATCTGGCAAAAGGTCCTTGTAACCATCATCTTCACGCCCATGGAAATCAGCCGCCACCGTCGCCATAGCATCCGGCGGAGGAGAGAAACCCAAGACACCTACTTGCCACGATCCAATAAAGCGCCATGGCAGCCTTGCTGCGTTACGAACCTCGGAATAGACGTGGTCGCGAACGACGACGCTTGACGATGTGGATCGTCGGCCGGGGGAAATCCCCACGCCCTTGGATCTCGGCCCTGACGTCTCCAAACGGCGCTGGTGGTGGAGAAACTCCAGACCCGCCGGCCTTCTTCCACTGCCCAACTTTCAAGCGAGCCATCTCCTGGACCAAGTCGACACTGCTACGCCGATCATCCCCTAAACAGAAACTTCCGGCTCCTCGCCGGCGCCGGAGAAGACGCGCACAGAGCCGAAGAACAAACTCCCGAAGCGAAGTCTCCGCCGTCGCCTCGACGGCCTCGCCTGGAACAACTACGTCCACCGGTTTGAAATCACGGTGGAGAAACAAGTCCGCAACACCTCGCCGTCGTCCCGGAACGCCGGCAAGTCGGTGGCCCGGAAGACATTATTCACGGTGGCGACGTTGGCACTGCCCGAATGCCGTCACAGCAAGAAACCTATCCTACCTACTGTAGACCAAACGATCCGGGCTCCCCCACCCTCCTGCTGCCGCCGGAGCGACGAGAGGAGAGCAGGAGAGCCCGCTCCTAACCGGCCGCAGAAGTGGAACCGCTCGCCTCCGCTCGCCTGTCGGTGTCGGACTCCTCCTGTCTAGAGAACCTTGTTCTTTTGTTGTCTTTTTATTTGTGGAGACGGGCGCGTCGTCTGGGTCTAGCTTCCTGCTAGATCGATTGCCGCCTCGCGCATATGGTGGACCGGCCCAGTAGTGTTAGTTTCATTCGTTTCTGTAGGTTAATGTTTTTTCCTTTACTTCTTTTATTTACATTTGTATAAATTTCGAAAATACTGTAAAAATATTATATATTTCAAAAAATAATTTACTTAAACATCCATCATGCATTTATTAAATGTCAATGTAGTGTAAAACAATTGTTTGCATAACTTTTTAAAAATGTTCATACTATTCCAAAAAAGAATGTCCGTGACGTTTCAAAATATTCATGCATTTCAAAAAAAATGTTCATGACATTTTTTTAAATGTTCACAAAATATTCGCGTAATTTAAATAAATGTTTCATACCATTTAGAAACATGTTTGTGACATTTAAAAAAAATACTCTCACGGTTCAAAAATATGCTCGTCATATTTTTCAAAATGCAATATATATAAAAAGGTTCACGTAGTTTAAGAAAATGTTTCATACCATTCCAAACATGTATTTGAAAAATGATCAATGTGTAAAAAAAGTTCCACATGCATACAAAAAATGTACAGCTTGTATTGATAAAAAATGTAGAGATGTAATAAAAAACATTAGACACACATAGAAGAAAAAGGAAAACATGCACAAAAGCTACTAAAAGTGGTATAAATCGGTCCATGGAAGCTTCCAAAATTGCTCTACTAGGTCGTCCCACTAAGGCGAGCCGCAACCGAGCACCATAGGCGATGCTACCATACATCTCATCTCGCCTTAGTTGGCGATGGGATACCTTGTTCGCCGTGGATTGTGTGTTCACATGCCCATGGTAGTCCGATTATATATGGAAAGCCAGCCCAAGTTTGTTTGAGGATAAGCACAACTTCAGTCCTTTATTTTGATAATAGAAGCCCAACTTTCGAATATCCAATTCTGAGCCCGGGCTCATCTGCATCTTGTGGACAGTAAATTCAGAAGAAAAAAAGTAGAAAAATTAAAAAGAATCCGATTTTGTTTTGCATGGAAGATATTTTAGTGCGTGAGGTGCATGCCCAATTTCAAAACATTTGGACACCTGAGTAGCTCTCAACCAACAAAACAAAAGCGGGTCCAAACAACGCACAAACAGTAAACTTTTTCACGGACCCCAAATTTCTTTTTTTTTGTTGAGAGCTACTCAGATATTCAAATGTTTTGAAATTTGGCATGGACATCACACACTCAGTCATCTTTCTCCACAAAAGAAATCGGATTTTTTAAATTTATTTTGTATTTTCAACAATTTTTTGTTTACTCCTGGGCTCATCTGAGTCTAGGAGCCAAAACGTCTCATCCCCCAACTTCAGCCTATAGAAAAAATGCCTAATGAAACAAAGACACACTTGTTTTTTTTTACTTTCACTACAAACAGACATTTTAAGTGATGAAACTCCTTGTGACAGAGAAAGAATCGTCACCTAAGATCATTTTCTGTGACTACTACTGTCACAAAGTGATGATTGCCTGGAGCAGCCCCCCTCGGCAACTTACGTGACGGTTTTGGCCAGATTTTACGTGACACATTTGGGCTTCAGTAAGGTATTTGCATGTTCGGTGACAATTTTGAGCGTCATCGATAATGTGGCCGGGTTAGAGAAAGGAAAAGGGAAGAAAATAATGATGTGGGGTTCCTAAACGTGATCTCGGGTTTTCTTTGCCATGACAGAGTTTTGAACATATTAGAGTCAAAATGTTTCGGTTATACCATGAGCTCCTCATATCAAAATCCAGTAATTCTTTTTCACACGTGCTCTCATTGATACAACCAATCATGTATCATCAGTATTTTTAGTTGTTAGTATTTTTCATCAGTATTTTATGTTGTCAACATTTTCAATTCATGTGTCGTCAGTTGTTTCAATTCAAGTTTGAACTACTATAATTTGAATACTTTGTTGGCTTGTAATATTTAAATTAGAACTACTGTTGCATTTAAACATTTGAAGAATTTTTAGCTAACTGAAACTAGATATTCGACTATTTGAGTGTGCGGACTGAAAGAAAATGGGGGCGATGTATGCGGCTAGCTTTCGATGGCCGGCTCCCGCATCAGTGTCCGCGGACTCCCCCTCTCCCCTCGGGGTCCGCGAACGGATGCGGTGTCCAGTTTGGGTCAGCATTGGAGTTGCCCTAAGGCCAGCAGCAGTTTGGGAAACGCTTCACCCCTTTATGTATTCAACATGAGTTGCCGGATGACAAGTCGGGTATAAATTGGGAAAATGATAAATAAATATGTTACACATAGCCAAACATCTGAACTACATTATGGAGTCAGGCATTCTAGAGCTCGGGCTCCACATTGAACTTTTCTTTTGACAAAGTCAAACATCGGATTTTTAAAGTTTCAAATTCTGAAGGAAAATCCACATGTATAGGGATGTATATTACACATGTATATCGTTTCAGGACGAAAAACTTCAGGGCCCATTTGGATTGGGGTTTCCGTAGTTAGTATGAAGGATTTAACTCTTAATTTTTTCTAAGGAAAACCCCTGTTGATCATATGATTGGACCTACCAAATTTCTATGGAATCCATTTCCATGCCCTCCATTTCATAAGAATTCCAACATGAACTTCAACCATATACATGTGTTTTAAAATCATGTCGAATATAAAATTGGTGAGATCTCAATCAGACGCTCTTTCGTATTCCTACTAGGTTTTCATCTTGCAATAGAAAGAAGCCTAGCATGCGAGCTAAAAAGTCGTGGATTTTAGATACTTAGTGGGCAGAAAGTGGGATAAAAAATTATACTGTATAAAAAAGAACACTTGTCATGAGTAGCCAAGAATTGTGTCCAAGCACCGAAGTACCTCAAAT
The DNA here is from genome assembly GCF_002575655.3 of Aegilops tauschii subsp. strangulata. Classification (NCBI taxonomy): domain Eukaryota; kingdom Viridiplantae; phylum Streptophyta; class Magnoliopsida; order Poales; family Poaceae; genus Aegilops; species Aegilops tauschii. The sequence goes on from NC_053039.3 coordinate 476,800,023, forward strand.
CAGCTCATTTTGTGCAGTTGACAGTCGATACGCTATGCTAAATTTGCGCTGGTCTAATTGGTGAACGCAGCCACGCGGTGTCGACGGCGGTGGCGGCGGCGGCTGGTGCGCCATCGAAACGACGGCCTCCGTCCATGCGCCTCCTCACGAGCTCCTCCAACCTGCTCGCCTCCACCTTCTTCTCCCACGTGTTCCACTTGGCAAGCTTGCCGGACCGATTATCCACCGGGAAGGTGTACAGTTCGTCGCCCTCCTCCTCGGCCTCCGGTCCCCTCTTCCTCATGTTCCCGAGTTCGCGCTCCTCCCCCATGGCAAGCGCGCCGGCACGGACATCGTCGGCGTTGTCCTCGTCCACCTCCATATCCTCCTCCGCCCGCTTACGCGGCGGCCCCATGCCCAGATCCTCAGCCCTGAACTCCTGCTGGATCGATCGGGGCGACTGCGGCGGCGATCGGCGGATAGGTCGGAAAGCACGCAAGAGCCTTGTGTGTTTTTTAGGGATCGCCAAGAGCCTTGGTGACTGCGTTCGGTTTCCTACTGTTTGTATTTGTAAGCCCATTGGGTCCGAGTCCGAATCTAGTTGGGCCTATGATAGATATGCCCAGATAAAGATATCGCTGATTGTTTTTCTTTAGTAAAACCCGGCAGGAAAAATAGGCCGAGATAGACACATGAGGGCATTTCCCAGAAACAAAAACACCACACGCAGAATAGTCAACCTGACTTAGCACAAAAAGCACAGCGTCACACGATGTTTACCGAAGATTAGAGTTGCAGAGTTTTCGCACTCGATTAAGTTACCACGATGTGACATGTCTTTCACTGAAAAGACATTCTGACTAACAAGACATAAGGCTAGGTTTGAACTCTTGTTGGTTGGTACAACGGGGACCACGCTTTTTTACTTGTTTCTTTTTTCTTTCTATACGAAATTCACACGATTTCGTTTGTGTTCATGTTGGCGATTTTAGATGTGACCATCCGACTACTGGTCGATTCTTTGCATCTCTATTATTTTTCTATCTATCAAATTTTTATTGTACATAAAAACAAACGGACTTTCTAATTCTGAGCTGCTTGAAATTTTAGTAGAACTTAGTCATACAATAAATCCAATAGTCTAAAGTGTGTGCAAATTTTCCCTTGTAATAAGCTAAATAAATACAAAACCACTTTTTATCTACTCTAGTTATTTTATTTTGAGATTCTCTGTTAAAAAATCTACGTGCTTAAAATTATCTTCAATTTTTAGCTAGGGGCAGCCCCATGCACGTAGTTCCCGCTGAGCTACGTGCACCAGGCTGCCCTCTAGTTAAAATTTCAAAGTATTGTAACCTTGTAGAAAAGGAAAAAAACATATATTTCAGAATCTGACAAATAAACTAAACCGGGAAATTTAGTGAAACAAAAGTTGTACACACTTTGAGTAAAACTTGCACTATCCTTCAGCATGCAAAAACTGTTGTAAAAACCAACGGACTTGCTAAAAAATGTGTTTCAATATTTGCGTATCTTTATCATTTTGTAAAAAAAAAATTATAGTATAATGGGCTAATAGAAATTTCATTGAGATACTGAAAATAAACACCCCAAAAACCAATTGCGCATACTTTTGTCAATTACGAGAATCATGCATTTTCCACTAGATTAACATAGAAGATTGTACCCCATACGATAAGAGAAACTGTTCTAATAGTCAAAATAAAGAGAAATTGTTTTCCATTTGTGAAAAATATATATTTCAATCTTATTAATAATATGTCAACGGTACATCATATACGGAACATCCTCCCCCGCTGTCGACAAGGCCAGCGGAGGAGGTGGAGGCAAAGGTGCGCCGCCATCATGGTCACCCTAGCGGCCATGCTTTGGTTTTTTAGAGTAACTGTTTTTTAAAGAGGAATTTTTTAGAGTAACTGTTATGAAACTGAAAAGTTTAACTTTGCAAAGCAGGCCTATAAATAGGCCGCGCGATACTTCGAAACAGAAGGCAGGTAATCGCCTGAATGAAGCAAAATACGGATAACCCTCGTCGGTAAGCAAAGGCATCACACATATTTTGCGGCACAACTTTCTCCTCCCTCCAGACGCCACCAGAGACCAGACTTACCAGAAGGTCAGCCATCCCGGCAGGCCCCACGCGTCAGCCTCCCGGAAGCGCCACACGCGACCCCAACCGCCGAGAAGCCTCCTGAATCTTCACTTCCTCTCTCGCGCCATCCTCCCTCCCGTCCTGTCCCCTGTCCTCTCCTTAAAACTCTCCGCCCCACGCCAGCTCTCACCGCACCGCCGCACAACCGCACCGGCAAAGAAACCGAGGCGACACGTGCTCTGCTCCGGGACTCCGAACCATCCCATTCGATCCGTGCACCGCCGTAGAGGAGAGGAGAGGAAAGGAAGACCGACCACCGGCGATGTATTTCCGGCCGCCGCCCAAGGGCCCCGAGTGGGGCGGCGACGCGGAGGCCGGGCAGGCGGCGCGGCCGCTGTACCCGATGATGCTGGAGAGCCCGCAGCTGCGCTGGGCCTTCGTCCGCAAGGTGTACACCATCCTCTCCATCCAGATGCTGCTCACCATCGCCGTCGCCTCCGTCGTCGTCTTCGTGCGCCCCGTCGCGCTCTTCTTCGTCTCCTCCCCCGCCGGCTTCGGGCTCTACATCTTCCTCATCATCCTCCCCTTCATCGGTACGTCCCCTTACGCTATCGGATGCGCGCACAGACTCAAATCAATTCTTCGTTGGTATGCTCTGTTTTCTTCGATGAGACTGACGCTCACCGTGTCCGTGTGTTTGGAACCGCAGTGCTGTGTCCTCTGTACTACTACTACCAGCGGCACCCGGTGAACCTGCTGCTGCTGGCGCTCTTCACGGTGGCCATCAGCTTCGCGGTGGGGCTCACCTGCGCCTTCACCAAGGGGGAGGTGATCCTGGAGTCGGCGATCCTGACGGCGGTGGTGGTGGTGAGCCTGACGGCGTACACGTTCTGGGCGGCGAGGCGCGGGCACGACTTCAGCTTCCTGGGCCCGTTCCTGTTCGCGGCGGTGATGATCCTCATGGTGTTCGCGCTCATCCAGGCCTTCTTCCCGCTGGGCCGCATCTCGCTGATGGTCTACGGCGGGCTGGCGGCGCTCGTCTTCTGCGGCTACATCATCTACGACACCGACAACCTCATCAAGCGCTACTCCTACGACGAGTACGTCTGGGCCGCCGTCGCGCTCTACCTCGACGTCATCAACCTCTTCCTCTCCCTGCTCACCCTCTTCAGGGCATCCGATTCCTGAAGTGCCTGCATCTCCCGCCGTAGCGTAGCGTAGCCCCTCCTCCTATCCTACTCTAGTAATCCTTCCCCTGCCGTTACATCACGAATGTGCTTTGCTTGTGTGTGAAACAATTTATTGTAAATTAGTTTTGACTTGTTTTTACATAATTTGGTCTATGTGACTTTGTAGTCTGCCAATATCAAGATTGCTGAATGGAATGAAATTCAGGAGCTGCTGCTGTTAGCTTGGGCTCTGTTTTAGCTGTGCCGCGTCTGCCTCTGGTAAAATGTTCTGCATGTTCTCTTGGCATCCATCGTCTTATCTTGAGGCTTGGGCGAGTTGTCGTCGACGCTAGATGCGGGGTGAGGAAGCCAGGAACAGAATCATGTGCTCCTGCGTTCCTGGGCGTGTGCGCTTGGGCCATCTAGAATACGAGTAGGTGGTACTGGGCGCCCATGACTGGTTCCGATTCTGTCGAGCGAGATCGAACTACCGTGGGGCAAGTTCAGTACCTGGCATGTGTCGTTCGTAAAATACTGTACCAGTAGTATACGTAGCGCCGGCGAACCAACATGGAGGAACAGTGGTATTCGCAGCCCTGGTCTGAAGGAACAGTGGTATTCCCAGCCCACCAGGGCTTAAGTCCTGATGTGCTCGCATTATTTTTTGATTTATTTCAGGATTTCCGGCGATGCGCTTTTAGCGGGAGGATGATGCTTGCATTATTTCTGGATTTATTTCAGGATTTCCGGCAATGCGCTTTCAGTGGGAGGAGATGTTCCCGTCGATGAGGAGGCGCCTACAATGACTTTGTAAATTTCAAGATAACATGCCGTCTCCGTCTCTCGGAGGTGCTCATAAGGGTAGAATGTGCGTGTGTGCGTTCATAGAGATGAGTATAGTGTATATATGAGCACTTGCGTCTGTACGATGTTAAAAAAAGTATACGTAGCGCCCTCGCATAGGGTACTCGTACGATCGTACTTAATGTATAGGGGAGATTGTACTGTATAGTCGTGCGGTTGTGATAATATTGCAGTAGAAGTGAGTAAATTAAATTACACATGAGCTCGCCCCGCCCCCGCCGACTGCCGCTCCGGCACCGGCGGCCACCCCTGCTAAGCTAGGAGGCGTGAGTACCCCCGCTGGCTGCCGCTTCGGTACCGGCGGCCACTGTCGGTTTTATATCCGGCGTATCTCGTAGTAGGGGTTCTAAACTAGGCGTTTTGGAGCGATGGTAACATGGACACAAGGTTTTACCCAGGTTCGGGCTCTCTCGAAGAGATAATACCCTACATCCTGCTTTTGATTGTATTCATATGGGGGATAGTACAGAGTACATGTAATCTACCACGAGATTGTTCTAGTGAATATTAGATTATCTATTGACTAGCCTGGCCTCGGTTTATATAATGCACCAGAGGCCTAGAGTTTAGGAGAGTCCTTGTCTTGGGCGCCAAGTCTTGTGAAATACCCCTTGTATGTGGCATGGGCTGCCCGAACTGGCCCAATAGTGAACGGCCGTGGGGGTCCTCGGCCCGATCCAGCTGGTCGGGAGACGACGTGGTGAGTACCCCCTAATTCAGGACACCGTCAGTAGCCCCTAGAACCGGTCTTCAAGTTGGGGACACTCCTCGATTCTTCCAACTGTTCTTTATCTTCGGTCGTCGGTTTTGAAAACTAGTTCAACAAATCTTCCCAACTTCGATATTGAGGATTGCCGAGCTGCATCCGAAGTGTTCACACGTCGGGCATCCGAGGAGCTCTTTAAGTCTTCGGCCTTTGTCAATGCCTTGTTATTTTTATGCCACACCTCGGGTTTGAAGTTGTTCCCGTGCGGCGGTGTCCACTTGCATCCGACCTCCAACGTCGAACTGCATCCGAGCTCCAAAGTCGGGCTGTATCCGAACTCCAACGCCGGACTGTATCCGAGTTCCAACGCCGGACTGTATCCAAGGTGTCATAGATCACCTTGGCTCGAAAAACTCGAAAGAGTTTAGCCGAACTTAATACCGGAAATGCCCTCTATAGAGCCAGCCACTTGCATCCGAGTTTTATGCCGGGCTGCTTCCGAGGTGACGCACCACATCGGGCTTGGGCTGATTGCTTGCGGATTTTATTTCTGATTGATGCAATTTATTTACTGACGAGATATATAGCCAGTAGCCCTCAAGGCGTGTGTCGGCCTAAAATCCGAGATGCACATTAGAGGAGATAATGATCAGCGGACGGGCCGTTGAGAGAGGGTTTTGAGAAGTCGCCGTAATATATTAGCTTGATGCCGGATAAGTCCCAGTTGGTACCTATTGTTGTCCGAAGATGCGTTTGCCCATAGTTCGGTCAAGCCAAACACTGAGCACTTTGAATTTTCTACATTGAATAGGCAATGCAGTAGCCCCCGAGACACTGATCCGGTGGCAACACCAGATCAAGGGATCGATGTGCCCCTTTAATATTAGTAAATGATAAGCCCGAAGCCCAGTAGCCCCCCGAGCCTTAATGCGGGCACGGGTGGCCGAATTAAGGATCGATATCCAGAGTAAAATCACAAATTATGTGTAATGATTCTATGTATCCAAGTACTCTACATCATTAATGCCCGGATCCGCATTGTACAAAACTTTGTTGACCAACCATTGGCTTCAACCTCCTCGGCCAGTAGCCGGGGAGTGTTTGTCCTACTTTATAAGGAAAAAAATTACGTCAAACAAGGCAACCCGGTCCTATGGTTTTATAAACAAAGTTATGTGGAGAGATATGCTATAATGCTATTAAACGTAAGAAACATCTTCCAAAGAAAATAGTCCCACTATCGGTTCCTTTCTTTGGGTGTCATACTGATCATGATCATGAAACCTCACCTCCGATCAATGTGGTAGGAAAATACTGAGGATTTAGTTTGGGGACAGTGCCCGAACTATGTGGTCTTTAGCGAACCTGAATTTTAACTTCCATCATTGCCGACCAATTATATCCTTTAAGATAGCTAGCTTTCGGCTTCACCCAGTCTGAGGTACGAACCCGGATGACCCGGTAGTAACAATCACAGAGGTGCTCCCTTTATCGCCTAGCCAAACAATCGGGAACGTAGGGGTAAGCACAGGAGCCAGGCAACCCAACTTGGCCAAAATCTTAAGTCAAATTGATGCATACTTATGGCTTTATAATGGTAATTACGGAAGGCGGCGCTTGTATATTGAATACGAACACTGATGATATATGTTTATTTTGACTCCATTGCGACCGTTTATCATTTGAAAGTGACCCATCGTCGGCTTCTACCCCTTTCTAGATGCTACACAGGGTGTTTCCACTGTAACAAGACAACCCTTAGCCGACGTCTCGGTGCCCAGAGGCGGTTGCGTTAGTGGAAACGAGGTAATCAGATATGCAGGCTTTATAACTTTCACTTAGTCATAGGAGGTTAAAGTTGGGAGGCCAATTACTAGCCCACGATTAGTGTTCGGCGTCAGCCGAAGTCAAGCCGTTAACACTTCGGCCAATGTTATGAACGGCCTGTCGCTTAACACGGGGTGACCTCCATCGATATTATAGTTTAACACAGTCATCGGATCGCTGACCAGTTTACTCTTATTGTGACATTCAGTTTTCGGCTTTCTCCACTAAGGTGCTTAACCATGCGAGCTGGAAGCACAATCGTAGTGGTTCTCCCTTTGTACACCTAGCCGAACAAAGCGGAACGTAGGAGGCAAGCACAGGAGCCGGGCAACCCAACTATTGACCGAAGACACAATTCAAAACCGATGCATATAAAGCAATGCCCGAGAACGCTTTGTCGAGGACTCTATGGGGTACCTTGGTTTTGGTGGGTTCAGTTGTAGTCTCAGCCCCCCGTTAATATTGCCAATGCTTTAAAGGCGTTTGGCGTTGCACTGCTCGGGAACTAGTCCCGATGTGGCGTGTGTTTGTCAATGCCGCGGTGTAGTTTGGCGGGAAAGATGCCGAGCTGTGGGTCGAAAAAGATCTCCCAAGCTGAATTATTATGCAGGGCACCTCGGTCATGAGGATGTCCCGCTTCCTGAAAGGAAAACATACAAATAGCTAAAAAGTTTCATAAGCTCGACAAGTCAAAAACTTATGTAAAAGCTTGACGTCCAAACCAAATCAAGTCATTTGGTGCCAATCCGAAAATTGGTCTTAAAAATTTTTTGTGCTTCTGTCACGCATTAATATGACACATCCGATCTCAAGACTTCAAGCGGGTCAGCCTACGGCTGCAACCTGCTATCCCGAAGGCGGAGTAATTCTCTTTATGCCAGTTTAGCGAACTAAACTCGAGCGGCTTTGAGAGAGAAACTAGGCTCCCCGGTTGTTGACCACACACTCGCGTCAAAAAAGGAGTGATAGAAACAGACTTTGCAACGACTAAGAAGAAAACTTTTACTAAAAATGGCTCATGTAAATTTTAAGAGCCCCCAGTTAACATGGTTAAGGAAGTGTTTTTAACAAATAAAGTTTTTAACAAACTAAGTTTTTGTTTAACATAAATATAAAGTTTGGTCGAACCGAACGAATTAAAAAAAATTGAGCATTAAAGCGACTTAGCTGGTTAATGTGCTCGGTGTCGATGCATGGCCCGAGCTTACGGCGGGACGAGGTCCCAGCCCTCAAGCCGGCCCCGAGGGGGCGGAGCGAAGAGCTCGGCACTCCGAAGTGGCGACATAGCACGGCCAATGTGGCAAGGTGGAACCCTCAGTCCGGGCGAGGCGACGGAGCATGCCGACAGTGTGACGCTAAAGTCCTCGGCGTGGGTTAATGAAGTGATGACGAAGCCCCGGTCTGGCCGAGGTGACATGGTATGTCAGTACGCTGAGGTGACAGCGCCGCCCGACCCAGATCATTTACCTGTGCACAGAAAATAGTGCAAGTCAGAGATAATAGTAATAATAATAATAAATTTAAAAATTGTTGCATAATTAATAATTTATACAAAGTGAATAATTAAAGAAATATGGCCCGTGCGCCGAACACCTGACGAGGTAGAGCCCTCTCGATGAGGCCGAAGTGCCCGAGGCAACCGAACATTACGGTATGGCAATTCGACCAACAAGGTGATCGCGCGAGCCGATTTATGTCGATTGGGACGACGACGTCGGCTTGCTGAAGTGACCGCGTGACGCAGTCGAAGTCAATTACCTACACATATGAAGGAAATATGCCCTAGAGGCAATAATAAAGTTATTATTTATTTCCTTATTTCATGATAAATGTTTATTATTTATGCTAGATTTGTATTAGCCGGAAACTTGATACATGTGTGAATACATAGACAAAAAGGGTGTCACTAGTATGCCTCTACTTGACTAGCTCGCTGAATCAAAGATGGTTAAGTTTCCTAGCCATAGGCATGAGTTGTCATTTGATTAACGAGATCACATCATTAGAGAATGATGTGATTGACTTGACCCATTCCGTTAGCTTAGCACTTGATCGTTTAGTATGTTGCTATTGCTTTCTTCATGACTTATACATGTTCCTATGACTATGAGATTATGCAACTCCCGAATACCGGAGGAATACTTTGTGTGCTACCAAACGTAACAACGTAACTGGGTGATTATAAAGGTGCTCTACAGGTGTCTCCGATGGTGTTTGTTGAGTTGGCATAGATCAAGATTAGGATTTGTCACTCCGATTGTCGGAGAGGTATCTCTGGGCCCTCTCGGTAATGCACATCACTATAAGCCTTGCAAGCATTGTGACTAATGAGTTAGTTGCGGGATTATGCATTACGGAACGAGTAAAGAGACTTGTCGGTAACGAGATTGAACTAGGTATTGAGATACCGATGATCGAATCTCGGGCAAGTAACATATCGATGACAAAGGGAACAACGTATGTTGTTATGCAGTTTGACCGATAAAGATATTCGTAGAATATGTGGGAGCCAATTTGAGCATCCAGGTTCCACTATTGGTTATCAGCCGGAGACGTGTCTCGGTCATGTCTACATAGTTCTCGAACCCGTAGGGTCCGCACACTTAAAGTTCGGTGACGATCGGTATTATTAGTTTTTTGTGTTTTGATGTACCGAAGGTAGTTCGGAGTCCCGGATATGATCACGGACATGACGAGGAGTCTCAAAATGGTCGAGACGTAAAGATCGATATAGTGGACCACTATATTCGGACACCGGAAGTGTTCCGGGTGGTTTCGGAGAAAACCGGAGTGCCGGAGGGTTACCGGAACCCCCCGGGAGAAATAGTGGGCCTTATGGGCCTTAGTGGAGAGAGAGAGGGCTGGCCTAGGGTAGGCCGCGCGCCCCTCCCCCTCTGGTCCGAATTGGACTAGGAGAGGGGGGCGGCGCCCCCCTTTCCTTCTCCCTCTCCCCCTTCCTTTCCCCCTCCTAGTAGGAGTAGGAAAGAGGGGAGTCCTACTCCTACTAGGAGGAGGACTCCTCCTCCTGGCGCGCCCTACACGGGTCGGCCGGCCTCCCCCCTGCTCCTTTATATACTGGGGCAGGGGGCACCTCTAGAGACACAAGTTAATCTGTTGATCTCTCCCTGCCGTGTGCGGTGCCCCCCTCCACCATAATCCACCTCGATCATATCGTAGCGGTGCTTAGGCGAAGCCCTGCGTCGGTAGCATCATCATCACCATCATCACGCCGTCATGCTGACGAAACTCTCTGGCGAAGCTTTGCTGGATCGGAGCTCGCAGGACGTCATCGAGCTGAACGTGTGCTGAACTCGGAGGTGCCGTGCGTTCGGTACTTGGATCGGTCAGATCGTGAAGACGTACGACTACATCAACCGTGTTGTGCTAATGCTTCCGCTTTCGGTCTACGAGGGTACGTGGACACACTCTCCCCTCTCGTTGCTATGCATCACCATGATCCTGTGTGTGCGTAAGAATTTTTTTGAAATTACTACATTCCCCAACGATGGTATCAGAGCCAGGTTTATGCGTAGATGTTATATGCCCGAGTAGAACACAAGTGAGTTGTGGGTGATACAAGTCATACTGCTTACCAGCATGTCATCCTGCTTACCAGCATGTCATACTTTGGTTCGGCGGTATTGTTGGATGAAGTGTCCCGGACCGACATTACGCGTACGCTTATGCGAGACTGGTTCTACCGACGTGCTTTGCACATAGGTGGCTGGCGGGTGTCAGTTTCTCCAACTTTAGTTGAACCGAGTGTGGCTACGCCCGGTCCTTGAGAAGGTTAAAACAGCACTAACTTGACGAACTATCGTTGTGGTTTTGATGCGTAGGGAAGAACGGTTCTTGCTCAGCCCGTAGCAGCCACGTAAAACTTGCAACAACAAAGTAGAGGACGTCTAACTTGTTTTTGCAGGGCATGTTGTGATGTGATATGGTCAAGGCATGATGCTATATTTTATTGTATGAGATGATCATGTTTTGTAACAGAGTTATCGGCAACTGGCAGGAGCCTTATGGTTGTCTCTTTATTGCATAAGATGCAAGTGCCATGTAATTGCTTTACTTTATCGCTATACGATAGCAATAGTTGCAAAAGCAATAGCTGGTGAGACGACCATGTGACGACACGTTGATAAAAGATCAAGATGATGGAGATCATGGTGTCATGCCGGTAACAATGAAGATCATGACAGTACTTTGGAGATGGAGATCAAAAGACAAGATGATGATCGCCATATCATGTCACATATTTTGATTGCATGTGATGTTTATCTTTTATACATCTTATTTTGCTTAGTTGGACGGTAGCTTTATAAGATGATCTCTCACTAAATTTCAAGGTAAAAGTGTTCTCCCTGAGTATGCACCGTTGCCAAAGTTCGTCATGCCGAGACACCACGTGATGATCGGGTGTGATAAGCTCAACGTTCATCTACAACGGGTGTACGACAGTTTTGCAAATGCAGAATACTCGGGTTAAACTTGACGATCCTAGCATATGCAGATATGGCCTCGGAACACTGAGACCGAAAGGTCGAGCATGAATCATATAGTAGATATGATCAACATAGTTATGTTCACCATTGAAAACTACTCCATCTCACGTGGTGATCGGTTATGGTTTAGTTGATATGGATCATGTGATCACTTAGATAATTAGAGGGATGTCTATCTAAGTGGGAGTTCTTAAGTAATATGATTAATTGAACTTTAATTTATCATGAACTTAGTCCTGATAGTATTTTGCAAATAATGTTGTAGATCAATAGCTCGCGTTGTTACTTCCCTATGTTTTATATATGTTCCTAGAGAAAACTAAGTTGAAAGATGATAGTAGCAATGATGCGGACTGGGTCCGTGATCTGAGGTTTATCCTCATTGTTGCATAGAAGAATTATGTCCTTGATGCACCGCTAGGTGAAAGACCTATTGCAGGAGCAGATGCGGATGTTATGAACGTTTGGCTAGCTCAATATGATGACTACTTGATAGTTTAGTGCACCATGCTTAACAGCTTAGAATCTGGACTTCAAAGACGTTTTGAACGTCATGGACCATAGATGTTCCAGGAGTTGAAGTTAATATTTCAAGCAAATACCCGAGTTGAGAGATATGAAGTCTCCAACAAGTTCTATAGCTAAAAGATGGAGGAGAATAGCTCAAGCAGTGAGCATGTGCTTAGATTGTCTGGGTACTACAATCACTTGAATCAAGTGGGAGTTAATCTTCCAGATAAAATAGTGATTGACAGAACTTTCTAGTCACCATCACCAAGTTAGTAGAACTTCGTGATGAACTATAGTATGCAAGGGATGACGAAAACGATTCCCGAGCTTTTCATGATGATGAAATCGATGAATGTAGAAATCAAGAAAGAGCATCAAGTGTTGATGATTAACAAGACCACTAGTTTCAAGAAAAGGGCAAAGGGAAAGAAAGGGAACTTCATGTAGAATGGCAAGCAAGTTGTCACTTCCGTGAAGAAGCCCAAAGCTAGACTAAAGCCTGAAACTGAGTGCTTCTACTGCAAAGGAAATGGTCACTGAAAGCGGAAATGCATTGAATATTTGGTGGATAAGAAGGATGGCAAAGTGAACAAGGTTATATTTGATATACAGGTTATTGATGTTTACCTTACTAGTGTTTATAGTAGCTCCCGGGTATTTGATACTTGTTCGGTTGCTAAAAATTAGTAACTCAAAACAGGAGTTACAAAATAAACAGAGACTAGTTGAGGGTGAAGTGACGATGTGTGTTGGAAGTGGTTCCAAGATTGATATGATCATCATCGCACACTCCCTATACTTTCTGGATTAGTGATAAACCTAAATAAATGTTATTTGGCGTTTGCGTTGAGCATGAATATGATTTGATCATGTTTATTGCAATAAGGTTATTCATTTAAAGTCAGAGAATAATTGTTGTTCTGTTTACATGAATAAAACCTTTGATGGTCATACACCCAATGAAAATAGTTTGTTGGATCTCGATCGTAGTGATACACATATTCATAATATTGAAGCCAAAAGATGCAAAGTTAATAATGATGGTGCAACTTATTTGTGGCACTGCCGTTTAGGTCATATTGGTGTAAAGCGCATGAAGAAAATCCATGCTGATGGGCTTTTGGAATCACTTGATTATGAATCAGTTGATGCTTGCGAACCATGCCTCATGGGCAAGATGACTAAGACTCCGTTCTCCGGAACAATGGAGCGAGCTACTGACTTATTGGAAATAATACATACCGATGTATGCAGTCCGATGAGTGTTGAGGCTCGCGGCAGGGTATCGTTATTTCCTGACCTTCACAGATGATTTGAGCAGATATGGGTATATCTACTTAATGAAACCGAAAGAGTTGAAAAGTTCAAAGAATTTCAGAGTGAAGTGGAGAATCATTGTAACAAGAAAATAAAGTTTTTCTGCGATTTGATCGCGGAGACGAATATTTGAGTTACGAGTTTGGCCTTCAATTAAAACAATGTGTAATAGTTTAACAAACTCATGCCACCTGGAACACCACAGCATAATGGTGTGTCCGAACGTCATAACCGTTCTTTATTGGATATAGTGCAATCTATGATGTCTCTTACCGATTTACCACTATCGTTTTGGGGTTATGCATTAGAGATAGCTGCATTCACGTTAAATAGGGCACCGTCTAATCCGTTGAGACGACACCGTATGAACTATGGTTTAGCAAGAAACCTAAGCTGTCGTTTCTTGAAGTTTTGGGTTGCGATGCTTATGTGAAAAAGTTTCATCCTGATAAGCTCAAACCCAAATCGGAGAAATGTGTCTTCATAGTATACCCAAAGGAGACAGTTGGGTACACCTTCTATCACAGATCCGAAGGCAAGACATTAGTTGCTAAGAATGGATCCTTTCTAGAGAAGGAGTTTCTCTCGAAAGAAGTGAGTGGGAGGAAAGTAGAACTTGATGAGGTAACTGTACCTGCTCCCTTATTGGAAAGTAGTTCATCACATAAATCTGTTCCTATGACTCCTACACCAATTAGTGAGGAAGCTAATGATGATGATCATGTAACTTCAGATCAAGTTACTACCAAACCTCGTAGGTCAACCAGGGTGAGATCCGCACCAGAGTGGTATGGTAATCCTATTCTGGAGGACATGTTACTTGACCATGATGAACCTATGAACTATGAGGAAGCGATGATGAGCCCAGATTCCGCAAAATGGCTTGAGGCCATGAAATATGAGATTGGATCCATGTATGAGAACAAAGTGTGGACTTTGGTTGACTTGCCCGATGATCGGCAAGCCATAGAAAATAAATGGATCTTCAAGAGGAAGACGGACGCTGATAGTAGTGTTACTATCTACGAAGCTAGACTTGTCGAAAAAGGTTTTGACAAAGTTCAAGGTGTTGACTACGATGAGATTTTCTCACTCGTAGCGATGCTTAAGTCTGTCCGAATCATGTTAGCAAATTGCCACATTTTATGAAATCTGGCAAATGGATGTCAAAACTACATTCCTTAATGTTGTATATGATGCAACCAGAAGGTTTTGTCGATCCTAAAGGTGCTAACAAAATGTGCAAGCTCCAGCGATCCATCTATGGACTGGTGCAAGCATCTCGGAGTTGGAATATATGCTTTGATGAGTTGATCAAAGCATATAGTTTTATACAGACTTGTGGTGAAGCCTGTATTTACAAGAAAGTGAGTGGGAGCACTACAGCATTTCTGATAAACATATGTGAATGACATATTGTTGATCGAAAATAATGTAGAATTTTCTGGAAAGCATAAAGGAGTATTTGAAAGGAGTTTTTCAAATAAAGACCTCGGTGAAGCTGCTTACATATTGAGCATCAAGATCTATAGAGATAGATCAAGACGGTTGATAAGTTTTTTCATTGAGTGCATACCTTGACAAGATTTTGAAGTAGTTCAAAATGGAACAGCCAAAGAAAGAGTTCTTGCCTGTGTTACAAGGTGTGAAATTGAGTAAGACTCAAAGCCCGACCACGGCAGAAGATAGAAAGAGAATGAAAGTCATTCCCTATGCCTCAATCATAGGTTCTATAAAGTATGCCATGCTGTGTACCAGATCTATTGTATACCCTACACTGCGGTTAGCAAGGGAGTACAATAGTGATCTAGGAGTAGATCACTAGACAGCGGTCAAAATTATCCTTAGTGGAATAAGGATATGTTTCTCGATTATAGAGGTGACAAAATGTTCGTCGTAAAGGGTTACGTCGATGCAAGTTTTGACACTGATCCAGATGACTCTAAGTCTCAATCTGGATACATATTGAAAGTGGGAGCAATTAGATAGAGTAGCTCCGTGCAGAGCATTGTTGACATAGAAATTTGCAAAATACATACGGATCTGAATGTGGCAGACCCGTTGACTAAACTTCTCTCACAAGCAAAACATGATCACACCTTAGTACTCTTTGGGTGTTAATCACATAGCGATGTGAACTAAATTATTGACTCTAGTAAACCCTTTGGGTGTTGGCCACATGACGATGTGAACTATGGGTGTTAATCACATGGTAATGTGAACTATTGGTGTTAAATCACATGGCGATGTGAACTAGATTATTGACTCTAGTGCAAGTGGGAGACTGAAGGAAATATGCCCTAGAGGCAATAATAAAGTTATTATTTATTTCCTTATTTCATGATAAATGTTTATTATTCATGCTAGAATTGTATTAACCGGAAACTTGATACATGTGTGAATACATAGACAAAAAGAGTGTCACTAGTATGCCTCTACTTGACTAGCTCGTTGAATAAAAGATGGTTAAGTTTCCTAGCCATAGACACGAGTTGTCATCTGATTAACGGGATCACATCATTAGAGAATGATGTGATTGACTTGACCCATTCCGTTAGCTTAGCACTTGATCGTTTAGTATGTTGCTATTGCTTTCTTCATGACTTATACATGTTCCTATGACTATGAGATTATGCAACTCCCGAATACCGGAGGAATACTTTGTGTGCTACCAAACGTCACGACGTAATTGGGAGATTATAAAGGTGCTCTACAGATGTCTCCGATGGTGTTTGTTGAGTTGGCATAGATCGAGATTAGGATTTGTCACTCCGATTGTCAGAGAGGTATCTCTGGGCCCTCTCGGTAATGCACATCACTATAAGCCTTGCAAGCATTGTGACTAATGAGTTAGTTGCGGGATGATGCATTATGAAACGAGTAAAAAGACTTGCCGGTAACGATATTGAACTAGGTATTGAGATACCGACGATCGAATCTTGGGCAAGTAACATACCGATGACAAAGGGAACAACGTATGTTGTTATGCGGCTTGACCGATAAAGATCTTCGTAGAATATATGGGAGCCAATATGAGCATCCAGGTTCCGCTATTGGTTATTGGCTGGAGACGTGTATCGGTCATGTCTACATAGTTCTCGAACCCGTAGGGTCCGCACGCTTAAAGTTCGGTGACGATCGGTATTATGAGTTTTTTGTGTTTTGATGTACCGAATGTAGTTCGGAGTCTCGGATATAATCACGGACATGACGAGGAGTATCGAAATGGTCGAGACATAAAGATCGATATATTGGACGACTATATTCAGACACCGGAAGTGTTCCGCGTGGTTTCGGAGAAAATCGGAGTGCCGGAGGGTTACCGGAACCCCCCGGGAGAAATAGTGGGCCTTATGGGCCTTAGTGGAGAGAGAGGTCTGGCCTAGGGCAGGCCGCGCGCCCCTCCCCCTCTGGTCCAAATTTGACTAGGAGAGGGGGGCGGCGCCCCCCTTTCCTTCTCCCTCTCCCCCTTCCTTTCCCCCTCATAGTAGGAGTAGGAAAGAGGGGAGTCCTACTCCTACTAGGAGGAGGACTTCTCCTCCTGGCGCGCCCTACAGGGGCCGGCCGGCCTCCCCCCTTGCTCCTTTATATACGGGGGTAGGGGGCACCTCTAGACACACAAGTTAATCTGTTGATCTCTCCCAGCCGTGTGCGGTGCCCCCTCCACCGTAATCCACCTCGATCATATCGTAGCGGTGCTTAGGCGAAGCCTTGCGTCGGTAGCATCATCATCACCGTCATCACGCCGTCGTGCTGACGAAACTCTCCGGCGAAGCTTTGCTGGATCGAAGCTCGCAGGACGTCATCGAGCTGAACGTGTGCCGAACTCAGAGGTGCCGTGCGTTCGGTACTTGGATCGGTCGGATCGTGAAGACGTACAACTACATCAACCGCGTTGTGCTAACGCTTCCGCTTTCGGTCTACGAGGGTACGTGGACACACTCTCCCCTCTCGTTGCTATGCATCACCATGATCCTGTGTGTGCGTAGGAAATTTTTCGAAATTACTACGTTCCCCAACAGATAAAATAGTGCGGTCCAAAAATAATAATATAAATATATAAAATCCTTGCATGATTGCTTTACGCAAAAATAATTTATTTAAAGAGATATGGCCTGGCACAAGGACGATGTCGACACAGGGCATTTGGCACGACGAGGTCATAAAATCCAAATTCGCAGATTCGCCCGAGATACGGACACGATGCGCGCGGGACAACGACGACATATGGGATCACCCTAAAAAGACGGCCTCAATGTAGACCAGACTGCAAAACCTAGAGTACCAAAAATCAATGACGAGCAAAAAATACTCTTTGAAATATTATTAATATGCACAACACGAATAACTAAAACAATTGCACATGTCGACTTATCCGATGATGTCGAAACTAATAACAGATGAGATGATTATGGACGAGGGACGTCCTAGCCGGAGTGCAACAAGACTACGTCGGGCCGGCCAATATACGGAACTACTAATCTGAATGCGAAGGTCGGTTTGATATAGGTTCTGACGCGTACGTCGGCTGGCAGTACAAGCGTCGGTAAAGTATCTCTGCAAAAAATAATGCAGTACAAAGAACAGAAAATATTCTGTGTGTAATAATTCCGCGTGATAAACGAATGGTTAGGAAAAATAAAACCTAAGATTATCCTGCGTCCAAACAGCAGATTTTTATGCATCATGTAGCAGTTGAAGATCGATGTAGGATCGACAGCTTCTTGTACGCGAGCCGAATCAATTAAGCCAGGTTTACCTCCGCGACAAGTTGCTACTCCAATTGATGTAAAAGAGCAAAAATCAAATACATTAGATTCGGTTGTCACGTGGTCAAGCAAGATGCATTATTCATTGATTAAGCCTCAAAAATCATGCGTGTACTTGGACTAGTAGTACTACTAGTTAACATATCAATTCACTTTCCTGATCATGTGAAGTGGAAGTAGGACGTCCACCCAACCCTGTCGCGCCTGCTTCTGGGTGATGGTGTCCTGGACTAGGGGGTACTCACCACGTCGTCTCCCGACCAGCTAGATCGGGCCGAGGACCCCCATGGCGGTTCACTCATGGGCCACTTCGGGCAGCCCATGCCGCACACGAGGAAGATTTCACAAGACTTGGTGATTAAGACAAGGACTCATCTCCACCAACGTATTCGACTAGGACTCTTGTTATCCTAAGCCTCTGGTACATTATATAAGCCAGGGCCAGGCTAGTCGATAGATCATGATGACATTATTCACCAGACCCTTAGGTTTTAGACCACAACATATGATCTCGAGGTAGATCAACTCTGTAATCATACACATCGAATATAATCAAGCAGGAGTAGGGTTTTACCTCTTAGAGAGGGCCCGAACCTGGGTAAACACCATGTCCCTCGTCTCCTGTTACCCATCGATCCTAAGACACACAGCTCGGGACCCCCTACCCGAGATCTGCCGGTTTTGACACCGACAATGGTTCTTTCATTGAGAGTTTCGCTGTGAGATCGACGAAGGATCAATGGCCAGCCTGCAGATCAACTGCGACATCGGCATCTTCGTCGCCGGCTCGACCGGTCACCTTGGCTCGACCGAGGATTGCGCTACACGTCAGATCATCATGTTTGCACGAGAGCGTTCATCAACATCAACTCTAATCTCTATCAAGATCATGGATGAATCATTCATGGAGCTCGGGGGCTCAACGTTAGCGTTGCCCTTGAGCGACCGTGCTGTTTTCTGGACAACGAATTTGTATCCACCGTCACCGCTTCCTCGTGCATCACTTTGACGATTGCTTCAGTGGAATTGTGCGGAATTGAGTCTACAACAACCATGCAAAATTTTGTCGCGTTCCGACGGAGGAATCTCCGGCGATCTACGATATACCGGAGCCGTGTCAAATCTGGATGGGAATCAGGACGAGTTTAGGGCGTGGTCTCCAGAGCCGAGCTCGGAGGTCCTTTCGAATATCCAACCATTCATCTTCTGCGGGATTCCCATATCCACCACCCCTCAAAATTTCAGCTCGATCCGATCGCTCAAACGACGGGAACCTTCCCATGAGTGGGCCAATTTTCAAATCTATTTTCTGCGTGAATACGAATCCGACCCGAGTTCATGCTTCTTCATGACGAGATATTGGACAACCTTTTTGAATGAATTTCTTTCTAGGGTATTGTGCATTGTTCATAAACACGTGCCATAAAATTTTAAGCCTTCCCTGAGGTATTCTTCACCATCACGCCGGTGTCAAACCAGTCCGGCAACATTGCTCCACAGCTGCCAACCTGCGCTAGACACGTCGTCGCTTTGTTGAGCCGAGCTCAACTTCTTTGGATCATCATCTCGGCAACCCGAACAATAGTTCGGCATCGCGAAGGATAAATCATCACCAACATCGCTGCCCCACGGATTACACGGAGCGGGCACACCGGCATCATCGCACGGTCACTTCATCAAGCCGACATTGACCGCGTCACAAGTCATGACATGTGTTTGCATGGCCACACTGTTGCTTCTTCAAGCCGATGTCCATCACGCCGAACTGCTTCAACACCTCGGCTGACATGGCAGTTGCAACATCTCCTTACCGACCCGCTCCGTCACCTCGACTAGACCGGGGGCTTCGCCATCTCTTCATCAACCTACTTCGGAGACTTCGGCGTCACCAGCCGACCAGCTTCGTCACGTTAGCTGGACCGGGGGCTTTGCCTCGGCGAGCCAACCTTTGCCAGCATCGCCATGCCGTCGCTTCATTGCCCATCAGGCAATGGGTGTGCGGATCGAGTCCCAATTTTGGGAGTAACCTTTCTTTAGATTGCTATAACAGATAAACCAGGTGCTATTAATCCTAGTAATTTTTTCTTGCTTGGATTTACTTTTTCCGAGGAATTATTACTCGGGTTTGTTCCATCATCTATACACAGGTCTGTCAAATGATGGCCCCATTAACGATGGTTGCGTGATGGTTCGGTCAGTTTCCCGTCTGCAGTTCAGTGAACGCCTCATCGGGGACTCGGACCGCCCTGTGAATACAGGCTTTGTCACGCTAGCGCCCTGCACTGACATTGGCTTCGACACCAGGCCACATCTCTTTAAATAAATATTTTGCGTAAATTAATTATGTAAGGTTTTTTCTATATTTATATTATTATTTTTTGGACTGCACTATTTTACATGTGTAGCCAATCGACTTCGACTGCGTCACACAGTCACTTAGGCAAGCCGACACCGTCGTCCCAATCAACGTAAATCGGCTCGTGATCACCTTGTTGGTCGAATTGCCATACCGACAAGTTCGGTTGCCTCGGGGACTTCGGCATCGCTGGGAGAGCTCTACCTCATCGAGTGTTCGACACACGGGCCATATTTCTTTTATTGCTCACTTTGTATAAATTATTTATTATGCTACGAATTTTTCTTATTTTATTATTATTACTATTATCTCCGGCTTGCACTATTTTCTGTGCACAGGTAAATGATCTGAGTTGGGCAGCGCTGTCACCTCGGCGTACCGACATACCACGTCACCTCGACTGGACCGAGGGCTTCGTCATCACTTCATCAACCCACCCCGGGAACTTCAGCGTCATACTGTCGGCCTGCTCCGTCGCCTCAGACGGACTGGGGTTTCCACCTCGCCACATTGGTCGTGCTATGTCGCCACTTTGGAGTGCCGAGCTCTTTGCTCTGCCACCTCGGGATTGGCTTGGGGGCTGAGATCTCGTCCCGCCGTAAGCTTCGGCCGCGGTTCGACACCAAGCACATTAACCAGCTAAGTCGCTCCCATGCTCGTTTTTTTAATTCTTGTTCAGTTCGACCAAACATTATATTTGTGTTAAAAACTTAGTTTTTCAACAAACGCTGTTTGTTAAAAACACTTCCTTTACCCAAGTTAACTGGGGGCTCTTAAATATGTACGAGTCGTTCTATAATAATTGTTTTCTTCTTAGTCGTTGCAAAGTCTTTTTCCGTTGCTCCTTTCTCGACTCGAGTGTATGGTCAATAGCCGGGTAGCCTAGTTTCTCTTTAAAGCCGCTCGAATTTAGTTCGGTCTGGTATATTGGCCTCTGAGAAGCACTCTGCCTTCGGGATATGGAGGTTGAAGCCGAAGGCTGACCTACTTGAAGTTTACAGATCGAATGTGTCATATTAAAGTACGACATAAGCACAAAAAATTTAAAACCAATTTTCGGATTGGCACCAAATGACTTGATTTAGTTCGGACGTTAAGCTTTTACATAAGTTTTTTGGCTTTTCGAACTTATGGCATTTTTAAACTATTTGTGTGTCTCCAGCATAAGTCTCGCAGTACAACGTCAGACACCTTTAAAGCTTCGGCAATATCAAAGAGGGGCTACGGCTAGAGCCGAACCCACCAAAAGCCAAGGTATTCCATGGACTCCTCGGCAAAACATTCTCCGATACTGCTTTATATGCATCAGTTTCGAATTGTGCCTTTGGTCAATAGTTGGGTTGCCCGGCTCCTGTGCTTGCCTCCTACGTTCTGATTTTTTCGGCTAGGTGTGCGAAGGGAGAACCACTGCGATTGTGCTTCCAGCTCGCATGGTTAAAGGGCCTCAGTGGAGAAAGCCGAAAACTGACTGTCACAATAAGCGCAAACTGGTCAGCGATCCGACGACTGTGTTAAACTATAAGATCGATAGAGGTCACCCCGTGTTAAATGATGGGCCGTTCATAACATTGGCCAAAGTGTTTACGGCTTGACCTCGGCTGTCGCCGAACACTAACCGTGGGCTAGTAATGGCCTCCCAACTTTAAGCTCCTATAACTAAGTGAAAGTTATAAAGCCCGCATATCTGATTGCCTCGTTTCTGCTAACACAACCGCCTTCGGGCACCGAGACGCCGGCTAAGGGTTGTTTTGTTATTGCGGAAACACCCTGCGGAGCATCTACAAAGGGGTGGAAGCCGACGATGGGCCACTTTCAAATGATAAACGGTCGCAACAGAGTCAAATTTAACATATATCATCAGTGTTTGTATTCATTATACATCCACTGCCTTCCGTAATTATTGTTATAAAGCCATAAATATGCATCAATCTGACTTAAGATTTTGGCCAAGCTGGGTTGCCTGGCTCCTGTGCTTGCCCCTACGTTCCCGATCGTTCGGCTAGGCGGTAAAGGGAGCACCTCTGTGATTGTTACTACCAGTTCATCCGAGTTAGTACCTCATACAGGGTGAAGCCAAAAGCTAGCCATCTTAAAGGATATAATTGGTCGGGAACGACGGAAGTGAAAATTTAGGTCCGCTAAAGACCACATAGTTCGGGAACTTTCCCCAAACTAAATCCTCAATATTTTTCTCCCGCATTGATCGGAGGTGAGGTTTCATGATCATGGTTGGCATGACAACTCAAGAAAGGAACCGATAGCGGGAATATTTTCTTTGGAACATGTTCCTTATGTTAAATAGTAATATAACATTCTCTCCGCATACCTTTGTTTATAAAACCATATGGCCGGATTGCCTTGTTTGTCGTAAATCTTTGCCCTCATCAAGGCTTTACAAATTGGGACAAACACTCCCCGGCTACTGCCGAGGAGGTTGAAGCCGATGGTCGGTCAACAAAGTTTTGCATAATGCGGATCCGAGCATTAATGATGTGAAGTACTTGGATACATGGAATCATTACACTTAAATTGTGATTTTATCCGAATATCGATCCGTAATTTGGCCACTCATGCCCACATTAAGGCTCGGGGGCTATTGGGCTTTGGGCTTATCATTTACTAATATTAAAGGGGCACATCGATCCCATGATCTAGTGTTGCCACCCGATCAGTGTCTCGGGGGCTACTTCATTGCCTATTCAATGCAGAAAATTCAAAAGTGCTCAGTGTTCGGCTTGATCAAACTATGGGAAAAAGCGTCTTCGGACAACAATAGGTACCATCTGGACCTATCCGGCATCAAGCTAATATATCACGACAACTTCTCAAGACCCTCTCTCAAGAGCCCGTTCGTCGATCACTATTTCCCCTAATATATTACACCGCGTTTCTATTCCTAAGTATGCTGCTGAGCTGGGAATTGATCCTCATGCCGAGCTCGCGAATCGACCTGAGTCTCAGGGGCTAATAGGATCAGCGGTTTGATTTTATCCTTCAGGTGCATGCCGGATATTAGGCTGGCATACACCTTGGGGGCTACTGGCTATACATCTCGGCAGAGAATACGTTGCACAAATCAGAATTAAATTCATAAAAATCATCCCATGGCCGAGGTAGTGCACCACTATGGATACAGTCCGGCGTTGGTGCTCGACTGCAAAAGATACCTCGGAATCAGTCCGGCATAAAGCTAGGTTGCAAGTGGCTGGTTCCATAGAGGGCATCTCTGGCATTAAGCTCATTTGAACCATTTTTAACTTTTTCAAGACCAGGTAATCTATGACACCTCGGATACAGTCCGACGTTGGAGCTCGGATACATTCCGGCATTGGAGCTTGGAAGTGGTCCGGCGTTGGTGCTCGGCTGCAAAAGATACCTCGAATGCAGTCCGGCGTTGGAGCTCGGACGCGAGAGGACACCACCGCACGGGAAACACTTCAAACCCGAGGTGGGCGTAAAAATAACAAGGCATTGATAAAGGCCGATAACTTAAAGGGGCTCCTCGAATGCCCGACGTGTAAACTCTTTGGATTTACTTCGGTTATCCTCAAGATCGAAGATGAGAAGATTTGTTGAACCAATTTTCAAGATCGACGACTGAAGATGAAGAACAGTTCGGAAGAATCGAGGAGCGTCCCCAACTTGAAGACCGGTTCAGGGGGCTACTGACGGTGTCCTGGACTAGGGGGTACTCACCTCGTCGTCTCCCGACCAGCTGGATCGGGCCGAGGACCCCCATGGCGGTTCACTCATGGGCCACTTCGGGCAGCCCATGCCGCACACGAGGAAGATTCCACAAGACTTGGTGATCAAGACAAGGACTCATCTCCACCAACGTATTCGACTAGGACTCTTGTTATCCTAGGCCTCTCGTACATTATATAAGCCAAGGCCAGGCTAGTCGATAGATCATGATGACATTATTCACCATACCCTTAGGTTTTAGACCACAACATATGATCTCAAGGTAGATCAACTCTGTAATCATACACATCGAATATAATCAAGCAGGAGTAGGGTTTCACCTCTTAGAGAGGGCCCGGACCTGGGTAAACACTGTGTCCCTCGTCTCCTGTTACCCATCGATCCTAAGACACACAGCTCGGGACCCCCTACCCGAGATCTGCCGGTTTTGACACCGACATCGGGTGTGACGGCCACCTATCGCTTCCCGACCGGGTGCTCCGCCGTGCAGTTCGAGGTTTTTTTCAGCCACACTAGCAGCTGTGTCGCGCCGCCTTTGTTTCTAGGCTTCCTTTGAGGTTCTTCCGGGAGTAAGTTTGATCTGCACCCCTCTCTTGATGCATGTTGTTCTCCCCTCCTTGATGCATACTACGCTCTACCTGTTCTTTGTTGCTATGTCCACCGCTTGATCCATGGATGGTTCTCATTTTGAGGATGCTATGCTGGCCAAGTATGGTTCTGGCACGGTCGAGGTGGTGGTCGGGCATTCTCGTCCCGCCGGCGTGCTCGCCGTTGTGCTGAACGAAGGCCTCTCTCTCTCCTAGGTTTTTCGCCTCTCTTTTGCTTAGTTGGTTTGGGGGCCACGCCAACGGCTACCGCGTCCGCGTGCATCAGCACAGGATCTTTCTTTTCCAGGTGGCCCATCAGTGCATTGCTCAGGAGATCATGCTCCGTGGTTGCTGGAAAAGTGGTCTCATCAGGGTTCGTACGTCACTTTCCTGTTCGGCTTCATCTGCATGCAGTCGTAGCCTGCCCTTGGCCGTTCCCGGGCATCCTCGTGCACGCTGTTCTGCATGGCTAGCCAACTCTTCTTTGACGTCGCTGCTTGGGCCCCACCCCCTGAGCGTGCCGGCCCCTGACCAGAGGAGCAATCTCTTGAGTGCTCTCCCTTCGCATGCCCAGGTTTCCAGGGAGCCCGGTGCCGGCTTGCATCTCGAGCGTCCCGCTCCATGCAGCACCACGTCTGAGTGCAATCAATTGCCTGCCATCTTAAGCCCGTTAAATCCTTCTCCTCTACTGCCGCTGTCGCATGCTCGCCAATCCGTGGCCGTTCAATGCCCTAATTGTGTCGGGCCTGCCTGCGGCGCCTCGGCTCCCAAACCATCCCGCAGCCTACGCCTGGTTTTGCAACCTACAAGGATGCTTTGCTCTCTAATATAGACGCGGGGTCTTCTCCCATGCCCTCGAGAGCCGCTCCATATCCTCTCTTCAGATTCAAAAAGCCTACTAACCTGCACCGGCGTTGCTTCCGATGCCTCTCCTATAGTCACCGCCGGCAGGATTGCAAGGATCCGCTTGTCTGCTGGTCTTGCCGCCTTGTTGGTCACCGTATCTACCAATGCAACACCCGCTTCCTTCGCTCCTCTTCACGATCTAATCCTGCCACTTTAAGTAGCCTCCAGAGGGCCTCTTCCCCCACCTCACCTCTTCCTTCATCCTGCTCCACCACGCTTGCCTTAGCTATTCCTTCCCCGCAGCCCTCCGTCCTTGTCTCTCCGCCTCCCCCCTCATGGAGCCGGTCATACACGGCCGCCCCGCGTCCCTCGACGTCAACTACCCCATTATAGCTGACCAAAACTCGCTAGTCTGCCTTGTCAACATCACCCATCCTAAACCTGCCTTCCTGCCATGGCTCAAGCGCGTCTTCCGGCAGCAGCTTGGCATCACGGCCGTCCGGTTCGCCGGATGCACCGTGGGCACTGTCTTCGTCGTGTTCCAGCGGGAGTCTGAGCATCGTGTGGCTTTGCGCGCTAGCCCAGTGGATGTGGGGGATCGCTCCATCTAGATCCTTCCCCACAATGTCGGGGGCAATGCCTTCTCCTTCTCCTATCGTCATGTCGTCAACCTTTCGCTGGAGAAGCTGCCGGTCGAGCTCTGGAACAGGAGAGGCGTGGCCGCTAGCGTTGCCTGCTTCGCTAGCTTGTTCCAGGTAGAGCATGCCTGCCTCCATGGTAGTGAGTTCACGAGCATCTTTGTGCTTGTCAAGGTGGAGGCCCTCCTGCACATCCCTCATCACCTGACTTTCCACCGCATCGACGGCAACGGAATCTACGCTGATGTCATCATCAACGAGGTTTGGCATGTTGCCCGCTCCCTTGGTGCCCCCACCGTGCCGCCGTGTGCGCCCGACGGGCATGCTGGGGGTGCCGTCGGGGATGCTGATGGGAGCGATGCTGGATTCCGTCCTCCGACGCTGCCACGTCAAGGCCACGCCCACCCTAGGATGTCTTCTGGGGTCTGTGGTCTGCCTGAGGAGGGCCTTGGCATGGCAAACAGGGCGTTTTGCACCTTCCTGCAGCCATAGATCGCTTATGTTGGTGATTGCTTGGCCATGCTAAAGGTGTCAGTGAAACCTAAGCTCATCAAGGGTGCGGCCTTCACCACTCCTACGGCGGTGCAAGTCGAGCATGAAGATGAGGTTCGGCTCTGCCTCCATGCGTCGCTACTCGCGGCGGATGTGCGCAAGCCGCGTGCGTCTGTCACCTTCGACCTGGAGGAACTTTGCTTCTCCTTCAAGCTGGAGCTAGGCCACTGCCGGAGCACATCTGGGGTTATCCAGGTGCGTCCGGTGGCGGTGGATGATGGCTACTTCCCCTGCTTCAACTACCTGTGAGAAGAGATCATGCGGGAAAGATGACGTTCGCTTCTTTTCAAGTTCTGGCCCACGCTGATGGACGACGGCCTCTGCCCACGCACTATGCCCTTGCTGCCTGCGGTGGAAAGCAAATACCGTCCTAAGCCCAACGTGCCTACCAGCCTCCTCCCCACTGTTGGGCCTCTGCTCTCCCTTGCACAGGGCGACCTCTTCCCGATGGAGGCCCACTTTCCGGCCCATGAGCATCTGCGGGCCCATCAATTTCTCACCACCCAGCCCATCTGCTCGCGACATGCCAACTGCGTGCCGACCCCCGAGCCGGGTACTCTCCCCAATGGTCATTTTTCTCCGGTGGTGGCCACAGATCTCAGGCATGGGGCGTGTGCGGCGCTCCCCCCCCCCCCCCCCCCCCCCCCCCCCCCCCCCCATGTCGCGACGGTCTTCTACAGCTGCTGCGTGCCGCCGCGCGGGCCTGCTGCAGGTGATCTAAATCAGTTCCCGCCTACTCTCCAGCTCTTTCCCACCCCACCCGCCGCCGACGGGCCGCTGCTGCAGCTCGCCTCTATTGTGAATGGCCCGACCTTTGATCTGAATCTGGCAGTGGCGGATCAGCCGCTGCCGGGCTCTGCTTCTGCGGTCCCTATGGTGCTCGGGTCGTCGAAGTCTGCTGGGCACCAAGCTAGGGACACGGCCCCTGCGGAGACCGAGGTCGCTGCTCTGTCCCCCCGCTGCAGTCCCCGCATCCGGAGCGCCTATGATGGGGTGCGAATCGGCTTGGTGGAGCGGGCCTCCAAGTGGAAGGCGGCGTCCGACTCGAGCTCCAGCAGCGGCTCTTCTCGCTGCTTTGGCCCCTCTTCCTCGCGGTGCAAGAAGGCTAAGGCGGCTATTGTGGCTGCCCTCCTGGAGCTGCCCCTGTTGGAGACCCCAGCTCTGATGACGAGGGGAAAGCTCAAGCAAGTTGCTTAGCGTTGTGACCTCAATGCGTCCGCCATCCTGGATCAAGCTTGGGCGCGTGCTAACGGCGCCGTGTCCGCCGGAGCAGCAGCTCCTTCTCCCGCCAACGGTTCCTTTGCCTCCTCTGCGCGCGTCCCCAACAACCCAAATGAGTAGGCTTTATGTTGATGGTTGCATCTGCCTCACAACGCTGGAACCTGCTCGGACTCTAGTCCACTTTGCATTAGGGTGTCGTTTCAGTTTTATCAACTATGCACTTGTGTCTCCTTAGTCCAGTTCAGTAGCTTGCATTGTGTCAGGTTTAGTCTATGAGCTTCAATGTTGGTCAGTTTGTGTTGCGTCTGTTGTTATGACAATGCTCGTTTAATGTACTACTTCGTTCGCACCTTCCTGAGCATTCATCTGCATTCTTTTGCTCTCACCCTGGGTGCGTGTTCAATCTTGCCTCATGAAAATACTGAAATTGGAATGTCCGCGGCCTTGGCGATGACGACAAGTGCTCGCTGGTTCGTGATGTTATAACCTCTTGCTGCCCTGGTGTTGTGTGCCTGCAGGAAACGAAGTTAAACTCCTTCCCACAGCTCAAGTTGCGTAGCTTCCTACCTGCAGTTTTTAATGAACATGTTGTCATGCCTTCAAGTGGTGCTTCGGGGGGTATTCTTGTGGCATGGGATTCTGGTTCTTTGTCTGGGCAGACTGTGGCAGTCCATGAGTATCATGTCACAGTCAGGTTCTCTTCTACCTCCACCAACAACTCCTTCTTACTGTCCACTGTTTATGCACCCTGCCTGAACAGTGAAAGGACGAGGTTTTTCGAGGCTATGAGTAGTTTGAATGTGCAAGACAGCCTTCAGTGGATCGTTTTGGGTGACTTTAACATGTACAGATTTGCACACGAGAAGTCACAGGGTCTGATCAGCTGGAATGTGATGGAAAGGTTCAACTCTTGGATCAAAGACAGTGGGCTTGATGACATACACATCGATAACAGGTTGTTCACATGGTCTAACAAGATGAGCTCCCCCACTCTAGTTCGTTTGGAGCATGTGCTAGTCAATACGGCTTGGAATTTGAGCTTGCTCCACACCTCTATCTCGGTTGTACCTGCAACAACTTCAGATCATGCTCCTATCTTGGTCAAGTTTTCTGATGATGTTCCTAGGAGCAGTTTATTCAGGATGGAAAACCACTGGTTGGAAACAGAGGAGGCTAGAAACATTATTATGGACTGTTGGTAGAGGGGCACCAGACCTTTCGCCTCCTCTGCATCCCTCATAAATTTCAAGATGAGGAGGGTCAACGCTGCCTTACGCTATTGGTGCAGAAACAAATCTAGTCTTCAGGTGCTCATTGAGAATAATAAGCATGTGGTGTGCTTCCTAAATGCGGTGGAGGAAAGGAGAGCTCTGTCTATGCTTGAAGCTGTCCTTAGGGAGCCGCGTCGGCTAAAGTTGAACAATTAATACTCTGGTAAACTGCCATGTGGCGTAGCCGTGCCAAGATACACAGGTGTGTGGCAGGAGACGAGAACTGCAAGTTCTTCCATGCTGCTGCCAACTGCTAGGCTACGCGAAGCAAGATCAAGGTTCTTGTTCATGAAGGGGTTAAACACTACCAGAATGAGCAAAAGTTGGTTTTGGCCACCAGGCATTTTGCTGATTTGATGGGCCAAGCTTCTGTTGCTATGCCATCTGTGCAGGTTAGTTCTTTATATGCGCCCCTGGATCTCACTGGGCTGGTGTCTAAATTCTCTTGGGCCGAGATTGTCAATGCCATTGATCGGTCTCCCAATAACAAGAGCCCAGTAGCGGATGGCTTTACTAATGAGTTCTACAAGGCGTTCAAGCATGTTCTCAGGCATGATATTCTCCGGTTCTTTGCTGATTTTCATTGCAATAGAGTATCCTTAGATGGCATCAACACAACATACATCACTCTGCTTCCCAAGAAGGACACTCCGCTTGAGATACGTGACTTCATGCCTATTTCTTTGGTTCACAGCATGCCAAAGCTTGCTTCCAAGGTGCTGACAAACAGGTTGCAAAATAGAGCCCCAGAGTTGGTGCATTCCTTGCAATCTGGTTTTTGTGAGTTAGATCAATCATGGAAAACTTTGCTCTGGCAACTGAGTTGGTACAGTGTGCTCACAAAAGGAGATTGCCAGTTATTGCTCTAAAGCTGGACTTCCAAAAGGCTTTTGATAGCATCAGCTGGGATTGCTTATACTAGGTCCTTGAAGCACGGGGTTTCCCACCTAAGTACATGCAGTGGATTAAATCCTTGTCGTCCTCAGGACGATCAAGGGTGTTGGTTAAGGGTCAGTTGGGTGACCCTTTTCTTGCTAAGAGAGGGTTTCGGCAGGGAGATCCTCTCTCTTCGTATCTTTTTATCTTGGTGGCCGATGTCCTGCAGAAGCTCTGTTGTCTTCGCTTTCCGGCTGGTGACCTGGCACACCCTTTCGGTGCGGATAGCATGTTCCCGGTTCCTGGTACGTGGACGATACTTTGCTTATTTTTTGGGGTGATGTGCAGCAGGCTGAGATTTTCAAGAACATTCTGAATGACTTCTCTGTTTTCTTGGGTCTGCGCATGAACTACAGCAAGAGTACTTTGGTGCCTGTTTGTGTTCAAGATGACATTGCGACAAAGATTGCGTAGCTGTTTGGCTGCACTGTCTCCTCCTTCCCGTGCACTTACCTTGGGTTGTCGTTATCCTTACATAAGATCACGCATGGGCTCCTGATGTCTGCTAGAACTACGTCGGTATTTCCCCAAAGAGGAAGGGATGATGCAGCACAGCGACGGTAGGTATTTCCCTCAGTGATGAGACCAAGGTTATCGAACCAGTAGGAGAACCAAGCAACACTACGTAAACAGCACCTACACACAAATAACAAATACTCGCAACCCAACGTATTAAAGGGGTTGTCAATCCCTTTCAGGTAACGGCGCCAGAAATTTGGCAAACGGACATGAGAGAGTTGTAAATATTGATAGATCGAACGCCAAATAAAATAAAATGCAGCAAGGTATTTTTGCATTTTTGGTTTAATAGATCTGAAAATAAAAGCAAAGGAAAATAGATCGCAAAGGCAAATATATTAAAGAAAAGACCCGGGGGCCGTAGGTTTCACTAGTGGCTTCTCTCGAGAAAAATAGCAAAGGGTGGATGAACAAATTACTGTTGGGCAATTGATAGAACTTCAAATAATCATGACGATATCCGGGCAATGATCATTATATAGGCATCACGTCCAAGATTAGTAGACCGACTCCTGCCTGCATCTACTACTATTACTCCACACATCGACCGCTATCCAGCATGCATATAGTGTATTAAGTTCATGGAGAAACGGAGTAATGCAATAAGAACGATGACATGATGTAGACAAGATCTATTTATGTAGAAATAGACCCCATCTTGTTATCCTTAATAGCAACGATACATACGTGTCGGTTCCCCTTCTGTCACTGGGATCAAGCACCGTAAGATCAACCCATCACAAAGCACCTCTACCCATTGCAAGATAAATAGATCAAGTTGGCCAAACAAACCCAAATATCGGAGAGAAATACGAGGCTATAATTAATCATGCATATAAGAGATCAAAAGAAGACTCAAATAACTTTCATGGATAAAAAGATAGATCTGATCATAAACTCAAAGTTCATCGGATCCCAACAAACACACCGCAAAAAGAGTTACATCATATGGATCTCCGAGAGACCATTGTATTGAGAATCAAACGAGAGAAAGGAAGCCATCTAGCTACTAACTACGGACCTGTAGGTCTACAAAGAACTATTAACGCATCATCGGAGAGGCACCAATGGACATGATGAACCCCTCTGTGATGGTATCTAGATTGGATCTGGTGGTTCTGGAACTTGCGGTGGCTGGAATTGATTTTTGTCGACTCCCCTAGGGTTTCTGGAATATTGGGGTATTTATAGAGTAAAGAGGCGGTCCGGGGGGCACCCGAGGTGGGCACAACCCAACAGGGTGCGCCTAGGCCTTCAGGCGCGCCCTGGTGGGTTGTGCTCCCATCACAGCACCCCCAGGCGCTTCTCCGGCCCATTGGATGTCTTCTGGTGCAAAAAAATCCATAAAAAGTTTCGCTACGTTTGGACTCCGTTTGGCATTGATTTCCTGCGATGTAAAAAACATGCAAAAAAATAGCAACTGGCACTTGGCACTATGTCAATAGGTTAGTACCACTAAATGATATAAAATGACTATAAAATGATTATAAAACATCCAAGAATGATAATATAACAGCATGGAACAATCAAAAATTATAGATACGTTGGAGATGTATCAGCATCCCCAAGCTTAATTCCTGCTCGTCCTCGAGTAGGTAAATGATAAAAACAGAATTTTTGAGGTGGAATGTTGCCTAACATGTCATCTCATATTCTTTTCTTTATAGCATGGACAGTTGGACTTATATATGGTTCAAAGCAACAGTCTAGTTTTGACATGATAACTTAAATACTAAAGCATATCAACAAGCAACCATGTCTTTCAAAATATCAACGCTAAAATAAGTTATCCCTATCCCATCATGCTCAATCATTGATCCATTCATGAAACACATTCGCATATTAGCTACCCCCAATGCTCAAGTATGATCATAGTGCCCCCTAGTTGGTGCTTTTATAAGAGAAGATGGAGACTCAAATTAAAAATAAATATTGCATAAAGTAAAAGAAAGGCCCTTTGTGGAGGGAAGTAGGGATTTGTAGAGGTGCGAAATCTCAAAGCGAAAAACATAGAGATAAAAACATTTTGGGAGGCATGCCTTTCCCACCAACGAAAATGACTTAGAGTTCCCCACACTTTCCATGCTAGATATATCATAGGTGGTTCCCAAACAGAAAATAAAGTTTATTCCTTTTTCCAGCATACTTACACTTTTCATGGCTAGCCGTATCCACGGTTGCCTTCCATACCAACACTTTCCAAGAAATTTATTATTTGACAACATAAAGTAAATTCATTTTTCATTTCGGGACTAGGCATCCCTGATACCTTTGCCTTACTCTCGTGCCATGACAAGTGAATAAACACTCATCGTGAGAATAACACATCTAGCATGGAAAATATCGGCCACCCCTCACCGCCCCGCGAGGGGTACAAGCACACAAAAGAGAAATTTATTTTGAATATTAGAGATGGCACATACAAATTTTCTTAGAACGGCAAAAGAATACCGCATATAGGTAGGTATAGTGGTCTCATGTGGCAAAACTGGTTTAAAGGATTTTGGATGCACAAGTAGTGATCATACTTAGTGCAAAATGAAGGCTAGCAAAAGATTAAGAAGTGACCAACCAAGAAACGAATAATCTCATAAGCGAGCATTGATCATAATTAACACCGAATAATGCACCACAAGTAGGATGTAATTTCATTGCGCAACTAATGAATTTCGTGCTTGCATAGGTGAAAGTGCAACTGTCCCTGGGTGTTTTTGGTAATTCCTAACAACATATAGCTCATTGAACTAATGCTATTTCAAGATGATCATTTCAGAAAGTTCAATGATTGGCATGGCATGGATTAGGAATGTGGACCCCTCAAAATGCTAAGGACACATGTTATGCCCTAGAGGCAATAATAAATTGGTTATTATTATATTTCCTTGTTCATGATAATCGTTTATTATCCATGCTAGAATTGTATTGATAGGAAACTCGGATACATGTGTGGATACATAGACAACACCATGTCCCTAGTAAGCCTCTAGTTGACTAGCTCGTTGATCAATAGATGGTTACGGTTTCCTGACCATGGACATTGGATGTCGTTGATAACGGGATCACATCATTAGGAGAATGATGTGATGGACAAGACCCAATCCTAAGCCTAGCACAAGATCGTGTAGTTCGTTTGCTCAGAGCTTTTCTAATGTCAAGTATCATTTCCTTAGACCATGAGATTGTGCAACTCCCGGATACCGTAGGAATGCTTTGGGTGTACCAAACGTCACAACGTAACTGGGTGACTATAAAGGTGCACTACAGGTATCTCCGAAAGTGTCTGTTGGGTTGGCACGAATCGAGACTGGGATTTGTCACTCCGTGTAAACGGAGAGGTATCTCTGGGCCCACTCGGTAGGACATCATCATAATGTGCACAATGTGACCAAGGAGTTGATCACGGGATGATGTGAGTTACGGAACGAGTAAAGAGACTTGCCGGTAACGAGATTGAACAAGGTATCGGGATACCAACGATCGAATCTCGGGCAAGTAACATACCGATAGACAAAGGGAATTGTATACGGGATTGATTGAATCCTCAACATCGCGGTTCATCCGATGAGATCATCGAGGAGCATGTGGGAGCCAACATGGGTATCCAGATCCCGCTGTTGGTTATTGACCGGAGAGTCGTCTCGATCATGTCTGCGTGTCTCCCGAACCCGTAGGGTCTACACACTTAAGGTTCGGTGACGCTAGGGTTGTAGAGATATTAGTATGCGGTAACCCGAAGTTGTTCGGAGTCCCGGATGAGATCCCGGACGTCACGAGGAGTTTCGGAATGGTCCGGAGGTAAAGATTTATATATGGGAAGTCTTGTTTTGGTCGCCGGAAAAGTTTCGCACTTTATCGGTATTGTACCGGGAGTGCCGAAAGGGGTCCGGGGGTCCACCAAGGGGGTCCACCAGCCCCGGGGGGGCCACATGGGCTGTAGGGGGTGCGCCTTGGCCTATATGGGCCAAGGGCACCAGCCCCAAGAGGCCCATGCGCAAAGAGATAAGAAAAACGTTCCCCAACAGTGGCATCATGAGCTAGGTCTATGCGTAGTTTCTATGCACGAGTTGAACACAAAGTAGTTGTGGGCGTAGATGTTGACAATTCTTCTTGCCGCTACTAGTCTTATCTTGTTTGGGCGGCATTGTGGAATGAAGCGGCCCGGACCGACCTTACACGTACGCTTACGTGAGACAGGTTCCATCGACTGACATGCACTAGATGCATAAGGTGGCTAGCGGGTGTCTGTCTCTCCCACTTTAGTCGGAACGGATTCGATGAAAAGGGTCCTTATGAAGGGTAAATAGAAATTGGCATATCACGTTGTGGTCTTACGTAGGTAAGAAACGTTCTTGCTAGAAACCTATACAAGCCACGTAAAAACTTGCAACAACAATTAGAGGACGTCTAACTTGTTTTTGCAGCACGTGCCTTGTGATGTGATATGGCCAGAAGATGTGATGAATGATATATGTGATGTATGAAATTGATCATATTCTCGTAATAGGAATCACGACTTGCATGTCGATGAGTATGACAACCGGCAGGAGCCATATGAGTTGTCTTTATTTTTTGTATGACCTGCGTGTCATTGAATAACGCCATGTAAATAACTTTACTTTATTGCTAAGCGCGTTAGCCATAGAAGTAGAAGTAATCGTTGGCGTGACAACTTCATGAAGACACAATGATGGAGATCATGATGATGGAGATCATGGTGTCATGCCGGTGACGAAGATGATCATGGTGCCCCGAAGATGGAGATCAAAGGAGCAAAATGATATTGGCCATATCATGTCACTATTTGATTGCAT
The DNA here is from genome assembly GCF_002575655.3 of Aegilops tauschii subsp. strangulata. Lineage (NCBI taxonomy): Eukaryota > Viridiplantae > Streptophyta > Magnoliopsida > Poales > Poaceae > Aegilops > Aegilops tauschii. The sequence continues at coordinate 476,835,224 of NC_053039.3, forward strand.
GTGATGTTTATCATGTTTACATCTTATTTGGTTAGAACGACAGTAGTAAGTAAGATGATCCCTCACTAAAATTTCAAGAGACGTGTTCCCCCTAACTGTGCACCGTTGCGAAGGTTCGTTGTTTCGAAGCACCACGTGATGATCGGGTGTGATAGATTCTAACGTTCGAATACAACGGGTGTTGACGAGCCTAGCATGTACAGACATGGCCTCGGAACACATGCAAAACACTTAGGTTGACTTGACGAGCCTAGCATGTACAGACATGGCCTCGGAACACAAGAGACCGAAAGGTCGAACATGAGTCGTATAGTAGATACGATCAACATGGTGATGTTCACCGATGATGACTAGTCTGTCTCACGTGATGATCGGACACGGCCTAGTTTGACTCGGATCATGTATCACTTAGATGACTAGAGGGATGTCTATCTGAGTGGGAGTTCAATAATCAGATGAACTTCATTATCATGAACATAGTCAAAAAATCTTTGCAAATTATGTCATACGCTTTAGTTCTACTGTTTAAGATACGTTCCTAGAGAAAATTTAGTTGAAAGTTGGTAGTAGCAATTATGCGGACTGGGTCCGTAAACTGAGGATTGTCCTCATTGCTACACAGAAGGCTTATGTCCTTAATGCACCGCTCGGTGTGCTGAACCTCAGCGTCGTCTGTAGATGTTGCGGAACATCTGACATACACGTTTTGATAACTACGTGATAGTTCAGTGCGTAATGTTAACGGTTTAGAATTGTGGCACGAGAGACGTTTTTGAAACGTCGCAGAACATATGAGATGTTCCGAAGACTGAAATTGGGATTTCAGACTAGTGCCCACATCAAGAGGTATGAGACCTCTGACAAGTTTCTTAAGCCTGCAAACTAAGGGAGAAAAGCTCAATCGTTGAGCATGTGCTCAGATTGTCTGAGTGCCACAATCGCTTGAATCGAGTGGGAGTTAATCTCCCAGATGAGATAGTGATGGTTCTCCATAGTCACTGCCACCAAGCTAGTAGAGCTTCGTGATGAACTGTAACATATCAGGGATAGTTATGATGATCCTTGAGCTATTCGCGATGTTTGACACCGCGAGAGTAGAAATCAAGAAGGAGCATCAATTGTTGATGGTTAGTAAAACCACTAGTTTCTAGAAGGGCAAGGGCAAAAGGGATACTTCATGAAACAGCAAGTCGTCTTCTGCTCTAGTGAAGAATCCCAAGGTTGAACCCAAACCCGAGACTAAGTGCTTCTGTAATAAGGGGAACGGTCACTGAAGCTGTACTACCCTAGATACTTGGTAGATGAGAAGGCAGGCAAGGTCGACAGAAGTATATTGGATATACGTTATATGAATGTGTACTTTACTAGTACTCCTAGCAGCACCAGGGTATTAGATACCGGTTCGGTTGCTAAGTGTTAGTAACACGAAATAAAAGCTGCGGAATAAATGGAGACTAGCTAAAGGTGAGATGACGATATGTGTTGGAAGTGTTTCCAAGGTTGATGTGATCAAGCATCGCATTCTCCCTCTACCATCGAGATTTGGTGTTTGCATTGAGCATGATTGGATTATGTTTATTGCAATACGGTTATTCATTTAAGGAGAATAATGGTTACTCTGTTTATTTGAATAATACCTTCAATGGTCTTGCACCTAAAATGAATCTCGATCGCAGTGATACACATGTTCGTGCCAAAAGATATAAAATAGTAATGATAGTACCACATACTTGTGGCACTGCAATTTGAGTCATATTGGTATAGAACGCATGAAGAAGCTCCATGTAGATGGACCTTTGGACTCACTCATTTTTGAAAAGATTGAGACATGCGAACCATGTCTATTGGTATATATGCATGAAGAAACTCCATGCAGATGGATCGTTTGGACTTACTTGATTTTGAATCACTTGAGACATGCAAATCATACCACATGGGCAAGATGACTGAAAGGCCTCGTTTTCAGTAAGATGGAACAAGAGAGCAACTTGTTGGAAGTAATACATTTTGATGTATGCAGTCCAATGAGTGCTGAGGCGTGCAGTGGATATCGTTATGTTCTTACTTCACAGATGATTTGAGTAGATGCTGAGTGTATTTACTTGATGAAACACCAGTCTGAATTATTGAAAGGTCCAAGTAATTTCAGAGTGAAGTTGAAGATCGTCGTGACAAGAGGATAAAATGTCTGTGATATAATCATAGAGATGAGTATCTGAGTTACGAGTTTGGCACACAATTAAGACATTGTGGAAAGTGTTTCACAATTAATACCGCCTGGAACACCATAGTGTGATGGTGTGTCCGAACATCATAACTGCACCCTATTGGATATGGTGCATGCCATGATGTCTCTTATCGAATTACCACTATCGTTTATGGGTTAGGCATTAGAGACAACCGCATTCACTTTAAATAGGGCACCACGCAATTCCGTTGAGACGACACCGTTTAGAGAAACCTAAGTTGTCGTTTCTTAAAAGTTTGGGGCTGCGATGCTTATGTGAAAAAGTTTCAAGCTGATAAGCTCGAACCCAAAGCGGATAAATACATCTTCATAGAAAACCCAAAACAGTTGGGTATACCTCCTATTTCAGATCTGGAAGCAAAAGTAATTGTTTCTAGAAGCGAGTCCTTTCTCGAGGAAAAGTTTCTCTCGAAAGAATTGAGTGGGAGGATGGTGGAGACTTGATAAGGTTATTGAACCGTCACTTCAACTAGGGTGTAGCAGGGCACAGGAAGTTGTTCCTGTGGCACCTACACCAATTGAAGTGGAAGCTTATGATAGTGATAATGAAACTTCGGATCAAGTCACTACCAAACCTCGTAAGACGACGAGGATGCGTGCTAATTCAGAGTGGTACGTGATCCTATCTTGAAAGTCATGTTGTTAGACAACAATGAACCTACGAGCTATGGAGAAGCGATGGTGGGCCCATATTCCAACAAATGGTTAGAAGCCATGAAATCCGAGATAAATGGATGTTTAAGAAGAAGACGGACGTGGACGGTAATGGTACCGTCTATGAAGCTCGACTTGTGGCAAAGAGTATTTCCACAAGTTCAAGGAGTTGACTACGATGAGATTTTCTCATCCGTAGCGATGCTTAAGTCCATCGGAATCATGTTAGCATTAGCTGCATTTATGAAATCTGGCAGATGGATGTCAAAACAAGTTTCCTTACCAGTTTTCGTAAGGAAAGGTTGTATGTGATACAATCAGAAAGGTTTTGTCGATCCTAAGGATGCTAAAAGGTATGCTAGCTCCAGCAATCCTTCCAAGGACTAGAGCAAGCATCTCGGAGTCAGAATATACGCTTTGATGGAGTGATCAAAGTTTTTGGGTTTATACAAAGTTTGTTAGAAACTTGTATTTACAATAAAGTGAGTGGGAGCGCTACAACATTTCTGATAAGTATATGTGAATGACATATTGTTGATCCGAAATGATGTAAAATTTCTGGAAAACATAAAGGGTTGTTTGAAAGGAGTTTTTCAAAGGAAGACCTGGATAAAAGCTACTTACATATTGGGCATCAAGATCTATAGAGATAGATCAAGACGCCCGATGATACTTTCAAAGAACGCACACCTTGACATGATTTTGAAAGAGTTCAAAATAGATCAGCAAAGAAGGAGTTCTTGGCTGTGTTACAAGGTGTGAGTATTGAGTAAGACTCAAGACCTGACCACCGCAGAAGAAAGAGAAAGGACGAAGGTCGTCCCCATTGCTTGAGACATAGGCTCTATAGTATGCTATGTTGTGTACCGCACATGGAGTGTGCCTTGCCATGAGTTGGTCAAGGGGTACAATAGTGATCCGGGAATGGATCACATGACAGCGGTCGAACTTATCCTTAGTGGACTAAGGAATTTTCTCGATTATGGAGGTGAAAAGGAGTTTGTCGTAAAGGGTTACGTCGATGCGAACTTTGACACTAATCCGGATGACTCTGAGTAGTAGACCGGATTCGTATGGTAGAGCAGTTATTTGAAATGGCTCCAAGTAGCGCGTGGTAGCATCCACAAGATGACATAGATATTCGTAAAGCACACACGGATCTGAAAGGTTCAGACCCGTTGACTAATAACCTCTCTCACAAGCATAACATGATCAAACCAGAACTCATTGAGTGTTAATCACATAGTGATGTGAACTAGATTGTTGACTCTAGTAAACTCTTTGGATGTTGGTCACATGGTGATGTGACGTGTGAGTGTTAATCACATGGTGATGTGAACTAGATTATTGACTCTAGTGCAAGTGGGAGACTGTTGGAAATATGCCCTAGAGGCAATAATAAATAGGTTATTATTATATTTCCTTGTTCATGATAATCGTTTATTATCCATGCTAGAATTGTATTGATAGGAAACTCAGATACATGTGTGGATACATAGACAACACCATGTCCCTAGTAAGCCTCTAGTTGACTAGCTCGTTGATCAATAGATGGTTACGGTTTCCTGACCATGGACATTGGATGTCGTTGATAACGGGATCACATCATTAGGAGAATGATGTGATGGACGAGACCCAATCCTAAGCCTAGCACAAGATCGTGTAGTTCGTTTGCTCAGAGCTTTTCTAATGTCAAGTATCAGTTCCTTAGACCATGAGATTGTGCAACTCCCGGATACCGTAGGAATGCTTTGGGTGTACCAAACGTCACAACGTAACTGGGTGGCTATAAAGGTGCACTACAGGTATCTCCGAAAGTGTCTGTTGGGTTGGCACGAATCGAGACTGGGATTTGTCACTCCGTGTAAACGGAGAGGTATCTCTGGGCCCACTCGGTAGAACATCATCATAATGTGCACAATGTGACCAAGGATTTGATCGCGGGATGACGTGTTACGGAACGAGTAAAGAGACTTGCCGGTAACGATATTGAACAAGGTATCGGGATACCGACGATCGAATCTCGGGCAAGTAACATACCGATAGACAAAGGGAATTGTATACGGGATTGATTGAATCCTCGACATCGTGGTTCATCAGATGAGATCATCGAGGAGCATGTGGGAGCCAACATGGGTATCCAGATCCCGCTGTTGGTTATTGACCGGAGAGTCGTCTCGGTCATGTCTGCGTGTCTCCCGAACCCGTAGGGTCTACACACTTAAGGTTCGGTGACGCTAGGGTTATAGAGATATTAGTATGCGGTAACCCGGAAGTTGTTCGGAGTCCCGGATGAGATCCCGGACGTCACGAGGAGTTCCGGAATGGTCCGGAGGTAAAGATTTATATATGGGAAGTCTTATTTTGGTCGCCGGAAAAGTTTCGCACTTTATCGGTAGTGTACCGGGAGTGCCGAAAGGGGTCCGGGGGTCCACCAGCCCCGGGGGGCCACATGGGCTGTAGGGGGTGCGCCTTGGCCCATATGGGCCAAGGGAACCAGCCCCAAGAGGCCCATGCGCCAAGAGATAAGATAAATGGAGAGTCCTAAAGGGGGAAGGCACCTCCGAGGTGCCTTGGGGAGGAAGGACTCCTCCCTGGCCGCACCCTTCCTTGGAGGAAGGGCCAAGGCTGCGCTCCCCCCCTCTCCCTTGGCCCTATATATGGTGGGGGAGGGAGGGCAGCAGCAATCTAAGCCCTGGCGCCTCCCTCTCCCTCCCGTGACACCTCTTCCTCCCTGCTTGCGCTTGGCGAAGCCCTGCAGGGATCCCGCTACTTCCACCACCACGCCGTCGTGCTGCTGGATCTCCATCAACCTCTCCTCCCCCCTTGCTGGATCAAGAAGGAGGAGACGTCGCTGCTCCGTACGTGTGTTGAACGCGGAGGTGCCGTCCGTTCGGCGCTAGGATCATCGGTGATTTGGATCACGACGAGTACGACTCCATCAACCCCATTCTCTTGAACGCTTCCGCTCGCGATCTACAAGGGTATGTAGATTCACTCCTCTCTCTCGTTGCTAGATGACTCCATAGATTGATCTTGGTGATGCGTAGAAAATTTTGAATTATTGCTACGTTCGCCAACAGTGGTATCAGAGCCAGGTTACGATCCTGGGACCTGTGGGTTATGATTCTAACGTAGCAGAAATTCAAAATTTTCTACGCATCACCAAGATCAATCTATGGAGTAATCTAGCAATGAGGGGAAGGGGAGTGAATCTACATACCCTTGTAGATTGCGATGCGGAAGCGTTGCAAGAACGCGGATGAGGGAGTCGTACTCGTAGCGATTCAGATCGCGGTTGATTCCGATCTAAGCACCGAAGAACGGTGCCTCCGCGTTCAACACACGTGCAGCCCGGTGACGTCTCCCACGCCTTGATCCAGCAAGGAGAGAGGGAGAGGTTGGGGAAGACTCCGTCCAGCAGCAGCACAACGGCATGGTGGTGATGGAGGAGCGTGGCAATCCCGCAGGGCTTCGCCAAGCACCGCGGGAGAGGAGGAGGGAGAGGTAGGGCTACGCTAGGGAGAGGAAAAACCCATGTCTTTGCAGCCCCCAATGCCTCAACTATATATAGGGGAGAGGGCGGGGGCTGCGCCCCCTCTAGGGTTTCCACCCCAAGGGGTGCAGCAGCCCCAAAAACCCATCTAGGGCGGCGGCCAAGGGGGGAGAAGGGGAAACTTGCCCCCAAGCAAGGTGGAGGCGCCCCCTCCCCAAACCCTAGGCGCCTTGGGCCTTGGTGGGGGGGCGCACCAGCCCACCTGGGGCTGGTCCCCTCCCACACTTAGCCCATGCTGCCCTCTGGGGCCGGTGGCCCCACTTGGTGGACCCCCGGGACCCTCCCGGTGGTCCCGGTACATTACCGATATTACCCGAAACTTTTCCGGTGACCAAAACAGGACTTCCCATATATAAATCTTTACCTCCGTACCATTCCGGAACTCCTCATGACGTCCGGGTTCTCATCCGGGACTCCGAACAACATTCGGTAACCACGTACATACTTTCCCTATAACCCTAGCGTCATCGAACCTTAAGTGTGTAGACCCTACGGGTTCGGGAACCATGCAGACATGACCGAGACGTTCTCCGGTCAATAACCAACAGCGGGATCTGGATACCCATGTTGGCTCCCACATGTTCCATGATGATCTCATCGGATGAACCACGATGTCGGGGATTCAATCAATCCCGTATGCAATTCCCTTTGTCAACCGGTATAGTACTTGCCCGAGATTCGATCGTCGGTATCCCGATACCTTGTTCAATCTCGTTACCGGCAAGTCTCTTTACTCGTTCCGTAACACATCATCCCGTGATCAACTCCTTGGTCACATTGTGCACATTATGATGATGTCCTACCGAGTGGGCCCAGAGATACCTCTCCGTTTACACGGAGTGACAAATCCCAGTCTCGATTCGTGCCAACCCAACAGACACTTTCGGAGATACCTGTAGTGCACCTTTATAGCCACCCAGTTACGTTGTGACGTTTGGTACACCCAAAGCATTCCTACGGTATCCGGGAGTTGCACAATCTCATGGTCTAAGGAAATGATACTTGACATTAGAAAAGCTCTGAGCAAATGAACTACACGATCTTGTGCCAGGCTTAGGATTGGGTCTTGTCCATCACATCATCCTCCTAATGATGTGATCCCGTTATCAACGACATCCAATGTCCATGGTCAGGAAACCGTAACCATCTATTGATCAACGAGCTAGTCAACTAGAGGCTTACTAGGGACATGGTGTTGTCTATGTATCCACACATGTATCTGAGTTTCCTATCAATACAATTCTAGCATGGATAATAAACGATTATCATGAACAAGGAAATATAATAATAACCTATTTATTATTGCCTCTAGGGCATATTTCCAACAGTCTCCCACTTGCACCAGAGTCAATAATCTCGTCCACATCACCATGTGATTAACACTCATAGGTCACATCACCATGTGACCAACATCCAAAGAGTTTACTAGAGTCAACAATCTAGTTCACATCACTATGTGATTAACACTCAATGAGTTCTGGTTCGATCATGTTATGCTTGTGAGAGAGGTCATTAGTCAACGGGTCTGAACCTTTCAGATCCGTGTGTGCTTTACGAATATCTATGTCATCTTGTGGATGCTACCACGCGCTATTTGGAGCCATTTCAAATAATTGCTCTACTATACAAATCCGGTTTACTACTCAGAGTCATCCGGATTAGTGTCAAAGTTCGCATCAACGTAACTCTTTACGACGAACTCCTTTTCACCTCCATAATCGAGAAAATCCTTAGTCCACTAGATACTAAGGATAAGTTCAACCGTTGTCATGTGATCCATTCCCGGATCACTATTGTACCCCTTGACCAACTCATGGCAAGGCACACTTCATGTGCGGTAGACAGCATAGCATACTGTAGAGCCTACGTCTAAAGCATAGGGGACGACCTTCGTCCTTTCTCTCTCTTCTGCTGTGGTCAGGTCTTGAGTCTTACTCAATACTCACACCTTGTAACACAGCCAAGAACTCCTTCTTTGCCGATCTATTTTGAACTCTTTCAAAATCATGTCAAGGTGTGCGTTCTTTGAAAGTATCATCAGGCGTCTTGACCTATCTCTATAGATCTTGATGCCAAATATGTAAGCAGCTTTATCCAGGTCTTCCTTTGAAAAACTCCTTTCAAACAACCCTTTATGCTTTCCAGAAATTTTACATCATTTCAGATCAACGATATGTCATTCACATATACTTATCAGAAATGTTGTAGCGCTCCCACTCACTTTATTGGAAATACAAGTTTCTCATAAACTTTGTATAAACCCAAAACCTTTGATCATCTCATCAAAGCGTACATTCCAACTCCGAGATGCTTACTCCAGTCCTTAGATGGATCGCTGGAGCTAGCATACCTATTAGCATCCTTAGGATCGACAAAACCTTTCTGATTGTATCACATACAACCTTTCCTTACGAAAACTGGTAAGGAAACTTGTTTTGACATCCATCTGCCAGATTTCATAAATGCAGCTAATGCTAACATGATTCCGACGGACTTAAGCATCGCTACGGATGAGAAAATCTCATCGTAGTCAACTCCTTGAACTTGTGAAAATACTCTTTGCCACAAGTCGAGCTTCATAGACGGTGACATTACCGTCCATGTCCGTCTTCTTCTTAAAGATCCATTTATCTCGGATTTCATGGCTTCTAACCATTTGTCAGAATATGGGCCCACCATCGCTTCTTCATAGCTCGTAGGTTCATTGTTGTCTAACAACGTGACTTTCAAGACAGGATCACGTACCACTCTGAAGTAGCACGCATCCTCGTCGTCCTACGAGGTTTGGTAGTGACTTGATCCGAAGTTTCATGATCACTATCATAAGCTTCCACTTCAATTGGTGTAGGTGCCACAGGAACAACTTCCTGTGCCCTGCTACACCCTAGTTGAAGTGACGGTTCAATAACCTTATCAAGTCTCCACCATCCTCCCACTCAATTCTTTCAAGAGAAACTTTTCCTCGAGAAAGGACCTGTCTCTAGAAGCAATTACTTTTGCTTTCAGATCTGAAATAGGAGGTATACCCAACTGTTTTGGGTTTTCTATGAAGATGCATTTATCCGCTTTAGGTTCGAGCTTATCAGCCTGAAACTTTTTCACATAAGCATCGCAACCCCAAACTTTTAAGAAACGACAACTTAGGTTTCTCTAAACGGTGTCGTCTCAACGGAATTGCGTGGTGCCCCTTTTAAAGTGAATGCGGTTGTCTCTAATGCCTAACCCATAAACGATAGTGGTAATTCGATAAGAAACATCATGGTATGCACCATATCCAATAGGGTGCAGTTATGATGTTCGGACACACCATCACACTATGGTGTTCCAGGCGGTATTAATTGTGAAACACTTTCCACAATGTCTTAATTGTGTGCCAAACTCGTAACTCAGATACTCATCTCTATGATCATATCACAGACATTTTATCCTCTTGTCACGACGATCTTCAACTTCACTCTGAAATTACTTGAACCTTTCAATAATTCAGACTTGTGTTTCATCAAGTAAATACACTCAGCATCTACTCAAATCATCCGTGAAGTAAGAACATAACGATATCCACTGCATGCCTCAGCACTCATTGGACTGCATACATCAAAATGTATTACTTCCAATAAGTTGCTCTCTTGTTCAATCTTACTGAAAACGAGGCCTTTCAGTCATCTTGCCCATGTGGTATGATTTGCATGCCTCAAGTGATTCAAAATCAAGTGAGTCCAAACGATCCATCTGCATGGAGTTTCTTCATGCATATATACCAATAGACATGGTTCACATGTCTCATTCTTTTCAAAAACGAGTGAGTGCAAAGATCCATCTACATGGAGCTTCTTCATGCGTTCTATACCAATATGACTCAAGTGGCAGTGCCACAAGTATGTGGTACTATCATTACTATCTTATATCTTTTGGCATGAACATGTGTATCACTACGTTCGAGATTCATTTTAGGTGCAAGACCATTGAAGGTATTATTCAAATAAACAGAGTAACCATTATTCTCCTTAAATGAATAACCGCATTGCGATAAACATAATCCAATCATGCTCAACGCAAACACCAAATCTCGATGGTAGAGGGAGCATGCGATGCTTGATCACATCAACCTTGGAAACACTTCCAACACATATCGTCATCTCACGTTTAGCTAGTCTCCGTTTATTCAGTAGCTTTTATTTCGAGTTACTAACACTTAGCAATCGAACCGGTATCTAATACCCTGGTGCTGCTAGGAGTACTAGTAAAGTACACATTCATATAATGTATATCCAATATACTTCTGTCGACCTTGCCTGCCTTCTTATCTACCAAGTATCTAGGGTACTACTGCTTCAGTGACCGTTCCTCTCATTACAGAAGCACTTAGTCTCGGGCTTGGGTTCAACCTTGGGATTCTTCACTAGAGCAGCAAATGACTTGCTGTTTCATGAAGTATCCCTTTTGCCCTTGCCCTTCTTAAACTAGTGGTTTTACTAACCATCAACAATTGATGCTCCTTCTTGATTTCTACTTTCGCGGTGTCAAACATCGCGAATAGCTCAAGGATCATCATAACTATCCCTGATATGTTATAGTTCATCACGAAGCTCTACTAGCTTGGTGGCAGTGATTATGGTGAACCATCACTATCTCATCTGGAAGATTAACTCCCACTCGATTCAAGCGATTGTGGCACTCAGACAATCTGAGCACACGCTCAACGATTGAGCTTTTCTCCCTTAGTTTGCAGGCTTAAGAAACTTGTCAGAGGTCTCATACATCTTGACGTGGGCACTAGTCCGAAATCCCAATTTCAGTCTTCGGAACATCTCATATGTTTTTGCGACGTTTCAAATACTATCTTTGGTGCCACAATTCTAAACCGTTAGCATTACGCACTGAACTATCACGTAGTCATCAAAAACGTGTATGTCAGATGTTTCGCAACATCTAGAGACGACGCTGAGGTTCAGCACACCGAGCGGTGCATTAAGGACATAAGCCTTCTGTGCAGCAATGAGGACAATCCTAAGTTTACGGACCCAGTCCGCATAATTTCTACTACCAACTTTCAACTAAATTTTCTCTAGGAACATATCTTAAACAGTAGAACTAAAGCGTATGACATAATTTGCAAAGACCTTTTGACTATGTTCATGATAATGAAGTTCATCTGATTATTGAATGAAGTCCCACTCAGATAGACATCCCTCTAGTCATCTAAGTGACACATGATCCGAGTCAAACTAGGCCGTGTCTGATCATCACGTGAGACGGACTAGTCATCATCGGTGAACATCTCCATGTTGATCGTATCTACTATACGACTCATGTTCGACCTTTCGGTCTCTTGTGTTCCGAGGCCATGTCTGTACATGCTAGGCTCGTCAAGTCAACCTAAGTGTTTCGCATGTGTTCCGAGGCCATGTCTGTACATGCTAGGCTCGTCAACACCCGTTGTATTCGAACGTTAGAATCTATCACACCCGATCATCACGTGGTGCTTCGAAACAACGAACCTTCGCAATGGTGCACAGTTAGGGGGAACACGTCTCTTGAAATTTTTTGTGAGGGATCATCTTACTTACTACCGTCGTTCTAAGCAAATAAGATGCATAACATGATAAACATCACATGCAATCAAATAGTGACATGATATGGCCAATATCATTTTGCTCCTTTGATCTCCATCTTCGGGGCACCATGATCATCTTCGTCACCGGCATGACACCATGATCTCCATCATCATGATCTCCATCATTGTGTCTTCATGAAGTTGTCACGCCAACGATTACTTCTACTTCTATGGCTAACGCGCTTAGCAATAAAGTAAAGTAATTTACATGGCGTTATTCAATGACACGCAGGTCATACAAAAAATAAAGACAACTCCTATGGCTCCTGCCGGTTGTCATACTCATCGACATGCAAGTCGTGATTCCTATTACAAGAATATGATCAATCTCATACATCACATATATCATTCATCACATCTTCTGGCCATATCACATCACATAGCACATGCTGCAAAAACAAGTTAGACGTCCTCTAATTGTTGTTGCAAGTTTTTACGTGGCTTGTATAGGTTTCTAGCAAGAACGTTTCTTACCTACGTAAAACCACAACGTGATATGCCAATTTCTATTTACCCTTCATAAGGACCCTTTTCATCGAATCCGTTCCGACTAAAGTGGGAGAGACAGACACCCGCTAGCCACCTTATGCAACTAGTGCATGTCAGTCGGTGGAACCTCTCTCACGTAAGCGTACGTGTAAGGTCGGTCCGGGCCGCTTCATCCCACAATGCCGCCGAAACAAGATAAGACTAGTAGCGGCAAGAAGAATTGGCAACATCGACGCCCACAACTACTTTGTGTTCTACTCGTGCATAGAAACTACGCATAGACCTAGCTCATGATGCCATTGTTTGGGGAACGTAGCAGAAATTCAAAATTTTCTACGCATCACCAAGATCAATCTATGGAGTAATCTAGCAACGAGGGGAAGGGGAGTGAATCTACATACCCTTGTAGATCGCGATGCGGAAGCGTTGCAAGAACGCGGATGAGGGAGTCGTACTCGTAGCGATTCAGATCGCGGTTGATTCCGATCTAAGCACCGAAGAACGGTTCCTCCGCGTTCAACACACGTGCAGCCCGGTGACGTCTCCCATGCCTTGATCCAGCAAGGAGAGAGGGAGAGGTTGGGGAAGACTCCGTCCAGCAGTAGCACAACGGCATGGTGGTGATGGAGGAGCGTGGCAATCCCGCAGGGCTTCGCCAAGCACCGCGGGAGAGGAGGAGGGAGAGGTAGGGCTGCGCTAGGGAGAGGAAAAACCCATGTCTTTGCAGCCCCCAATGCCTCAACTATATATAGGGGAGAGGGAGGGGGCTGCGCCCCCTCTAGTGTTTCCACCCCAAGGGGTGCAGCAGCCCCAAAAACCCATCTAGGGCGGCGGCCAAGGGGGGAGAGGGGGAAACTTGCCCCCCAAGCAAGGTGGAGGCGCCCCCTCCCCAAACCCTAGGCGCCTTGGGCCTTGGTGGGGGGCGCACCAGCCCACCTGGGGCTGGTCCCCTCCCAAACTTGGCCCATGCTGCCCTCTGGGGCCGGTGGCCCCACTTGGTGGACCCCCGGGACCCTCCCGGTGGTCCCGGTACATTACCGATATCACCCGAAACTTTTCCGGTGACCAAAACAGGACTTCCCATATATAAATCTTTACCTCCGGACCATTCCGGAACTCCTCGTGATGTCCGGGATCTCATCCGGGACTCCGAACAACATTCGGTAACCATGTACATACTTTCCCTATAACCCTAGCGTCATCGAACCTTAAGTGTGTAGACCCTACGGGTTTGGGAACCATGTAGACATGACCGAGACGTTCTCCGGTCAATAACCAACAGCGGGATCTGGATACCCATGTTGGCTCCGACATGTTCCACGATGATCTCATCGGATGAACCACGATGTCGGGGATTCAATCAATCCCGTATGCAATTCCCTTTGTCAACCGGTATAGTACTTGCCCGAGATTCAATCGTCGGTATCCCGATACCTTGTTCAATCTCGTTACCGGCAAGTCTCTTTACTCGTTCCGTAACACATCATCCCATGATCAACTCCTTGGTCACATTGTGCACATTATGATGATGTCCTACCGAGTGGGCCCAGAGATACCTCTCCGTTTACACGGAGTGACAAATCCCAGTCTCGATTCGTGCCAACCCAACAGACACTTTCGGAGATACCTGTAGTGCACCTTTATAGCCACCCAGTTACGTTGTGACGTTTGGTACACCCAAAGCATTCCTACGGTATCCGGGAGTTGCACAATCTCATGGTCTAAGGAAATGATACTTGACATTAGAAAAGCTCTGAGAAAACAAACTACACGATCTTGTGCCAGGCTTAGGATTGGGTCTTGTCCATCACATCATTCTCCTAATGATGTGATCCCGTTATCAACGACATCCAATGTCCATGGTCAGGAAACCGTAACCATCTATTGATCAACGAGCTAGTCAACTAGAGGCTTACTAGGGACATGGTGTTGTCTATGTATCCACACATGTATCTGAGTTTCCTATCAATACAATTCTAGCATGGATAATAAACGATTATCATGAACAAGGAAATATAATAATAACCTATTTATTATTGCCTCTAGGGCATATTTCCAACAGTCTCCCACTTGCACCAGAGTTAATAATCTAGTCCACATCACCATGTGATTAACACTCATAGGTCACATCACCATGTGACCAACATCCAAAGAGTTTACTAGAGTCAACAATCTAGTTCACATCACTATGTGATTAAACTCAATGAGTTCTGGTTTGATCATGTTATGCTTGTGAGAGAGGTCATTAGTCAACGGGTCTGAACCTTTCAGATCCGTGTGTGCTTTACGAATATCTATGTCATCTTGTGGATGCTACCACGCGCTATTTGGAGCCATTTCAAATAATTGCTCTACTATACGAATCCGGTTTACTGAAATGGATCCAAATAGCGCGTGGTAGCACCCACAAGATGACATAGATATTCATAGAGCACACACAGATCTGAAAGTTTCAGACCCGTTGACTAATAACCTCTCTCACAAGCATAACATGATCAAACCAGAACTCATTCAGTGTTAATCACATAGTGATGTTAACTAGATTGTTGACTCTAGTAAACTCTTTGGATGTTGGTCACATGGTGATTTGACTTGTCAGTGTTAATCACATGGTGATGTGAACTAGATTATTGACTCTAGTGCAAGTGGGAGACTGTTGGAAATATGCCCTAGAGGCAATAATAAATGGGTTATTATTATATTTCCTTGTTCATGATAATCGTTTATTATCCATGCTAGAATTGTATTGATTGGAAACTCAGATACATGTGTGGATACATAGACAACACCATGTCCCTAGTAAGCCTCTAGTTGACTAGCTCGTTGATCAATAGATGGTTACGGTTTCCTGACCATGGACATTGGATGTCGTTGATAACGGGATCACATCATTAGGAGAATGATGTGATGGACGAGACCCAATCCTAAGCCTAGCACAAGATCGTGTAGTTCGTTTGCTAAGAGCTTTTCTAATGTCAAGTATCATTTCCTTAGACCATGAGATTGTGCAACTCCCGGATACCGTAGGAATGCTTTGGGTGCACCAAACGTCACAACGTAACTGGGTGACTATAAAGGTGCACTACAGGTATCTCCGAAAGTGTCTGTTGGGTTGGCATGAATCGAGACTGGGATTTGTCACTCCGTGTAAACGGAGAGGTATCTCTGGGCCCACTCGGTAGGACATCATCATAATGTGCACAATGTGACCAAGGAGTTGATCACGGGATGATGTGAGTTACGGAACGAGTAAAGAGACTTGCCGGTAACGAGATTGAACAAGGTATCAGGATACCGACGATCGAATCTCGGGCAAGTAACATACCGATAGACAAAGGGAATTGTATACGGGATTGATTGAATCCCCGATATCGTGGTTCATCCGATGAGATCATCGTGGAACATGTGGGAGCCAACATGGGTATCCAGATCCCGCTGTTGGTTATTGACCGGAGAACGTCTCGGTCATGTCTGCATGGTTCCCGAACCCGTAGGGTCTACACACTTAAGGTTCGATGACGCTAGGGTTATAGGGAAAGTATGTACGTGGTTACCGAATGTTGTTCGGAGTCCCGGACGAGATCCCGTACGTCACGAGGAGTTCCGGAATGGTCCGGAGGTAAAGATTTATATATGGGAAGTCCTGTTTTGGTCACCGGAAAAGTTTCGGGTGATATCGGTAATGTACCGGGACCACCGGGAGGGTCCCGGGGGTCCACCAAGTGGGGCCACCGGCCCCAGAGGGCAGCATGGGCCAAGTGTGGGAGGGGACCAGCCCCAGGTGGGCTGGTGCGCCCCCCCACCAGGGCCCAAGGCACCTAGGGTTTGGGGAGGGGGCGCCTCCACCTTGCTTGGGGGCAAGTTTCCCCCTCTCCCCCCTTGGCCGCCGCCCTAGATGGGTTTTGGGGCTGCCGCGCCCCTTGGGGTGGAAACCCTAGAGGGGGCGCAGCCCCCTCCCTCTCCCCTATATATAGTTGTGGCATTGGGGGCTGCAAACACATGAGTTTTCCTCTCCCTGGCGCAGCCCTACCTCCTCCTCCTCCTCTCCCGCGGTGCTTGGCGAAGCCCTGCGGGATTGCCACGCTCCTCCACCACCACCACGCCGTCGTGCTACTGCTGGATAGAGTCTTCCCCAACCTCTCCCTCTCACCTTGCTGGATCAAGGCGTGGGAGACGTCACCGGGCTGCACGTGTGTTGAACGCGGAGGCGCCGTGGTTCGGCGCTTAGATCGGAACCAACCGTGATCTGAATCGCTATGAGTACGACTCCTTCATCCGCGTTCTTGCAACACTTCCGCATCGCGATCTACAAGGGTATGTAGATGCACTCCCCTTCCCCTCGTTGCTAGAGTACTCCATAGATTGATCTTGGTGATGCGTAGAAAATTTTGAATTTCTGCTACGTTCCCTAACAGTGGTATCAGAGCCAGGTTACGATCCTGGGACCTGTGTGAGCCAACATGGGTATCCATATCCCGCTGTTGGTTATTGACCGGAGAGTCATCTCGGTCATGTCTGCATGTCTCCCGAACCCGTAGGGTCTACACACTTAAGGTTCGGTGACGCTAGGGTTATAGAGATATTAGTATGCGGTAACCTGAAAGTTGTTCGGAGTCCCGGATGAGATCCCGGACGTCACGAGGAGTTCCGGAATGGTCCGGAGGTAAAGATTTATATATGGGAAGTCTTATTTTGGTCGCCGGAAAAGTTTCGCACTTTATCGGTATTGTACCGGGAGTACCGAAAGGGGTCCGGGGGTCCACCAGCCCCGGGGGGCCACATGGGCTGTAGGGGGTGCGCCTTGGCCTATATGGGCCAAGGGCACCAGCCCCAAGAGGCCCATGCGCCAAGAGATAAGGAAAAGGGAGAGTCCTAAAGGGGGAAGGCACCTCCGAGGTGCCTTGGGGGGGGAGGACTCCTCCCTGGCCGCACCCTTCCTTGGAGGAAGGGCCAAGGCTGCGCCCCCCCCCTCTCCCTTGGCCCTATATATAGTGGGGGGAAGGGAGGGCAGCAATACCTAAGCCCTGGCGCCTCCCTCTCCCTCCCGTGACACATCTCCCTCCTACCGCAGTGCTTGGCGAAGCTCTGTTGGAATCCCGCTGCTTCCACCACCACGCCGTCGTGCTGCTGGATCTCCATTAACCTCTCCTTCCCCCTTGCTGGATCAAGAAGGAGGAGACGTCGCTGCTCCGTATGTGTGTTGAACGCGGAGGTGCCGTCCGTTCGGCGCTAGGATCATCGGTGATTTGGATCACGACGAGTACGACTCCATCAACCCCGTTCTCTTGAACGCTTCCGCTCGCGATCTAAAAGGGTATGTAGATGCACTCCTCTCTCTCGTTGCTAGATGACTCCATAGATTGATCTTGGTGATGCGTAGAAAATTTTGAATTTCTGCTACGTTCCCCAACAGTGGCATCATGAGCTAGGTTTATGCGTAGTTTCTATGCACGAGTAGAACACAAAGTAGTTGTGGGCGTCGATTTTGTCAATTTACTTGCCGTTACTAGTCTTATCTTGATTCGACGGCATCGTGGGATGAAGCGGCCCGGACCGACCTTACACGTACTCTTACGTGAGACAGGTTCCACCGACTGACATGCACTAGTTGCATAAGGTGGCTAGCGGGTGTCTGTCTCTCCCACTTTAGTCGGAACGGATTCAATGAAAAGGGTCCTTATGAAGGGTAAATAGAAATTGGCATATCACGTTGTGGTTTTACGTAGGTAAGAAACGTTCTTGCTAGAAACCTATGCAAGCCACGTAAAAAAACTTGCAACAACAATTAGAGGACGTCTAACTTGTTTTTGCAGCATGTGCTATGTGATGTGATATGGCCAGAAGATGTGATGAATGATATATGTGATGTATGAGATTGATCATATTCTTGTAATAGGAATCACGACTTGCATGTCGATGAGTATGACAACCGGCAGGAGCCATAGGAGTTGTCTTTATTTTTGTATGACCTGCGTGTCATTGGATAACGCCATGTAAGTTACTTTACTTTATTGCTAAGCGTGTTAGCCATAGAAGTAGAAGTAATCGTTGGCGTGACAACTTCATGAAGACACAATGATGGAGATCATGATGATGGAGATCATGGTGTCATGCCGGTGACAAAGATGATCATGGTGCCCCGAAGATGGAGATCAAAGGAGCAAAACGATATTGGCCATATCATGTCACTATTTGATTGCATGTGATGTTTATCATGTTATGCATCTTATTTGCTTAGAACGACGGTAGTAAGTAAGATGATCCCTCACTAAAATTTCAAGAGACGTGTTCCCCCTAACTGTGCACCGTTGCGAAGGTTCGTTGTTTCGAAGCACCACGTGATGATCGGGTGTGATAGATTCTAACGTTCGAATACAACGGGTGTTGACGAGCCTAGCATGTACAGACATGGCCTCGGAACACATGCAAAACACTTAGGTTGACTTGACGAGCCTAGCATGTACAGACATGGCCTCGGAACACAAGAGACCGAAAGGTCGAGCATGAGTCGTATAGAAGATACGATCAACAAGGAGATGTTCACCGATGATGACTAGTCCGTCTCACGTGATGATCGGACACGGCCTAGTTTGACTCGGATCATGTGTCACTTAGATGACTAGAGGGATGTCTATCTGAGTGGGAGTTCATTCATTAATTAGATGAACTTCATTATCATGAACATAGTCAAAAGGTCTTTGCAAATTATGTCATACGCTTTAGTTCTACTGTTTAAGATATGTTCCTAGAGAAAATTTAGTTGAAAGTTGGTAGTAGCAATTATGCGGACTGGGTCCGTAAACTGAGGATTGTCCTCATTGCTGCACAGAAGGCTTATGTCCTTAATGCACCGCTCGGTGTGCTGAACCTCAGCGTCGTCTCTAGATGTTGCGGAACATCTGACATACACGTTTTGATGACTACGTGATAGTTCAATGCGTAATGCTAACAGTTTAGAATTGTGGCACAAGAGACGTTTTTGAAACGTCGCAGAACATATGAGATGTTCCGAAGACTGAAATTGGGATTTCAGACTAGTGCCCACGTCAAGAGATATGAGACCTCTGACAAGTTTCTTAAGCCTGCAAACTAAGGGAGAAAAGCTCAATCGTTGAGCATGTGCTCAGATTGTCTGAGTACTATAATCGCTTGAATCGAGTGGGAGTTAATCTTCCAGATGAGATAGTGATGGTTCTCCATAATTACTGCCACCAAGCTATTAGAGCTTCGTGATGAACTATAAATATCAAGGATAGATGATGATCCTTGAGCAACCCGCGATGTTTGACACCGCGAAAGTAGAAATCAAGAAGGAGCATCAATTGTTGATGGTTAGTAAAACCACTAGTTTCTAGAAAGGCAAGGGCAAAAGGGACACTTCATGAAACACCAAATCGTTTGCTGCTCTAGTGAAGAATCCCAAGGTTGAACCCAAACCCGAGACAAAGTGCTTCTGTAATGAGAGGAACGGTCACTGAAGCAGTACTACCCTAGATACTTGGTAGATGAGAAGGCAGGCAAGGTCGACAGAAGTATATTGGATATACGTTATATGAATGTGTACTTTACTAGTACTCCTAGCAGCACCAGGGTATTAGATACCGGTTCGGTTGCTAAGTGTTAGTAACTCGAAATAAAAGCTGCGGAATAAACGGAAACTAGCTAAAGGTGAGATGACGATATGTGTTGGAAGTGTTTCCAAGGTTGATGTGATCAAGCATCGCATTCTCCCTCTACCATCGAGATTTGGTGTTTGCGTTGAGCATGATTGGATTATATTATCGCAATACGGTTATTCATTTAAGGAGAATAATGGTTACTCTGTTTATTTGAATAATACCTTCAATGGTCTTGCACCTAAAATGAAGCTCGATCGTAGTGATACACATGTTCGTGCCAAAAGATATAAAATAGTAATGATAGTTCCACATACTTGTGGCACTGCCATTTGAGTCATGTTGGTATAAAACGCATGAAGAAGCTCCATGTAGATGGATCTTTGGACTCAGTCATTTTTGAAAAGATTGAGACATGCGAAGCATGTCTATTGGTATATATGCATGAAGAAACTCCATGCAGATGGATCGTTTGGACTCACTTGGTTTTGAATCACTTGAGACATGCAAATCATACCACATGGGCAAGATGACTGAAAGGCCTCGTTTTCAGTAAGATGGAACAAGAGAGCAACTTATTGGAAGTAATACATTCTGATGTATGCAGTCCAATGAGTGCTGAGGCATGCAGTGGATATCGTTATGTTCTTACTTCACGGATGATTTGAGTAGATGCTGAGTGTATTTACTTGATGAAACACAAGTCTGAATTATTGAAAGGTTCAAGTAATTTCAGAGTGAAGTTGAAGGTCGTCGTGACAAGGGGATAAAATGTCTGTGATATGATCATAGAGATGAGTATCTGAGTTACGAGTTTGGCACACAATTGAGACATTGTGGAAAGTGTTTCACAATTAATACCGCCTGGAACACCATAGTGTGATGGTGTGTCCGAACATCATAACTGCACCCTATTGGATATGGTGCATACCATGATGTTTCTTATCGAATTACCACTATCGTTTATGGGTTAGGCATTAGAGACAACCGCATTCACTTTAAAAGGGGCACCACGCAATTCCGTTGAGACGACACCGTTTAGAGAAACCTAAGTTGTCGTTTCTTAAAAGTTTGGGGCTGCGATGCTTATGTGAAAAAGTTTCAGGCTGATAAGCTCGAACCCAAACAGGATAAATGCATGTTCATAGAATACCCAAAACAGTTGAGTATACCTCCTATTTCAGATCTGGAAGCAAAAGCAATTGTTTCTAGAGACAGGTCCTTTCTCGAGGGAAAGTTTCTCTCGAAAGAATTGAGTGGGAGGATGGTGGAGACTTGATAAGGTTATTGAACCGTCACTTCAACTAGGGTGTAGCAGGGCACAGGAAGTTGTTCCTGTGGCACCTACACCAATTGAAGTGGAAGCTTATGATAGTGATCATGAAACTTCGGATCAAGTCACTACCAAACCTCGTAGGACGACGAGGATGCGTGCTACTTCAGAGTGGTACGTGATCCTGTCTGAGATATCATGTTGTTGGACAATACTGAACCTACGAGCTATGGAGAAGCGATGGTGGGCCCATACTCCAACAAATGGTTAGAAGCCATGAAATCCGAGATAAATGGATCTTTGAGAAGAAGACGGACGTGGACGGTAATGTTACCGTCTATGAAGCTCGACTTGTGGCAAAGAGTATTTCCACAAGTTCAAGGAGTTGACTACGATGAGATTTTCTCATCCGTAGCGATGCATAAGTCCGTCGGAATCATGTTAGCATTAGCTGCATTTATGAAATCTAGCAGATGGATGTCAAAACAAGTTTCCTTACCAGTTTTCGTAAGGAAAGGTTGTATGTGATACAATGAGAAAGGTTTTGTCGATCCTAAGGATGCTAATAGGTATGCTAGCTCCAGCGATCCATCTAAGGACTGGAGTAAGCATCTCGGAGTTGGAATGTATGCTTTGATGAGATGATCAAAGGTTTTGGGTTTATACAAAGTTTATGAGAAACTTGTATTTCCAATAAAGTGAGTGGGAGCGCTACAACATTTCTGATAAGTATATGTGAATGACATATCGTTGATCCGAAATGATGTAGAATTTCTAGAAAGCATAAAGGGTTGTTTGAAAGGAGTTTTTCAAAGGAAGACCTGGATAAAAGCTGCTTACATATTGGGCATCAAGATCTATAGAGATAGATCAAAGACGCCTGATGATACTTTCAAAGAACGCACACCTTGACATGATTTTGAAAGAGTTCAAAATAGATCAGCAAAGAAGGAGTTCTTGGCTGTGTTACAAGGTGTGAGTATTGAGTAAGACTCAAGAGCTGACCACAGCAGAAGAGAGAGAAAGGACGAAGGTCGTCCCCTATGCTTCAGACGTAGGCTCTACAGTATGCTATGTTGTGTACCGCACATGAAGTGTGCCTTGCCATGAGTTGGTCAAGGGGTACAATAGTGATCCGGGAATGGATCACATGACAGCGGTCAAACTTATCCTTTGTATATAGTGGACTAAGGAATTTTCTCGATTGTGGAGGTGAAAAGGAGTTCGTCATAAAGAGTTACGTCGATGCGAACTTTGACACTAATCCGGACGACTCTGAGTAGTAAGCCGGATTCGTATAGTACAACAGTTATTTGAAATGGCTCCAAATAGCGCGTGGTAGCATCCACAAGATGACATAGATATTCGTAAAGCACACACGGATCTGAAAGGTTCAGACCCGTTGACTAATAACCTCTCTCACAAGCATAACATGATCAAACCAGAACTCATTGAGTGTCAATCACATAGAGATGTGAACTAGATTGTTGACTCTAGTAAACTCTTTGGATGTTGGTCACATGGTGATGTGACCTGTGAGTGTTAATCACATGGTGATGTGGACTAGATTATTGACTCTAGTGCAAGTGGGAGACTGTTGTAAATATGCCCTAGAGGCAATAATAAATTGGTTATTATTATATTTCCTTTTTCATGATAATCGTTTATTATCCATGCTAGAATTGTATTGATAGGAAACTCAGATACATGTGTGGATACATAGACAACACCATGTCCCTAGTAAGCCTCTAGTTGACTAGCTCGTTGATCAATAGATGCTTACGGTTTCCTGACCATGGACATTGGATGTCCTTGATAACGGGATCACATCATTAGGAGAATGATGTGATGGACGAGACCCAATCCTAAGCCTAGCACAAGATCGTGTAGTTCGTTTGCTCAGAGCTTTTCTAATGTCAAGTATCAGTTCCTTAGACCATGAGATTGTGCAACTCCCGGATACCGTAGGAATGCTTTGGGTGTACCAAACGTCACAACGTAACTGGGTGGCTATAAAGGTGCACTACAGGTATCTCCGAAAGTGTCTGTTGGGTTGGCACGAATCGAGACTGGGATTTGTCACTCCGTGTAAACGGAGAGGTATCTCTGGGCCCACTCGGTAGGACATCATCATAATGTGCACAATGTGACCAAGGAGTTGATCACGGGATGATGTGAGTTACGGAACGAGTAAAGAGACTTGCCGGTAACGAGATTGAACAAGGTATCGGGATACCGACGATCGAATCTCGGGCAAGTACCATACCGATTGACAAAGGGAATTGGGTACGGGATTGATTGAATCCTCGACATCATGGTTCATCCGATGAGATCATCGAGGAGCATCTGGGAGCCAACATGGGTATCCAGATCCCACTGTTGGTTATTGACCGGAGAGTCGTCTCGGTCATGTCTGCATGTCTCCCGAACCTGTAGGGTCTACACACTTAAGGTTCGGTGACGCTAGGGTTATAGAGATATTAGTATGCGGTAACCCGAAAGTTGTTTGGAGTCCCGGATGAGATCCCGGATGTCACGAGGAGTTCCGGAATGGTCCGGAGGTAAAGATTTATATATGGGAAGTCTTATTTTGGTCGCCGGAAAAGTTTCGCACTTTATCGGTATTGTACCGGGAGTACCGAAAGGGGTCCGGGGGTCCACCAAGGGGGTCCACCAGCCCCGGGGGGCCACATGGGCTGTAGGGGGTGCGCCTTGGCCTATATGGGCCAAGGGCACCAGCCCCAAGAGGCCCATGCGCCAAGAGATAAGGAAAAGGGAGAGTCCTAAAGGGGGAAGGCACCTCCGAGGTGCCTTGGGGGGGAAGGACTCCTCCCTGGCCGCACCCTTCCTTGGAGAAAGGGCCAAGGCTGCGCCCCCCTCTCCCTTGGCCCTATATATAGTGGGGGGAAGGGAGGGCAGCAATACCTAAGCCCTGGCGCCTCTCTCTCCTCCCGTGACACATCTCCCTCCTCCCGCAGCGCTTGGCGAAGCCCTATTGGAATCCCGCTACTTCCACCACCACGCCGTCGTGCTGCTGGATCTCCATTAACCTCTCCTTCCCCCTTGCTGGATCAAGAAGGAGGAGACGTCGCTGCTCCGTATGTGTGTTGAACGCGGAGGTGCCATCCGTTCGGCGCTAGGATCATCGGTGATTTGGATCACGACGAGTACGACTCCATCAACCCCGTTCTCTTGAACGCTTCCGCTCGCGATCTACAAGGGTATGTAGATGCACTCCTCTCTCTCGTTGCCTGATGACTCCATAGATTGATCTTGGTGATGTGTAGAAAATTTTGAATTTCTGCTACGTTCCCCAACAGGCTCAAGCTCAAGACTCTACATTTTCATTTTAGTGATCCAAGATCACATTGAGTCCATAGGAAAAGCCAATACTATTAAAAGGGGATGAGGTGTTGCTTAATGGCTTGCTTGCTCAAAATGCTTAGTGATGTGCTCTAAAAACCGTCAACCACTTTCTCATATCCACATATGTCCCAAACCTAAAGTCAAACTCGGCCCTACCGATTTGATCTATCCGGCGCCGCCGAGTTCACTTGACATAGCCATAGCCAGAAACCCTAGTCACTCCGGTCTCACCGATAGGGATCTCGGTCTCACCGAGATGGGATTGCAAACTCTCTGTTTCCCTCCGTAACATTTCGGTCCAACCGAGATGAGCGATTGGTCCCACCGAGTTCGCAATGCAAACTCTCTGTTTCCCTTTCGTAACGTTTCGGTCTTACCGAATGAGCGATTCGGTCCCACCGAGTTTGCCTGACCAACTCTCTGTTTGCCTATTACAGAAATCGGTCCTACCGAGTTTATGTGATCGGTCTCACCAAGATTACGTTATGCCCTAACCCTAATGAAATCGGTCTCACCGAGTTGACATGTCGGTCCCACTGAAAATCCTAACGTTCACATTTTGTACTAAATCGGTCTGACCAAGTTTCATGATTCGGTCCCACCGAGTTTGGTAAATTGTGTGTAACGGTTAGATTTTGTGTGGAGGCTATATATACCCCTCCACCCACTCTTCATTCGTGGAGAGAGCCATCAGAACGTGCCTACACTTCCAGCATACATTTTCTGAGAGAGAACCATCTACTCATGTGTTGAGACCAAGATATTCCATTCCAACCACATGAATCTTGATCTCTAGCCTTCCCCAAGTTGCTTTCCACTCAAATCTTCTTTCCACCAAATCCAAATCCGTGAGAGAGAGTTGACTGTTGGGGAGACTATCATTTGAAGCACAAGAGCAAGGAGTTCATCATCAACACACCATCTATTACCTTTTGGAGAGTGGTGTCTCCTAGATTGGTTAGGTGTCACTTGGGAGCCTCCGTCAAGATTGTGGAGTTGAACCAAGGAGTTTGTATGGGCAAGGAGATTGCCTACTTCATGAAGATCTACCCTAGTGAGGCAAGTCCTTCATGGGCAATGGCCATGGTGGGATAGACAAGGTTGCTTATTCGTGGACCCTTCGTGGGTGGGGCCCTCCGTGGACTCGCGCAGCCGTTACCCTTCATGGGTTGAAGTCTCCATCAACGTGGATGTACGACAGCACCACCTATCGAAACCACGGAAAAAATCTCCGCGTCTACATTGCGTTTGCTCCCTCCAAACTCCTCCCTTTACCTTCATGTGCAATGTTTTACATTCCACTGCTATACTCTTAGACTTGCATGTGTAGGTTGATTGCTTGACTTGTGCTAAGTTTCTAAAATCTGCCAAGACTTAAAATTGGGAAAAGGATAGATTTTTATTTGGTCAAGTAGTCTAATCACCGCCCCCCCTCTAGACATACTTTCGATCCTACAATAGGGAATCACAAACCTTAACACCAATATTCTTACTAAAGCATAATTACTCACAACATGACTCACATATCATATCATCATATCTCACAACTATTAAAAGGAATCAAGTTTATTTTGTCCAATGATCTTCATGAAAGTTTTTATTATATCTTTCTTGGATATCTATCTCTTTGGGACTAATTTTCATGTGTTGCTTTTTATAAGCTCAAACAAATATAAGTGAAGATCATGAGCATAATATTTCTTTCTCTCTAATCAATTTAAGTGAAGCAAGAGAGAATTTCTTAAAAAATTATAACTCTCAAATAAATCTAAGTGAAGCAAGAGAGCATTTCTTCAAAAATAACAAAGCACACCGTGCTCAAAAAGATATAAGTGAAGCACTAGAGCAATTCCATAGCTCATAAAGATTTAAGTGAAGCATAGAGAGCAATTCTAACAAGTCCTGGCATAATTTTGACTCTCTCAAATAGGTGTGTCCAGCAAGGATTAAAAAGCAAAACAAGCAAAGACTCAAATCATACAAGATGCTCCAAGCAAAACTCATAGTATGTGACGAATAAAAATATAGCTTCGAGTAAAATACCGATGGTCGTTAGAAGAAAGAGAGGATGCCACTCGGGGCATCCCCAAGCTTAGTTTCTTGCTTCTCTTTGGCTAATTGCTTGGGATGCCATGGTCATCCCCCAGCTTAGGCTCTTCTTACTCTTTATTCCTTCATCCATCGTAATATCACCCAAAACTTGAAAACTTCAATTACACAAAATTCAACAAAACCTTTGAGAGATCCGTTAGTATAAGAAAGCAAATCACTACTATAAGTGTTGTTGCAAACCAATTCATATTTTTTTCTTGCATTATATCTACTGTATTCCAACTTTTCTATGGCAAAAGCTCATTAAATAAAACCATAGAATCATCAAAACAAGAACACAACGCAAAGAAAACAGAATCAGTCAAAAACAAAACAGCCTATAACAATCTGGATATTTCGAATACTTCTGAAACTCCAAAAATTCTGAAAAATTAGGATGACCTGAGAAATTTGTATATTAATCTTCTTCAAAACGAATTGGTATTATATCATGCTTCTGTTAAAAACGAGAATTATTTTCGTGAGCGTGAAAGTTTCTGCTTTTCAGCAAGATCAAACAACTATCACCCAAGAAGATCCTAAAGGCTTTACTTGGCACAAACACTAATTTAAACCACAAAAAACACATCTAATCAGAGGCATAATTGGGTATTTTATTGAAAACAGCAAGAAAACCAAAAAGCAAAAAGATACAAGTTGGGTTGCCTCCCAACGAGCGCTATCGTTTTATGCCCCAAGCTAGGCATAAGATTTTAACAATGCTCACACGAAAGATAATAATTGAAACACGAAGAGAGCATCATGAAACATGTGACAAACACATTTAAGTCTAACATACTTCCTATGCATAGGAATTTTATAGGAAAACAAATTATCAAGAGAAGTAAAAACTAGCATATGCAAAGGAGAGGAATAAAACATTGAAAATCTCAACATAACGAGAGGTAATTTAGTAACATGAAAATTTCTACAACCATATTTTCCTCTCTCATAATAATTACATGTAGGATCATAATCAAATTCAACAATATAACTATCACATAAAATATTCTCTTCATGATCCACATGCATGCAAAGTTGACACTCTTCCAAAATAGTGGGGTTATCATCAAATAAAGTCATGACCTCTCCAAGCCCACTTTTATCAAAAAATTCATAAGATTGAAAACTCTCCAAATATGTGGGATTATTTTTAGCTAAAGTTGACACTCTTCCAAACCCACTTTTAATATTATCACAAGCATATTCATCATGAGGTTTAAATAAATTTCCAAGATCATAAGAATCATTATCACCCAATCATGATCATTTCAATAAGTAGTGGACATACCAAAACAAGCATCCCCAAGCGTGGGGTTTTGCATATCACTAACACAATTGACATTAATAGAATTTACAATAA
Organism: Aegilops tauschii subsp. strangulata; assembly: GCF_002575655.3. NCBI lineage: Eukaryota > Viridiplantae > Streptophyta > Magnoliopsida > Poales > Poaceae > Aegilops > Aegilops tauschii. The sequence continues at coordinate 476,863,494 of NC_053039.3, forward strand.
CATCGTTGCAATCATGCTTTTCATTCAAGGATCTATCATGAATCACTTTATAAATTCCTTCGTTTAACACTTCATCACAATTTTCACATTCGTGAATCTCAAGCAAAACTTCATAAAGATAATCTAGTGAACTCAATTCACTAGAAATTGGTTCATCATAATTGGATCTTTTGAAAAGATTAGCAAGTGGATGAGGATCCATATCAATATATTTTTAGCAAGCAAAGATGCAAGCAAATAGGAGGCACATGGCAACATACGCAAACATGAGACCTGACGAGAAAAAGGCAAAAGAAAAAGAGGGCAGATAAACCGACAAATTTTTGAGAAGTGGGGGAGATGAAAACGAGAGGAAAATGGCAAATAATGCAAATTGCAAGCAGATGAGATTTGTGATTAGGAACCTGGTAGATGTTGATGATGTCTCCCCGGCAGTGGCGCCGCAAATTTCCTTTTGATGTCTGCTAGAGCTACGTCGGTATTTCCCCAAAGAGGAAGGGATGTGATAACCCACAAGTATAGGGGATCGCAACAGTTTTTGAGGGTAGAGTATTCAACCCAAATTTATAGATTCGACACAAGGGGAGCCAAAGAATATTTGAAGGTATTAGCAGCTGAGTTGTCAATTCAACCACACCTGGAGATTAATTATCTGCAGCAAGTAATCGGTAGCACAGTAATATGATAGTTTTGATAATAGTGACAGCAGCAATAGTAACGGCAACAGTGATATCAGTAATTTTGTAGCAAGTGTAACAGTGATGATAGCAGTAGTAACTTAACAACAATATAAGATAAATTCGTAGGCATTGAATCGGTGACTTGTTGGATGATATCCATCATGTGACAGTTATAACCCAGGGTGATACGGCACTAGCTCTAGTTCATCGATATGTAGGCATGTATTCCGTAAATAGTCATACGTGCTTTACTAAAAGAACTTGCATGACATCTTTTGTCCTACCCTCCCGTGGCAGCGGGGTCCATATTGGAAACTAAGGGATATTAAGGCCTCCTTTTAATAGAGAACCGGAACAAAGCATTAACACATAGTGAATACATGTACTCCTGAAACTACGGTCATCACTGGGAGTGGGCCCGGTTGTTGTCACTCTGGGGTTGCCGGATCATAACATGTAGTAGGTGACTATAACTTGCAAGATCGGATCTAAAACATGGATATAATGATGAATTCATAAACGGTTCAGATCTGAGTTCATGGCACCCGGGCCCAAAGTGACAAGCATTAAGCATAGCAAAGTCATAGCAACATCAATCTAAGAACATAGTGGATACTAGGGATCAGGCCCTAACAAAACTAACTCGATTACATGATGAATCTCATCCAACTCCTCACCGACCAGCGAGCCTACAAAGGAATTACTCACTCCCGGTGGGGAGCATCATGGAATTGGCGATGGAGATGGGTTGGTGATGACGAAGAATGAAGATCCCCCTCTCCGGAGCCCCAAACGGACTCCAGATCTGCCCTCCCGAGGAAGAACAGGGCTTGGCAGCAACTCCGTCTCATGGAACGCGATAATTCTTTCTCCCTGGTTTTTTCTCCGAAAATAGGAATTTATAGTATCAGGGTTGAGGTCTGCGGGGCCACCAGGTGGGTACAACCCACCTGGGCGCGCCAGGAGAGGGGGCGCGCCCTGGTGGGTTGTGCCCACCTAGGTGCCCCTCTCCGGCAGGTCTTGGCTCGAGAAATTCTTATTATTGATATAAAAAATCCTTGCAAAGTTTCGTTCCATTCCGAGAACTTTTATTTCTGCACAAAAACAACACCACGGTAGTTCTGCTGAAAACAGCGTCAGTTCGGGGTTAGTTTCATTCGAATCATGCAAATTAGAGTCCAAAACAAGAGGAAAAGCGTGAGAAAATGTAGATACGTTGGAGATGTATCAACTCCCCCAAGCTTAAACCTTTGCTTGTCCTCAAGCAATTCAGTTGATAAACTGAAAGTGAGAAAGAAAAACTTTTACGAACTCTTTTGCTCTTGTTTGCATAAATAAACTTAAACAACACCCAAGTTTTCAGCCAACATTATAACTAACCATGTCAACAATAACATCTAAAGATTATATTAACTCATATCAATGACATAATCAGCTAGCGAGCGGTAATAAGAGATCTCAAACAGCAACACGTTGTCAAAACAACCATGATATAATACGACAATAGTGGTATCTCGCTAGCCCTTTCTGAGACCGCAAAACATAAATGCAGAGCACCTCCAACCTTCAAGCAGCGACTAAACATTGTAATTCATGATAGAAAAGATCCAGTCATGATGCACCCAACATTAGCTATACACAATGTATAAATCATGACAGTTGTGCTCTCTCAGTTTCTAGCGCTTGTTTCATAAGGTGATGACACAACATAAAAGTAAATAGAAAGTCCCTTCGCAGAGGGAAGCAGTGATTTGCAGAGGTGCCAGAGCTCAATTTTGAAAACAGAGATAAATGATATTTTGAGACATGCGTCCTTCTCATTCACTTCACGACCATCAGTTATCAACATCTTCCATGCTAATCACGCTAGTGGCGGTTCCCAAGCGATAAAAGTAAAGGTTTACTCCCCCTCCACCATCAATCACACTCCACGGCTTGGGGTGTTGTCCATACCAACATCAGTCCCGGGGGAGTTTTGTTTAATTATTTGCATTTTTGAGTTCAGGACTGGGAATCCCTATTACTGCCCATTTTCTCGTGCGATGGCGAGTGAATAAACACTCGACCTGAGAATAACCCACTTAGCATGGAAGATACTGACCACCTCCTGTCGTTCCATGAACGATCCAGGCACACAAAAAGGATAATTTTTAGAAGTTTTTAGAGGTGGCACATGCAAATTTACTTAGGACGGCAGGGTAATACCGTATATAGGTAGGTATGGTGGACTCATCTGGAATGACTTTGGGTTCAAGGTTTTTGATGTACAAGCAGAGTTCCCACTTAGTACAGGCGAACGCTAGAAATTAGATTGAGAAGTGACCAGATAGAGAGAAACAACGATCATAACCATGCATTATGCATAAGTAACATTGGACACTAGCATGAGTAGGATATGAACACCATGAACATAAATATCATAGAGGCTATGTTGGTTTTGATTCAACTACATGGATGAACATGTGCCAAGTCAAGCCACTTGAACATTCAGAGGAGGATACCATATCATCACACTATATCACAATCATTTTAATGCTATGTTGATATCCAAGATATATCATTATCAACTCCTAGCTACTTATGCATGGCATGATAAACTATAATCTCCAATTGTCATTGCAAACATGTTTAATCATAACGGGTTGAAGCATGGATACTAGGTTAAACATATTTACACAAACAGAACAAGTCGAGTTCATACCAGTTTCTCTTTGCCACGGCCAGTTCATCGAATATCGTCATTATTGCCTTTCACTTGCACGACCGAATTATATGAAAATAATAATAGTGCAAGAGTGCCATGGACTAAGCTGGAATCTGCAAACATTTTATTCAACGGGAGAAGACAAGGTAAAATGGGCTCTTTATTAGTTCAACAATTATTCATATGAGAGCCACTCGACATTTATATCGTGGTCTTCTCCTCGGTAGGACTCGAATAAAAAGAAAAGAAATTCAGAGAAACACACCGAAATATTTTTGGAGTTTTTGGTTTTCTTGAACAAGCAAATAAAAGGGAAAAACAAAAATGAGAAAAACTATTTACACGGCAAAGCTCCCAACAAGCAAAAGAAGAACAAGGAAATCTTTTTGGGTTTTCTTTTTAATGCTACTACTAAGCATGCATAGAAAGTAAATTACTACAACTAATTTTTTTGGTTTTTCTAAAGTTTTTCAAACACACAAGAAGAAAGCAAGAAAATAAGTCTAGACATGGATGATACAATGGAAAAGTGTGAACATCGACAAACAGAATGATATAAGTGGACATGAATGTAATGTCGGTGAGAAACACGTACTCCCCCATGCTTAGGCTTCTGGCCTAAGTTGGTAATCAATCAATAGCCTGGAGGGTAGTAGGGATCCTGAGGAGCAGGCATCCACTCATCCCACTGCTGAGGCTCCTCCACAGCCTCTGCAGCAGCGTGAGCGTTCCAGTAGGCAATGATGTCTGCAGGCATAATCCGGTATCTGCCCCTGGCAGCAGAATCAAACAAAGCAGGCGCAGGCAATGGAATAACATCACGAGTTTTAACGATATAGACCAGGTTGTAAGGAATGGCAATGTCAGGGCGATCATGTGCAAGAAAGTGATGGTGATCCATGGCTGCACGGTCTAGGTAAACCTTGGTCAGGGGGTAATCATGAGGGCGTATCTCAACATTGAATCGAGCCACCAAACGAGTGGCAAAAATCCCACCATGTATTTTACCCTGGGATTTATTAAGATGCAGGCGACGAGCCACGATCAAGGGCGAAGCCAGGATTTTGATATAGGGGGGGCCAATCCCCGTATAGATAAAAAAATATCCAACATAGAAAATAATCGTATAGAACAAAGTTCACTTCAGCTATACTATTAGTTTAAATTTACCTCTAAGATTAAGTTTCTTTTCAATGGTTGAACTGCAATCTCGAATTAGCTATATTGTACTCCTTCCGTACCATAATGTAAGACGTTTTTGCAAACTAACATAGCCTGCAAAAGTGTCTTATATTGTGGGACAGAGGAATTAAGTTTAACGTAGGTAAAATTTACATCACAAATAGGAACTCGTATAAGCACTCGCATCACGAACACGATAATTTATACAGCGACCACAAGATATGAACTCTTCATAAAATCACAGCGTCACAACTCACAAATCACATAACCAAACACAACAGAAAACAGATGTATAAGTTCAACACTAAAACAAAGATGAGAATTTAGGGAAGAAAGATTGATAGATAGTGTGATGTGTTAAACCTCGGCTAGTTCGTCGATTCGAGTCGGAAGAATTGAAAAGTGGAGCTGGACGCACCGCCGCCGTATGAATCAGATCAAGGTAAGGAGAGCAGAGGCGATTGGGTGGCAAAAGGGAGCGGCATGCGCACTAATCCCATGTACGAGCTTTTTTACCGGAGAACACATCAGCCAGGAGGTGAGATTAGAGCCAACAGCCCAATCTGGCCACTAGTGGGCTCCATATGGGCCTTTTTTTTCCTTTTTCCAAAGTTCACGTTGAGGAGATAGGGGGGCCTAGTACGTGTGACATGAGATCGTTACGCTAATTCTATATTAGCGGCTGCATGTTTGCTCGATGGTTAGGGGGGCCAGGCCCCTGCTCGTCCCCCTGGCTTCGCCACTGGCCATGATAGCTCCCAAGCTATGCGTGTTTTCGCCCTCAAGTGCACGACGTAAAATAGCAAGGTCTGGTGAACTAAGTGCACCCACCTTCTCCCTAGCAAGCAAGCATTTGGTAATAAAAAGTGCAAAGTAACAAACAACAGGAAAATGTAAGCCAGCGGCAGTGATGGCTGACACTCCTCTCTCATCACCCACTGTTAAAGTGCGATAAAAGGCCTCAAACTCGGCCGGCCTAAGCTCAACCAAGCTCCCATCAGACGGGATCAAGCATATGTCACAAAATTCAGTAAGCGGTATCTGATGGTTTTCAGCATATAAATCAAAGCTCACTTCAGGAGGATTATTTCTAGACAAGAAAGTAAAGCTTTGAACAAAGATGTTTGTGAGGATTTGGTGCTAGTCACACTCATCTGCAATGAAGTCTATGAGGCCGGCATTAGCAATATATTGCATGAACTCCAGAAGAATTCCAGCCTCTTCCAGGAACGGGGTGTGCGGCCATTCGCATGGTCGTACCTCCGCCAACCTCCGAGGGTGGAGATCACTGTCAGAAGACTCCCCAATAACACCCTTGGAGTTCTTCTTAGAGCCAAACTTCCTGAAGATATTCATGTCCACGTACAATTTTCCTATGAATAAAAATCTGAATTTTTAGTCCACAAAATTTTCTCAACAAAACTTCGCAAAATTGATAGCAACTACTCATAGGGATACATAGAGGCCATAGCAAGCATTCGAACTACTTAGAACACTAAGAATTCAACATGCAAGCACATCTACAGCAGCACCAAGAGTAGCTAATTATTCAAAGTATAAACCACTAGAACAAAAACTAATTGGACAAACGGTGAAGTCACATACCAAGCAACAATCCTCTGAAACAGTTTTGGAAACGGAGCTTCAAGCAAAGAGATCGAAATCCGCGGGTTTGAGCTCAGGAACACGGGAGAGAGAGCAATGGAGATTTTTTTCCGGAGGTAAGTGATGATGTGGGCTAAAGAGATAAGTGAGGGGGACCACAACCCACCAGGGCGCGCCTGGGGGTCCTGGCGTGCCCAGGTGGGTTGTGCCCACCTGGTGCACCAACCTCTGGTATTATTTGCACCAAAAATTTAGAAAAAATCAGAAAAAAATCGTATAAAATTTTCAGGGCATTCTGAGAACTTTTATTTTTGATTCATTTTTTTATTACACGAAAAATTCAAAAAACAGACAAAGCATGGCATTTTATTTTATTTAACTAATAAAAACATAAAACAAAAAGTAGGGACAGAAGGTAGTGCTTACTAAGTTCATCAACTTCATACCTCTCAAAAATGATTCATTAATAAGGTTGATTAGGTCTTATTAACAACCACTTTCGATTAGCATGAAACCGAAGAACTTTCGTAAATCACTAAGTTACCTCAATGGGGATATGCATTTCCCCAACGATAAGAATTTCATATTTCTTTTTTACAGTAGGTAGAGGTATTTGAAAACTTCCAATAGTGATTGTCAGAGATTTTTGAATAACATTAATACCATTCACTTGGAATTGTTTCTTCGGAAAGTGCACCGTATGCTCATTACCATTAATATGAAAAGTGACCTTGCTTTTATTGCAATCAATAATAGCCCCTGCAGTATTCAAGAAGGGTCTACCAAGGATAATCGACATGTTGTCGTCCTCGGGCATCTCAAGTATAACAAAGTCAGTCAAAATAGTAACATTAGCAACAACAATGGGCAGATCCTCACAGATACCGATAGGTATGGCAGTTGACTTGTTAGCCATTTGCAAAGATATTTCAGTAGGTGTGAGTTTATTCAAGTCAAGTCTTTTATATAAAGAGAAAGGCATAACACTAACACCAGCTCCTAAATCACACAAAACAGTTTTCACATAATTCTTTTTGATAGAGCAAGGTATAGTTGGTATTCCCGGATCTCCAAGTTTTTTAGGTACTCCATCTTTGAAAGTATAATTAGCAAGCATAGTGGAGATTTCAGCTTCCGGTATTTTTCTGTTATTAGTGATGATGGCTTTCATATACTTTGCATAAGGAGGCATTTTCAAGATATCAGTCAAGCGAGTACGCAAAAAAATTGGCCTCAGTATTTCAGCAAAGCGTTCAAATTCTTCATCATCTTTCCTTTTATTGACTTGGGTGGAAAGGGCATAGGTTTTGAACCGACGGTTCTCTTTCTTTACCGTGTTTTCTAGCCACAAAGTCACTTTTATCATACCTTTTATTCTTAGGTTGTGGGTTATCAAGATCAACAGGTGGTTCTATCTCAACATCATTATCTGGTTATTTTTCATTTGGTTGAGCATCTTCATGAACATCAGCATTATCTTTTTGATTGTCACTAGGTGAATGCTCATTACCATATTGAGTTTCAGCATCACAGATAGAAATTTCATTTTCATTATCAGGAGGTTTCTCTATTTTAGGTTCACTAGAAGCATGCAAAGTCCTATCATTTTTCTTCTTCTTTCTCTTTTTAGAAGGACTAGGTGCAGTGGTGTTGTTTCTTTGTGAGTCTTGTTCAATTCTTTTTGAGTGTCCCTCTGGATAAAGTGGTTCCTGAGTCATTTTACCTCCTCTAGTTGCAACTCTAACAGCAAAGTCATTTATATTATTATTCATTTCATCAAGTAATTCTCTTTGAGATTTAGCAACTTGTTCTAACTGGGTTTGTACCATAGAAGCATGTTTTCCAACACCTCTAACATCATTTGAGATTCTAAATAACAAGTCACTCAGGCGAGCAATCATATCAGAATTATATTTCAATTGTTTCATAACATTTGCATTGAAGTGATCTTGTTTTCTAACATAGTTTTCAAACTCATAAAGGCATTGACTAGGATGCATATTGTGAGTATTATCATTTTCATTAGACTTCATTAGAGAATTTACCTCTACCACCTTAGGCAGCGGTGGTGTATTAAGCCCATGTATTTCTTCAATAGGAGGTAAATTATTAACGTCCTCAGCTTTAATAGGATTGAGATATAATATACCCCTCTTCTTTGGAGTGGGTTTAGCCGGTGGTTCAGGAAGAGTCCAATCATCATAATTTTTCAATATATTATTCAATAATTCTTCAGCTTGAGCAATAGTTCGTTCCCTGAAAACACAACCAGCACAACTATCTAGGAAGTCCCTAGAAGCATCGGTTAGTCCATTATAGAAGATATCAAGTATTTCATTTTTCTTAAGAGGATGATCAGGCAAAGCATTAAGTAACTAGCAAAGCCTCCCAAGCTTGTGGCAGACTCTCTTCTTTAATTTGCACAAAGTTAAATATTTCCTGTAAGGCAGCTTGTTTCTTATGAGGAGGAAAATATTTTTCAGAGAAGTAATAAATCATATCCTGGGGATTACGCAAACAACCAGGAGTAAGAGTATTGTACCAAGCTTTAGCATCACCCTTTAATGAGAAAGGAAATAATTTGAGAATAAAGTAATAGCGAGTTTTCTCATCATGAGTAAAAGGGGTGGCTATATCATTCAACTTAGTAAGATGTGCCACAACAGTTTCAGTTTCATAACCATGGAAAGGATCAGATTCAACCAAAGTAATTAACTCTGGGTCGACAGAGAATTCATAATCCTTATCATCAATAAAGATAGGTGAAGTAGCAAACTTAGGATCACATTTCATTCTAGCATTCAGAGATTTTTCTTTATACTTGCATAGTAATTTCTCTAGATCATCTCTATCTTTACAAGCAAGAATATCTCTAGTTGTCTCCTCATTCATAACATAACCTTCTGGTATCTTAGGCAATTCATATCTAGGAAGACTAGTTCTAGCAGGTGTTTCAGGAGTTTCAGTTTCAAGCTCATCATCAGATTCAACAACATCATGTTGTATTACTCTAGCAATTTGTTCATCAAGAAATTCACCAAGTGGCACATCATCATTATCAAGCAAGGTACTAGCATCATCATAAGCATCATTCATAGTAGAAGTAGCATCATCAATAACTTGCGACATATTAGAATTGATAGCATGTGGTGGTGCTGCAAGTTTTCTCAAAACAGAAGGTGAATCTAAAGCAGAACTGGATGGCAGTTCCTTACCTCCCCTCGTCTTTGAGGGAAATATCTTAGTCTTTGGATCCTTCAGATTCTTCATAGTGATAATATGATAATAATCCCAAGTGACTCAACAAATATAGCTATGCTCCCCGGCAACGGCGCCAGAAAAAGGTCTTGATAACCCACAAGTATAGGGGATCGCAACAGTTTTTGAGGGTAGAGTATTCAACCCAATTTTATAGATTCGACACAAGGGGAGCCAAAGAATATTTGAAGGTATTAGCAGCTGAGTTATCAATTCAACCACACCTGGAGATTAATTATCTGCAGCAAGTAATCAGTAGCACAGTAATATGATAGTTTTGATAATAGTGACAGCAGCAAGAGTAACGGTAACAGTGATAGCAGTAATTTTGTAGCAAGTGTAACAGTGATGATAGCAGTAGTAACTTAACAGAAACAATATGAGATAAATTAGTAGGCATTGAATCGGTGACTTGTTGGATGATATTCATCATGTGACAGTTATAACCTAGGGCGATACGGCACTAGCTCCAGTTCATCGATATAATGTAGGCATGTATTCCGTAAATAGTCATACGTGCTTTATTAAAAGAACTTGCATGACATATTTTGTCCTACCCTCCCGTGGCAGCGGGGTCCATATTGGAAACTAAGGGATATTAAGGCCTCCTTTTAATAGAGAACCGGAACAAAGCATTAACACATAGTGAATACATGTACTCCTCAAACTACGGTCATCACCAGGAGTGGGCCCGGTTGTTGTCACTCCGGGGTTGCCGGATCATAACACTTAGTAGGTGACTATAACTTGCAAGATCAGATCTAAAACATTGATATAATGATGAATTCATAAACGGTTCAGATCTGAGTTCATGGCACCCGGACCCAAAGTGACAAGCATTAAGCATAGAAAAGTCATAGCAACATCAATCTAAGAACATAGTGGATACTAGGGATCAGGCCCTAACAAAACTAACTCGATTACATGATGAATCTCATCCAACTCCTCACCAACTAGCGTGCCTACGAAGGAATTACTCACTCCCGGTGGGGAGCATCATGGAATTGGCGATGGAGATGGGTTGGTGATGATGAAGAACGAAGATCCCCCTCTCTGGAGCCCCAAACGGACTCCGGATCTGCCCTCCCGAGGAAGAATAGGGCTTGGCGGCGGCTCCGTCTCGTGGAACGCGATAATTCTTTCTCCCTGGTTTTTTTTTCGAAAATAGGAATTTATAGTATCAGGGCTAAGGTCTGCGGGGCCACCAGGTGGGTACAACCCACCTGAGCGCGCCAGGAGAGGGGGCGTGCCCTGGTGGGTTGTGCCCACCCAGGTGCCCCTCTCCGGCAGGTCTTGGCTCTAGAAATTCTTATTATTGATATAAAAATCCTAGCAAAGTTTCGTTCCATTCCGAGAACTTTTATTTCTGCACAAAAACAACACCATGGTAGTTCTGCTGAAAACAGCGTCAGTCCGGGGTTAGTTTCATTCCAATCATGCAAATTAGAGTCCAAAACAAGAGGAAAAGCGTGAGAAAAAGTAGATACATTGGAGACGTATCAGGATGATGCGGCACAGCGACGGTAGGTATTTCCCTCGGTGATGAGACCAAGGTTATCAAACCAGTAGGAGAACCAAGCAACACTACGTAAACAACACCTGCACACAAATAAAAAATACTCGCAACCCGACGTATTAAAGGGGTTGCCAATCCCTTTCGGGTAACGGCGCCAGAAATTTGGCAAACGGACATGAGAGAGTTGTGAATATTGATAGATCGAACGCCAAATAAAATAAAGTGCAGCAAGGTATTTTTGTATTTTTCGTTTAATAGATTGGAAAATAAAAGCAAAGGAAAATAGATCGCAAAGGCAAATATATTAAAGAAAAGACCCGGGGGCCGTAGGTTTCACTAGTGGCTTCTCTGGAGAAAAATAGCAAACGGTGGGTGAACAAATTACTGTTGGGCAATTGATAGAACTTCAAATAATCATGACGATATCCAGGCAATGATCATTATATAGAAATCATGTCCAAGATTAGTAGACCGACTCCTGCCTGCATCTACTACTATTACTCCACACATCGACTGCTATCCAGCATGCATATAGTGTATTAAGTTCATGGAGAAACGGAGCAATGCAATAAGAACGATGACATGATGTAGACAAGATCTATTTATGTAGAAATAGACCGCATCTTGTTATCCTTAATAGCAACGATACATACCTGTCGGTTCCCCTTCTGTCACTGGGATCAAGCACCGTAAGATCGAACGCATCACAAAGCACCTCTTCCCATTGCAAGATAAATAGATCAAGTTGGCCAAACAAAACCCAAATATCAGAAAAGAAATATGAGGCTATAATTAATCATGCATATAAGAGATCAAAAGAAGACTCAAATAACTTTCATGGATAAAAAGATAGATTTGATCATAAACTCAAAGTTCATCGGATCCCAACACACACACCGCAAAAAGAGTTACATCATATGGATCTCCGAGAGACCATTGTATTGAGAATCAAACGAGAGAGAGGAAGCCATCTAGCTACTAACTACGGACCCGTAGGTCTACAAGGAACTACTAACGCATCATCGGAGAGGCACCAATGGACATGATGAACCCCTCCGTGATGGTGTCTAGATTGGATCTGGTGGTTCTGGAACTTGCAGCGGCTGGAATTGATTTTCGTCGACTCCCCTAGGGTTTCTGGAATATTGGGGTATTTATAGAGTAAAGAGGCGGTCCGGGGGGGCACCCGAGGTGGGCACAACCCACCAGGGCGTGCCTGGGCCTCCAGGCGCGCCCTGGTGGGTTGTGCTCCCCTCGGAGCACCCCCCAGACGCTTCTCCGACCCATTGGATGTCTTTTGGTCCAAAAAAATCCACAAAAAGTTTCACTGCGTTTGGACTCCGTTTGGTATTAATTTCCTGCGATGTAAAAAACTTGCAAAAAATAGCAACTAGCACTTGGCACTATGTCAATAGGTTAGTACAAAAAATGATATAAAATGATTATAAAACATCCAAGAATGATAATATAACAGCATGGAACAATCAAAAATTATAGATACATTGGAGACGTATCAGCTCCTCCTGCCTGTTATTCATAAGGTTGATCGCAGGTTGTCCAGTTGGCTTGCCACTTTCCTTTCATGGGGAGGGATACTCACGCTTCTTAATTATGTTCTCGCTCGCATCCTGAGTTACTTCATGGCTTGCTTCCCCTGGCCTAGAGAGTCTATTGAAAAACTGGAGGGGCTTCTACGTGCTTTCTTCTGGCAAGGCAAGAATAAGGTTAAGGGGGGCCAGTGTCTCGTAGCCTGGGAGCGTGTTGTTCTTCCCCGGGCCGCAGGGGGGCTTGGGTGTGAGAGATCTGTCTGCACATAACCAAGCTATGCTATGCAATTTTATGACCAAAGTTTTGCAGTCTGCAGATATACCCTACTATCAGTGGTTCGCATCTCAGTATTGCAAGAATGGCCTGCCGGCGGGAATTAGTAGCAGAGACACAACCATCTGGAAGGGCTTTAAAAACTACATACCTATGGTCGTGTCCTCCTCACGTTGTTCAATTGGTGCTGGCGATTTGGTTTCCTTCTGGCAGGACCAGTGGTTGGAGGTTGGACGTCTGATGCATGTGTTTCCAGTACTATATACTTTCGCCAGATATCAACTTTGCTCTGTTGCCTCGCAGTTTGCCCTGGATGCTTTGGATATTCAGCTGCATCTAAACCTTTCGCAAATGGCCATTAATGAGTTACTTGTTCTGCACAATCTTCTCGCTCAAGTGGCACCGGTTGCTGACAGTCCAGATGTGCGCTCTGCATCCATTCATGGCAGTAAGATCAGCACGAGTTACTTCTATCATATGCTCATCTTTAGGGGTGTGGAATCCTCTTTTGGCCACTGGATTTGGGATGCGTTAATTCCCATTAAGCATAGAGTCTTCCTTTGGCTTGCTTGCTTGGGAAGTCTAAATATGAGGGATAACATGGTCAGAAAGAACTCATTAGCAGTCGCCCCTCATGCTGGTTGCGATATCTGCCCGGCCTTGGGAACCATTGATCATTTGCTCCTGCGCTGCGAGCCTGCAAGTTACATTTGGAATAGGCTGAATCTATCCTCCTTGGCAGAATGGTCTGATAGTCTGCCGCTTTTCATGCATTCTGATTCTGATCATCTAGCATCCCGGCATAAGTGGAATGTGATGTTTGCGGCTTGTGCTGTCACGCTATGGCACGCCCAAAATGATCGTGTGTTCAACCACAAGCGTTGGACAGGGGCCTACGTCAGGTTTTATGCAGCGGATATGCTTCGGATGTGGGCTTACAGAGCTAAAAGGCAACAACACAAGGAGGACCTGCTGGAGTGGGCGCGAATCATAGATACTTAGTGGTCGCTTTGGCCTTTACATTCTGTTTGTACTCTGAAACTAAACTCTGTCATCCTCTACCTTCTCCTCTCTTCTCCTCCATGGCTGCTTGTGGCCTTGCACCATGGTGCCTTCACAAGCCTCATGTAATTGGCCTTTTGGTCTCCAGGCTCGCTGCCTGTTTTGAAATACATAAGGTAGATCCTGTCTACCTTTTATTTTCAAAAAAAATACACATACCCTGTGCGGCTAGGAGTACCATATTTGCATTTTACACACAGGAATCAATACTTTTGAGTCCCCGCAAAAAAATAATACTTTTGAGTCGAGTTGTGACTCTACATATGAGTTGGTGGGCATGGACTTTACTCAGAACAATTCTGTGTCAGTCGTAGGAGACATGTGACGCCCCCGATTTGACCGTACACTAATCATGCACGCAAATGTGTACGATCACGATCAGGGACTCACGGGAAGATATCACAACACAACTCTACAACATAAATAAGTCATACAAGCATCATAATACAAGCCAGGGGCCTCGAGGGCTCGAATACAAGTGCTCGATCACAGACGAGTCAGCGGAAGCAACAATATCTGAGTACAGACATAAGTTAAACAAGTTTTGCCTTAAGAAGGCTAGCACAAAAGTAGCAACGATCGAAGAGGCAAGGCCTCCTGCCTGGGACCTCCTAACTACTCCTGGTCGTCGTCAGCGGCCTGCACGTAGTAGTAGGCACCTCCAGTGCCGTGGGAGTCGTCGTCGACGGTGGCGTCTGGCTCCTGGACTCCAACATCTGGTTGCGACAACCAGATAGAAAGGAAAGGGGGAAAAAGAGGGAGAGAAGAAACCGTGAGTACTCATCCAAAGTACTCGCAAGCAAGGAGCTACACTACATATGCATGGGTATATGTGTAAAGGGGCATATCAGTGGACTGAACTGCAGAATGCCAGAATTAAAAGGGGGATAGCTAGTCCTGTCGAAGACTACGCTTCTGGTCATCTCCAATTTTGCAGCATATAGAAGAGAATAGAGTGAAGTCCTCCAAGTAGCATCGCATAGCATAATCCTACCCGGTAATCCCCTCCTCGTCGCCCTGTTAGAGAGCGATCACCGGGTTGTATCTGGCACTTGGAAGGGTGTATTTTATTCAGTATCCAGTTCTAGTTGTCATAAGCTCGAGGTACAACTCCGGGTCGTCCTTTTACCGAGGGACACGGCTATTCGAATAGATAAACTTCCCTGCAGGGGTGCACCACATAACCCAACACGCTCGATCCCAATTGGCCGGACACACTTTTCTGGGTCATGCCCGGCCTCGTAAGATCAACACGTCACAGCCCCACCTAGGCTCAACAGAGAGGTCAGCACGCCGGTCTAAACCTATGCGCGCAGGGGTCTGGGCCCATCGCCCTATGCACACCTGCACGTTGCGAACGCGGCCGCGAGCAGACCTAGCAACCCACACGATCACGGCGGTTACGTCAAAGCGGTCCAACACGGCGCGCGCCACTCAGTCGCTGACGTCAAAAGAGCTTCGGCTGATACCACGACGTCGGGATACCCATAACTACTCCCGCGTAGATGGCTAGTGCGTATAGACCAAATGGCCAGACTCAGATCAAATACCAAGATCTCGTTAAGCGTGTTAAGTATCCGCGAACGCCGACCAGGGCCAGGCCCACCTCTTACCTAGGCGGTCTCAACCTGCCCTGTCGCTCCGCCACAAAGATCCACTTGCGGGTACTCCTACGAGCCGACCCGACTTTAGTCATCACATGTGTCATGTATATAGTATATAAGTATATACCCGCGATCACCGCCCAGGTGATCACGACCCGATAGCGTAGCACAGCAGACGGACAAGAATGTAGGGCCACTGATGGAAATCTAGCATCCTATACTAAGCATGTAGGACTGCAGGTAAAGGTATCAACAGCAGTAGCAAGGATAGGCTATGCATCAGAATAGGATATCGAAAAGCAGTAACATGCTACACTACTCTAATGCAAGCAATAGAGATTAGAGTAGGCGATATCTGGTGATCAAAGGGGGGGGGCTTGCCTGGTTGCTCTGGCAAGTAGGAGGGGTCGTCGACTCCGTAGTCGAACTGGGCAGCAGCAGTGTCGGTCTCGCAGTCTACCGGAGAGAAGAGGGGGAAGAAACAGTAAATACAAGGCAAACATAAGCATGACGATGCGTGACATGACAATGAGCGGTGCTAGGGGTGCCCTAACGCGACAGTAGGTGGTACCGGTGAAGGGGGGGGTATCCGGGAGGTATGCCCGATGTTCCGCGTTTTCGGACAGACGGATCGGAGGGGGAAAGTTGCTAGTTCGATAGGTTAGGGAGGTGCGGTGGATGAACGGACTGCGTAGTCGGATTCGTCTCGTCGTTCTGAGCAACTTTCATATAGAAAACATTTTCATCCGAGTTACGGTTTAAAAGATATGAATTTTCAAAGTTTATTTGAATTTCTGGAATTATTTATATTAAGAAAAATGAATTATGACGTCAGCATGAGGCAATGCTGACGTCAGCAAGTCAATAGGTCGGCTGACCAGTCAAACCAGACAGGTGGGTCCAGTGGGACCCACATGTCAGCCTCTGTTAGTCTAATACTTAATTAAACTAATCTAACAGTATAATTAGAGGGATGGGCCCCACATGTCAGTGAGTGTTTAGCTAAACTAATTATTTTTATTTATAAAACATTTTCTTTTTCTTTATTTTTTTAATTTCTGTGGCGGGGCCCGCATGTCAGTGACTGGGCCTGCCCAGTCAGCAGTTGACTGGGTCAACCCAGTCAACTGGGGCCCATGGGGGCCACTGGCAGTGACCCAGGGGTGGCCCCAGGTGTGCCACGTCGGCGGCCGGCGCCGGAGCAACGCCGGCGACCGAAAACACGGCGGAGGCGCTCGGGACCTCGCCGGAATCCACGTACAGGGCACCGTTCAGGGAGTTTTTGGTCGCGTTCGAAAGCTACGGCTGCGCCGCGTCCAACGGTGGTGGTTGTGGCGGCAGGGGTGACCGGAATCGAGCGCGGCGAGCTCATCGGCGGACGACCGGAGTCGGACGCCAGAGGAAAGGGCGACGCAGCATGCTAGCGAGCGAACGGAGAGGCTAGGTGGGACGTGCGTTAGGAGGCGAATGCAACGGGCGCTGGCCCGTGACCATTTGGTCACCGGAGGCACGCCGGCGACGAGCGCAGGCGGCAGCGCGTTCGGGCGCTCAACGGAGGCTATGCTAGGAGGCACGGGGAGGCACGGGCGTGGGCTCGTTGGGCTCCTGGGAGCTCCAGGAGTTTGACTACGAGCTCGGACGCGAGCTCAGGCCACGGTAGCCACGGCAGCGAGGTGATATGCGGCGGCGAGCTCAAAGCAACGGCGACGAGCTAGCTAGGGAGGCTCACGCAGTGCGAGGAGGAGAATGGAGGGAGGGAGGAGCTCACCGAGCGGCTACGTAAAGCCTGCGACAGCTTAGGAGCGCAGAGGTGGCCGGAGACGACGGCGGTCACCGACGCCCGAGGCGGAAGGGGGCGGCTCGATCCGCTGCCTGCGGTGCTCCCCGGCTTGCGTTCGTGGACGGGGACGAGGAAGCCGACGACGACGGAGCTGCTGGACAGGTTGGCGAGGCGAGGCGAGGTTGGTTGCCGCGGTTGCGACGGCGGACGGCGACGGAGGCGCTCGGGATGATGGGGGGAGCACGGAGCGGCGCGAAGGAGAGGGGATGAGGGAGGCGCAGGGGCCGAGAGTGAGCGGGGTGAGTGGGAGAGAGACCCGAGGAGGCGCGGGGGCTGGCGCCCTTATCCCCTCCGGCGTCGGTGCCGGCGAGGTGGTCGGGCGGCAGCGCGCCCCTGTTCCGACCCGGTCGGGGGAACAGGAAGGGGACGCGGGGGTGAGTTGGGCTGGGCCGGGGTCGGGGCGCGGGTGGCGGCCCAGTTTGGGCCGGGGTTCGGTCCAGACGGGCCACGGGTCCAGTGGGGGGGGGAAGGGCTTTTCCTTTTTCTTTTTTTTTCTTTCTGTGATCTGTTTTCTGTTTTCCTTTTATTTGTTTATTTTCTTTTCTGTTTTATTTCTTTTAAAAGTAATTAGGTATTTTATAAAAATGTGTTTCCTCCACCATAATTACCAGTGTATTATTTAGCACCCACTGAACATTTTTGTTTGAATTTTTGAAAACTTTTATTTTCCACTTTTAAATTTAATTGAAGTTTGAACTAGGAGTTTGACAAGGTTGTGGTTCAAATGTGATCAAGCCCTGTTTAGCAACATGATTAGCTTAATCACAGGGGGTTACTATAGCATGATTCTCAGAGTGTTACAAGACAACACCATTAAGTGGCGGGTTCTGTTTTATTACTTGAAAACGGGGTGGCAGCAGATGCGGCGTTGAGAGCGGCGGCTAACCCAGGCAAAGTCCCCATAGTTAAAAGGAGAAGGCAGGGGAGGGGTTGATACGAAAACTTCAAATGAGGCGGTCCTCCATTGGTGATGACGAAGTTGATATGGAAACTTCAAGAGGCGGCCTCTGAGATGGATGACCGCCGAGCCCAATGAATTGTCTAAGTTGACACTATCGGGGAGGGGGATACCGGGGGAGGGGGTGAATGGGAGATTTAAAAATTCTTTCGAAAGTTTAAACCGAACCCAATCACAACAGCGAAATAATTTCAATAGAGCTAATGCGGGCAAGTAAATCAGAACTAAGCTAATCTTTCGAAGAAAGATACTATAATACTTTCATGCATAATAGATCACAGGTTTGGCAATCATGATGGTAAAACTCTATGCTAACAGATAGAGTATCGTAAGATGACAAACAGAGATGAACTAAATGCTTGAGGCAGGTGAATAACAAAGTAACACCACAGAACTAGGTGGCGCACATACAGACAAACAACTTTGAGAACAACAAACTGAAGGATACATGGATGATATAGGCAAACAGATAGCTGATATAGTAGATCATAGATTTCTATCGATATAGAGCACCGAAAGTAAATGCTGAAGAATGTAGTAGAGTAGAAAGAACCGGTGTCGTAGTACGACGATCTGTGGGACCGGCAAAGGTCCCTTTGTGGTTCGATCGTGGGGATCAACAATGCACAAAGAGCAGATCCAGCAGAGACACACAAGGTTTACCCAGGTTTGGGCCGCCTTGAGGCGTAATACCCTACTCCTACTTTTGTGGATTGATGTGTTGAGCTCAAGTTACACAGGAGCGCAGCTTGCCGGCAAGGTGCGCGGGAAGTGCAGCTACTACGCGTAACTGAGCAAGGTGTCAACCTTTGTATAGGTAGCAATGGGCCTCCTTTTATAGACTAAGGGGTCACCACAAGGGCAGATGGTAATTACATGAGGTGAATAGTGGCTACAGTACTATCATACCTAATCCTGCTGGATTAGGACAAAAACATTTATTGCATCGTTAGGTCTCCCGCTGGGGTGAACTCCGGCAAGAGGGTGCCTCTCCTTTTGTGTCGTCAAGCCAGCTACCTTCTATTGTCTTGACTCGCTTCTAGGACGAGTGTCATTAAAGTTGATCTTCATGCGGCGTGCTGACATGTGCCCCTACAAGCCTCACTTAACCACCTGCTCGCTCCGCACCTATTGACAAGCGACTAGCTGATCGCTGAGGTGGAGCGGTCGAGAGGCAGAGGGAGCTTGCCGGGTCTTCTCTTGCGGGTGTGTAGCTTGCCGGCAACTCCAGTCTTGATCTTCTGTACTACTTTAGTACTTCTCGATCACCTACCTAGAGGTCTTCTTCATGGTTTTATCAACCAAGTCTTGGGTGTTGATCTGAGCTATCCTCCGACAAGGCCTTGCCATCAGGAAAGCTGCTGCTGCCTGTGCATAAGTCAGGGTACTGATAACCCACAAGTATAGGGGATCGCAACAGTTTTCAAGGGTAGAGTATTCAACCCAAATTCATTGATTCGACACAAGGGGAGCCAAAGAATATTCTCAAGTATTAGCAATTGAGTTGTCAATTCAACCACACCTGGATAACTTAATATCTGCAGCAAAGTATTTAGTAGCAAAGTAATATGGAAGTAATAGTAACGATAGCAAAAGTACTATTTTTGGGTTTTGTAGTAATTGTAACAGTAGCAACAGGAAAATAAATAAGCAAAGAACAATATATGAAAAGCTCGTAGGCATTGGATCGGTGATGGAGAATTATGCCGGATGCGGTTCATCATGTAACAGTCATAAGTCATAACATAGGGTGACACAGAACTAGCTCCAATTCATCAATGTAATGTAGGCATGTATTCCGAATATAGTCATACGTGCTTATGGAAAAGAACTTGCATGACATCTTTTCTCCTACCCTCCCGTGGCAGCGGGGTCCTAGCGGAAACTAAGGGATATTAAGGCCTCCTTTTAATAGAGTACCGGAACAAAGCATTAACACATAGTGAATACATGAACTCCTCAAACTATGGTCATCACCGGGAGTGGTCCCGATTATTGTCACTTTGGGGTTGCCGGATCATAACACATAGTAGGTGACTATAGACTTGAAAGATAGGATCAAGAACTCACATATATTCATGAAAACATAATAGGTTCAGATCTGAAATCATGGCACTCGGGCCCTAGTTACAAGCATTAAGCATAGCAAAGTCATAGCAACATCAATCTCAGAACATAGTGGATACTAGGGATCAAACCCTAACAAAACTAACTTGATTACATGATAAATCTCATCTAACCCATCACCGTCCAGCAAGCCTACGATGAAATTACTCACGCACGGCGGTGAGCATCATGAAATTGGTGATGGAGGATGGTTGATGATGACGACGGCGACGGATTCCCCTCTCCGGAGCCCCGAACGGACTCCAGATCAGCCCTCCCGAGAGGTTTTAGGGCTTGGCGGCGGCTCCGTATCGTAAAACGTGATGAATCCTTCTCTCTGATTTTTTTTCTCCCCGAACACGAATATATTGTTGGGAATCGTAGCATAATTTTAAAATTTTCCTACGTTCACCAAGATGCATCTATGGAGTGTACTAGCAACGAGGGGAAGGGAGTGCATCTACATACCCTTGTAGATCGCGAGCGGAAGCGTTCCAATGAACGTGGATGACGGAGTCGTACTCGCCGTGATCCAAATCACCGATGACCGAGTGCCAAACGGACGGCACCTCCGCGTTCAACAAACGTACGATGCAGCGACGTCTCCTCCTTCTTGATCCAGCAAGGGGAAAGGAGGGTTGATGGAGATCCAGCAGCACGACGGCGTGGTGGTGGATGTAGCGGGTCTCGGCAGGGCTTCGCTAAGCTTCTGCGAGAGAGAGAGAGGTGTTGCAGGGGAGGAGGGAGGCGC
Organism: Aegilops tauschii subsp. strangulata; assembly: GCF_002575655.3. Lineage (NCBI taxonomy): Eukaryota > Viridiplantae > Streptophyta > Magnoliopsida > Poales > Poaceae > Aegilops > Aegilops tauschii. The sequence continues at coordinate 476,884,581 of NC_053039.3, forward strand.
CCAAGGCTGTGTCATTGCTGCCCTCCCCCCCTTTATATAGGCCCCTGGGGGGGTGCGCCAGCCCCAAGAGATGGGATCTCAAGGGGGGCGGCGGCCACAAGGGGGGGAAGGGGTTGCCTTGCCCCCCAAGGCAAGGGGGAACCCCCCCCCTAGGGTTCCCAACCCTAGGCGCATGGGGGGAGGCCCAAGGGGGGCGCCCCAGCCCACTAGGGGCTGGTTCCCTTCCACTTTCAGCCCACGGGGCCCTCCGGGACAGGTGGCCCCACCCGGTGGACCCCCGGGACCCTTCCGGTGGTCCCGGTACAATACCGATAACCCCCGAAACTTTCCCGGTGGCCGAAACTGGACTTCCTATATATAATTCTTCACCTCCGGACCATTCCGGAACCTATCGTGACGTCCGGGATCTCATCCGGGACTCCGAACAACTTTCGGGTTTCCACATACATATATCTCTACAACCCTAGCGTCACCGGACCTTAAGTGTGTAGACCCTACGGGTTCGGGAGACATGCAGACATGACCGAGACGCCTCTCCGGTCAATAACCAACAGCGGGATCTGGATACCCATGTTGGCTCCCACATGTTCCACGATGATCTCATCGGATGAACCACGGTGTCGAGGATTCAATCAATCCCGTATACAATTCCCTTTGTCAATCGGTATGTTACTTGCCCGAGATTCGATCGTCGGTATCCCAATACCTTGTTCAATCTCGTTACCGGCAAGTCTCTTTACTCGTACCGCAATGCATGATCCCGTGACTAACGCCTTAGTCACATTGAGCTCATTATGATGATGCATTACCGAGTGGGCCCAAAGATACCTCTCCGTCATACGGAGTGACAAATCTCAGTCTCGATCCGTGCCAACCCAACAGACACTTTCGGAGATACCCGTAGTGCACCTTTATAGTCACCCAGTTACGTTGTGACGTTTGGCACACCAAAAGCACTCCTACGGTATCCGGGAGTTGCACGATCTCATGGTCTAAGGAAAAGATACTTGACATTGGAAAAGCTCTAGCAAACGAAACTACACGATCTTTTATGCTATGCTTAGGATTGGGTCTTGTCCATCACATCATTCTCCTAATGATGTGATCCCGTTATCAATGACATCCAATGTCCATAGTCAAGAAACCATGACTATCTGTTGATCAACGAGCTAGTCAACTAGAGGCTTACTAGGGACAGGTTGTGGTCTATGTATTCACACATGTATTACGATTTCCGGACAATACAATTATAGCATGAATTATAGACAATTACCATGAACAAAGAAATATAATAATAACCATTTATTATTGCCTCTAGGGCATATTTCCAACAGTCTCCCACTTGCACTAGAGTCAATAATCTAGTTACATTGTGATGAATCGAACACCCATTGCGTCCTGGTGTTGATCATGTTTTGCCCTAGGGAGAGGTTTAGTCAACGGATCTGCTACATTCAGGTCCGTATGTACTTTACAAATATCTATGTCTCCATTTTGAACACTTTCACGAATGGAGTTGAAGCGACGCTTGATATGCCTGGTCTTCCTGTGAAACCTGGGCTCCTTCGCAAGGGCAATAGCTCTAGTGTTGTCACAGAAGAGAGTCATTGGGCCCGACGCATTGGGAATCACCCCTAGGTCGGTAATGAACTCCTTCATCCAGACTGCTTCCTGTGCTGCCTCTGAGGCTGCCATGTACTCCGCTTCACATGTAGATCCCGCCACGACGCTTTGCTTGCAACTGCACCAGCTTACTGCTCCTCTATTCAAAATATACACATATCCGGTCTGTGACTTCGAGTCATCCAGATCTGTGTCGAAGCTAGCGTCGACGTAACCCTTTACGACGAGCTCTTCGTCACCTCCATAAACGAGAAACATATCCTTACTCCTCTTCAGGTACTTCAGGATATTCTTGACCGCTGTCCAGTGTTCCTTGCCGGGATTACTTTGGCACCTTCCTACCAAACTTACGGCAAGGTTTATATCAGGTCTGGTACACAGCATGGCATACATAATAGACCCTATGGCCGAGGCATAGGGGATGACACTCATCTGTTCTATAACTTCTGTCGTGGTCGGGCATTGAGCCGTGCTCAATTGCACACCTTGCAATACATGCAAGAACCCCTTCTTGGACTGATCCATACTGAACTTCTTCAATATCTTGTCAAGGTATGTACTCTGTGAAAGACCAATGAGGCGTCTTGATCTATCTCTATAGATCTTGATGCCTGATATATAAGCAGCTTCTCCAAGGTCCTTCATTGAAAAACACTTATTCAAATAGGCCTTTATACTTTCCAAGAATTCTATATCATTTCCCATCAATAATATGTCATCCACATATAATATGAGAAATGCTACAGAGCTCCCACTCACTTTCTTGTAAACACAGGCTTCTCCATAAGTCTGTGTAAACCCAAACGCTTTGATCATCTCATCAAAGCGAATGTTCCAACTCCGAGATGCTTGCACCAGCCCATAGATTGAGCGCTGGAGCTTGCACACTTTGTTAGCATTCTTAGGATCGACAAAACCTTCCGGCTGCATCATATACAACTCTTCCTTAAGGAAGCCATTAAGGAATGCCGTTTTGACGTCCATCTGCCATATCTCATAATCATAGTATGCGGCAATTGCTAACATGATTCGGACGGACTTCAGCTTCGCTACGGGTGAGAAAGTCTCATCGTAGTCAACCCCTTGAACTTGTCGATAACCCTTAGCGACAAGTCGAGCTTTGTAGATGGTCACATTACCATCTGCGTCCGTCTTCTTCTTAAAGATCCATTTGTTTTCTATGGCTCGCCGCTCATCGGGCAAGTCAGTCAAAGTCCATACTTTGTTTTCATACATGGATTCTATCTCGGATTTCATGGCTTCTAGCCATTTGTCGGAATCCGGGCCCGCCATCGCTTCTTCATAGTTCGAAGGTTCACCGTTGTCTAACAACATGATTTCCAGGACAGGGTTGCCGTACCACTCTGGTGCGGAACGTGTCCTTGTGGACCTACGAAGTTCAGCAACTTGATCTGAAGCTTCATGATCATCATCATTAACTTCCTCCCCAGTCGGTGTAGGCACCACAGGAACATTTTCCCGCGCTGCGCTACTTTCCGGTTCGGAAGGGGTGACTATCACCTCATCAAGTTCCACTTTCCTCCCACTCAATTCTTTCGAGAGAAACTCCTTCTCTAGAAAGGACCCGTTCTTGGCAACGAAGATCTTGCCTTCGGATCTGAGGTAGAAGGTATACCCAATAGTTTCCTTAGGGTATCCTATGAAGACGCATTTTTCCGATTTGGGTTCGAGCTTTTCAGGTTGAAGTTTCTTGACATAAGCATCGCTTCCCCAAACTTTTAGAAACGACAGCTTAGGTTTCTTCCCAAACCATAATTCATACGGTGTCGTCTCAACGGATTTAGACGGTGCCCTATTTAAGGTGAATGCGGCAGTCTCTAAAGCATAGCCCCAAAATGAGAGCGGTAAATCGGTAAGAGACATCATAGATCGCACCATATCCAATAGAGTGCGATTACGACGTTCGGACACACCATTTCTCTGAGGTGTTCCAGGCGGCGTGAGTTGTGAAACTATTCCACATTTCCTTAAATGTGCACCAAACTCGTGACTTAAATATTCTCCACCACGATCTGATCGTAAGAATTTTATTTTCCTGTCACGTTGATTCTCGACTTCACTCTGAAATTCCTTGAACTTTTCAAAGGTTTCAGACTTGTGTTTCATTAGGTAGACATATCCATATCTACTTAAATGATCAGTGAGAGTGAGAACATAACGATATCCTCCGCGAGCCTCAACACTCATTGGACCGCACACATCGGTATGTATGATTTCCAATAAGTTGGTTGCTCGCTCCATTGTTCCGGAGAACGGAGTCTTGGTCATCTTACCCATGAGGCATGGTTCGCACGTGTCAAATGATCCGTAATCAAGAGACTCCAAAAGTCCATCTGCATGGAGCTTCTTCATGCGCTTGACACCAATGTGACCAAGGCGGCAGTGCCACAAGTATGTGGGACTATCGTCATCAACTTTACATCTTTTGGTATTCACACTATGAACATGTGTAACATCACATTCGAGATTCATCAAAAATAAACCATTGACCAGCGGGGCATGACCATAAAACATATCTCTCAAATAAATAGAACAACCATTATTCTCGGATTTAAATGAGTAACCATCTCGAATTAAACGAGATCCAGATACAATGTTCATGCTCAAAGCTGGCACTAAATAACAATTATTGAGGTTTAAAACTAATCCCGTAGGGAGATGCAGAGGTAGCGTGCCGACGGCGATCACATCGACCTTGGAACCATTCCCGACGCGCATCGTCACCTCGTCCTTCGCCAGTCTCCGTTTATTCCGTAGTTCCTGTTTTGAGTTACAAATATGAGCAACCGCACCGGTATCAAATACCCAGGAGCTACTACGAGTACTGGTAAGGTACACATCAATTACATGTATATCACATATACCTTGGGTGTTGCCGGCCTTCTTCTTGTCCGCTAAGTATTTGGGGCAGTTCCGCTTCTAGTGACCACTTCCCTTGCAATAAAAGCACTCAGTCTCGGGCTTGGGTCCATTCTTTGACTTCTTCCCGGTAACTGGCTTACCGGGCGCGGCAACTCCCTTGCCGTCCTTCTTGAAGTTCTTCTTACCCTTGCCCTTCTTGAACTTAGTGGTTTTATTCACCATCAACACTTGATGTTCTTTTCTGATCTCTACCTCAGCTGATTTCAGCATTGAATATACCTCGGGAATGGTCTTTTCCATCCCCTACATATTGTAGTTCATCACAAAGCTCTTGTAGCTTGGTGGAAGCGACTGGAGGATTTTGTCAATGACCGCGTCATCCGGGAGATTAACTCCCAGCTGAGACAAGCAGTTGTGCAACCCAGACATTCTGAGTATGTGCTCACTAACAGAACTGTTCTCCTCCATTTTACAGCTGAAGAACTTGTCGGAGACATCATATCTCTCGACCCGGGCATGAGCTTGAAAAACCAGTTTCAGCTCCTCGAACATCTCATATGCTCCATGTTTCTCAAAACGCTTTTGGAGACCCGGTTCTAAGCTGTAAAGCATGCCGCACTGAACGAGGGAGTAATCATCAGCACGCTGCTGCCAAGCGTTCATAACGTCTTGGTTCTCAGGGATTGGTGCTTCACCTAGCGGTGCTTCTAAGACATAATCTTTCTTGGCTGCTATGAGGATGATCCTCAGGTTCCGGACCCAGTCCGTATAGTTGCTGCCATCATCTTTCAGCTTGGTTTTCTCTAGGAACGCGTTGAAATTGAGGACAACGTGGGCCATTTGATCTACAATACATAGTGTAAAGATTTAGACTAAGTTCATGATAATTAAGTTCATATAATCAAATTATTTAATGAACTCCCACTCAGATAGACATCCCTCTAGTCATCTAAGTGAAACATGATCCGAATTCGACTAGGCCGTGTCCGATCATCACGTGAGACGGACTAGTCAAGATCGGTGAACATCTCCATGTTGATCGTATCTTCTATACGACTCATGCTCGACCTTTCGGTCCTCCGTGTTCCGAGGCCATGTCTGTACATGCTAGGCTCGTCAAGTGAACCTAAGTGTATTGCGTGTGTTCCGAGGCCATGTCTGTACATGCTAGGCTCGTCAACACCCGTTGTATTCGAACGTTAGAATCTATCACACCCGATCATCACGTGGTGCTTCGAAACAACGAACCTTCGCAACGGTGCACAGTTAGGGTGAACACTTTCTTGAAATTATTATAACGGATCATCCTACTTGCTATCGTCGTTCTAAGCAAATAAGATGCAAAAACATGATAAACATCACATGCAATCAAATAGTGACATGATATGGCCAATATCATCATGCTCCTTTGATCTCCATCTTCGGGGCACCATGATCATCTTTGTCACCGGCATGACACCATGATCTCCATCATCATGATCTCCATCATTGTGTCTTCATGAAGTCGTCACGCCAATGATTACTTCTACTTCTATGGCTAACGCGTTTAGCAATAAAGTAAAGTAATTTACATGGCGTTTATTTAATGACACGCAGGTCATACAAAATAATAAAGACAACTCCTATGGCTCCTGCCGGTTGTCATACTCATCGACATGCAAGTCGTGATTCCTATTACAAGAATATGATCAATCTCATACATCACATATATCATTCATCACATCTTCTGGCCATATCACATCACATAGAACTTGCTGCAAAAACAAGTTAGACGTCCTCTAATTGTTGTTGCAAGTTTTTACGTGGTTTGTAGGTTTCTAGCAAGAACGTTTCTTACCTATGTATGACCACAACGTGATTTGCCAATTTCTATTTACCCTTCATAAGGACCCTTTTCATTGAATCCGTTCCGACTAAAGTAGGAGAGACAGACACCCGCTAGCCACCTTATGCAACTTGTGCATGTCAGTCGGTGGAACCAGTCTCACGTAAGCGTACGTGTAAGGTCGGTCCGGGCCGCTTCATCCTACAATGCCGCCGAAACAAGAAACGACTAGTAGCGGCAAGAAGAATTGGCAAACTCAACGCCCACAACTGCTTTGTGTTCTACTCGTGCATAGTAACTACGCATAGGCCTGGCTCATGATGCCACTGTTGGGAATCGTAGCATAATTTTAAAAATTTCCTACGTTCACCAAGATGCATCTATGGAGTGTACTAGCAACGAGGGGAAGGGAGTGCATCTACATACCCTTGTAGATCGCGAGCGGAAGCGTTCCAATGAACGTGGATGACGGAGTCGTACTCGCCGTGATCCAAATCACCGATGACCGAGTGCCGAACGGACGACACCTCCGCGTTCAACACACGTACAGTGCAGCGACGTCTCCTCCTTCTTGATCCAGCAAGGGGAAAGGAGAGGTTGATGGAGATCCAGCAGCACGACGGCGTGGTGGTGGATGTAGCGGGTCTCGGCAGGGCTTCGCTAAGCTTCTGCGAGAGAGAGAGAGAGAGAGAGGTGTTGCAGGGGAGGAGGGAGGCGCCCAAGGCTGTGTCATTGCTGCCCTCCCCCCCTTTATATAGGCCCCTGGGGGGTGCGCCAGCCCCAAGAGATGGGATCTCAAGGGGGGCGGCGGCCACAAGGGGGGGAAGGGGTTGCCTTGCCCCCCAAGGCAAGGGGGAACTCCCCCCTAGGGTTCCCAACCCTAGGCGCATGGGGGAGGCCCAAGGGGGGCGCCCCAGCCCACTAGGGGCTGGTTCCCTTCCACTTTCAGCCCACGGGGCCCTCCGGGACAGGTGGCCCCACCCGGTGGACCCCCGGGACCCTTCCGGTGGTCCCGGTACAATACCGATAACCCCCGAAACTTTCCCGGTGGCCGAAACTGGACTTCCTATATATAATTCTTCACCTCTGGACCATTCCGGAACCTCTCGTGACATCCGGGATCTCATCCGGGACTCCGAACAACTTTCGGGTTTCCGCATACATATATCTCTACAACCCTAGCGTCACCGGACCTTAAGTGTGTAGACCCTACGGGTTCGGGAGACATGCAGACATGACCGAGACGCCTCTCCGGTCAATAACCAACAGCGGGATCTGGATACCCATGTTGGCTCCCACATGTTCCACGATGATCTCATCGGATGAACCACGATGTCGAGGATTCAATCAATCCCGTATACAATTCCCTTTGTCAATCGGTATGTTACTTGCCCGAGATTCGATCGTCGGTATCCCAATACCTTGTTCAATCTCGTTGCCGGCAAGTCTCTTTACTCGTACCGCAATGCATGATCCCGTGACTAACGCCTTAGTCACATTGAGCTCATTATGATGATGCATTACCGAGTGGGCCCACAGATACCTCTCCGTCATACGGAGTGACAAATCCCAGTCTCGATCCGTGCCAACCCAACAGACACTTTCGGAGATACCCGTAGTGCACCTTTATAGTCACCCAGTTACGTTGTGACGTTTGGCACACCCAAAGCACTCCTACGGTATCCGGGAGTTGCACGATCTCATGGTCTAAGGAAAAGATACTTGACATTGGAAAAGCTCTAGCAAACGAAACTACACGATCTTTTATGCTATGCTTAGGATAGGGTCTTGTCCATCACATCATTCTCCTAATGATGTGATCCCGTTATCAATGACATCCAATGTCCATAGTCAGGAAACCATGACTATCTGTTGATCAACGAGCTAGTCAACTAGAGGCTTACTAGGGACAGGTTGTGGTCTATGTATTCACACATGTATTACGATTTCTGGACAATACAATTATAGCATGAATAATAGACAATTACCATGAACAAAGAAATATAATAATAACCATTTATTATTGCCTCTAGGGCATATTTCCAACATATATGGAGTTGGAGTTGAGGTCGGTGGAGCGTCAGGGGGCCCACGAGACAGGGGGCGCGCCCCCACCCTCATGGACAGGGTGTGGGCCCCCTGACGTTGATTCTTCTTCCAGTATATTTAATATTTTCCAAAAATATGTTCCGTGGAGTTTCAGGTCATTCCGAGAACTTTTGTTTCTGCACATAAATAACACCATGGAAATTCTGCTGAAAACAGCGTCAGTCCGGGTTAGTTCCATTCAAATCATGCAAGTTAGAGTCCAAAACAAGGGCAAAAGTGTTTGGAAAAGTAGATACGACGGAGACGTATCAACTCCCCCAAGCTTAAACCTTTGCTTGTCCTCAAGCAATTCAGTTGACAAACTGAAAGTGATAAAGAAAAACTTTTACAAACTCTGTTTGCTCTTGTTGTTGTAAATATGTAAAGCCAGCATTCAAGTTTTCAGCAAAGATTATGACTAACCACATTCACAATAACTCTTAGGTCTCATGTTTACTCATATCAATGGCATAATCAACTAGCGAGCAATAATAATAAATCTCGGATGACAACACTTTCTCAAAACAATCATGATATGATATAACAAGATGGTATCTCGCTAGCCCTTTCTGAGACCGCAAAACATAAATGCAGAGCACCTTTAAAGATCAAGGACTGACTAGACATTGTAATTCATGGTAAAAGAGATCCAGTCATAGTCATACCCAATATAAATTAATAGTAATGGATGCAAATGACAGCAGTGCTCTCCAGCTGGTGCTTATGATAAGAGGGTGATGACTCAACATGAAAGTAAATAGATAGGCCCTTCGCAGAGGGAAGCAGGGATTTGTAGAGGGGCCAGAGCTCGATTTTAAAGCAGAGATAAATAATATTTTGAGCGGCATACTTTCATTGTCAACATGACAACCAAGAGATGGCGATATCTTCCATGCTACACACATTATAGGCGGTTCCCAAACAGAATGGTAAAGTTTATACTCCCCCTCCACCAACAAGCATCAATCCATGGCTTGCTCGAAACAACAAGTGCCTCCAACTAGCAACAGTCCCAGGGGGAGTTTTGTTTGCAATGATTTTGATTTAGTTTGCATAAAGCATGGGACTGGGCATCCCGGTGACCAGCCATTTTCTCGTGAGTGAAGAGCGGAGTCCACTCCTCTTGAGAATAACCCGCCTAGCATGGAAGATACGGACATCCCTGGTTGATACATGAGCTATTCGAGCATACAAAGCAGAATTTCATTTGAAGGTTTAGAGTTTGGCACATACAAATTTACTTGGAACGACAGGTAGATACCGCATATAGGAAGGTATAGTGGACTCATATGGAATAACTTTGGGGTTTAAGGGATTGGATGCACAAGCAGTATTCCTGCTTAGTACAAGTGAAGGCTAGCAAAATACTGGGAAGCGACCAACTAGAGAGCGACAACAATCATGAACATGCATTAGAATTAATAAACATTGAGTGCAAGCATGAGTAGGATATAATCCACCATGAACATAAATATCGTGAAGGCTATGTTGATTTGTTTCAACTACATGTGTGAACATGTGCCAAGTCGAGTCACTTAAACCATTCAAAGGAGGATACCACCCCACTATACCACATCACAACCATTTTAATAGCATGTTGGCACGCAAGGTAAACCATTATAACTCATAGAATCAAGCATGGCATAAGCAACTATAATCTCTAATTGTCATTGCAAACATGTTTATTCATAATAGGCTGAATCAGGAACGTTGAACTAATCATATTTACAAAAACAAGGGAGGTCGAGTTCATACCAGCTTTTCTCATCTCAGTCAGTCCATCATATATCGTCATAATTGCCTTTCACTTGCACGACCGAACGATGTGAAAATAATAAGAGTGCACGTGCATTGGACTAAGCTGGAATCTGCGAGCATTCAATAAACAGGAGAAGACAAGGCAATAGGGACTCTTGGTTAGATCAACAACAATGCATATAAGAGCCACTTCAACAATTTCATTATGGTCTTCTCCTATCGACCCCCAAAGAAAAGAAAGGAAATAAAACTATTTACACGGGAAAGCTCCCAACGAGCAAAAAGAAGAATAGGAAATCTTTTTGGGTTTTCTTTTTAATTATTACTACTACAGCAAGAAAGTAAACTAACTAAAAGCTACTACTAATTTTTTTTGGTTTTCTTAAGGTTTATTAAACATACAAGAAGAAAGCAAGAAAAAGGAAAATAAACTAGCATGGATATTACAGTGAAAGAGTATGAGCACCGACATCTAGCAATGAGTGTGTGTAAACATAAATGTAATGTCGGTGGGAAATACGTACTACCCCAAGCTTAGGCTTTTGGCCTAAGTTGGTTTATTGCCACGGATGGCCTGGCAGATATCCATAGTTGTAGCCGGGGTCGTACTGAGATGCAGCGGCTATTGCCTCCTGGACTGCAGCGTGGCGGCGGGCTGCCTCCACCCTCCTCTCGTACTCACCTGCCTCCTCTCTGGTAATAAAATGTCTTCCTTTTGCCTGATAATCAAAGAAGACAGGAGCAGGGAGAGTAATATGGACAACACGACGTATGTCAAAGATTAAGCGATACTGGAGAGGCGGTTCATTCCTCTCAACAAACTGATGGTGAACCATAGCATTAAAGTCTAGATAAGTAGGAGGCAATTAAATATCATCATCACGTATGGTTACACCAAGAAAATCAACTAAGCGGGTTGCATAAATTCCTCCAAAGAAATCTCCATTAAATCTATTGTGATGCAACCTACGCGCAACAATGGCTCCCAAATTATAAGATTTGTGTCCTAACACAGCACTCCTAAGAACACTGAGGTCAGGGACACACATATGACATGCTTCATCTTTACCATTTATGCACCTACCTATAAAGAGAGCAAAATAATGTATAGCAGGAAAATGAATGCTCCCTATGGTAGCTTGTGCTATATCTGTAGATTCCCCCACAGTTATACTAGCAAGAAAATTTCTAAATTCAGATTTGCGAGGTTCACTAGCACTACCCCATTGTGGAAGTTTGCAAGCAGTGGTAAAATCCTCTAAGTCCATCGTATAAGATTTCTCATAAAGATCAAACAGGACAGTTGGAGAATTGCGTGAAGATGAAAATTCAAACCTCCTCACAAAGGAACTAGTGAGATAGTGGTACTGGCGGCACTTTTCCTCCTCGAAGCTCACAAGATCAGCGTTACGCAAATATGCATTAAATTCTTCCTTGATTCCTGCTCAATCCATAAAGCCCTCCGAAGGCCATTCACAAGGCCGCACTTGAGCGTTCCTTGGTGGCTCATCGTCAGCATCACGCATTGCAAGCCTGGGTCCTTGCTTCCTTGGAGAACCACCTTGGTACATTTTCCTAAGCATATTTCTTCCTCTGAAAAATTTCTGAAATTTTTAGTAACTTCAAGTAAAAGTGAACCAAGCTCAACAAAATTGATAGCAACTACTCCTACAAGTGCCTAGAGCCTATATCATGCATTAGAACTACTTGGAACCATATAAATTTGACATGCAAGCTCAAGAACATGGTCACCTAGGCAGCACAAATTTGCAATTAATAAAGCACTAGAACAAAAACTAATTGGACCAATGGAGGAGTCACATACCAAGGAACAATCCCCCCAAGCAGTTTTGTGAGAGGTGCTTTGAGCAAGGAGATCGAAAATCGCAGCAAAATGAGCTAGAACTCATGCTTGAGCTAGATGGTGATTTTTTTGGGAGGAAGAAGAAGTGTGTGGGTGCAGGAATAAGTGGAGGGGGGCCACCGTGGGCCCACGAGGCAGGGGGCGCGCCCTGTAGGGGTAGGCGTGCCCTGGACCCTCGTGGCCAGGTGCTTGCTCCCCCTGCTGTGTTCTTAGTGCTAGATATTCTCAAATATTCCAGAAAAAATCATATTCCATTTTCAGGGCATTTGGAGAACTTTTATTTTTGTGGTATTTTTATATTGCACTGATAATTCAGAAAACAGACAGAAAAATACTATTTTTGCTTTACTTCAACTAAATAACAGAAAGTAGAAAGAGAGTACAGAAGGTTGTGCCTTCTAGTTTCATCCATCTCATGCTCATCAGAAGGAATCCACTAACAAGGTTGATCAAGTCTTGTTAACAAACTCATTCCGAATAACATGGAACCGGAGAAATTTCGAATAACACTATGTTACCTCAACGGGGATATGCACATCCCCAATAATAAGAATATCATATTTCTTCTTGACAGTAGGAAGAGGAAATTCAAAACCTCCAAAAATAATCGATGGAATTTTTCCAATAGAATTGATACTATGGACTTGAGGTTGTTTCCTCGGAAAGTGTACCGTATGCTCATTACCATTAACATGAAAAGTGACATTGCCTTTGTTGCAATCAATAACAGCCCCTGCAGTATTCAAAAAAGGTCTTCCAAGAATAATAGACATACTATCGTCCTCGGGAATATCAAGAATAACAAAGTCCGTTAAAATGGTAACGTTTGCAACTACAATAGGCACATCCTCACAAATACCGACAGGTATAACAGTTGATTTATCAGCCATTTGCAAAGATATTTCAGTAGGTGTCAACTTATTGAAATCAAGTCTACGATATAAAGAGAGAGGCATAACACTAACACCGGCTCCAAGATCACATAAAGCCGTTTTAACATAGTTTGTTTTAATGGAGCATGGTATAGTTGGTACTCCTGGATCTCCTAGTTTCTTAGGTATTCCACCCTTAAAAGTGTAATTAGCAAGCATGGTGGAAATATGCTTCCGGTATCTTTCTTTTATTAGTAACAATTTCTTTCATATACTTAGCATAAGGATTCATTTTGAGCATATCAGTCAAACGCATACGCAAAAAGATAGGTCTAATCATTTCAGCAAAGTCTCTCTTATCATAACGTCGATTCTTTGATTGTGGGTTATCAAGATCAACCGCATGTTCAATTTCTACATCATTGTCATACTAGGTTGAGCATCATCATGAACATTATTATTAACATTATCACTAGGTTCATGTTCATTACCAGATTGTGTTTCAGCATCAGAAATAGAGATATCATTTGGATTCTCAGGTGGTTCCGCAATAGGTTCACTAGAAGCATGCAAAGTCCTATCATTATTCTTTTTCTTCTTTTTAGAAGGACTAGGTGCATCTATATTATTCCTCTGAGAATCTTGCTCAATTCTCTTAGGGTGGCCTTCAGGATACAAAGGTTCCTGAGTCATTTTACCAGTTCTAGTAGCCACTCTAACAGCATAGTCATTATTCTTACTATTTAATTCATTGAGCAAATCATTTTGAGCTTTAAGTACTTGTTCTGCTTGAGTGGTAACCATAGAAGCATGTTTACTAATGAGTTTAAGTTCAACTTTAACTCTAGACATATAATCACCCAAGTGTTCAAGCGTATTGGAATTGTATTTCAATTGTCTACCAAAATAAGCATTGAAGTTTTCTTGTTTGACAATAAAATTATCAAACTCTTCTAAGCATTGTCTAGCTGACTTATAGTGAGGAATATCACCTTCATCAAATCTATAGAGAGAATTTACCTTTACTACCCGTGTCGGGTTATCAAGACCATGAGTTTCTTCAATAGGTGGAGGATTAAGATCATATGTTTCTTCAACAGGCGGTAAATTAAGACCATGTATTTCTTCAATAGGAGGTAAATTCTTAACATCTTCAGCTTTAATACCTTTTTCTTTCATAGATTTCTTTTCCTCTTGCATATCTTCAGGACTGAGAAATAGAACACCTCTTTTCTTCGGATTTGGTTTAGGAATAGGCTCATGAATTGGCTCAGGAAGTGTCCAATTATTTTCATTGGTCAACATATTATTCAATAAAATTTCAGCTTCATCCGGTGTTCTTTCCCTGAAAACAGAACCAGCACAACTATCCAGGTAAACTCTGGAAGCATCGGTTAGTCCATTATAAAAGATATCAAGTACTTCATATTTCTTAAGAGGATGATCAGGCAAAGCATTGAGTAATTGGAGAAGCCTCCCCCAAGCTTGTGGGAGACTCTCTTCTTCAATTTGCACAAAATTATATATATCCCTTAAAGCAGCTTGTTTCTTATGAGCAGGGAAATATTTAGCAGAGAAGTAATAAATCATATCCTGGGGACTACGCACACAACCAGGATCAAGAGAATTAAACCATATCTTAGCATCACCCTTTAATGAGAACAGAAATATTTTAAGGATATAAAGGTAGCGAGTTCTCTCATCATTAGTGAATAGGGTGGCTATATCATTTAATTTAGTAAGATGTGCCACAGCAGTTTCAGATTCATAGCCATAAAAAGGATCAGATTCAACCAAAGTTATTATATCAGGATCAACAGAGAATTCATAATCCTTATCAGTAACACAGATAGGTGAAGTAGCAAAAGCAGGGTCATGTTTCATTCTAGCATTAAGAGATTGCTGCTTCCATTTAGCTAATAACTTCTTAAGATCACTTCTATCATTGCAAGCTAAAATGGCTCTAGCAGATTCTTCATCCAAAACATAACCCTCAGGCACAACAGGTAATTAATATTTATTAGGGGGGAGTCTTCATCATCACTATCTTCAATATTATCAGTTTCAATAATTTCATTCTCTCTAACCCTAGCAAGTTGTTCATCAAGAAATTCACCAAGTGGCACAGTAGTATCAAGCATAGAAGTAGTTTCATCATAAGTATCATGCATAGCAGAGTGGCATCATCAATAACATGCGACATATCAGAATTAATAGCAGAAGCAGGTTTAGGTGTCGCAAGCTTACTCAAAATAGAAGGTGAATCAAGTGCAGAGCTAGATGGCAGTTCCTTACCTCCCCTCGTAGTTGAGGGATAAATTTTTGTTTTCTCGTCTTTCAAGTTCCTCATAGTGACCAGCAGATATAAATCCCAAGTGACTCAAAGAATAGAGCTATGCTCCCCGGCAACGGCGCCAGAAAATAGTCTTGATAACCCACAAGTATAGGGGATCGCAACAGTTTTTGAGGGTAGAGTATTCAACCCAAATTTATTGATTTGACACAAGGGGAGCCAAAGAATATTCTCAAGTATTAGCAGTTGAGTTGTCAATTCAACCACACCTAGATAACTTAATATCTGCAGCAAAGTATTTAGTAGCAAAGTAATATGGAAGTAACGGTAACGATAGCAAAAGTACTATTTTGGGGTTTTGTAGTAATTGTAACAGTACCAACGGGAAAGTAAATAAGCAAAGAACAATATGTTTAAAGCTCGTAGGCATTGGATCGGTGATGGAGAATTATGCCGGATGCGGTTCATCATGTAACAGTCATAACATAGGGTGACACAGAACTAGCTCCAATTCATCAATGTAATGTAGGCATGTATTCCGAATATAGTCATACGTGCTTATGGAAAAGAACTTGCATGACATCTTTTGTCCTACCCTCCCGTGGCAGCGGGGTCCTAGCGGAAACTAAGGGATATTAAGGCCTCCTTTTAATAGAGTACCGGAACAAAGCATTAACACATAGTGAATACATGAACTCCTCAAACTATGGTCATCACCGGGAGTGGTCCCGATTATTGTAACTTCGGGGTTGCCGGATCATAACACATAGTAGGTGACTATAGACTTGCAAGATAGGATCAAGAACTCACATATATTCATGAAAACATAATAGGTTCAGATCTGAAATCATGGCACTCGGGCCCTAGTGACAAGAATTAAGCATAACAAAGTCATAGCAACATCAATCTCAGAACATAGTGGATACTAGGGTTCAAACCCTAACAAAACTAACTCGATTACATGATAAATCTCATCCAACCCATCACCGTCCAGCAAGCCTACGATGGAATTACTCACGCACGGCGGTGAGCATCATGAAATTGGTGATGGAGGATGGTTGATGATGACGACGGCGACGGATTCCCCTCTCCGGAGCCCCGAACGGACTCCAGATCAGCCCTCCCGAGAGGTTTTAGGGCTTGGCGGCAGCTCCGTATCGTAAAACGCGATGAATCCTTCTCTCTGATTTTTTTCTCCCCGAACACGAATATATGGAGTTGGAGTTGAGGTCGGTGGAGCGTCAGGGGGCCCATGAGGCAGGGGGCGCGCCCAGGGGGGCAAGCGCGCCCCCCGACGGTGTCCTGGACTAGGGGGTACTCACCATGTCATCTCCCGATCTGTTAGATTGGGCCGAGGACCCCCATGGCCGTATACTCATGGGCCAGTTCGGACAGCTGCCGCATACAAGGAAGATTCCACAAGACTTGGTGATCAAGACAAGGACTCCTCCCCACCGGCGTATTCGGCTAGGACTCTTGTTATCCTAGGCCTCGGGTGCATTATATAAACCAAGGCCAGGCTAGTCGATAGATATACACAATCATAATCATAGGCTAGCTTCTAGGGTTTAGCCTCCACGATCTCGTGGTAGATCAACTCTTGTAATACTCATATCATCTAGATCAATCAAGCAGGAAGTAGGGTCTTACCTCCATCGAGAGGGCCTGAACCTGGGTAAACATAGTGTCCCCCGTCTCCTGTTACCATCGATCCTAGACGCATAGTTCGGGGCCCCCTACCCGAGATCCGCCAGTTTTGACACCGACATTGGTGCTTTCATTGAGAGTTCCGCTGTGTGATCGGCAAAAGGATCAATGGCTCGACTGCAGATCGACTGTGACGTCGGCTTCTTCGTCACCGGCTCGGCTGGTCACCTTGGCTGGACCAAGGACTACGCCCTACCTCCGATCGTCATGTTCGGATGAGGGCCTTCATCAACATCAACTCCGATCTCTATCAAGATCATGGAGGAATCGTCCAGGGGGCCCGGGGGCTCAACGTCAACATTACCCTCGGGCGACCGTGCTGTTTTTCTGGACAGCAAACTCGTATCCGCCGCCACCGCCTCCTCAAGTGTCGTTTTAACGATTGCTTCAGTGAAATTGTGCGGAATTGAGTCTACAACAACCCTGGAAAATTTCATCGAGTTCCGATGAAGGAATCTCTGGCAATCCGCAATATACCGGAGCCCTGTCAAATCTGCACGGGAATCTGGACGAGTTTAGGGCGTGGTATCCAGCTTCTAGCTCGGACGTCCTTTGGAAGATCCAACCGTTGATCGGCTGCGGAATTCCTATATCTACCACCCCTCACAATTTCAGCTCGATCCGACCGTCCAAACTTCGGGAACCTTCTGATTAGTGCATCACTTTTCCGATCTGTTTTCTACGCGAAAACGAATCCGACCCGAGTTCGTCTTTTTTATGAACGGGATGTTGGACATCCTTTTTGAAAGAAGTTTTGTATGGGTATTGTGTTTTGTTCCCGAACACATCCCACTAACTTTAAAATCTTTTGAACATGATCTTCACCATCATGCTGGTGTCAAACTATTCCGGCAATATTGCTCCAGGGCTGCCGACCTGCGCTAGACATGTCGTCACTTTGTTGAGCCGAGCTCAACTTCTTCGAATCATCATATCGGCGAGCCGAACAGGAGTTCGGCATCGCGAAGAATAAATCATCACCAACATCGCTGCCCCATGGATTACACGGAGCGGGAACGCCGGCATCGCCGCACGGTCACTTCATCAAGCCGGCATTGACCACGTCACGACCTACATCGGCAGGGCCGCACTGTTGCTCCTTCAAGCCGCTGTCCATCACGCCGACCTACTTCGACTCATCGGCTGACATCGAGGCTTCGACA
The DNA here is from genome assembly GCF_002575655.3 of Aegilops tauschii subsp. strangulata. Taxonomy (NCBI): domain Eukaryota; kingdom Viridiplantae; phylum Streptophyta; class Magnoliopsida; order Poales; family Poaceae; genus Aegilops; species Aegilops tauschii. The sequence continues at coordinate 476,902,657 of NC_053039.3, forward strand.
TCTCGGCTGGACCGAGGGCTTCGCCATCTCTTCATCAACCTACTCCGGAGACTTTGGCGTCACTAGCCGACCGGCTTCGTCACGTTAGCTGGACCGGGGGCTTTGCCTCGGCGAGCCAACCTTTACCAGCATCGCTATGCCGTCGCTTCACCGCCCATCAGGCAATGAGAATGCGGATCGAGTCCCAATTTTGGGAGTCACTTTTCTTTGGTTTACTACAACAAATAAACCAGGTGCTATTAATCCTAGTATTTTTTGCTTGTTTGGGTTTATTTTTCCCAAGGAATTATTACTCTGGTTTGTCCATCATCTGTACACAGGTCTATCAAATGATGGCCGCATTAACGACGGTCGCGTGGTGGTTCGGTCAGTTTCCGTACATAGTCCGGCAAACGCCGCATCCGGAACTCGGACCGACCTGTGAATTCAGGCTTTGCCACGCCTTTACCGCATCACGCCGACGCCCTGCATCGACATTGACTTCGGCACCAGGCCATATTTCTTTTATTACTCACTTTGCATAAATTATTTATTATGCAACATTTTTTTAATTATTATTATTACTATTATCTTCGGTTTGCACTATTTTTTGTGCACAGGAAAATGATCCGGCTCGGGCAGTATCGTCAACTCGGAGTACTGACATACCACGTCAGCTCGGCTGGACGGGGGGCTTCGTCAACACCTCATTAACCCACGCCGGGGACTTCGGCGTCACTCTGCCGGCCTGCATTGGTCGTGCTATGACACCACTTCGGAGTGCCGAGCTCTCCGCTCCGCCACCTCAGGATCGGCTTGGGGGATGGAACCTTGTCCCGCATCAAGCTCGGACCGCGTCATCAATGCCGAACACATTAACCAGCTAAGTCGCTTTCATGCTCAAAGTTTTAAATTTTTAACTTGTGTTCGGTTCGGCCAAGCACCATACTTTTTTGGAAAAAATTTGTTTGTGAAAAAATTCCTTGTCATAACCTTGTTTGTGACACAAAAATTCAAATACCCAGTTCACTTGGGGGCTTCCTTCGTGAAGCCTTTCCTCTTGCATATGATTACACTTGTACGGCTTCGTTCCTTGTTCGTGTATTACGCCACAATATGCACCATATTGACTTAAGCGATTTGCAAGCTGGGTTGCCTCGCTCCTGTGTTTACCCCTACGTTCCCGATTGTTCGGCTAGGGAGTGAAGGGAGCACCTCTGCGATTGTCACGATCGGGTCATCCGAGCTCGGACCTCAGACTGGGTGAAGCCGAAAGCTAGCGCTCTTATTGTTTTCAATTATGGTCGGCACACAACGGAACTAATGAGTACAAAAAATCTATTGCACAAGTCTCATAGTAACAATGAGCAACCGAAGAAAGGTATCGGTGGAGGTACTATTTTCTTCGAAGATGCTTCTTACACTTCGTCAGTAATATAGCATAAGTTCCCTGAGCGTGCTTTGTCTGTTACAGCCTTATGGCCTGATTGCCTAGTTATCGGAAACACCGTCGATATTTTCGACAGGTGGAGTACAGAACACTTTTCGGTCCTTGACCGAAGAGGGAGAAGCCGACGATCGGTTAAAACGCATTTAAAATTCGGGTGAACAAAGATATGATATTAGTACGTTGGTACATACAATCATTATACATAAAATTCTTTTACCCAAGTCACTTGGGGGCTCTTAAATTTATATGAGCCGTTTTATAATAAGTGTTCTTCTTCTTAGTCGTTGCAAAGTTTTTTATTATTATTTACCACTCCCTTTTTCGACACGAGTGTGTGGTCACTAGCCGGGGAGCCTAATTTCTCTCACAAAACCGCTAGAGATCAGTTTACTAAACTGGCCTAACGAGAAGTACTCCGCCTTCGGGATAGGAGGTTGAAGCCGTAGGCTGACCCGCTTGGAGTCTTGAGATAGGATGTGTCATGTTAAAGCACGACAGAAGCACCTTTTTTTCTAAGACCAATTTTCGATTTGGCACCGAACACTTGTTGTAGTTCAGACATCCAGTTTTTACTGAAGTTTTTTTTGGTTTTCCAAGCCTATGGCACTTTTAAACTATTTGTGTATTTCCAGCATAAGTCTCGCAGTGCAACGCCGGACACCTTTAGAGATTCGGCAAAAACATTCTCGGACACTACTATATATGCATTGGTTTCGAATTGTGTCTTTGGTCAATAGTTGGATTGCCCGGCTCCTGTGCTTGCCTCCTACGTTCTGCTTTGTTCGGCTAGGTGTGCAAAGGGAGAACCACTGCGATTGTGCTTCCAGCTCGCATGGTTAAGCACCTCAGTGTAGAAAGCCAAAAACTGACTGTCACAATAAGTGTAAACCGGTCAGCGATCCGATGACTATGTTAAATGACGGGCCGTTCATAACATTGGCCGAAGTGTTTACGGCTTGACCTCGGATGTCGCCGAACACTAACCGGGGGATCATAGCTAGCTTCCCCAGTTTAAAGCTCCTATGACTAAGCAAAAGTTATAAAGCCCGTATATCTGATTGCCTCGTTTCCGCTAACACAACCGCCTTCGGGCACCGAGACGTCGGCTAAGGGTTCTCTTGTTATTGCGGAAACACCCTGCGTAGTATCTACAAAGGGGTAGAAGCCGACGATGGGCCACTTTCAACTGATAAACGGTCGCAATGGAGTCAAAACAATGATGTAAAGTACTTGGATACATAGAATCATTACACATAATCTGTGATTTTACTCTTGATATCGATCCTTAATTCGGCCACCCGTGCCCACATTAAGGCTCGGGGGCTACTGGGCTCTGCGCTCATTATTTACAAATATTAAAGGGGCACATCGATCCCCTGACCTGGTGTTGCCACCCGACCAGTGTCTCGGGGGCTACTGCATTGCCTATTCAATGTAGAAAATTCAAAGGGCTCAGTGTTCGGCTTGATCGAACTATGGGAAAGCGCGTCTTCGGACAACAATAAGTACCATCTGGACCTATCTGGCATCAAGCTAATATATCACGGCGACTTCTCACGACCCTCTCTCAGGGGCCCGTCCGCTGATCATTATTATTTCTAATATATTACACTGCATTTCTATTCCTATGAATGCTGCCGAGCTAGGAGTTGATCCTCAGGCCGATTTCGCAAATCGACCTGAGTCTCAGGGGCTACTAGGATCAGCAGTTTTATGTTTTCCTTCAGGTGCATCTCGGGTTTTAGACCGACACACACCTTGAGGGCTACTGGATATACATATACAGCTATATATCTCGGCAGAGAATAAAATGCACCAATCAAAAATATTCACAAAAAATCAGCCCGCTGTCGGGTGGTGCACCACCTCGGAAGCAGTCCGACATAAAGCTCGGGCGCCAATGGCTGGCTTCATAGAGGGCATTTCCGGCATTAAGCTCGGCTAAACTCCTTCAACTTTTTTGAACCAAGGTGATCTATGACACCTCGGATATAGTCCAGCGTTGGAGCTTGGACACAGTCCGGCGTTGGTGCTTGGCTGCAAAGGATACCTCGAATGCAGTCCGGTGTTGGGGCTCGGATGCAAGAGGACACCGCCGCACGGGAACAACTTCAAACCCGAGGCGTGGCATAAAAATAACAAGGCATTGATAAAGGCCGAAGACTTAAAGGGCTCCTCGGATACCCGACGTATAAACTCGCCAGATTTAGCTCGGCAATCCTCAAGACAGATGATGGGAAAATTTGTTGAACCAGTTTTCAAGACCGACAACTGAAGATGAAGAACAGTTCAGAAGAATCGAGGAGCGTCCCTAACTTGAAGACCGGTTCAAGGGGCTACTGACGGTGTCCTGGACTAGGGGGTACTCACCATGTCATCTCCCGATCTGTTAGATTGGGCCGAGGACCCCCATGGCCGTATACTCATGGGCCAGTTCGGACAGCTGCCGCATACAAGGAAGATTCCACAAGACTTGGTGATCAAGACAAGGACTCCTCCCCACCGGCGTATTCGGCTAGGACTCTTGTTATCCTAGGCCTCGGGTGCATTATATAAACCAAGGCCAGGCTAGTCGATAGATATACACAATCATAATCATAGGCTAGCTTATAGGGTTTAGCCTCTACGATCTCGTGGTAGATCAACTCTTGTAATACTCATATCATCAAGATCAATCAAGCAGGAAGTAGGGTATTACCACCATCGAGAGGGCCCGAACCTGGGTAAACATCGTGTCCCCCGTCTCCTGTTACCATCGATCCTAGACGCACAGTTCGGGACCCCCTACCCGAGATCCGCCAGTTTTGACACCGACACCCCCCACCCTCGTGGACAGGGTGTGGGCCCCCTGACGTGGATTCTTCTTCCAGTATTTTTAATATTTTCCAAAAATATGTTCCGTGGAGTTTCAGGTCATTCCGAGAACTTTTGTTTCTACACATAAATAACACCATGGAAAGTCTGCTGAAAACAGCGTCAGTCCGGGTTAGTTCCATTCAAATCATGCAAGTTAGAGTCCAAAAAAGGGCAAAAGTGTTTGGAAAAGTAGATACGACGGAGACGTATCAGGTACAAAACACCCATGTTTTAGTACACCAACAGGAGCCCCCAGGCCTGGGCCACACACGCATGCGGAGCGTTGTTAGGCTAGGCCTAAGGGAATGCATTGTGGAGTAGTAATTAGATGATGGGTTGCTAGAGTGACAGAAGTTTAAACCCTAGTTTGTGCGCTATTCCGTAAGGGGCTGATTTGGATCCATATGTTTCTTGCTATGGTTAGATTTATCTTAATTCTTCTTTCATAGTTGTGGATGCTGCGAGAGGGGTTAATCATAAGTGGGAGGCTTGTTCAAGTAAGAACAGCACCCAAGCACCGGTCCACCCACATATCAAATTATCAAAGTAACGAACTCGAATCAAACAAACATGATGAAAGTGACTAGATGAAATTCCTGTGTGTCCTCAAGAGCACTTTTCTTACTATAAGAGAAAGTTTCGGCCTGTCCTTTTCTACAAAAAGGATTGGGCTACATTGCTGCATATTTGTTACCATTGTTACTTATTTCTCGTTACAAATTATCTTGTTATCAAACTACTCGTTACCGATAATTTCAGTGCTTGCAGACAATACCTTGCTGAAAACTGCTTGTCATTTCCTTCTGCTCCTTGTTGGGTTCGACACTCTTACTTATCGAAAGGACTATGATTGATCCCCTATACTTGTGGGTCATCACACATCATCTTCAGATGTCATGGTTGTCAGCTCCTAGCACAGTCCCCAGTGTGAGGCCACTATTCAATTCCCGCTGGCAAGCGTCGACACTGACATTCCCATATCTGATGCCGACAAGGAGGTGGGATAAGAGCATCACGGAGAGGAGCGCTAAGAGGTCGATCCTTTGGTAGTGCCTCCATCAACCACCATTCCGGAGAGCAGCTCTCCAGCAATTACCTTCATTTACTCGCTGCGAAAGTGAGGCAATCTAGTTACTATAGCCACCAGAAGCAGAAAGAGGTGATCAATGATCACTCCAGCATCATGGGCACTATGCTTGGGCGCGCTTGCTCGATTAACTGGGAGGCGATCCAACTACCACAACTTGACAATGAAGGGATGGATCTGTCGTTTTCTAAAGATGAGGTCTGACAAGCTATAATATTAACACTAGCTGATGCGCTCCTGGCCCGGATGGCTTCTCGGGGTGTTTCACAAGAGTTGTTGGCCCATCATCAAATGAGACCTTCTATGGGCCCTAAACCAATTCTACGACATCAATTGTGAGCACTCAGAGCATCTGAATTCTGCAACTGTGGTGCCAATCCAAAAGCTTGCAGAAGCATCTGAAGTGGGACACTGACGCCCTATCAGCCAAGTACACTTGTTTGCTAAACTTGCAAAAATCATATCCCTCCGATTGGTGCCTAAGCTAAGCAATATGATTTCACGTGCTCAAAGTGCCTTCCTGAAGACCAGGTGCATTCACGGAAGTTACTGATACGTCTCCAACGTATCTATAATTTTTTATTATTCCATGTTGTTATATTATCATTCTTGGATGTTTTACAATCATTTTATAGCAACTTTATATCATTTTTTGGGACTAACTTATTGACATAGTGCCCAGTGCCAGTTGTTGTCTTTTGCTTGTTTTTTACATCACAGAAAACCAATATCAAACGGAGTCCAAATGCAGCGAAACTTGTTGGAGATTTTTTTTTGGACCAGAAGACATCCAGTGGGCCAGAGGAGCACCTGGGGGTGCCCCGAGGGGGCACAACCCACCAGGGCGCGCTTGGGGGCCCAGGCGTGTCCAGATGGGTTGTTCCCACCTCAGTGGCCTCCCGCACCGCCTCTTCGCTCTATAAATGCCCAAATGTTCCAAAAACCCTAGGGGAGTCGATGAAATTTTATTCCAGCCGTCGCCAGTTCTAGAACCGCGAGATCCAATCTAGAGCCCTTCTCCGGCACTCCGCCGGAGGGGGGAATCATCACCAATGGCCATCTTCATCATCCCGGCAGCCACCATGATGAGGAGGGAGTAGTCCTCCCTCGGGGCTGAGGGTATGTACCAGTAGCTATGTGTTGTATCTCTCTCTCTCTCTCGTGTTCTTGATATGGAACGATCTTGCGGTAATGTGGGCTTTGTTGACATAGATGAATCATATGGAGTTTTCCCCCTCTCTATCTTCTTGATGAATTGAGTTTTCCCTTTGAAGTTTTCTTATCGGATTGAGTCTTTAAGGATTTGAGAGCACTTAATATGTGTTTTGCATGAGGATATCTATAATGACATTGGGATATATAATTGAGTTACTTAATGTATATTATTGTGATCAACTTGCGGGTTCCGTGACTTTAGGGCCTATGCATAGGGGTTGGCACACGTTCTCATCTTGACTCTCCGATAGATATTTTGGGGCACTCCTTGGGAATCAAATAGATGAATATGAAATTGTGTGATGCTTACCGTATAATCAAACCCACAGATATTTGCGGTGACATTGGAATATCAAGGTGACATTAGGGCTTTGGTTGATTTGCATCTTAAGGTGTTATTCTAAAGAATAGCTTTGTGGTGGTTCGTGCCCGACAACAATTTCTATACAACAAGTAATTTTGGAGTGAACTCTACACCGCACTTAAGGGATTTGCATATGATTCAACTATGTCAACATTGTTGGGAGATCACACTAGTGAAAATACGAACCCTAGGCCTCATTTTCAAGCATTGCAATACTGTTTGTGCTCGCTTTTATCGATTGCTACCTTGCTGTTTTTATTTATTCAGATTATAAAAATATATTTCTACCATCCATATTACACTTTTATCACTATCTCTTCGCCGAACTAGTTCACCTATACAATTTTCCATTGTATTGGGTGTGTTGGGGACACAAAAGATTTCTTGTATTTGGTTGCAGGGTTGTTTGAGGGAGACCATCTTCATCCTACGCCTCCCACGGATTGATAAACCTTAGGTCATCCACTTGAGGGAAAATTGCTACTGTCCTACAAAACTCTGCGCTTGGAGGCCCAACACGAGTCTACAAGAATAAAGTTGCGTAGTAGACATCAGTTACCTCTTCATAAAAAATGTAGCGGGAACTTTCATAGAAAAAAGAAGCCAGTGTTGCTATTTAGGATGGATATTGCAAAAGTTTTTGACTCGATCTCCTGGCTAGGCTTCAAGACACGCTCGCGTGATTGGATATCCCTTTTGTTGCGATCCTCCTCCTCTGTTGTTCTTTTAACCAGAGCACACTACCAATAGATTCAGCATAAACGGGGACTAAGACAAGGAGATCCTCTGTCTCCGTTCTTATTTATCCTAGCTATGGACACACTCCACCGAGTGCTCGAAGAAGCGCCGACCATGGGGTAACTATCTCCACTTCCTAGAAGAGAGGCAAAAATGAGACTGAGTTACACCAACGACACAATCCTCTTCTCCAACCCATGCAGAGAGGAGGTATCTTGTCTACTAGAGATCATGAAGATTGGTGAGGCCACGGGCTTGAAGATAAACCCCACCAAGTCCACTGTAACACCCATCCAATGCCAAAGCGTATATCTAGACCAGGACTTACTGGGTTTTCCTGGGAGACAAGTTGGGTTCCCGATCACATATCTGGGATTGCCAATTACCTTGGGAAGATTGAAGAAAGTACATATGCAGTTCATTTTTTACCAGATCAAGGCAAAACTAGCAGGTTGGAAGGGCAAACTGATGAACACTACTGGCAGAAGAGCCCTTGTCCAATCGGTGCTCTCCGGCATCCCCATCTTCGCGATGATGGCCATTTATGCAACACCTGGTATTCTAAAGGACATTGATAAGAGATCTACAAAAAATTTCGATGGACTCGGGAGGAAAGTGCAAAGTAAAATGGCGTTCGGTATGCTTGCCACTTGATTTTGGTGGGCTCGGCATACATGATACTGAAAAATTTGCTAGAGCACTTCTCGTTCGCTGGCTATGGATGTCCTGGACAGAGCCAAATAGGCCATGGGTTGGATCATCTCTCCCCTGCGATGAGCGGGATCGTGACCTCTTTGTTGCTGCCACCACAGTGATGATCGTCGATGGGGAAATGACCAAGTTCTGGGGATCCACCTGGCTGGGAACTACACCGCTGCGCTCTGTTGCACTATGACCGTTCCTTCGCTCCAGGTTCAAGACAAGATCAGTCAAGGATGCACTGCATGACAACAAATGGATCCAGGACATCAAACGACCACCCCTTTACGATGCAAACATCACAGAATTCCGCCGCCTTTGGAACCTAATTGGAGGAGCCAATGTCATCCTCCACCCTGCTATTCTGCTGTTGCTGCCTATAGGCTCCAATTTGCTGGTAGGATAGACTCAAATTTCACCAATATGTTTTGGCGCGCCTGGGCACCACCCCAATGCAAATTCTTCGTATGGCTGCTCATGTTGGATAGACTGGTGTGCCGACAGACTACAACGTCGAGGGTGGCCAAATCACTACTTTTTCCCATTGTGTATACGCAACTTCGAGACCTCACTGCATCTTCTATGGCAATGCCCTAAAGCCCGGAGAATTTGGTGTATGGCTGCTGCCTGGTCTGGCTGCACTGCGTTTGATCCTGCAGCATGGCCTGGTGAGGAAAGCTCGGCGGAATACTGGCTTGCGATCGTCTCGGCTGCTCTTGATGAGCACAAGAAGGGGATAAAATTCATGTTGATCCTTATCTTGTGGGAAATATAGCTGAAGAGAAACAACAGAGTGTTCAACAAAGAGATCGCAACCCCGGGCTGTCACAATACAAGCCATCAAACGAGCAATTGACTCGTGAAGACTGGCAGGAGCGAAATGTGGGCAGCCCCCCTTCGGGGACCCCCCTTGAGAGATCGATCCTTACTTAACCCCCACTGTTTTTTCAATTTTTTTCTCTGATCTTTCATCCTTGTAGCCACTTCAGTGCCCCCTGTAAATATTGCTTGATAATGAATAAGCCAACAATTGCTGGTTTCCTTCACACAAAAGAAAATTCTTAACGAGCCAATATAGACACAAACTTACCCAACATATTAAAAACGCTCTTATATTATGGGACGGAGCGAGCACTTTATTTGGCCGTTAAAACTACCAGAAAACAGATAAATCTTATGCCCGGTCTGCACTATTCATTCATAGGTTTTGACCAATCTTTTCGCCACGCCCCCGCAGAAAATCATTACAAATTAATTGACCGTTTGCTTAACGAATTTTTCTATTCCATTCCCCATTTATGCGGAAGAGTTCATAGCATGTCACCATCATGCGAGAAGCAGAGCATAGGGAATCAGAACAGAGCCGGGGGAGAGAAGCAGGGCACGCACGCACGCACCTTCGCGGCGCACAACGGCAGAATATACTACTCCTAGTAGCGTAGGCGTAGCGAACGGGGTGCAAGCACAGAGTCAACGGCCCAAGGAGGCGAGGAACGGTCGCTCCTGGATTCTGGCTAACAGAACCGGTAAACTAATAAACAGCCCTCTCACAATCACATTCCCGAATTAACGGCCCCTCCCTCCCTCCCACCCTACGGACGCGCCTCCCCCCTAAAAATAGGCAGATCTCGCGCCGGGGGGCGACGCGCCGGCCTCCTCCTCTCCTCCGTTCGTCGAGCCCGGCTCCCCTCTTCGCCGCCGGCCAATCCAATCAGCATCCTCATTCGTCCCCTTCTCCGTGGTTAATTCGATCTGCGCTGCGGTTCCGCTTTTGTTTGATTGCGATCTCTCCCCGTCCCCGTGGCGTCGTTTTCGTCTTACCCCCGCCCACCCGCCCACCCGCGCGGTTGATTCCTTTGTTGTTTGTTCCCATCTGAGAACGGACGAGCTTGCGTCCGTCGGCGGGAGGTGGGTGGATAGATAGATACAGAGGCGGCCGAGGATCGCCATTACGGTCCAAGCCGATCGGGCGTCACGCCACGCGCCCGGCTTTAAATCCTGCCCCCATCCATCTATCCCATGGGCGGACACAGGATCGATCCGGGCCACCTCCTCCTCTCCGCGCTCCGGGCGTAGACGCATTCTTCGCTGCGATCTAGCGGAAAGGGGGGAGATTTCGACCGATCGATCCGTCGGCCGGGAAGATGAACTCCCTCACGGCCACCGGCAGCAGCAGCGGCGGCGCGGAGATGAGGGCGGCCGACGGCGAGGGGTACCTGCGGGCCGACGGCTTCGACCTCGTCAACCTCGACATGCAGCTGGAGAAGACGCGCTCCAGGGTCTGGCTGGATCAGCAGCGGGGCGCGTCCCCCGCGCAGCCCGGGGAGCTCCTCGAGTGGGAGATCGACCTCGCCAAGCTCGACATCCAGAACCAGGTCGCCAGCGGCACCTTCGGCGTCGTCTACCGCGGCACCTACGACGGCAACGACGTCGCAGGTATTAAAATCATATACGCTCCCCCCCTCGATCGCCTGTATTATGTAATTCTGCACTATCTCTTCCACTAGTCTGGTCGCCTGATTGCCATCTGCTCCATAAGATTTGACATCTGGGTTGTGCTTGGTTTGCAGCCCCTGCTCCACAAGGCTTCTCACCCAAAAAAAAAAAAGAACAGAAGAAGTAAATTCCCGAGCCAAGGCCAAATCTTAGCTAATGATTTTATTGCGGTCAAATCATTGACTTGCCCATTTCACGTTGCCTATCTCTTCCCAGCCAATTGAGGCAACTAGTTCATGGTAAAAGTTATCAAACGTTGGCAAGTACTATTGACATTGCAAATCTTGACTTGACCATATCCAAAAAAAGAAACATTGGAGCTGCAAACCAAGCACACCCTTATTACTCCCATGTTATCAACAATATTGGGGCTGCGCACAAAATTGATCGTTGTGAAATTCTAAGGATGTTTTTATGATAAAATTCTAATGATACACTTGTCCAAATAAGGTTTCATAGGTTAATGTTCAAAATTATATCAAACGTGTTTTAAGACTTATAGAATGCAGTGTTAGATAAGTTAACAGATTGGTAGAAGAGAGATTGATGGCAGTACCTTGTTATCGCTATTGGTGGAGGGGGTGGAGGGGGTGGAGAAGGTGACAGGGGAAGCATGTCGGTATACTAGGACCATGGTTGGGTGCCAGTTTTGTCGTTGTGAAGGTAGTAGCCATTGTGGAGGGGGCGGAGAAGGTGACAGGGGGAACATGTCGGTATACTAGGAACATGGTTGGGTGCCAGTTTTGTCGTTGTGAAGGTGGTAGTAACTATGGAGGGAAGGAGGGGAGAGGATGACGGCGGAAGCATGTCGATATGTCAGGAACATGGTTGGGTGCCAGTTTTGTCGTTGTGAAGGGGGCGGAGAAGGTGACGGGGGAAACGTGTCGGTATACTAACATGATTGGGTGCCAGTTTTGTCGTTGTGAAGGTAGTAGCCATTGTGGAGGGGGCGGAGAAGGTGACGGGGGAACTAGTCGGTATACTAGGAACATGGTTGGGTGCCAGTTTTGTCGTTGTGAAGGTGGTAGTAACTATGGAGGGAGGGAGGGGAGAGGATGACGGCGGAAGCATGTCGATATGTCAGGAACATGGTTGGGTGCCAGTTTTGTCGTTGTGAAGGGGGCGGAGAAGGTGACGGGGGAAACGTGTCGGTATACTAACATGATTGGGTGCCAGTTTTGTCGTTGTTTAGGTGGTAGTCACTGTGGAGGGGAGGGAGGGGAGAGGATGACGGGGGAAGCATGTCGGTATACTAACATGATTGGGTGCCAGTTTTGTCGTTGTTAAGGGGGCGGAGAAGGTGACGGGAGAAACATGTCGGTATACTAACATGATTGGGTGCCAGTTTTGTCGTTGTGAAGGAGGAGTTGTTGTGGGGTGACGGGGGAAGCATGTCGATATACTAGGAACATGGTTGGATGCCAGTTTTGTTGTTGTGAAGGTAGTAGCCGTTGTGGAGGGGGCGGAGAAGGTGATGGGGGAAGCATGTCGGTATATGCTAGGAACATGGTTCGGTGCCACTTTTGTCGTTGTGAAGGTAGTATCTGTTGTGGAGGGGGAGGACAAGGTGACAGGGGAAGCATGCCGATATACTAGGAACATGGTTGGGTGCCAATTTTGCCGTTGTGAAGGTAGTAGCTATTGCGAATGATGACGATGTGAGGGAGATTTATTGGGGATCTTTATGGATTGCCAATTTTGCCGTTGTGAAGGTAGTAGCTATTGCGAATGATGACGATGTGAGGGAGATTTATTGGGGACCCGCAATCTATCAGCTTTTGTTTATATTTTGATGATACTTTCTTCGGTTCAGTTATTATTATTGATGATTTTGACACTTCGGATATATGTACACTATTTGCATCGTTAATATTTTCCTACTGCAAGTATGAAACCATCTTAGTTTAATCTTTTCTGCTTTTATCCATTATTACTCAACTTGCTAGTGAGAAAGCTAGCTGGAGAAATTGGAAAATATACTCCCTCCGTCCCCAAATTCTTGTCTTATATTTGTCTAGATACGGATGTATCTACTACTAAAACATGAATTGATACATCCGTATTTAGAAAAATCTAAGACAAGAATTTTGGGACGGAGGGAGTACAATAGAGCCATATTTTGAGTATAAGAACCTAGTTCCATTTGTGTTTTCACAAGTCTGCTACTCTGCTTACAGGGTTGCCGGTCGGTTTAGGTCCTTTTTGCACTGTAGCTGTGGTATATTAAGAACTCATTCTTTCAGTTCAGAAATTGATTGGGGGAGGGGGGGGGGGGGGGGCGCTAGCCCGGTTCAGAAAAAAACTTGTAAGAAAAACATACCATTGCAATGTCACTTCTCAAATCATATAGGTTGAATATGATGTGTGATTACACCATAAATGGACAACAAAAATACAAATCAGACAGTTCTTGTGTCTAGGGAACAAATCGAAGATAAAAATACTCCTAAAGCAATTTCATGTTTGACCTGTGCCATTTGTTCCTCTGTTTCTCAATCCTAACACTTAAAGACTACAGAATTCTAGGCTTGGTTCAGTCATGGCTCCCCACAGCAACTAGCTAGCTTAAATATTTCCAGTATCTATCAGTTCTTGTGGCTAGGGAACAAATCGAAGATAAAAATACTCCTAAAGCGATTTCATGTTTCTCAATCCTAACACTTAAAAGACTATATGTTTCTCAATCCTAACACTTAAAGACTATAGAATTCTAGGCTTGGTTCAGTCATGGCTCCCCACAGCAACTAGCTAGCTTAAATATTTCCAGTATCTATCAAGATGAAAATGTTTATGGACATTAGACTCGCAAAACTACATGTTTTGTTATTCATGATCATAGTAGCGACATTACCATTTTTCGTTTACCTGGAGTGCATTTTTCGTATGATGCAGTGAAGGTGCTGGACTGGGGGCAGGAAGGTCAGGAGAGCTCATCGAAGCACCGGGAGGCCTTTGAGAAGGAGGTGGCCGTGTGGCAGAAGCTCGATCACCCCAATGTCACAAAGGTACCTGATTTATACACACATTAGATGCTAGATCAATTTGAAGCGAGCGCTTGGTGAAATTAACAATGAACTGTGTCATGTCTATTTGTGTGTAGTTCGTGGGGGCGTCAATGGGGACGTCCCAGCTGAAGATCCCGGCGAGTAAGAAGGGCGGCAGCAGCCACGGGCCAGGCCAGCGCTGTGTGGTGGTGGTGGAGTACCAGCACGGCGGCACCCTGAAGACGCTGCTGTTCCAGCACCGGGACAAGAAGCTGCCTTACAAGAAGGTGGTCCAGCTGGCGCTGGACATGGCGAGAGGGCTGAGCTACCTGCACGCGCAGAAGATCGTGCACCGGGACGTGAAGGCGGAGAACATGCTGCTGGACAGGAAGAAGTCGGTGAAGATCGCCGACTTTGGGGTGGCCCGTGTGGAGGCGCAGGACGACGACAACATGACGGGGCAGACGGGCACGCTGGGGTACATGGCCCCCGAGGTGCTGGAGGGGCGGCCGTACGACCACAAGTGCGACGTGTACAGCTTCGGCGTCCTGCTGTGGGAGACGTACTGCTGCGCCTTGGCGTACCCGAACTACAGCATCGCGGACATCTCGTACCACGTGGTGAAGCTGGGCATCCGGCCCGACATACCGCGGTGCTGCCCCAAGCCGCTGTCGGAGATCATGACGCGGTGCTGGGACGGCAACCCGGACCACCGGCCGGAGATGGCCGAGGTGGTGGCGATGCTGGAGAGGATCGACACCACCAAGGGCAAGAGCATGACACCCGCCGTCCCCGACCACACCTCGCAGGGCTGCAGCTGCTTCGGCTTCTCCAAGTAGTACTCGTTGTGGTGTGATGCGGGTCGGCCTGCTGCTATTTTTTGTTTCCCTTTCGGTGGTGCGGTTGTGCGGATGGGTGAACGCTTTGGTTGGTCGTCGCGGCGTCTCTCGTGGAAGAAGAAATGTGTAGGTTGCCTACTGCCGCTACTCGCTTGTGGTTGTGGGTGAGATGATGGTTTATTTTGCTTTGCATAAACACTGGTCGTCTTGTCTCCGCCGGTTTGATGTTTTTTGGTTCAAAAACTTGTCGTGCCGCTTCTCATCCTCTCAACTTTTTTAGCCAGTCACTCGTCAGCAAAACCTAGCCACTTATCCTTGTATTGCGATGACAATGTCCTTTATTTCTGCTCTAACTTGGGTTGTTAGGTGATACTACTTACAAAGACTGAGACCCTCTCATGTAGATGCAGAACACTCAAGACTAATTCGAGAGTTGATAGCAGGCTGCGGAGCCCGCAGTCAGATAGAAACTACGCACAGTATATTAGTCTCATGGAAGGACCACCGACCACACACTTAGATAAGTAAGTCTTACACGAGAAACGATTCTGAGTTCTGTACAAGTTTTTTTCTTTTTTGAGGGGAATTCTGAATTGTGAAGATAAAAGACATGCGGAGTAGTCTGACAGCAAACCCAAAAACTGATGTGCATCTTCGACTCTGGCCACTGGACCAGGCACGCGGAGACAGGACGCCAGTGGAACATTTTCTTCGCAGGAATCAAAGGCGGGAGAGTTGCCATGCACAACATCAGGCATACGGTAGAATTGCCTTCGCAGGCAGTGCTGATCATATCAGGGTAGGGGAAGCGACAACAGTGAGCTCCACAGAAGATAAACAGAACGTGTGGGGTGCATCTAGATTAACTACCCTCATGAACTGGGGTAGATTGCACGGGAGGAGGAACCCCACAGTTTCAACATCACAAATCCATGGCATTCCAGCTGCATAACAATGTTGGAAAGGAGGAGAGAAAAACGAAGCAAATAAACAACAGGGAAATCAGGAATAGGCACGCACGATCACAACATTTCTTATCACTGCTCACTGATTTTTCAACGCCTATACAAGAAAAAGAAGGCCATGTGAAATAGAGCCGGTTTAGAAACAGTTGTGGTCTGCGTATGCTTCAAGTGGGCAACTGCTTCCTGCAGGCACCATAAACTAGAGCAGCAACCACTAACCCAAACTTATCATTTAGGCTTGCTCGATTTAGAGGGTAAACACCCCAAATCCCCTTTAGTTCCCTTACCCAAAAAGAGTTCCCCCGCTTTATATTACAAAGCAACCAACACCGATAACACCGCAATTGCTGGGGCGAGCAGCACAGCAAGCTCAAAAGAAAAGAAAAAGGGAAAAGAAGAAGAAAGAAATGCCAACAACGGCAGCTCGACAAAGCGCAGATGACCCGCCACTGTTGCGCCCTCCGGAATCGTCCCACCACAGTCCAAGGCTCCGATCCAGCGCGTACCAAGCAGCACCTCCAAGAAGGAATGCGACGCCAACGACACTGCTGCCGGACGTGTCCTAGGATTCCCCCGGCACGCGAAGGGGAGTGGGGGATGGATACCACCGACACCCTCCAGGAAGGAATGGCGGCACCCGCAGGCGACACCGGATCGGAGCCAGAAGAACCGGCAAGGATTTCTCGCGCATTCCCAACCCCCATTGCCCAACCGGGCCGGAGCCAACCAGCCAACTTGCCGCCCACCAGCATGCGCCACCGCGGTCTTGACGCCACCCACGCCGCCTCACTAAGAACACCACGAGGCCAAGAGGACAGAGAGAGAGGCGCCAGGCGTCGGGAGCAGCAGCACTGGAGCCGCGCCAGAGGGAACCACCTCCACCGCCGTCGTGCAGGAGGCCCGTGCCTTCAGCACTGTTGCAGTCGCCCTCCGGACGTGGGAGCAGGGCATACCAGGCCACCCCTGGCCCGGCCAGGCCCAAAACAGGCCCGCTAAGCCCCGTCGGCCATGCTGCAGCAGGGCGTCGGCAGCTCCGCCAACACCCACCAGCCCGACACACCCGCTCTGCCTCCCGGGAGCCACGCCGACGCCGCACCCTGCCGCTGACCCGCCCCGACCCAGATATGGCCCAAATGGCCCAGATCTGGGCCAAGCAGGAGTCTCTAGTCCCCGCCGCCGCACCACCCCGCTGCAACGACAGCGCCGCCGCCCAGCAGATCTCCCGTGCGCCGGTACACCCCCCGGAGCTGAGCCACCCCATGCCAGAATGCCACCGAGAGGGGAATGGCCAGGGGCCGCCGCCGCCAGCGTCGCCCAGGCCAGGCCAGGAGGCGGGCGCCAGCGGCAGAGAGGGAGGGCTTGGGGAGGAGGGGCCAGGGCGCGGCCGGTCGCCCGCGGGGGCGACGCGGTCGCGAGAGGAGAGGGAAGGCGTTTGGGTAGTTTACCGCTTCCCTCGTTCAGTTCCCTTGGGAGGGGTTTAACCGAACAAGGCCGTAGGATGATTACTTCTAGCAGTATAGTCAAGTTACGTCGTGCTACGGATGCTACTTCATACTTACAATCTGATGCTACACACATCCCACATGCAACCAATTTCTAGCAAGGAGTATGTATTAATTCTGCAAGAAAATGGAACTTTCTGTAACAAACAATCAACATGTGGCATACAAAAGACAGGCTGCTTTGTTTGTATGCATGCAAAAGAAGGCACTCAAAATCGAGATAAGCGCTAAGCTGAAAGGCTTTCCACTGTATAGCAGTATTCCTGCAGGTAACCAGCAGTAAGCTCAATGGGCAAATATAGCCCATTAATATACTGCCAATGGCAAGAATAAGCCCGCACGTGTGGTCAAAATGCTTTGTTCCTTAAACTGGAAATATAAATATACTGCGCTGTGAAAATGTGTGTTCCTTAAACTAATCTTAGTAACAGTCTATGCAGGATTGATACTACTTGGAGTGTTCGACAGCCGCTTGGATCAATAAGTTAAGACCTACTCCCTCCGTAAAGATCACTACTTTATTATTCCAAATGTGTCAATTAGGCCTATGGTGATTGATTTCAGACTATTATGACCTACTTGATATACTTGGAATACTTTTAGGACCTCCAGTGTGTTTTACTCTTTTTTTTACGGAGGAAGTATTTGATTCCATGTACAATAAAAAAGGGCCTACTTGATTCAGTTGTAGACTAATTTTAAACAATGTACACCGAGTAACCCAGAACAAGAGAACTAGAGAAAGTGGCAAAGCTCAGGTACAGACACAAAACATATAACCGTCACAAAACAACCAGACCATTAGACGGAAGTCAGAGTATCATAGCAGAAATGCATCATTACATTAGATAACCTATAGCCAAGTTACATGGGTAACCAATAGCCAAGTTAGATTGGATAACCTATAGCAGGTAACAATGGGTAACTGACAACCAATAGTCATGTATAATAGCAGAAATGCATCATTATTTCTAATCTGATACAACGCGCATTTGAATACAGACCAAATTCTAACAAGCAGTGGGTATTAGTGGTGACATACTACAACATGGCAGGCCTGATTTGTTCCATGCATGGAAAAGATGGGACATCCAAAATCAAGACATAAGTATCAAGAGTAGCCTGCAGATAACTACCAGGTTGTAGAATAGGGCAATTAGCCAACTAATATTAGTGCCACATATGGGAGGAACGAACCAGGGCAAGTAAACTAGGAAGATTCAATACTAAAAAGTCGTATGCTCTGGTTAGTTCAAACCCGCAGTATTCATATTTGATTCAGTTGCAGCCTACTTTCATACATTTGACATCGAGTGGATCAAAACAACAGAACTAGATAAACTAGCACACACATGTGCACACCAGCAGCTTGGTTCAAAATCAAATAACAATCGCAAATTCATCAAGCAACATATAACCAACGCATTAGGGAGAAGTCATGTGTCATAGCAGAAATGCATCATTACATGGATGACCTACAAGCCTGCCCTATAAGCCAAGTTACAGTGGATAACGCAGAGCCAAATAAGATTGGATAACTTATGATCAAGTTAGAACAAATAAACAATAACCAAAAGTCATGTTAGAACGGATACCAATAACCAAGTATCATAGCAGAAATGTGTGGAGGGCTATTAATGGTGAGAAGCAACCAAATTCTAACATGAAGTAGGTATTAACGGTGACATACTACAACATGACAGACTGATTTTGTTCCAACGCAAGCAAAATATGACATTCAAAATCAAGGCATAAATATCAAACTAGAAGTGTATTGCTGCAGCTTACAAACAACTAATACTTGTAAGCTGACATTTGGCAACATGGCAATTGGCTAATATATCAGTTCCACCCATGGCAAACATGAAACTAGCAAGATGGATGTTGAACAGCCAATTATAACACCCCAGTTACGTCTATTTGATTCAGTAGCCACTACTTCTATACCATTGACAAGCAGCCGCCAAGAAAAACAGAACAGGTCGGTTTAAAATCATAAAACATGGCTAATTCATCAAGCACAGCCACACAGGATGTCAAATATAACTAGCAGATATAGTGACATTGATAATCAGATCGACCAGAAGTAGCACCACAGAAACATCCTCTTACAACCAACCACGACTATACACTGATCATCATCCGCCCAACGATTTCCATCAAGCTCTACTACTAATAATACTATATAACTAGGTTACAATGGATAACCAATAACCAAGAGTCAAGTATTATGGCAGAAATGCATCATTATTTCTAATCTGGTACTGCACACATTTGAATAGAAACCAAATTCTAACAAGCAGTAGGTATTCATAGTGACATACTACAACATCGCAGGCTCATCTGTTCTATGCATGCAAAAGATGGGCATTCAAATTCAAGACATAAATATCAAGTGTATTGCTACAGCCTTCGTAAAACTACAAGTTGTACAACAGAGCAACATGGCAATTAGCTTACTACTATCAGTGCCGCATATGGCGTGAAAGAACCTGGGCAGGTATAAACTAGAAAGATCAGTACTAAACTGCCATACGTTCTTGTTAGTTCAAACCCTTATGCATATTTGATTCAGTTGCAGACTAGTTTTGACAATTGACATGGAGTGGACCAGAACAACTAGATAAACTAGCACACAGGTGCACAATAGCAGCTTGGTTAAAAATCAAGCAACAACGTAAATTCATCAAGCAGAAAATGGATAACCTACAACCAGACCATTAGGCAGAAGTCATGTATCATAGCAGAAAATGCATCATTTGGATGACCTATAAGTTACAACGGATAACCCATAGCCAAATAAGATCAGTTAACATATAGTGGAAACCAATAACCAAATTCTAACAGGCAGTAGGTATCAGTGGTGTAGGTATCAGCGGTGACATACTACAGACAGATGGGCAGATTTGTTCCAATGCATGCAAAGTGACATTCAAAATCAAGAGAGAAATAAACTGAAAGTGTATTGCTGCCGCTTGCAGATAACTAATACTAACATTGGGCAACATAGCAATTAGCCAGCTAATATATCAGAGCCACCCATGACAAGAACGGAACTAGCAAGGTGCATATATTAGACGGATCTGGCTTGCCTGCTTCCTCCCCATGCTCCCATCCATGCTCCCACCTCATCCTACGGCTGTCTTTTTTTCTTTTTTCTTTCTAATCTAATCATCTCCCCCCTGATTTTAAGGGGGTGGGGCCGGGCCTTATTTTGTTCCAATCAAATCAAGCCACATATGCGGGAGAACAGATGGGCGCACGCGTGGGGAGCAGGCAAGTCTCATCCATATTAGACAGCCAATTATATATTAGACGGCCAATTATAACACGCCAGTTAGGTTTGTTTATACAATTGACAAGCGGCATCCCAGAACAACAAAACTACTTTGCTACGATTTCATCAGTTGACAAGCAGCATCCCAGAACAACAGAACTACTGTAATATGATGTCATTAACAAAATCCGAGTGGCTGATATGACTAGTTTTGAAAGAGGATGTCAGACATAAGTACATAACTACTCTTAATATGATAGGAGTACATCACAAATTCCGAGTACCTGATATGATTTTATTACAGATTTGCTATTTCATATCTAGATGTGATATACTATCTCACATCTAAATTCAAAACCGTTGATCTGTTTGTCTTTAATTTTCGCTCTAGTTGATCGTCTCGCCTCGCGAACCAGTTCAACGTACGTTGTCCGGCGCGACGGCCCGCGTCCACGGCCATGCGAGTGGGGAACATGCCATTGTTTTTCTTTTCGTGATCTTGGATTTCGTGTCGATGCATGTGTGCGCATCGTTTGTTTGCTTTTCTACAGTTCATTATGTGCTTGCGGCTGGGTCTTTTCTTTTTGTTGGCCTGTTGTGCCCGCACAAAGCGATTTGAACTGTTTTTCATCCTGGGGTGCATGGTATAAATGCACGAGTCGGTTGTGTTTTTTTTTTCATTTCTTCCCTTTTTCTTCTATCTATTTGCGTTATACTTTTAAACTTTTCTAAATTCAAATGTTTAAAAATTCACGATTTAAAAAAAATTATGGCAATTTTGTTTTAGTTTTATTTATTTATTTCGGTTTTAATTGTTTTTATTTCTTTTTTCCTTATGTTTCTTTATTGTACTTCTTTTCTTGATTTTCAACCGTTTTCTTCGTTCTTTGTTTCTTGGGTTTTACTACTTCCAACATTGTTTTAATTTTTCTCATTCTTTATTTTATTTGTTCTAAATTCATGATTTTTTAACACATTTAGCAATGTCTCATCTAAATTTCGGTCCGCTCTACCTGTTTGCTTTTAAAATGTTGTGCAAATTTTGATCGTCGATTATTTTGTCGCGCTCATCCTATACTCACACGTCTTGTCGTACGTCTAGTCTCCATTGGTCTGCCCGTTCGCGTGTGCTTCTTTTGTTTTGCCGTCTTTGTGGCACGATCTCGGGGCCCGTTTCTTTTTGGCTTGTGTTGCATAAGTTGAAGATACGAGCTGGTCACTGCCTCCTCAGTTCCATCGCCACTGACTCTCTCGCATTCCCCTTTGTCTTGGAGTAGAGCCGATGCGAGTAGGAAGGAGGGTGTTGACTAAGGGGTTCGAACTTTGTCCTCGCGATGAAGAACGATGCAGTAAATGATGATGCGAAGTGACTTTGGATCCATCTTTGTCTTTCTTGCCCTATTTTTAATCAAGGGATCCATTATTGCAGCATGCTGGCGACCCGTTTCACTATGTTGTTTCTAAACGTAATTGATTTGCTATTTTTCACAACCGGAGCCCGATTTGTTTGGTCCCAATTACAAGTCCATCCTCGAGCCGCAATTGGGGCCTGGTTTTTTTTTGTCCCAGTTGCAAGTCCACTACCGACTCCCAACCAGGACCCGACATTTTTTTCCCAGTTGATAGTCCAACCTCGACTCACAACTCGGGTCAATCTTTTTTGTCCCGGTTGCAAGTCTACCGTCGACTCGCAACTGGGCCCAACTTTTTTGTCCCAGTTGCAAGTCCACCCTTGACCCGCAACTCAGGTCCAACATTTTTTTTCCCAACTGCAACGTTTTTTCCCATTCCGTGCTTTGTCCTCCCGTTTCCTACTACGCTACGGTAGACTTTATTTTTCTTTTGAGACAAGCTACTCTAGGCGGCAGCCCTAATTCTTATCTTTTTTCATGTCTTCTTATAGACAGTAGTCTTTTTCCATTTCTTCTATATGAGCCGTTGCGTTCCCTTTTTTTGTCATTTTACTTTTTTGTTTTTATTTTTTGTTTCATTATTTCTTTAAAATTAAGAAGTATTTTATATTCATGAGTCTTTGTCTTTTATTTATATTTATTTTTTGTTTTCTCTTTTCATATTTGAATTTATAATTTTTCACTCAGCAATCTATTCGCTTTAAATGTCATGCAAATCTTGATCGACGGTTGTTTTGTCGCTCGGGTCTTGTGTCACATCGTCAGTCTGGTGACTACTTGTCGGCCTTGCTCACGCAACTCAGTCGCCTTAGTTTCTAATCGCCCCAGTTGCAAGTCAACCATGTACTCGCAACTCGAAGGATGTAGTTTTGTAGTTGCCCTAGTTGCAAGTCCACCCTCGACTCGCAACTCGGGGGGTGTTGTTTTTTGTTCTTGTTTCATAGTAGTTGCAATTAGACCCTCGACCTGCAACCAGGGGTTTCTGTCGGCCCAGTTGCAAGTCCACCCTCGACTCGCAACTCGGGAGGGTGTTGTTTTGTTTTCACCCTAGTTGCAAGTCCACCACCAACTTGCAACTTGAGGGATTTAGTTTCTAATCGCCCCAGTTCCAAGTCAACCATGTATTCGCCACTCGGGAGGGTGTAGTTTTGTAGTTTCCCTAGTTGCAAGTCCATCCTCAACTCGCAACTCGAGGGTGTTGTTTTTTGTTCTTGTTTCCTAGTAGTTGCAATTAGACCCGGTTTCAGTCGGCCCAGTTGCAAGTCCATCCTCGACTCGCAACTCGGGAGGGTGTTGTTTTGTTTTCACCCCAGTTGCAAGTCCACCTCTGACTTGCAACTCGAGGGATGTAGTTTGTACTCGCCCCAGTTGCAAGTCAACCATGTACTCGCAAGTCGGGAGGGTGTTGTTTGTTTTCACCCCAGTTGCAAGTCCACCCCGAGTTGAAACTTGAGGGATCCCGTTTGTAATCGTCCCAGTTGCAAGTCAACCATGTACTCGCAACTCAGGAGGGTGTAGTTTTTTAGTTTCCCTAGTTGCAAGTCCACCCTCGACTCGCAACTCGGGGGTGTTGTTTTTTGTTCTTGTTTCATAGTAGTTGCAATTAGACCCCTAACCTACAACTAGGGGTTTCTGTTGGCCCAGTTGCAAGTCCACCCTCGTCTCGCAACTCGGGGGGGGGGGGGGGGGGTTGTTTTGTTTTCACCCCAGTTGCAAGTTCACCCCCGACTTGCAAATTGGGGGATGTAATTTGTAATCGCCCCAGTCGCAAGTCAACCATGTACTTGCAACTCGGAGAGGGAGTTGTTTATTGTTTGTTTTCACCCCAGTTGCAAGTCCACCCCCGACTTGCAACTCGAGGGATGTAGTTTGTAATCGCCCCATTTGCAAGTCAACCGTGTACTTGCAACTCGGGAGGGTGTAGTTTTGTAGTTGCCCTAGTTGCAAGTCCACCCTCGACACACAACTCGAGGGGTGTTGTTTTTTCTCTTGTTTTATAGTACTTGCAATTAGACCCTCAGCCTGCAACTAGGGGTTTCTGTCGGCCCAGTTGCAAGTCCACCCTCGTTTCGCAACTCGGGAGGGTGTTATTTTGTTTTCACCCCAGTTGCAAGTCCACCCCTGACTTGCAACTCGAGGGATGTAGTTTGTAATCGCCCCAGTTGCAAGTCCGCGATCGTCTCGCTACTCGAGGAGGGTGTTGTTTCTTATTTGTTTTCACCCCAGTTGCAAGTCCACCCCCGACTTGCAAGTCGAGGGATGTAGTTTGTAATCGCCCCAGTTGCAAGTCAACCGTGTACTCGCAACTCGTGAGGGTGTAGTTTTGTAGTTGCTCTACTTGCAAGTCCACCCTCCACTCGTAACTTGGGGGGTGTTTTTTTGTTCTTTTTTCATAGTAGTTGCAATTAGACCCTCGACCTGCAACTAGGGGTTTCTTTCGGCCCAGTTGCAAGTCCACTCTCGACTCGCAACTCAGGAGTATGTTGTTTTGTTTTCACCCCAGTTGCTTGTCCACCCCCGACTTGCAACTGGACATGTATTTTGTTTTTCATCCAAGTTTCAAATCCACACTCGACATGCAACTGGGCTTGTAGTTTATTATTGTCCCAATTGCAAGTCCATCCTTGGATCGCAAATGATATGTTAGTTTCATGTAGTTGTTCGAGTTGCAAGTTCGCCCTCAACTCGCAACTAGGCTCGTAGTTTGTTTCATCCCAATTGCACTTCCATTCTCGACTCACAATTGGGCTCGTACATTGATGGTTGGCCTAGTTGCTAGTTCACCCTCGACTCGCAACTGGGCCCATAGTTTCGTTGTTGTCCCAGTTGCAAGCTCACCTTCGACTTACAACTGGGCTCGACCCTTTTTACCTCAGTTTTACAATCCAGTTTGATCCACTTGCAAGTGCACCGTCGACATCAACTTTGTCCGAGGTGCATATCCACTCTCGACACGCAATTCCTGACCCCGACCCATTGGCATGTTCACCTTGGAGATGCAACTTGCCCGAACCCTACCCAATTGCTTGTCCACACTCGACATGCAACCGAGGATGGACTTGCAGTTGCATGATCGGCCCTTTGTCCTAGTTGCATTTCGCTAATAAGACAACAAGGCCCGCTAATACCTACAATAAGGACCCGGGGGGGGGGGGGGGGGGCGCTGATACAATCACTAAGCTTAGCGGTCGCTCACTATTCGCTCATAGTGGGTTGGACCATTTGCGTTGTTAGCGAGTGCTTTTTGGGAAGCGGTCGAGGATTCCTGGGAGCGAACTGTGGTTTGGGGATCCGGTTTTAGGAACCTTTTTGGTGGTTTTGGGATGGTTGCAACCGGCTTTTTTGTTCTCTTCTTTTTTGTCTATTTTCCTCTATTGGTTTTTTGGTTATTCTTTTGGTTTTTTCATTATTTTTCTTATTTTCCTTTACATTTTTTTTAAAAATTGAACCTTTTTCAAATATATGAATAATTTTAAATTCGTGAACATTTTAGAACTTTGTGATTTATTTATTTTGAATCGGCGAACATTTTCTAAATCCATGAAGAATTTTTAACACTTTTGGATGCACGGTCGATTGTTCAGTATGTGTTTTAAAAATATTTAGTGTATATTATAAAATGTTTTACCGTATATTTAAAATGGTTCTACGTATATTAAAAAAGGTTAAGTTTGTATGAAAAATATATTTAGTGTGTATTAAAAAAGTTTAGTTAATATAATTAAAAAAGTTCATTGTGTATAAAAGAGTTCATTGTAATAAAAAATTAAATTTATATTACCATAAAATCGTGAACATGTTTCTGATTTTTTTTATCAAACTTTGTCTTGAAAATTAATGCATAAAATATAAAGAGTGGAACGGAAAAGCAAAAACAAAAGGGCAAAAAAAAGAAATCATTTATAGCCTACTATAAGCTAGCGATCAGAGACACGCCGCTAAAAAGATGGCAATAAAACGCAAAAACTAACAAATCGATGTGGTAGAGCTACTTTATTTTCACTGATATACATCTGATCGCTAGCTTTTCCTGAAAAAAAAATCTGATCGCTAGCTTCGAGTAGTGACACAACACAACTTATCAAGGTGCTTGCTGCTTCTCCTTGCGTCGCCATCCGATCTAATATGATATATCGATCTACCGTACACGCACAGGGAGAGAGACATGTAGCAAGAAGGAATCTTGGGCTGGCTGATGCACACCGTAAAAAGCTAGCCTCCTGCGTACACACTACGAGCTGTCGGGGGTATAGGCTGGCCCACCGAGGCGGACGTGAGCGCGAGACTGGTTCGGACAAACAAGATAAACAATATTATCTCACATCTAGATATAACATAGACGGATCCATTTTATTAACATTCAGATCAACCAATTGTAACACCCCAATTGGGTCTAACTTGATTCAATTTGTGACCAAGAACAACAGAACGATGTAAACTAACACACACGGTGCACAACAGGTCCGATCAAAATAATATAACCGTCTCAAACTCATATAACTACTGTTGATATGATTCATCACAAATTCAGAGTAGTAGATATTGTTCCATTAATATTCAGATCAACCAGCAAAAGTAGCACCACGGGAACATCATCTTACAACCAACCACGACTACACACGAACCATCATCCGTCCAACGATTTCCATCAAGCACTACTAATACTAGTACTGTATATATCTAGATAGGCAGGCAGATCCACGGCGGGGATCAACAGCGGTCACCAGGAGGGGAGGCGGGCGAACCTAAGAGGAGGTGAACTTGGTGACGGCCTTTGGTGAACTCGGAGACGGCGTGCTTGGCGAGCTCCCCGGGGAGGACGAGGCGGACGGAGGTCTGGATCTCGCGGAAGGTGATGGTGGGCTTCTTGTTGTAGCGCGTGAGCTTGGCGGCCTCGCCGGCGAGCTTCTCGAAGATGTCGTTGATGAAGGAGTTCATGATGGACATGGCCTTGGAGGAGATGCCGATGTCGGGGTGCACCTGCTTGAGCACCTTGAAGATGTAGATCTTGTACGTCTCCACGCTTTTCTTGCTCTTCTTCTTGGCCTTCTTGTCGCCGTCCTTGGCCGAGGTCTTGCCCGCCGCGGGGAGACGCTTCTCGGCCATGGGCTTCTTCCCGGCGGGCGCCTTCTCGGCCTTCTCCGCCGCGGGCTCCTCCACGGGCTTCTTCGCCGCCGGCTTCTTCTCCGCCTTGGGCGCCATGGGGTGGGGTAGGTGGGTGGGGATTGGGCTTGAGGTTGAGTGCGGGAGGAGATTGGGGAATTTGGGCTGCGGTGGGGAGAGGAGGAGGGGGCGGTGGATTTATAGCTGGGAGGCGGTGGGCTTTGATTGGTGGAGGGGCTAGTGCCGCGGATCGGTGACGTGGAGCGGTGTGAGGCGGTTCACGCCGCTTTGGATGGACGGGCGGGATGCGTTGGGGCGTGGATCGGCGGGGATGGCGGGATTGTGGGCGGGATCGGAAAAGGAAAATGAATTGTTGGCGGGACGATCGGAAAAGAAACGCAAAATGGATGAGCAAATGTTCGGGGTGCGCACAGTGTCTCATCACAGTAGAAAAGTGCGTAGCATCAAACAAATTTACACATTTCAATGATATCCGAATGAAATCTCAATATAAATTCAACATACGAATATATAAATGGCTTTCTGAAGATGAAATAAAGGTCTCCCCGCCTAGCCCCGTTCCAGTGGTGCGTCTAGCATCGTTGGTGGGCGTGTGGAGGTGTGTCTCCGGCGGATCTATCTTTGGTGGATTTGCTCGGATCTCGTTGGTGTTCGTCTACGTTCGTGTGTCTTCGGATTGGATCCTTCCAATCTATGTTATTCTTCATCTGCGGCGATTGTTGTTCTGGTGCGCTGGTCCTATGGGGCCTTAGCACGACGACTTCCCGACTGTCTACTACAAGTTGTGCCCGACTCTGACGATGGAGGGGCGATGAGGGCGGCGCGCCTTCGGCTCGCTTCAGTGCTTGTAGTCGTTGCTAGGTGGTCTACGGATCTGGATGTAATTTTTATTATTTTTGGTATTCGCTGTACTGCCATGATTGAAGATGAATAGATCGGAAGATTTCCCGAAAAAATGTTCAAATTTAATTAATTATTACAACACCAAATTGTTCGAATCTCACACGAATAGAAATGCATACAGATGGGGATCTATCTCCCCCCATAGAGTTGCCACCAATGCTCAATACGATCATGCTGGAGTTGGTTGTGTGCATCACAGTTCTCGATCTCCCGGTAGGTCTCAAGAAATGCGGTGATCTCATCTGCGTCCCTGACAGGCTTCACACGGCTACCAGCATTATCATGATTGTACTCCAAGTCCAAATCCCTCTCATCCGCGATGATCATGTTGTGTAAAATTACACAAGCAGTCATGATGTTTCACAGGAATTTTTTACCCCAGAAACGAGCAGGACCTCGAACAATGGCAACCGAGCTTGCAACACACCAAATGCCCTCCCAATATCCTTTCGGCAAGCTTCTTGTACTTCGGCAAAAAATGCGTCTCTTGATTTTGGGGTCACTTATGGTCTTATCCAAAGTTGACCATGATGGATAAATACCGTCGGTAAGATAGTACCCCATGGTATAGTCATGGCCATTGACTGTATAGTTGCAAGCCGATGCTTTGCCACTAGCTAGCTCAACAAATAAATGAGATCGCTGCAAAACGTTGATATCATTGAGAGACCCAGCAAACCAAAGAAACAATGCCAAATCCAAAGATCATGTGAAGCAACGGCTTCAAGCATGACGGTTCGTTTACGTTTGTGGCCGGTGTATTGCCCTGTCCAAGCCACCGGGCAGCTCTTCCACCTCCAATGCATGCAATCAATACTACCTAGCATGCCCGGCCATCCCCTTGCTGTGATAATTGCCATGAGCTTCTTTGTGTCTTCTTCGTTTGGAGCTCGAAGATACTCTGGGCCAAAAACCCGGATTATTGTCTTCGCAAAGACATGGACACTTTTGATGGTGGTATCTTCGCCAATGCGAAGATATTCATCCGCATAGTCGGTCGGAACACCATAAGCAATCACTCTCATCGCCGCCGATATTTTTTGATATGCACTAAAACCAATCAAATCGACGACATTCCTACGCCGGGCGAAGAAACGACAATTTTGCTCACAAGCCTTGACAGTGCGGAAGAAAATTGAATGCGCATTTAATATCGCCTACGAAAGAGGTGAGCCGGATATGTCGGTACCTCGGCGAAGTAGTCCTTCATGAGCATCTTGTCGCCGAGAGCTTGGTTGCAGTGAATGCATAGCCGGCCGACCGTCGATCTGCGCCGCTTTTTCTTTGGCCCCGCCTCGAATTCATCGATGAGGTGCAACAACACTAGGTTGTCGTCATCGTCATCGAGGATTGAATCTTCTATGTATGAATCATTGGACAAAGACGACGAGGACGAACTCCAATCCATCTACGAAATGCACACAAACCGGCATGAGTGTCACCTGAACCTACTCCACGCCAAAATCGCCCCTTTCTTCTTCCCACCGCCCCTTTCTTCTCCCTGCCGGCCGAAGCAACGCTGTGCCGCCCTCTTCCCCCGACGTGTGCCACTCACAATCGTCGGGACCAATTGGATCCGCAAGCTACGAGCCCGCGCGCTAAGCTCCCGGGCGGATCCATGGCGCCGACGGCGGACGTGAGTCGCGGACGCAAATGGTCACCCCCGCCGCCGATAATTTTTTATCCATGGCGTCTCCAACCCATCTATATTTTTTTATTGTTTCATGCTATTATATTATCAATCGCGAATACTTTTTATACAATTTTATATCATTTTGGTGGGCTAACCTATTAACTCAGTGCCTAGTGCCAATTGTTGTTTTCTGCTTGTTTTTGGTTTTTCCAGGAAATCTGTACCAAACGAAGTCCAAATGCTACGGAACTTTTTAAAGATTTTTTTCTGGACAAAAGAGACCTTAGAAGCTTTGGGAGGAGTCCATATGATAGATGAGGAGACGGCAAGGCAACAGGATGCGCCTAGTGGGGTAGGCATGCCATGTTACCTTATGGGCCCCACGTGGCTCTGTCTGACCTAGTTCCACTTCTATAAATTCTCAAATATTGGGAAACCCCCAGAGAGCCGCCCGAAACAATTTTTCTGTCGTCGCAAGCTTTTGTTCTTCCGTGATCCCATCTGGAGGCCTTTTCCTGTACTTTGCCAGAGGGAGGATCGATCACGGAGGGCTTCTGCATCAACATTGCTGCCCTTTCGATGATTTGTGAGTAGTTCACCACAGACCTACGGATCCATAGCTAGTAGCTAGATGGCTTCTTCTCTCTCTTTGATCTTCAATACAATGTTCTCCTCGATCTTCTTGGAGTTTATCCGATGTAATCTTCTTTTGCGGTGTGTTTGTTGGGATCCGATGAATTATGGGTTTATGATCAAATTATTCATTGAAATTAATTGGGTCTTTTATAAACTTTATTATGCATGATTGTTATAGCTTTGTATTTCTCTCTGATCAATCCATTTGGTTTGGCCAACTATATTGATTTATCTTCAGCGGGAGAGGTGCTTTGTAATGGGTTCAATCTTGCGGTGTCCTCACCTAGTGACAGAAGGGGTAGCGAGGCAAGTATTTGGATTGCCATTAAGGGTAAAGTGTCGGGGTTTAATCATAGTGCTTGAGTTTACTTTGTCTATATCATGTCATCTTACTTAAAGCGTCACTTCGTTTGTCATGAACTTAATACCCTAGATGCATGCTGGATAGCGGTCGATGGGTGGAGTAATAGTAGTAGATGCAGGCAGGATTCGGTCTACTTGTCACGGACGTGATGCCTATATACATGATCATTGCCATGAATATGTCATAATTATACTTATCAGCTACTCCCTCCGTCCCAAAATTCTTGTCTTAGATTTGTCTAGATACGGATGTATCTCCGTATTTAGACAAATCTAAGACAAGAATTTTGGGACGGAGGGAATACTATATTGTTTCACCCTTCCTCTTCGGGGAAAATCCCAAAGCAACTCACAAGTAGCAGACCTCCGTATTGCAAATTTCTCCTTTGTTATTGTTCCGGGTTGTTTTTCCGCCAGGTATTCTAGATCACCAAGTTCTTCGTGGCTCCCCGAAGGCTTCACACCAAGCACCTTATCATCCAACCTTCCCCGGGTAAACGTCCTTTCAGTGAGGTCTACTATGATTGGTCGTCCAATGAGGAGGATGCTATCGAGCAGGAGGAAGCTAAGGAGGCTACCAGTGGCAAGTGATACGTCCATTTTGCATCATGTTTTCCTACTGTTATTTTCAATGTTTTTATGCATAATAATGCTATATGGAGTAATTCTAATGCCTTTTCTCTCATAATATGAAGGTTTACACAAAGAGGGGGGTGCCGGCAGCTGGAATTTTGGACTTGGAAAAGCTACGCCAGAGTTACCTATTTTGCACGTCTCCAAATGAGCTGAAAATTTACGGAGAATTATTTTGGAATATATAAAAAATACTGGAGGAAATAACTACTGGAGGGGGGCCACCTGGTGAGCACAAGACACCATGGTGCGCCAGGCCCTCCAGGCGCGCCCTGACAGGTATATGTGAAGCCTATATTTACAAGAAAGTGAGTGGGAGCACTACAGCCTTTCTGATAAGTATATGTGAATGACATATTATTGATCAGAAATGATGTAGAATTTTCTGGAAAGCATAAAGGAGTGTTTGAAAGGAAGAAAGACCTTGGTGAAGCTACTTACATATTGAGCATCAAGATCTATAGAGATAGATCAAGTCGCTTGATAAGATTTTTCAATGAATACGTACCTTGACAAGATTTTGAAGTACTTCAAAATGGAACAGTCAAAGAAGGAGTTCTTGCCTGTGTTGCAAGGTGTGAAGTTGAGTAAGACTCAAAACCCGACCACGGCAGAAAATATAAATAGAATGAAGGTCATTCCCTATGCCTCAGTCATAGGTTCTATAAAGTATGCTATGCTGTGTACCAGACCTATTGTGTACCTCGCCATAAGTTTGGCAAGAGGGTACAATAGTGATCCAGGAGTGGATCACTGGACAACGGTCAAAATTATCCTTAGTGGAATAAGGATATGTTTCTCGGTTATGGAGGTGATAAAGAGTTCGTCGTAAAGAGCTATGTCAATGCAAGCTTTGACACCGATCTGGATGACTCTGAGTCTTGATCTAGATACATATTGAAAGTGAGAGCAATTAGCTAGAGTAGCTTCGTGCAGAGCATTGTAAACATAGAAATTTGCAAAATACATACGGCTCTGAATGTGGCAGATCCGTTGACTAAATTTATCACACAAGCAAAACATGATCACACCTTAGTGCTCTTGGGTGTTAATCACATAGCGATGTGAACTAGATTATTGACTCTAGTAAACCCGTTGAGTGTTGGTCACGTGGCGATGTAACTATGGGTGTTAATCACATGGTGATGTGAACTATTGGTGTTAAATCACATGGCGATGTGAACTATTGGTGTTAAATCACATGGCGATGTGAACTAGATTATTGACTCTACTGCAAGTGGGAGACTGAAGGAAATATGCCCTAGAGGCAATAATAAAGTTATTATTTTATTTCCTTATATCATGAAAATGTTTATTATTCATGCTAGAATTGCATTAACCCGAAACTTGATGCATGTGTGAATACATAGACAAAACAAAGTGTCCCTAGTATGCCTCTACTAGACTAGCTCGTTAATCAAAGGTGGTTAAGTTTCCTGACCATAGACATGTGTTGTCATTTGATGAACGGGGTCACATCATTAGGAGAATGATGTGATGGACAAGACCCATCCGTTAGCTTAGCATAAATGACCGTTTAGTTTTATTGCTATTGCTTTCTTCATGACTTATACATGTTCCTCTGACTATGAGATTATGAAACTCCCGAATACCGGAGGAACACCTTGTGTGCTATCAAACGTCACAACGTAACTGGCTGATTATAAAGATGCTCTATAGGTGTCTCCGAAGGTGTTTGTTGGGTTGGCATAGATCAAGATTAGGATTTGTCACTCTGTGTATCGGAGAGGTATCTCTGGGCCCTCTCGGTAATGCACATCACTATAAGCCTTGCAAGCAATGTGACTAATGAGTTAGTTACGGGATGATGCATTACGGAACAAGTAAAGAGACTTGCCGGTAACGAGATTTAACTAGGTATGGTGATACCGACGATCGAATCTCGGGCAAGTAACATACCGATGACAAAGGGAACAACACTTCTATTTTTTTACAAAAACACAAAAACACTTCTATGCCTTTGCCTCTCGTTTTCATCTCCCCCGCTTCTATTTTTTACAAAAACACAAAAATATTTTTATTTTCTCATTTGCTTGCTTTATCGCTATGTCTCAAGAAAACACTAAGTTGTGTGATTTTTCAAATACTAATAATAATGATTTTATTAATACTCCAATTGCTCCTCCCACCACTAGTGCGGAGTCATGTGATTCTAATGCCGTTTTGCTAAATCTTGTTATGAAAGAACAATTTTCTGGTAGTCCTAATGAAGATGTTGCATCCCATCTTAATACTTTCGTTGAATTATGCGATATGCAAAAGAAAAAAAGATGTGGATAATGATATTATTAGATTGAATGTTCTCAGTATGAGATCATGCTAAAACTTGGTTTTCATCCTTGCTTCGAAATAGTATTGATCCTTGGGATAAGTGTACGGATGCTTTTATTGCCAAGTATTTTCCACCCACAAAAGTTATTTCTCTAAGTGTCGGCGTTCTGGGAACCAGGGTACCCAGACTTGCCTGCCTGCGGCCCACGACTGGGCTCCATCGACGGCCTGGTACGACCCATCTTCAGCACCCTCAAGACAAGACCCTCGCGACGCGGATGATGCCAAGACCTCTGGAGGGAGCGGCCTCCTCAGGCTGGCTCCTGAGGAGCAGAGATTCCTATGCAAGCACCCATCTCATGAGGTTCGGGTGACGCAAGCCATGACGACCAAGGCCAGGCGGGCGCAAAGCAGCAGGTTTCGTCTTTGGTGCTAAGGAGGCAAGCGCAGGTGCAGAGTCCCGAGGAATCAGCCACAGGTTTCCATTCCCGTGCAACAAGACCAAGACCGCCAGGACGGATGTCATCGCCGAGCCCACCACGACGTCACGAACAGAAGCTTTGCAGGCGAAGACTACCTTTCGTCAGGATAAGATATACTACCTGTCCCCCTTCAAAATTGGCCACTGTGGGATCCCTTCCCGCCTTCGTTCGGAGGAAGAGGACCAAGGCCACTATAAATATGGCTTAGCCACCACCAAAGGAGGGGATCGAAGATCAGGGATCCAACCCAAAACCTCGCTAGCTCACATCCACACAAGAACAGACCTCCTGAGGTTGTTCTTCCCCCCCTACTAGTTCATCCTCAGCCCCTCATGAGGCTAATCCACCACAAAGCAGGAGTAGGGTCTTACACCGCAAGGTGGCCCGAACCTGGGTAAACTGCTGTGTCTCTTTCCTTTCCTGTTCATCGATCTAGGCCGTGAGAGCGACGAGTTGGTTGGCTCGAGAAGTTGAGTTCTTCGCACACGCCCCAGGGTTCGAACCTTTCTTGGGTCTGCAGAGCCCTGAATCCGACATTTGGCGCGCCAGGTATAGGGGCGTGTCGAAGTTCTTCCTCTATCCCTACCCCGCATCCCTTCTTTCGTGCCCATGGCGGAGGCTTCCCGGGCTTACGCTGAGCGTTGGGCTTCCCGCACCGCCCAGGCGGCGCCTCTCGGCCATGGAGTCCGTCATCACCCCATGCTCCTTGCGGCTGGCGCGGATACTGTCCTCAACCTCCACCGGTGGTGTGGGCCGCTCCCGTCTTCCCCCGCTCGGCATCACAATCGAGCCACTGCGCGACCCTCCATCTACGCCGTGGCGTCGTCACTGCACGCTCGCCGGGAGCAGGCAAACACGCGAGCCGCGCTTGTCGTGGCGCATGAGTTTTTGCGGTGCAGGTTAGCGGAAGGCGGTCGCGACGCCTTGCTCTCTCGCGTCGCCGAGATGCTCGACGCTGCTTGCGAGTGTGCGACGCCTTTCCGCATCATGCCAGCTTCACAGACACCTCCAGGGACCCGCGCCGGCCCGCGTTGCGTCTGCTCGTCTTCGCGAATCGGGGACCTCGGAGGACCCCGCGGAGGCAGCCCGACGCATGACACCGCACACCTGGCACGCCCCCGAGGAGTGGCCGGGGCCGGTGGCCCCCACCACGGCGGCGAGGAGCCGCCCCCTGGTAGGCAAGGTGGGGCGTCGGGGGTGGTGGACAATGGAGTGGAAGGACTGGAGGCTGACCTTAGGATGATGGCCCCTGGTACTTCTGCGCTGCCGTTCACAGGCTCATCTTACGAGCAAGGGAGAAGCTCATGCCCTCTTCCCTGCCGGCCCAAACGTCAAGATCGCTCGGGCCGCATGGAGCGGAGGCCCCCTACGAGCCAACCCGACGCCTCACCGTCGCATTCGACAGCAACAACCACCGGTTACAACCAATATCTTTGGGACACGATTGCGCTAACCTTGGATTGCAGGTGAACCATGCCACGGCCACACACCTTAGGACGTTGGCCCCGCCTCAGGAGGGTGGAACGCACTAGGGGCTGCACGGGGGGAGCCCGGGGCCAGAGCTTCCCCGCGCCCCGCGGAGCAGGGCGCCACCATGACGGTGGCATGTGTCGTCCAGAGGTAGGTCCTCCGCCGGGGAAGGCACCGGTGAGCCCTTCCCCCGGTAGAGGGCCTGCGATCGCTTGACCAACGCCAACATAGCCCCTTGCCCCTTGGTCTCGTCCTTGGTTTCCGGATGCCCCAACGGTGGTCGAGGGATGCGCAAGGCGGGGTCCCCGCCAGGAGCAAGGAGTGCCCCTTAAATCGCCGCCCGTGACACTCTCACGTAATAATGAGTGGGGCTGTAACGCCCCGGAGTCCCCTGAGCACCGCCCTCGGGCCTCACGAGGGCTCCCGTCCACGTCCAAGTGGAAGCACCATGCTCCGTGCTGGCTGTCGACACTGTCCCCTAATGACCATGCCCACGCCCAGTGGAAGCACTGAGCTCCGCGCTGGTGAGAAGACTAGTATAGGTGTCAGACGCGACTGTCTCCTTTGCCCTTTTCTGTAACCCAATTTGCTGTATTTGGAATGAAATTTGGAGTTTCGCGTGCTTATTAAATGAAAAGAGGGGAATTTTTTCGATTCACGGTGTTTTCTTGCTCTTTGGTTTGTGTTAAGAAGCATGGCTCCTGCCTGCTACCCCCCCTCGAGCGCCCCGCGGGCGGGGGTTGGGTGTGGTGCGCGCACTTGGGCTAGCCCGAGCAGCGTCAAGGCCCCCTCGGAGCCAAGGACGTAACTGCCGCAGGCCTGCCTACGCGCACACCTCGCCAAAGCTTGGCGCTTGGCTCCTCGTGTGGCGCTCTCGAGTGAGCCAGCAGGCATGCTAGGAGGCTTTAAGCTCTCGCGAGCCCCCAAAGGGCTCGCCCCAGGAGAAGTGTTTCTCTGCAATACAAGAACCCGTCCAAGGCCGCGAACACAAAAGATAAGTCACGCCAACTACTCTAGTCGGCAGCCTCCAGCTCACGACGGAACATTTCGGAATTAATCTAGATGGCATATCATTGTTTCATACA
The DNA here is from genome assembly GCF_002575655.3 of Aegilops tauschii subsp. strangulata. Lineage (NCBI taxonomy): Eukaryota > Viridiplantae > Streptophyta > Magnoliopsida > Poales > Poaceae > Aegilops > Aegilops tauschii. The sequence continues at coordinate 476,939,141 of NC_053039.3, forward strand.
TTACAGGTGAGCCCCCCCACAAAAATGCTTTCACGCTCTGTAGGGCCATGCCCGAAATCTTGGCAGGAAAAGCAGGGAATTACAAGCCTAGCGGGATGCACTATCACCGGCGTCGCCGTCATCATCATCATCGTCAGCTCTGCCCTCCTCGGTCGAGAGTACAGCCACATCGTCGGCAAGGGCGAATTCCTTGATCAGGTCATCCACATGGTCGTCCACCCAGCTCGCCAGATCACCCTGGGTTACCCTGGGCATGGGGGCTATCGCGACGTTGAAATCGAAGTCCGGATTAAGGCTAAGGAGGTAGCTGAAGACATGCGGGAACGCGCGCCCGAGGAGGTCTCGGATCCTCTCTTTGACAAGCTGGCGCGTCCTCGCGGCCCTGCCTTCGAGGCAGGTCACGACTTGGGTGACGAAGCGGAGGTAGCCGGCATCGTCAGCTTCGTACGGGCGGGCGATGCTCTCCTTGCAGATGGTGTCCAAGGCCCGATTTGCCCTGGCCCTGAGGTCCTCGAGCATCGAGGAACGCTTGCGCTGCAACGTACGGCGGCGACTCGCATCGTCCGAAGCCCTCTCCATGAGGGACGTGACACCCGCGACCTGCTGTTGAAGGAAGGATAGCTCGGCCTCACCGGTAGCCCAGGCATCTTCGGCGGCCTTCCCGCGCCGTTCTGCCGCGGTCAACTCCACCTTGAGGGCATCGGCTTTGCCCTACAGCTCGGTTTGCCGCTGCTTGAAGTGAGCGTCTTGGAGCCCCAGCTTTCGACAGGATTCTTGGACCAGGGCCTGGCGAATCCCCGCCACCTTCTGGTCGACCTCCTGCTGAATCCTAGCCTCCCTAGAGGCAAGGGCGTCCTCGGCCGTGGATACTTGGCACTCCATCTCCTCCGGCCGCTCGCGCTCTAGGCTGTGCTCCAATGCCTCAAGCGCCAGCGCCTCCTCATGTGCTCGGGCCCCTGCCGCGTCGGTAAGGATCCCGCCTGGCGGCACGACAAGGGCGGCTCTGCGCGCCTGAACCTGTCGCTCAAGGGCGGCGTTCTAGGCCTGGAGCTCCCTCTCGCGCTCCTCGGCCGTCTCAGGACGCTGGTCCGCGGCCCGGGCCTCCTCCAGGGCACGGGCGCAAGCCTCCGGAGAAGCTGCAAGAGATCCCTCGGCCTCCGCGCGGGCGCGCTCATGCTGCAGGTGCCCAAGGTTAATGGCAACCTTCAGTTGATGCCACTCACGCGCCAGGCGGAGGCCGTCTGCCTCGAGGCATGCGTCGACATTGACAAGCTCCCCCCAAGCCAACCTACCACACTCGTCGCTTCCCGGAAAAGGTCGTGGCGGACGACGCTGCGTCCGCATGCAAGCTTCAGTGCACGGCCGAGCCCCTCCTCCGCGCCCTGGACTGTCGAAGAAGCGTGAGATGACTCACCCGTCTCCGGCAGGGGGCTGGTGGCCGGAGCTCCTCCAGCTGCTTCCCGGACCTCGGCCGGGGCGCGGCGTGGTCTGGCCCCGTCGCTCGAAGATGAAGCCGTCGCGGGGTCACCCAACCACCGGCAGGCACCAATGGGGGAGCGCTCGGCGCGACCTCTATACCCCAAAGGTGGCTCCGGAGGAGGGACGCTGGGAGGACAGGCTCATGGCCCTCCAGCAGTGGCCCCGGCTCGCGGATCGGCGCCACTTCTCGCGCAGTTGTTCGACTCGAGAGGTCAGGAGCTGCGGGCGAACCAGAGGCCTCTGGAGGTCACACTTCGGGCGGCCTCACCGCCATGACTAAAGGGATCCTGAGGAGCAAAAGTCAGGAAAGGACGCGACACGCGAGAATCCAGGAAGGCAAGGTACTTACTCATCCACAGCTACCCACTTCCTCTGTTTCAGGGCCCGTGGGGCGTCGCCACGGCAGCTCCCGAACCCCTTCCTCTTGTGCCATCCCCTGGCGTTTGGAAGGGGTACGCCGAAGGATGGTGCGCTGCCCTTCATGGCGGGGGTGGCGGTCGCATCCATGGGCAGAGCCCCCCCCCCCCGCGCTGCCTGCAGGGGTGAGGACCGCTACCTCAGGAGCGCTTGGTGGCGCCTACTCTCCAGCAGCCGCCTTAGGAGTGTTTGGCAGCGCACGCCCCCTGCGACCACCTCAGGGGCGCGTGCCACTGGACCAACAAGCACGGGAACAACCGAGACAGGGTTCTCACGAGGCCCCTCCCGGCCCACGGCGAGCAGCCCCCACTCGTCGAAGCGCGACATCTTCTCGATGAGGGCCTCACCGTTCGAGCAGTTGTACAAGAGGCACCCCTCGGCAGGGAGCGCGACAGGCGCTGGGTCGCCTGTCAGAAGCTGGAGCACGGTGCAGAGCGTCTTGGAAGGAAGCGAGGGCACTTGAAGCCTCATGGGGTCGTCGGGGCCGGTGAAAGCCCACATTGGGCGAGAATGGCGCTGGAGCGGAGTGACGTGCCGCCGGACGAACTCCCTCACCACCATCGACACCGTCACCTCTGCCTCCTTCAGCTTGGCCAGTCTGGCCAGGACACGCACGAGCCACCTATCAACGAGCTCAACATCTCTCGAGCCGGAGCTCGGCTCCGCCGGCGCCCACGGGAGGAGGAGCAGGGGGCTGCGCACGGCGGCGTCCACATACACCCACTGCTTCCGGAACCCCTTTACATCCAGGCGAAGCATGAAGTCGATGCCGGAGCCAACTGTTGCCGCCGCCGCCTGGAACAACACACACCCCGAGCGCTGCCTGCTATCGACCAGGTGAAGCGAGAAGAAATGGCAGAACAAGGCCACGGATGGGGCAATGCCCACGAGGGCCTCGCACAGGAAGGCGAAAGAGGAGAGGAGGACGATGGATCCGGGGTCCAGATGCAGTGCTTGGATATGATAATGTGAGATCACAGCATTGAAGAAATCAGAGAAAGGGGGGACCAGGCCGGCCAGGAGGGCATGGAGATGAATGGGGATCTCGGTGGCCCCCATGTCGATCAAGGCCCGGGAGGTAGGCCAGACCGTCGTCGCCTTCCACTCATTGGAATCGGCGGTGAGAGCCTGCCGGACCTTGTCTAGCCCCTCCTGGTTGACCACCATGGACCGGTCCAGCGCGGGTTCCAACCCTGGCGAGGGCTCCGCGGGCGCGCGGGCTTTCCCTTCCTTCTTCGACCTTGGAGCCATGACTACGGAAGTGGATTGGCGTTGGTGCGAAATCTGGAGAAGGAGGCACAAGCTCGTAGGAAAGAGGAGGAGCAGAGGACGAACACGATGGGCGATGATGGTTGCGCTGTGTTTGATAGGCAGTTGCCAAGTCGGACGGTTGTCGAGGCAGCATGGGGAAGTGGAGACACCCACGTCCCATCAAGCGCCACGCGCCGACTTGGCCCGCAGGCGATTAGGGCCTGCGGTGCTTTGCCCTTGCCCTTTGGCTTCGCTCCAAAGCCAAGTCCGAGTGCGCCCTGGGCCCGGGGGCTACTGTCGGCGTTCTGGGAACCAGGGTACCCAGACTTGCCTGCGGCCCACGGCGTGGTTCATCGATGGCTTGGTACAACCCATCTTCAGCACCCTCAAAACAAGACCCTCACGAGGGGCCAAGCCTCGCGAGGCGGACGACGCCAAGACCTCCGGAGGGAGCGGCCTCCTTAGGCTCGCTCCTGAGGAGCGGAGATTCCTATGCAAGTGCCCATCTCATGACGTTCGGATGACACAAGCCATGAAGACCAAGGCCAGGTGGGCGCAGAGTAGCAGGTTTCCTCTTTGTTGCCAAGGAGGCAAGCACAGGCGCGGAGTCCCAAGGAATCTGCCACAGGTTTCCATTCCCGTGCAACAAGACCAAGACCGCCAGGATGGCAGAACGGATGTCGTCGCCGAGCCCACCATGGTGTCACGACCAGAAGCTTTGCAGGCGAAGACTACCATTCGTCAGGATAAGATGTACTACTTGTCCCCCTTCAAAATTGGCCACTGTGGGATACCTTCCCGCCTTCGTTCGGAGGAAGAGGACCAAAGCCACTATAAATATAGCTTAGCCACCACCATAGGAGGGGATCGAAGTTCAGGGATCCAACCGAAACCCTCGCTAGCTCACATCCACACAAGAACAGACCTCCCGAGGTTGTTCTTCTCCCTGTACTAGTTCATCCCCAGCTCCTCGCGAGGCTAATCCACCACAAAGCAGGAGCCAGGAGTAGGGTCTTACACCGTGATATGTCTCCAACGTATCTATAATTTTTTATTGTTCCATGCTGTTTTATTATCAATCTTGGATGTTTTATAATCATTTTATATCATTTTTTGGTACTAACCACTTGACATAGTGCCAAGTGCCAGTTGATGTTTTTTCCATGTTTTTTACATCGCACGAAATCAATATCAAACGGAGTCCAAATGCCACGAAACTCCACGGAGATTTTTTATGGACCAGAAGGAAGCTATTGGGCCCTGGTTGCACCTGGGGGGAGTCCCGAGAAGGGGACAACCCATCAGGGCGCACCAGGAGGCCCAGGCGCGCCCTGGTGGGTTGTGCCCACCTCGGGTGCCCCCCGGACCGCCTCTTTGCTCTATAAATACCCCAATATTCCAGAAACCCTAGGGGAGTCGACGAAATATTCATCCAGCCGCCGCAGAGTCCAGAACCACCAGATCCAATCTAGACACCATCTCGGATGGGGTTCACCACCTCCATTGGTGCCTCTCGGATGATGCGTGAGTAGTTCTTTGTAGACCTTCGGGTCCGTAGTTAGTAGCTAGATGGCTTTCTCTCTCTCGATGTACTCTCAATACAATGGTCTCTTGGAGATCCATATGATGTAACTCTTTTTGCGGTGTGCTTGTTGGGATCTGATGAACTTTGAGTTTATGGTCAGCCATATCTTTTTATATCCATGAAAGTTATTTGAGTTTCTTTGATCTCTTATATGCATGATCTCTTATAGCCTTGTATTTCTTCTCTGATATTTGAGTTTTGTTTGACCAACTTGATCTATTTATCTTGCAATGGGAAGAGGTGCCCGGTAGTGGGTTCGATCTTACGGTGCTTGATCCCAGTGACAGAAAGGGAAACGACGCGTATGTATCATTGCTACTAAGGATAAAACGATGGGGTCTATCTCTACATAGATAGATCTTGTCTACATCATGTCATCGTTCTTATTGCATTACTCCGTTTTTCCATGAACTAAATACACTAGATGCATGCTGGATAGCGGTCGACGTGTGGAGTAATAGTAGTAGATGCAGGCAGGAGTCAGTCTACTAATCTTGGACGTGATGCCTATGTAATGATTATTGCCTGGATATCATCATAATTATTTGAGGTTCTATCAATTGCCCAACAGTAATTTGTTCACCCACCGTTTGCTATCTTTCTAGAGAGAAGCCACTAGTGAAACCTACGGCCCCGGGTCTTCGTTCTCATATATTTGCTTTGCGATCTATTTTATTTGCACTTTTTATTCAGATCTATTAAACCAAAAATACAAAAAATACTTTGCTGCATTTTATTTTATTTGCGATCTATTTATTCAATCTATTACAACTTTCTCCCGTCAACACGCAATTTCTGGCGCCGTTACCCGAAAGGGACTGACAACCCCATTAACACGTCGGGTTGCGAGGTGTTGTTATTTGGGTGCAGGGGCTATTTGCGTTGTGTTGCTTGGTTCTCCTACTGGTTCAATAACCTTGGTTTCATATTTGAGGGAAATACCTACCGCCGCTGTGCTGCATCATCCCTTCCTCTTTGGGGAAATACCGACGTAGCTTCAAGCGACATCACACCACAAGGTGGCCCGAACCTGGGTAAACTGACGTGTCTCTTTCCTTTCCCGTTCATCGAGCTAGGCCATGAGAGCGATGAGTTGGTTGGCTGGAGAGGTTGAGTTCTTTGCACACGCCCTAGAGTTCGAACCTTTCTTGGGTCTGCGAAGCCCTGAATCCGACACTAAGAAATCAAATTATGAATTTTAAGCAACTTGAGCATGAACATGTTGCACAATCTTGGGAGAGAATGAAATTAATGATAAGAAATTGTCCCACTCATGGTTTGAGTTTATGGCTGATTATACAAAATTTCTATGCGGGACTAAACTTTGTTTCTAGAAATCTTCTAGACTCTGTTGCAGGTGGAACCTTTACGAAAATCACATTAGGAGAAGGTACAAAACTCCTTGATAATATTATGGAAAATCACTCTCAATGGCATACCGAAATAGCTCCAACTGGTAAGAAGGTAAATTATGTTGAAGAAATTACTATGTTGAGTGATAAAATGGATGCTCTTATGAAATTGGTTGTTAATAAAAATGCCCATGTTGATCCTAATGATGTGCCTTTATCTACTTTGATTGAGAAAAATAATGATGTCATTGATGTGAATTTTGTCTCTAGAAATAATTTCAATAACAATTCTTACAGAGGCAATCCTAGACTGTATCCCAGAAATTCCTCTAATAATTATGGTAATTCCTATGGAAATTCTTATAATAATAATAGGATACCTACTAATCTTCTCAACAGATTTTTAATACCATGGTAGAGGAAAAATTGAATAAAGTTGATGATATGGCTAGGAACATGGATAGAATTGCTCATGATGTGGAAAATATGAAATCTAAAATTTTGCCACCTAAGCATGATATTAATGAGTCCATTAAAGCTATCTATGTCTCCACTAATGAAAGTAAAGAAAGAACCACTAGGTTGAGAGCTAAGCAAGAATTCCTTGAAAAGGCTATTCCACCATTTTTACCGTAATCATGATGAAGATATTAAAATGGTTGGTGTCTCACCCGAGTCAACTTTAGCTAGAAGGCGTCCCAATTGTTCATAGGATGATGATTTTAATGATAAAATCAATAAAAGTGGGTTTGGAGAGGTCAAGACTTTAACTAGTGATGTGCCCACTACTTTGGATTACAATGACTTTCATTATGATAGTTGTTCTTTAATTGAGTGTACTTCCTTGTTGCAATCCATGATAAATTCACCCAATGCTTATGAACAAAATAAAGCTTTTACTAAACATATTGTAGAAGCTATGATAAAAGCTCATGAAGAAAAGCTAGAGTTGGAGGTTTCAATACCTAGAAAATTTCATGTTGAGTGAGAACCTACTATTAAAGTAAACACTAAAGATTATGAATGTAATGCTTTATGTGATTTGGGTGCTAACATTTCCACCGTACCAAAATCTTTATGTGATGTGCTAGGTCTTGTTGATTTGGATGAATGTTCCCTTAATTTGCACTTAGCGGATTCAACTATTAAGAAACCATTGGGTAGAATAAATTATGTGCTTATTCTTGCTAATAGAAATTATGTGCCCGTGGATTTCATTGTGCTTGATATTGAATGCAATCCATCTTGTCCTATAATACTTGGCAGGCCTTTCCTACGAACCATGTGTGCTATTATTGATATTATGAAAGAAGGAAACATAAGGTTCCAATTTCCATTAAATAAAGGAATGGAACACTTCACTAGAAAGATATTTAAGCCACCATATGAATCAATTATGATGGCCACCTATGGGTTAAAAACCAAGGATGAAAATACTTGAAACTATGCATTACGCCTAGCTAGGGGCGTAAAATAATAGCGCTTGTTGGGAGGCAACCCAATAGTTATCTTATTTTTCTTGTTTTCTTTTCTGTTTTTTGTGTACACACAATTATGCTACTATTATGATTGTGTTTTTATGTTTTAGTTAGTGTTTGTGCCAAGTAAAGCCTTTGGGATGATTTGGTTGATAGTTGACTCGATTCTCTGAAAAAACAGAAACTTTTGCGCCCAGTACTAGAATTCTTTAAATTCACTGGGATGTGATAAAATTCTATATTTTGTACACATGATTGATATACAAGTTGCCCACGCTTTACTATTTTTTCACATTTTTTGGAGTTACAGAAGTATTTTGTTTGTTCAGATGATTACAGACTGCTCTGTTTTTGACAAATTCTATTCTCATTGCATAGTTTGCTTGTTTTAATGATGCTATGGATTATATCGGGGGTATAAGCCATGGATATATGTGGGTTGTACTAGTGAATAATTATGGTTTAGTAAGAATATTGGTGTTAAGGTTTGTGATTCCTAAGCATGCACGTATAGTCTCCCATTATGCTAAGAAGTTGGAGCATGATTTATTATTGAGTGTCTTCCTTTGCGTGAAGGTCGGGGGCGTGCGATGGTTAACTCCTACCAACCTCCCTCCTAGGGGCATGCGTAGTAGTACTTTGCTTCGAGGGCTAATAGACTTTCGCAATAAGTATGTGAGTTCTTTATGACTAATGTGAGTCCATGGATTATACGCACTCTCACATTTCCGCAATTTGCTAGCCTCTTCGGTACCGTGCATTGCCCTTTCTCACCTCGAGAGTCGGTGCAAACTTCACCAGTGCATGTAAACCCCGTGACATGATATGCTCTATCACACATAAGCCTCCTTATATCTTCCTGAAAACAGCCACCATACCTACCTATCATGACATTTCCATAGCCATTCTGAGATATATTGTCATGCAACTTCCACCGTTCCATTATTATGACATACACCTTCATTGTCATAAACTCTGTTAGGTAGCATTCCTCATCAAAAACTTTGTTTTTATCATTTACCTACTCGAGGATGAGCAGGAATTAAGCTTCGGGATGCTGATACGTCTCCAACATATCTATAATTTTTTATTGTTCCATGCTATTATAGTATATCTTGGATGTTTTATATAACTTTTTGTGGTATTTTATATCATTTTTGGGGACTAACCTATTAACCCAGTGCCAAGTGCCAGTTGTTGTTTTCTACTTGTTTTTGGTTTTCAAGGAAATCAACACCGAACAGAGTCCAAACGCTACGAAACTTTTTGACGATTTTTTCTGGACAAAAAAAGACCCTAGAAGCTTCGGGAGGAGACCAGACGAGAAGCGAGGAGACGGCAAGGCAACATGGCATGCCCTGATGCTTTGTGGGCCCCTCGTGGCTCTGTCTGACCTAATTGCAACTCTATAAATTCTCTAAAATCAGGAAACCAACAAAGAGCCACCGCAAACACTTTTTTCGTCGCTGCAAGTTTCTGTTCTTCCGTGATCCCAACTGGAGGCCTTTTCCGGTACTCTGCCGAAGGGGAACCAATCATGGAGGGCTTCTACGTCATCCTTGCTGCTCTCTTATGATGTGTGAGTATTTCACCACAAACCTACGGGTCCATAGCTAGTAGCTAGATGGCCTATTCTCTCTCTTTGATCTTCAATACATTGTTCTCCTTGATGTTCTTGGAGTTCTATCCGATGTAATCTTGTTTTGCGGTGTGTTTGTTGGGATCCGATGAATTGTGGGTTTATGATCAGATTATTCATGAATATTAATTGAGTCTTTTCTGAATTCTTTTATGCATGATTATTATAGCTTTGTATTTCTCTCCGATCTATCCATTTAGTTTGGCCAACTAGATTGATTTACCTTGCAATGGGAGAGGTGCTTTGTAATGGGTTCAATCTTGCGGTGCTCTATATCCCAGTGACAAAGTAGGGGACAAGACATGTATTTGTATTATTGCCATTAAGGGTAAAACTACGGGGTTTATTCATATTGCTTGGGTTTACTTTGTCTACATCATGTCATCTTGCTTAAGGCGTTACTCTGTTTTATGCTTAATACCCTAGAGCGTGTTGGATAGCGCTCGATGGGTGGAGTAATAGTAATAGATGCAGGCAGGAGTCGATCTACTTGTCTCGGACGTGATGCCTATATACATGATCATTACCTTGACTATCGTCATAACTATGTGCTTTTCGATCAATTGCCCAACAGTAATTTGTTCACCCACCTTATGTTATGTGCTCGAGAGAGAAGCCTCTAGTGAAAACAATGGCCCCCGGGCCTACCTTTACCATATATAAAAACACAAAAATACCTTGCTGCACTTTTATTTATTTTATTTTGTTTTGCAATTTATTTATTTACCTACCACTACAAGATTTAATCCTTGCAAGTAACCACCGAGGGGATTGACAACCCCCTTGTTTTCGTTTGGTGCAAGTCTTTGCTTTTGTGTGCATGTGCTGCTAACGAGGTTCTGTGTGGTTATCCTACTGGATTGATAACATTGGTTCTTAACTGAGGGAAATACTTACCTCTATTGTACAGCTTCATCCTATCCTCTTCGGGGAAATCCCATCATAGCTCACAAGTAGCAGTTGTTTGAGAGAGACCATCTTCATCCTACCCCTCCCACGAATTGATAAACCTTAGGTCATCGAATTAAAGGAAATTTGTTGTTAACCTAAAAACTCTGCGCTTGGAGGCCCGACCGAGTCTACAAGAATAAAAGTTGCGCAGTAGACATCAAGCTCTTTTGTAGCGCCGCTGCCGGGGAGGTGAGTGCTAGAAGGTATATCTTTAGATCTTGCAATTGAGTCTTTTAGTTTCTTGTTTTTACAGTAGTTTGGTTTTGTAAAAGAAAAATACAAAAAATGGAATTGAAGTTGCATCAAGTTCTTTATTTTTATGATGTCTTTCTTGAAAATGATGGATCGAAAAATTGTGCCAAAGTGTTAGAATAAGAATTCAATAAAATGTTTGGCATAAAATCTTTGAATGATAAGCATGATTGCAATGTTGTAAGTATGCTTTCTATGAATATCCATGATGCTAATGATATGCAAAGCCAAAAGCTTGGGGATACTATATTTGATGACGATGATATTTTTAGTCTCCCAAGTTTTTGATGAGCAAATTTATTATGATGGTTGCATGCCTCCTATTTATGATGATTACAATGATGAAAGTGGGTTTGGAAGAGTGTCAGCTCTAGATAGGAATGATCCCATTATTTTGGGGGGTGTTGAATCTTATTGTAATAATTATGAAAGTGGATTTGGAGAGGTCATGACTTTATTTAGTGACGAATCCACTATTTTGGAAGAGGTTTCAATTGATTGTGACAACAAAGTTGCTATGATGATTATTGTGATGACACTTATGATATAAAGAATAATGATAACCATGAAACTTGTCATCATCATTTTAATGCTCAAATTTATTATGTAAATCAGGTATCTCATGATAGCTATTTTGTTGAGTTTGCTCCCACTATTATGAATGAGAATAAATTTGCTTATGTGGAGAGTTATAATTTTTTTATGCATGTGGATTATGAAAAGAATGCTTTATGTGATAGATATATTGTTGAATTTATTCATGATGCTACTGAAAGTTATTATGAGAGAGGAAGATATGCTTATATATATATATATATCTCAGTAATATCAAGTTCCTCTCTATGTGTTGAAAGTTTTGAAGTATTGCTTGTTTTGCCTTCCTATGTGTCGGGGTTTTGGTGCGACATATGCCAATGGGTGGCTTACCATGGTGGGGGATAGTAAGACGTCGCCGGTGCCAGGAAGCGGGATGAGGCGTAGACACGTACGCCGGCGAACTTTACCCAGGTTCGGGGCTCTCCTAGGAGATAACACCCCTAGTCCTACTCTGCGGGGTCTCCGCATGCTCACTATCTCAACAAGTAGCTACAAGATGCTCCTTGAGCTGTTTGCTAGAGGAGGAAGAAGGGCAGGGCTAGCTCTCTCCTCTCTCTATGTGTGTGGTTGTGTGATCTAAGGGTCTGAACCCTTTGCATGGGTGCACTGGGGGGTTTATATAGGCCTACCCCCCCAGGGGTACAATGGTAAACTGGCCGGGTGTAGGCCCAGGCCGTCAGTGTCTCTTGTGGCCGGCTTCTCCGCTGGCTGCTGGGGCCCGCCGACTAGTGGGCCCCGCCGGCTGTCTTGTACTTGGCCGACAGGCCGCGCCCGCCGCTTGCGGGCCTTGCCGGCTGCTCATCACTGTAGCCGTGCTTCTAATGACGCTTGCTTTGTCGGGGAGGGCGTGGCTACAGTTCCGCCGCCTGGCGGGCGTTTACTGTAGCCATTCCCCGTCTCTTCTGGTTAAGGGTGCACAAACTCCTAGGAGGGGGGAGGGCCGCCTGCTGGGTGCCGGCCTCCCCCCAAGCCGACTGGTCAGGCTTGCCGCCCTCTGGCTTCTCACGGGCAGGTAGGGCCCGCCGCCTGCGGGCCGTACCGACAGCCCGTCATGGGAGCATGGTCCTCCTGACTTGGGTGATGTCACGGGCGGAGGGGCCATAGTGTCGCGCCGCGTAGGAGATCTCCGGCTGGTACGGTGCATTGTGGCCACGACTCGCCCTGGATTCGAGGGTGGCAGGCTTCTCTGTAGCCATGCTCCGTCTCATTGTATTTATGAGGGCACAGACTTTGAGGGCGCCTGGGCTCGCCTGCTAGGAGCCGGCCTCTCTAGAGGCCGCCTGCTAGGAGGTGGCCCGCTTCACGGCCGTCTTCTAGGTTCCGCCGCCTTCCGCCAGCCGGCCGCTTGGACCAGCCGGCTGGAAGAAGGCGGCGGTCAAGCTTTGAGGCTTGAGGGGCGCAGTCGGCCCCGATGTCTTGAAATGCCATGGGGGCAGATGAGGCTACCCATGGCCAATAACTCTGACAGTAGTCCCCGAAGCTGGTGGGTCGCCGTGACGGACAAGGCGTGGTGCCCCTGCAGCTTCCTACTCTGAGTAGTCCTAGTTGCTTGTTTTGTCCGTCTTCTAGAACACCGACTGCCAGGAGTCGGACACGGCGGAGGGCCGCCTGATGGATTTTGAATCGCCGCGGCGGGAGCCATGCAGCGCGCTAGCTAGGCCTCTAGGCTAGCTGCCCGCCGCTCGCACGCCACGCGGCATCAGCTGGCCGGGCCGGCCAGCCAGCCCATGCTCGACGGGACATTGCTGCAGGCCGGGCCCGCCACTACCGGGCCTCGGCACGCGCGCGGATCCGCTGCGGCCGAGGTGGGCGGTTGGGATCCCGCGCGCCTTTACCACGCGCCATCATTGCACGGTAAACGCGGGGTCGTGGGGTTGTGGGCGCAGTTAATCCCACGATCCCATGCCTGCCCCCTCGGCTTCGCAGCCAGGAGGCTATAAGTAGGGGGAGGAGGGGAACGGCGGAGGCCCGCGCGCTCTCCTCTCCCCCGCCACTTCTTGCCTTCTCTTCTTCTTCGCCGCCGCACTCCACGCTCCGTCGAAGTGCTGCCGCGGCTCGGCCTCATCGCCGAGCTTCTCCTCTCTGAGCCCTTTCTCTGCTCCACCGCGGACTCGCGCGCTCATCACCATCCCTCGCCTTCATCGAGCTCGAGCCACCATGGAGCGCTCCGGCTACTGGGACGGCTCCAACGTCCATGAAGACCACCTCACGTTCCTCCGCGACACACAGCGGCTGCCTGGAGCAGGCTATGTCAAGACGCGTGTGCCGCCCGCCAACGAGATCTCGCCGGTGCTGGAGGAAGGCGAGCGTGTCATCTTCTGCTCGCACTTCCTCCGTGGCTTCGGCCTGCCGGCGAGTGGCTTCCTCCGCTCTTTCTTGACCTTCTTCCGACTCCAGCCGCACCACCTCACACCGAACACGGTGATGCTACTATCGGCTTTCGTCACTCTATGCGAGGGTTATCTTGGCATCCTCCCCACCCTCGAGCTCTGGGGGGCCTTTTTCTACACCAAGTTGGGCACCGCCGCCACGGAGGAGGCGGCCCAGTGCAGAGCCTTCATTGCGGTGCGACATCCGGGTGCTAGAAACGCCTTTCCAGCCATCAAATTGATACAGTCGGTCAAGCTGTGGCACAAGTCGTACTTCTACGTGAAGAACGTCAACCCGGCAATCGACTTCGTCAACCTGCCGCCTTATGTGGCTGGTCCGCCTGCCGAGCCCCGCACCAATTGGGGCTTCAAGCCGAAGCCGCTGTCGCCCGACGCCTCCGCCGCCATCGCCCGTCTCAAGGTGATGACGGAGTCAGAGGGCCTCAAGGCGTCCGACTTGCTAGTCGCCTTCGTGGTGCGCCGGGTCCTCCGCTTCAAGGCCGGCCTCATATGATAAGCGAGATGAGCGGGCATCACGATCCGTGCCGGATGTGCATCGACGAGATGCCGACCATAGAGGTGGCCCTCCTGGTGAACGAGATCGCCGACCTCAAGCTCGAGGAGGAGGGGTGGCGGTTTGGCAAGCGACCGTACTCCCGCGCAGATCCCCCGCCTATGGTAAGCTCTTGATTCTTTTCTTTCCCTCTTGCCGGGCTCTGTCTTGCCATGTTCTTTCTTGCCGGGTTCCCTCGTGCCGACTGACCAGCTCGACCATGATGCAGATCCTCCCCTCCCAGCCAGAGGCCAATGTCGACTACATGCCGGACCGGGAGGTGAGCGACTTGGCGGACCCCGACTTGGGGGCGGCCGCCCTGAAGGACGACGGCGGTGGTGGTGGGGCAGGCGGCTCCGTAGGAGGAGGCGGCGTAGAAGACTGGCCGGATGATGATGATAAGGAGGAGGATGAGGAGGAGGAGCCGCGCTGCCCGCCGCCTGCCGACAGGGCGGGTCCGAGCTCCTCAGCCGCGCCGACCGCACCAGGCAGTGGGCCGAAACGCCGAGGCGCGCTGCTATTCGGCAGCCACCCCAAGAAGCTCAAGCACTCGGCCGCCGCGACCAAGCAACGCGAGGCCGCCGCGAAGGCGGCCAAGTTCCAGAAGGCCCCCAAGTAGCCTCCGATGGTGTCCGCGTATGTTCTCAACTTTCCTTGTGTCTTCTTTTATTCTTTTATCTTGCCGATTCCTTCTGAATCTCCTTTTCACCCTTCTTTTGAGCAGGGCCCCGCTCTCTCTTGAGCGGTCGACCTCAGCCTCCGTCGTCAGGGTGGCGGAGGGCTCCACCAATACCCGCCGTATTGACCCGGCCGCCGACCTCCGGCGGGTGCAGGAAAGGAACGCACGGGAGGTGCGGGAGGAGAAAGAAGCCGCCGCCAAGCAGGCGGAGGCCGACAAGGCGGCCGCAGCCAAGGCGGCACAAGCGGACGCAGACGCCGCGGCCCATGCCCAAGCCGACGCCGCGGCAAAGAAGCGGGCAAAGGACGCCGCGCGCCAGCAGATCCCGCAACTCATCACCCCCTGCGCTCTGCGCCACCAGTGCTAGAGATCTTAGCGCCAGCTGGAGGAGCCGGCAACGAGCAGCCGGTCATGGAGAGGGAAGGCGGCAATGCCATCTTGCCAGAGACGGGGGTGCCTCCGCAATCGCCGACTGCAGATGCGCAGGGTAGCCAGCCGACCGCCCCATTGGTGCCACCAGCCGGAGGCGAGATGGTGGTGGGGTCGGCTCCCACGGCTCGCACTCCAGTGCGCCGCCGTATGGAAAAAGCGGCATCGGCGCCGAGGCCAATGAGGTTGGGAGCGCTAGCTCGTCGGCCCCTGAAGCCGAAGCCACAAGGCCGACAGAGTGGGTGCACGGGGGCGGGACGAGCGCCTTGATCAAGGCAGTGCAAGACGTCCAGGCCGATTTCAGAGCCGAAGCCGCCGCCCTTTCGTAGTGCATGAAGGCATTTGTGAAGACGCGGGCCATCGTTCAGGTACGTGACTTGCTTCTTGCTTTTGATTCCTATAATCTTTGGTGGGGGCGCGCCAGCGCACCCACTGGGTGTAGTCCCCGAGTTCTGGGCCGGTTGATGAGCAGGCAGCCTGGAACTTCATAGTGGGTTCTGGGCTTCTGACTTACTTCTCTTTCTGTTGCTTTGTTGCAGGATTACCACAACATCTGCGTGACCACGTTCAATGCCAATGTCCGGGAGCTGGACCGACGGACCACCGACTTGACGGAAAGTCGGAGTAAGCACTCCATCTTCTCTCTCTGCGGGGGCGCGTCAGCGCACCTGCGGGCTATAGTCCCCGAGATCCGGCAATTGTTTTTCTTCCTTCTTGATTGTTGATATCTTTTATTTCTTGTCCCTGTAGAAGCCAACGCCACCCTGCAGCAGCAACTGGGCGAAGCCAACACCGCGCTGCATGCCGAGGAGGATGAGTGCAACTGGGTGGCCCAGGAGCGCGACCGCCTGGTCAAGGAATTAGCGGACCAGGCAAAACTTCACAAGGCGGCCCTGAAGCAGGCGGAGGACAACGAAGCCAGGCTCCTGGCTGAGTTTGAGACCGAGCGCACAGGTTGGGCTGAGATGAAGGCGGCGCTGACTGCCGGTTATGGCAAGATTGAAGACATAGTCGATGGTGAGCTTTCTTCTCTTTCTCTCAGCTGTCGGCTGTTAACTGAGCCGGCCGCTAGCTTCTGATTTCTGACTTATTGCTTTGCTTGTGCAGACTTCTTCCCCGGCAATTCCATCGCCGCCAACCAGGCCATTGAGGCTCGTCGCGAGGAGCGAAGGGCGGAAGGCGCGGAGACTGCTGCCGACGCCCCTCGGACCCTTGGCGAGCAGCTCCTTAGTATGCAGGCTCATCTCCAGCCGGCCAACCGGATGCTCCGCCGGCTACAGCGTGCTGGGGCTCAGGCGATCTCCGCCCTCTGGCCGGACAGGCAAGCTCCACGCACCCCCAGTCGGACTACCGACTGGTTGGAAGTGGCTGTCGGCCGGCTTGAGGCATGGAAGGGCTCTACAGCCCGAGCGGGAGCGCGGCGGGCCTTGGAGTTCGCCAAGGCGTGGTATCCTGGGTTAGATCTAGCCAAGTTGGCCATGTTTCGGCAGGAAGCCAGTGCCGAATTGGTGGCGGTGGAGCGCGACCTCACACTTCGTGCAGCCGCGATCGCTGAGTACACCAACACCGGTGTCTTCGTCCCTGAGCTAAACAAAATGGCGCCGAGGCGCCGCCAGAATGGTTCGGACTGAACCCGGATGATGGCGAAGACTCGGCAGAGGTCATCACTTCAGCAACGAAGGGGAAGATGATGAAGACGAGGATGATGAAGACGGCGCGCCGGAGGTCGGAGCGGACGGCCAGCCTCAGCTCGACCGCACCTCCAGCAACGAGCCGCGTGCAAGCACGCCGAAGGCAACCAAGCCGAGACTCGCCAGCCAGCCACTCCACCAGCCGGCGCCCCCGACTCCACCAACCTGCCGGACTCGCCTGCTACTCCTTTGTTCTAGGCCGCCAACTTATCATAGCTTTTCCTGCTTAGTAGTCTTCTCAACAAACTTTTGTTAAATTTGCACAATTCCACCCGCGGGGTGTATTCAAACTATGTTGAATGTTGGACGAGGGCCTCTTGGTCTGTAAATTATTTCCCACACAAGCAGTGCTTTTACCGAGTTTCGACTTTTCTTGCTTTTTTGTTCCTTGGCCTTTTCCTTTGCCGCCCTCCCTTGGTTACCTACTTGCCACCGGACAGCCGCTCTGCGGACTGCGGCCTGGACAAGTACTTCACCATTTTGGGAGGACAAGTACTTTAGCCGATTAGTACATTGCAAGCTAAGTGGGAAGCTGGCCGGACGGCTGTTCATCAGCCGGTCGTCGAGGCGAGGGGTCGGCTTGTCTTATGTCAATGTTTTGGTCCTTAGCCATTTTTCATGTGAGTACTTGTTTCTTGCCTCTAACTCTCGCCAAGCGAACAGTCGCTCTGCGAGCTGCGGCTTGTGGCGAGAGAGGGCTTAGGTGCCCGCACATTACTTGTCCGACTGCAGGAAACACTGACATAATACATGGTGGCAAGCCCCCGGGCCGACTGGTCGAACCCGGTTTCAGGCGGAGGAAAGAAATAACACATTCATAGGCATTATACTTATCATATAGATAAAAGCGGGGTAGCCCTCGAGTGCTCCTCGAAGGACCTGAAGTCTTCGTACTTAATACAAAAGGTAGCATGGTACATACTGCATCAACTGTAAAATCTTCGAAGAAGATTTGCATTCCATGGGCGCTCTGTTTCCTTGCTGGAGTCGTCTCTCTTGCGCGCCCTGGGCTTCTGGGCATCGATCAGGTAGTAGGAGTCGTTGCCCAAGGCTTTGCTGATGATGAAAGGGCCTTCCCAAGGGGCCGAGAGCTTGTGCTAGCCGGCTGTTCGCTGGATCAGCCGGAGCACAAGGTCTCCCTCTTGGAAGGATCTTGGCTTGACCTTCCGACTGTGGTAGCAGCGTAGACTCTGCTGGTAGATGGTGGACCGACTGAGTGCCAACAGCCGGCCCTCTTCCAGCAGATCGACGCTGTCTTCTCGTGCTTCCTTTGCCTTCACCTCGGTGTACATGGTGACACGAGGTGAGTCAAACTCGATGTCAGTTGGGATGACGGCCTCGGCACCATACACGAGGAAGAAGGGTGTGAAGCCGGTTGATTTGTTCGGAGTGGTGCACAGACTCCAGAGGACGGCCGACAGCTCATCGAGCCAGCAGCCGGCCGACAGCTCATCGAGCCAGCAGCCGGCCGATCGCTCCAGAGGCTCGACCAGTCGGGGCTTGATTCCAGACAAAATGAGGCCGTTTGCTTGCTCAACCTGGCCGTTTGACTGTGGGTGGGCAACGGACGCTAAATCCAGTCGGATGCCCTGCGTCGCACAGAAACGGACCAAGGCGCCTTTGGAAAAATTTGTGCCATTGTCGGTGATGATGCTGTGAGGTACGCCGTACCGAGTGGTGATGTCTGCGATGAAAGTCACGCAGTCGGACCGTTCAACTTCTTGATTGGATTTGCTTCAATCCACTTGGTGAATTTGTCCATGGCGACAAGCAGATGAGTCATGCCGCCGCATGCTATTTTGAACGGTCCCACCATGTCCAGTCCCCAAATGGAAAAAGGCCAGGCAAGGGGAATGGTCTTGAGTGCAGAAGCTGACAAATGTTGCTTGGAACTGAACTTCTGGCACCCCTTACATTTCTTGACCAAGTCTTTGGCGTCTTCCAGAGCAGTCAGCCAGAAGAAACCATGGCGAAAAGCTTTGGCAATAAGTGATCTTGAGGCCGCGTGGTGGCCACACTCGCCTTGATGGATATCTTTGAGGATTGCTTGGCCCTTCTCTGGCTCTACGCAGCGCTGGTATACACCTTGGCACTGCTCCTCACGAGTTCCCTGTTGACGATGGTGTATGCTGCTGCCCGACGTTGCACCTGTCGGGCCGAGATCTCATCAGTTGGCAGCTCTTTGTTCACCAAAAAGTTGAGGATGGGCTGAGCCCATGATGGTGCTGTGATTTCCTCCACTGTCAGTACTGCCACTTGTATTGGGCTGGTTGAGTTGGGAGGTGGGCTGGAGTCGGCCGTCGCTTGCTGTGTCGTTGAAGTCCCCGAGCCGACTGCTGCAGTCCCCGGGCCGGGATGTGAAGTCCCCGGGCCAGGTGCGACTGCTGCGGTCCCCGAGCCGCGTGCCGAAGTCCCCGAGCCGGCTGCTGCGGCCTTAGAGTCAGATCCGACTGTTTCAGGAGCAGCCGGCACGAAGATAGAATCTGGTTCTGGCGAAGGCTTGATGGACGGCTTGAGGAGGCGCTGGAGGGACATGCCGGCTGGTATGGCTTGCCGGGTGGAGCCCATCCATGCCAAGGCATCTGCTTGCTTGTTGTCATTTCGTGGCACGTGAAGGAACTCGCACCCTTCAAAATATCCGCCTAGTTGCTGGACGAGGAAGCGGTAGCTTGCCATGTTTGCATCATTGGCGTCCCAGTCACAAGACGACTGTTGGACCACCAAGTCAGAGTCACCGTAGCACAGAATCCGGCGAATGCCGAGCTCTTTGGCAAGTCGGAGTCCGTGTACTAGTGCCTCATACTCGGCCACATTGTCATACTCGGCCACATTGTTGGAGGCGGCAAAATGGATTTGAAATGTCTATCTGAGCTTGTCACCTTTGGGAGAGGTGAGGACGATGCCGACTCCCAAACCGGTGCGCATCTTCGAACCATCAAAGTGCATCCGCCAATGGGTGGAGTCCGGCGCTGGCGGCAGGTACTGGGTCTTGGCCCAGTCAACGAGGAAGTCGGCCAGCGCTTGGGACTTGATGGTGGTGCGAGGTTGGTAGAAGATGGTGTAGGGGGCCAAATAGATGGTCATTTGGCCACTCGGCCTGAAGCATCTCGGCTGCCTATGATCTCAGCAAGCGGAGCAGTGCAAACAACCATGATGGGGTGCTCTTGAAAATAGGGCTTTAACTTCTTGGCGGTAAAGTGCAGGCCGTAGCACATCTTCTGGTAATGGGGGTAGTTCTTCTTGGAAGCCGACGGCACTTCACTTAAGTAATACACCGGTCTCTGGACCGACAGAGCCTTGCTGTCTTCCTTGCGCTCAACTACTATGACTGTGCTGACCACCCGGCTGGTGGCGGCGATGTAGAGGAGCATGGGTTCCTTAGCAGCCGGCGCGGCCAGGACAGGCGGCGTGGTCAACATCTTCTTGAGCTGGAGAAAAGCCTCATCCGCCTTGTCATTCCACTCGAAGTGAGTGGTTTTCTTTAGGAGTTGGTACAGGGGAAGGGCCTTCTCGCCTAGCCGGCTGATGAAGCGGCTGATGGATGCCAAGCAGCCGGTAAACTTCTGGATGTCTCTTAGCCGGGTAGGCTTCTCCATCCTCTCGATGGCCTTGATCTTTACAGGGTTGCACTCAATGCCGCGTTCTGAGACCAGGAAGC
The DNA here is from genome assembly GCF_002575655.3 of Aegilops tauschii subsp. strangulata. Classification (NCBI taxonomy): domain Eukaryota; kingdom Viridiplantae; phylum Streptophyta; class Magnoliopsida; order Poales; family Poaceae; genus Aegilops; species Aegilops tauschii. The sequence continues at coordinate 476,959,521 of NC_053039.3, forward strand.
CAAGGAGCTGGCCGGCTAGTACTCCGAACACGCACTTCTCTGGGTTGAGCTTGATCTGAAACCGGCGCAGATTTTCAAAAGTCTCCTTGAGATCTTCTAGGAGGGTCCCACGCTTCTCCGTCTTCACCACGACATCGTCCACATAGACATGGGCATTTTGGCCGAGCTGCTTGAGGAGGCACTTCTACATGCAGCGCTGAAACGTGGCGCCGGCATTCCTCAAGCCGAGCGTCATCGTCAAGTAGCAGAAGGCTCCCAATGGCGTGATGAAAGAGGTCTTCAACCTATCAGCCGGGTTCAACTTGATCTGGTGGTACCCTGACTATGCATCCAAAAAACTCAACAGCTCGCATCCGGCTGTGGAGTCTATCACTTGATCGATCCGTGGCAAGGCAAATGGATCTTTGGGGCAAGCTTTGTTGAGGCTGGTATAATCAATACACATGCGCCACTTGTTGTTCTTCTTCAGCACAAGGACTGGGTTGGCCAGCCAATCCGGATAGAATACTTCCATAATGAATCCGGCTGCTAGGAGCCGGGCTATCTCTTCACCGACAATTCTTCTCTTCTCCTCTGACAGGCGGCGCAGGGGTTGCTTGACCGGCTTTGCATCAGGTCGAACGTGTAGCTTGTGCTCGGCGAGATCCGTCGGAACACCCAGCATGTCCTTAGGAGACCATGCAAAGATGTCCCGATTCTCATGAAGGAAATCGACGAGCTCGCTTTCCTATTTGCTGTCGAGGTTTGCACCGACGACAGCGTACCTCTCCGGGTGCTCTGGGTCCAATGGTATCTTCTTTGTCTCCTTGGCCAGCTTGAAGGAGCCTTCAGCTTCCGACTCCTTGGGATCAGGGGACATGTCCGGCTGCTTGCCAGCCATGGCCACAACCCGGTCAAGGAGTCGCTTCTCGGCAGCAATCACAAGGGACTCGGCCAGCCGACTGCTGGCAGCTGCACAGGCGGATGACTTCTTGTAATCTCCGGAGATGGTGATGATCCCTTTGGTGCTTGGCATCTTCATCTTAAGGTAAGCATAGTGCGGTACCGCCATGAATTTGGCCAAGGCAGGTCGGCCAAGCAGTGCATGGTAAGGGCTCTCGAGGTCAACTACTTCAAACCAGACGGGCTCTCGGAGGAAATGATCTTTGTCTCCAAAAAGGACATCTATCTTGATCTTGCCGATTGGTGAGTGCGAAAGGCTGGGCACTATGCCATGGAAGACAGCCCGACTGGGCTGGAGCTGCTTCTACTTGATGCCCAACTTCTCCATGGTATCGCGGTACAAGATGTTGATGCTGCTACCGCCATCTATCAGGACTCGGGAGAAATGAGCTGCTCGTCTTTCTGTAGCAAAGGTGGCATCCAACACCAGAGCGTAGGAACCCGGGGAAGGCATCACTTCCGGGTGGTCAGCTCGGCTCCAACTAATCGACTTCTTTGACCAGTGCATGAACTCTAGGGCTTCAGAAGCCACAGCATTCAGCTCTTGGGACTGCTGGCGTCGGTTGTGCTTGTCGTCAGCCACACTGGTGAAGATGACGTAGGCTCCTTGCTCTTCTGGGTACTCATTTTGAATAGCAGCAACTGGCCGGGCCGCCTGCTGCGGAGGAGGAGGCGGTGGCGGCTGGCCAGCAGGCGGAGGAGGCAGCAATCCTTCGCCCTTGGAGATTTGGGTGAGCCAGTGACACTTCCGAGTGGTGTGGTTGGACGGCTTCGTGCCGCTGTGGAACTTGCAGGGCGCATCAAGGGTTTGCTCATAGGAGAAGGCGGGCAACCAATTTGACTTGCTGCCCTTCTGTCGCTTGGGAGCAGGCTGCCCATCCGGCTGCTGGTCTTCGACTGTCGCCACCTGCCGAATGGTGGAAGCCGGCTGTGGCGCCTTGCACTTGTTGCCGTTCTGCTGCTGCCGCCGGCTGGTGTCACCAGCCGGAGTCCGAGGGGCCTGAGGAGCCACTTTGCCGAAAGCATGAACTTGAATCTCCGTCTTCATGGAGGAGTCGGCCGTGGCATACTTGTCGGCTATGATCTGCAGCTCGTCGAGGGTTGCCGGCTCATCGCAGAGGAGTCGGTGCTTGAGCAGGGTGCCTTCTCTGCACCCGGCAGTGAAGTACTCGATAGCCTGCACCTCGTGCATGCCTTCGCAAGAGTTGCGTAGCTCGGCCCAACGCGTGAGATAGTCGCGAGTCGATTCGTTGGGGCCTTGGACGCACAGGGAGAGCTGGCAGGGCTTGGGTGGCCGCTTGTACGTGCTGGTGAAGTTGCAGATAAAGGCTTCAGTGAAATCTACCCAGCTGTTGATGCTGCGGGGCTTCAGGCTGTTTAGCCATGTACGGGCGGTGCCCTGGACCATGAGCGGAACATATTTCACGGCAACGCGCTTGTTGCCGTTTGCTATGGTCACGGCCGTGGAGTAGTCGACCAGCCAGTCCTCCGGCTTCACAGACCCGTTGTACTTGGACGTGTCTCTTGGGAGCGTGAACCCTTTGGGGAAGGGTTCATCGCGGATTCGGGGGCCGAAGCAAGGCGGGCCCAGCGCGTCTTCTTCTTCTAGCGCCAGGGATCGATTGAGACGGTCGATCCGGTGGCGGGCATCATTCTCTCCGATTCCTTCTTGGGGGCCAAGCCGACCGCCGAGACTCGGATGATCAACAGGCGGCGGGGAGACGCGCCTTTCTCTGCGCTGAGGGGGCTGATAGTCGCACGGTCGTTCCACCGCTCGTGGGCGGCCGTCTTGGTCGCGCTCAATGGAGATGTGCGTCCGGCTGCGGCTTGCAGCCGGCTCCTTGTCTCGTCGTCCGCGGGCGCCGCCAGTCGGCGTCCGGGATGTCGCGCCTTGATCTCGGCGAGGAGGCGGGTCGTCGTTCCGCCGGTTGGGTGCTTCGGCGCGGCAGCCGGCTTCTTGCTGCTCGGCAGCCGCTTCAATGAGCCGCTGGACGCGCTCCGTCATGTGGCGATGCTCGTCGCCCTCGAGGTTGTCCAGCTCGTCTGCTACCGCCTGGGCAGCTCGTATGTTTTCCATGGGCGTGGCGTAGACAGGGCGGTCTGCCCCGAACATGCTGGCAATGGCCGCGCCGTGTTGCCGGACCGTGCCGATGCGCCTGGGCCTGCCAGGAGCCGGCGTGCCGCCAACAACGCGGTCCATCTCGCGCTGGTAAGCCTCCGAGAGGCGTCTCATGCTGGCTAGCTTCTTGGCGCTCTCGACGAGCAAGACACGCCGAGCTTCCAGCGTCTCGGTGTCGGCATCTTCTGCAATGAGTGCAGACAGGTCTCGTAGCATCGCCTCGAGCGGATCTCGGGCACCGTCACCAGAAGCTGCATCGTGGCTGATGATGAGCACCTCCGTGACGGGTGCTGCCGCCGCTGTCGGCACGAGGGAGAGGGTCATCGATGACCACCACGTTGGTGGGGAACGCGTCGAGTGACGCCGTGTCGGGGTCGACGAGCATTGGGTCGGTGGAGCCGATCGACTCCAAGTCGGAAGCTGGCTCGTTGGCGATGCGGAGCTGGTCGAGGAGGCTGACGAGGTGGCTCTCGGGGCCATCTGTGCCTGCGTCGGATGCAGGCTCGTCGGAGAGGCGGATCTCGCCAACAAGATCAGCGAGGCAGCTCGCCGCGCAAGCGACCTCCGCGCCATGCAGCGCGTCGGCGCAAAAGCCGTCTGGCGTGCCGAGCTGGCTGCACTCGGCAGGAAGGAAGAGGGTTCCCGTCCAGAACAGATCTCCGGACGACGGTGCACCTAGCCCCATAGTGGGCGCCAAATGTCGGGGTTTTGGTGCGACATATGCCAACGGGTGGCTTATCATGGTGGGGGATAGTAAGATGTCGTCGGTGCGAGGAAGCGGGATGAGGCATAGACACGTACGCCAGTGAACTTTATCCAGGTTCGGGGCTCTCCTAGGAGATAACACCCCTAGTCCTACTCTGCGGGGTCTCCGCATGCTCACTATCTCAACAAGTAGCTACAAGATGCTCCTTGAGCTGTTTGCTAGAGGAGGAAGAAGGGCAGGGCTAGCTCTCTCCTCTCTCTATGTGTGTGGTTGTGTGATCTAAGGGTCTGAACCCTTTGCATGGGTGCCCTGGGGGGTTTATATAGGCCTACCCCCAGGCGTACAATGGTAAACTAGCCGGGTGTAGGCCCAGGCCGTCAGTGTCTCTTGTGGCCGGCTTCTCCGCTGGCTGCTGGGGCCCGCCGACTGGTGGGCCCCGCCGACTATCTTGTACTTGGCCGACAGGCCGTGCCCACCGCTTGCGGGCCTTGCCGGCTCCTCATCACTGTAGTCGTGCTTCTAATGACGCTTGCTTTGTCGGGGAGGATGTGGCTACAGTTCCGCCGCCTGGCGGGCGTTTACTGTAGCCATTCCCCGTCTCTTCTGGTTAATGGCACACAAACTCCTAGGAAGGGGGAGGGCCGCCTGCTGGGTGCGGGCCTCCCCCAAGCCGACTGGCCGGGCTTGCCGCCCTTTGGCTTTTGATGGGCAGGTAGGGCCCGCCGCCTGCGGGCCGTACCGACAGCCCGTCATGGGAGCATGGTCCTTCTGACTTGGGTGATGTCACGGGCGGAGGGGCCATAGTGTCGCGCCGCGCAGGAGATCTCCGGCTGGTACGGCACACTGTGGCCATGACTCGCCCTGGATTCGAGGGTGGCAGGCCTCTCTGTAGCCATGCTCCGTCTCATCGTATTTATGAGGGAACAGACTTTGAGGGCGCCTGGGGTCGCCTCCTAGGAGTCGGCCTCTCTGGAGGCCACCTGCTAGGAGGCCACCCGCTTCACAGCCGTCTTCTAGGGTCCGCCGCCTTCCACCAGCCGGCCGCTTGGACCAGCCGACTGCAAGAAGGCGGCGGTCAAGCTTTGAGGCTTGAGGGGCGCAGTCGGCCCCGATGTCTTGAAATGCCATGGTGGGCAGATGAGGCTACCCATGGCCAATAACTCCGACACTATGCTAGTTGATTCTTGCTCCGATAAATTGTTTGCTCGCAAAATCCCTATGCATAGGAAGTGGGTTAGGCTTAAATGTGCTAGCCATATGCTTCATGATGCCCCATTATGTTTCAATTCTTTACTTTTATGAGAGCATCATTGAAATCATCATGCCTAGCTAAAATGCATTTAAGAAAAGCGCTTGTTGGGAGACAACCCAATACTTATACCTATTGTTTTTGTGTGCTCACATGATTAGGATATTGTAGTAATATTGTTTTACAGTTTTGTTTCAATAAAGTGCCAAGTAAAGCCTTTGGGATGGTTTGGATGGTAGTTGAATTGATTATGTGCAAAAACATAAACTTTTGTTCTGAGTGCTGGAATTACTATAATTCACTGGGACGTGATAAAATTCTAAAAATTTTACAGATGATCGACATACAAATTTCCTTCACTTTCCTAATTTTTAAGAATTTTGGAGTTACATAAGTATGGTGTTTGTTCAGATCATTACAGACTGTTATCTTTTTGACAGATTCTGTTTTCAATGCATAGTTTGCCTGTTTTATAGTCTCTATGGCTTATATTGGTCAACAAAAATTGTAGAAATGACACGATACAGTAGGCATTGTGTGAGAACAATTATGAATCTTGTCTTGATAGTACCAAAGTGAATGATCTGCTCTTTACCACACTAACGCATCTAACAAAGTTTCGTTAAGTTTTGTGTGATTGAAGTTTTCAAGTTTTGGGTGAGATATCGATATGAAGAGAATAAGGAGTGGCAAGACCCTAAGCTTGGGGATGCCCAAAGCACCCCCAGGTAATATCCAAGAAATACTCAAGCATCTAAGCTTGGGATGCCTCGGAAGGCATCCCCTCTTTAGTCTTCAACATTATCGGTAACCTCACTTGGAACTATATTTTTATTCGTCACATGATATGTGTTTTCCTTGGAGCGTCATTTTATTTTATTAGGATTTTCTTGATGATATTTACAATTGTGTTTTGTATATTTTATTTCAATAAAAGTTTCAAGTATAGCCTTTACCATGCTCAAACTGCAAGTCTATATGTTGTTGTTTGAAAACAGAAAGTTTTCTGTTATGTCTTGAATATTCTTATATAGCCAGACATGATAAAATCTTGAAATTTCTACACAATAAGCTATAAAAAAATTATACAGTGTGGTAGTTTATTAGAATTTTTGAAGTTAAATAAGTTTGAATTTTCTTCATGCTTTACAGACTGTTCTGTTTAGAGAGATTCTATTATGTTTGCATATGTTTGCTTGTTTAATGATTCTATTTGAGGATGGGAGTATTAAATATGCATAGGCATTTAGTATGCAATGTTTAATTACAATTTTAGTAATTTTTTACATTAGAGAATGATAAGGTTTTTGCATTGATTTATACTAATTTATCTCACGAGTTCTTGTTGAGTTTTGTGTGGATTAAGCTTTTTAAGATTTAGGAGAAATCGTGATATGAGATGAATTAAGGAGACACAAGAGCTCAAGCTTGGGGATGCCCAAGGCTCCCCAAGATGATATTCTAAGAAGTCTCAAGCATCTAAGCTTGGGGATGCCCCGGTAGGCATCCCACCTTTCTTTGTCAACAACTATCGGTTAGTTTTGGTTGAGCCTAAGTTTTACTTGTTCACATGATATGTGCTATTCTTGGAGTACCCTTTTATTTTTGTTTGCTGTTTGAACAAAATACTTAGATCTAAAAAATTTAAATGAGAGAGAGTCCTCACATAGCTACTTTATTGTTTAACTACTCATTTGATCTTCACTTATATCTTTTTGGAGTAGTTTGTCATTTACTCTTGTGCTTCACTTATATCCTAGGAGTAAATTGTTGAATGAATTAAATATCATGAAGTTGAAATTATATGTGCTTCATATGGTTGTATCATGCCTAGTAGTAGTTTCACATTGGGTTTAGAAAGTAAAATTTATTGAAGTTTGATAATCACATTATTGGTCATACAAGCAATTCATGAATGATTAGTATATGGAAGAGCTATTTCACATACAATTATATTATCTTGGACATCTTTTATGATTGTGAATACCCATTAATTATTTTCAAACTTGAGCAAATTAGTTGAAGTTGGACAAGGAAGACAACATAATGAGTCATGGTTGGGTATATTTGCATCGAAGTTATATTGTTATGGAACCTCCAACATGTCGTGCTTGTTTAGAATATTTTGCTAGCCAAAACTTTTGTACTAAGCAGGAATACTACTTGTGCATTCAAAATTCTTGAGCCAAGTTTCTTCCATAAGTGTCCACCATATCTACCTATATATGGTACTACCCTGCCCTTCCAAGTAAATTTGCATGTGCCATCTCTAAAACCTTCAAATAATCATATATTGTTTGTGCCCGTACCGCTCATGGAGCGACGGGGCGGTCAATATCTTCCATGTTCAGTGGATTATTCTCATGATGGGTGTTTATTCACTTGCCCTTGCACGAGAGAGGCTGGTAATTGGGATGCCCAGTCCCGTCAATCGAAAAGAAAAAATAGAACAAAAGCTCCCCCTGGAAAGTTGAAAGTTTGGAGGGCACCCGTGACTTCGACTAGCCATGGCTTGTGTTTGAATGGTTGAGGGGGAGTTAAACTTTTCATTTCTGCATGGGAACCGCCAATGATGTGTTTAGCATGGAAGATATTGAATACCCTAGTTGTGACGTTGACAGGAAAGGCACACCACTCAAAATGTATTCATCTCTGTTTTAAGCAATGAGCTCTGGCACATCTGCAAATCCATGCTTCTCTCTGTGAAGGGCTTATCTTTTACTTTTGCTATTAACTTTATTTTTGTTGAGTCAATTTCTTATTCCAGCCCATTCTTTAGTTGGCAAGCATCATGTGGTGGGGAAAGATCCAGGCACATATATCCATTCAAATATATTTGATCATGAATTATTATTTTTGACAATCATCTCTATGATAAATGAGTTGGGAGGCAAAACATTAAGCCCTATCTTTATCTTTTTTTGATGGATACTATTTGTTCTAGAAATATGCTTTGAGTACTAGCAATCATAGAAGACTATATGATAATTGAGTATGTAGAGCTCTTACTTAGACTTTGCTGAAAATAAGATGCATTGAAATTGTTTGGTGACTAAGAACATAGGTTGTTAAGTTTCAAGAGAATGCATTGTTTGAACCATAACATGTGAAATTATTGCCACTTGATCATGATGAGTTTTGTGAGAAATAGTTGTTGTTTATGATGCTAGAAAAGGTGATTGAAATTGTCATTGAACAAACTTGTGCACCATGCTACCATTCACACTTCATAAATTATTTCTTTTGTAATTTACTTACTCGAGGACGAGCAGGAATTAAGCTAGGGAATGCTGATACGTATCCAACAATCTATAATTTATGAAGTATTCATGCCATGTTTATAACAATTTTTATATGGTTTTGGTGCACTTTTATATGATTTAAATGGAACTAACCCGGACTGATGCTATTTCCAGTAGAACTACCATGGTGTTATTTTTATGCAGAAATAAAAGTTCTCCGAATTGGACGAAATTTTTTGGATATTTTTTATGGAATAAGTAAAAAAATACTAGAACAAAGATCCACCGGAGAGGGCCACCAGTTGCTCACAAGGCAACAGGGCGCACCCTGATGCCTTATGGGGCCCACAGGCGCCCGTCTGACCTAATTCCAACTCTAAAAATTCTGTTTCCCCAAGAAAAAAAAAGAAGAGAAGAAGTTTTATCGAGTTTTACGATACAGATGGGGCTAAAAATTTACGGTAATTTTGATGGACCAAAAGAGACCCCCGAAGCTTCGTGGAAGGACCAGAAGACCCACGAGGACACGACAAGCTCAAGGGTTGGCCCCCCTAGGACGCGCCTACCGAGCTTGTCGCTCCCTCGTGGGCCCCTGAAGTGAAACCGACACCGAAAATTCCTATAAATATAGAAAACCCTAGAAAAAACCAAGAACTCCCACGCCACCGCTGCAAGCCTCTATTCCAAAGCGATCTCAACTGGAGGCCTTTTCCGGCACCCTGCCGGAGGGGGAAACCATCATCGGAGGACATCTTCATCATTCTCGTGGTCTCCATGACGAGGAGGAAGTAGTTCACCCTCGGGGCTGAGGGTATGTACCAGTAGCTATGTGTTTGATCTCTCCCTCTCTCGTGTTCTTGATCCGGCACGATCTTGATGTAACCATGAGCTTTGGTAATATAGTTGGATCATATGGTGTTTTTCCCTCTCTATCTTGTTGTGATGAATTGAGTCTTACTCTTTGAGGTTTGGTTATGTTGGATTTGAGATCACTTGATGTATGTCTTGCATGTGGATACCCGTGGTGACAATGGGGTATTCTATTGAGTCACTTGATATATGTTTGGGTATCCAACTTGCGGATTCCCGTGGTGACATTAGGGTAATCTAGGCACATAGGTTGATACACGTTTTCGTCCTACGTTCTCTGGTAGAAACTTTGGAGTGATTCTTCGTCGCACGTTGAAGGATTGTTATATGATTAGATTATGTTAGCACTGTTGAGAGATTGCACTAGTGAAAGTATGAACCCTAGACCTTGTTTCTAAGCATTGCAATACCGTTTGTGCTCTGTTTTACTACTTGCTACCTTGCTATTTTTATTATTTCAGATTACAAAAACCTGTATCTACTATCCATACTACACTTGTATCACCATCTCTTCGCCGAACTAGTGCACCTATACAATTGACAACTGTATTGGGTGTGTTGGGGACACAAGAGATTTCTTGTATTTGATTGTAGGGTTGTTTGAGAGCATGATAACCTCTGCTTCCCTCTACGAAGGTCCTATCTTTTATTTTCCAGTCTTTACTTTTATGCAAGAGTCAAAGTATATATCTCCATTCCAACCCTAATTATTCTCCACTTGCCAAGCATCATGTGGTAGGGAAAGATCCAGGCACATATATCCAGTTGGATGTAGGTGATCATAAGTTATTATTGTTGACATTATCCCTGAGATAAATAAGTTGGGAAGTGAAATATAAAGGGCCATTTGCATTTCTGTCCCTATCTCGAACCACCTACTCAGATTTGCCCCTAATTTCGAAGCCTGCTCAAATTTGCCCCTCTACCGTTAGGTGCACTTACAGAAATGCCCTTATGTGCCGTTACCATCCGGTCAAAGTGCTGTGACCGCTATCTAGACATTTTCTAGACATTGTTGCCCTTGCCTCCTCATGTCACTGACATGCGGGTCCCACACTAAAAAATAAAAGGGAAAAACTCATTCTCTCACTCCTCTCTCATACAAACTTACATGTGGGGCTGAAGTAGGAAAAAAGAAACAGAAAATACTTTCTCTCACCCCTCTGTGTGACTTACAGCTGGACCCAACCAGATAAAAATAATAATAATAATCCTCTCTTAGAACCCCTCTCTCTCTCTCTCCCTGACATGTGGGCCATGGACCCACTATCAGGGTAACATCGGTCCACGCCGGAGCGCATGCCCGGTCGTGAATGGCTGAGCTCATCGGTGCCTCGCTGGCGGCTGACCGTAGGTGGCCGGACGACCATGGTCGGAGGGAGCGAGGTGCGGGGCAGCTGCGAGAGGCGCTCCGGGGCGCGACAGGCATAGGTGGGTGTGCACACGACCGATCCAACCGAGCTTTGGTCATGGCAGCCGGCCCCGGGCGGGGCTCCGGGCATGAAATCGAGCAGGGGGAGAGGGGAATCGGGCCGCAAGGTCATGGAGAAGATGACAGGGTGGTCGGGGTGTTCTACAGTTGGTTGAACCGCCTGAATTTAGGGGACAAAGAGTGAGCGGCAGCCGGAGTTGGAGAAGATGGAGTCGACGGCGTCATCTACGTCCGTATACAGTCAATATCTTTGGTGGAGAAGGTCAGGGCACCTCGTTAGAGCTCCAAGACACACCGGTTCTTCGAGGGGAGGACTGCCGCCGCGTGCATGAAGTCATGGCATCATCGGAGTTCTTCTGGACACGGTGGCGCCAGAGGGTGAAGGGGAAGAGGGAGAGGGAGAGAGAGGGCAGCAACGCATTGGAAGCCAGCGGCACGGATCGGTGGATCGGGGTTCACCGGAGTGGAGAGAGTGGCCGGCCCGTCGTGAGGTAGGAGAGAGAGAGTTGAGAGTGAGTGCTTTCCCTTTTCTTTTTTCTTTCTTCTTTTTCTACTTCAGCCCCACATGTAAGTATGTGTGAGAGAGGAGTGAGAGAAAGAGTTTTTTTCCTTTTGTTTTTTTAGTGTGGGACCCGCATGTCAGTGACATAAGGAGGCAAGGGTAACAATGTCCAGAAAACATTAAGATAGCGGTCAAAGCACTTTGACCGGACGGTAACGGCATAGAAGGGCATTTCTGTAAGTGCACCTAACGGCAGAGGAGCAAATTTGAGCACGTTTCAAAACTAGGGGCAAATATGAGTAGTGGGTTCGAGTTAGGGACACAAATGTAAAAGATCCTACTATTAAAACCCCGTCTTCCTTCGTGTCTGATGGAAACGTTTGTTCTAAGAATATGCTCTGAGTGTTAACAATCATAGAAGACTATATGATGGTTGAGTATGTGAATTTGCTAAATCAAATTCTCTTACATAGACTCTTCCCGAAATATGATGAATTGTAATTGCTTTGATGACTGAGAACATAGTTTTCTAGTTCTTAATAAAGTTTATTTCTTATACTTTGGCATTGTGGATGAATTGTTACTTGATCGTGAGAAGTTTTATGATGATTTATTGCGGTTATAATAATGATCATGATGCTACCATGTCCATATTTTGTTTTATCAACACCTCTCTCTATAAAATTGTAGTGATGATCATCGAGTTTAGTATTCGCTTGAGGACAAGCGAGGTTTAAGCTTAGGGGAGTTGATACGTTCATTTTGCATGATGTTTTCCTACTGTTATTCATAATGTTTTGGGTCAATATTTCACTTCATGAGGCAATTCTAATGACTTTTCTCTCTTAATATGCAAGATTTATATGAAGAGGAAAATTGCCGCCAGCTGGAATTCTGGACCTGAAAAGCGCTACAACAGAGATAGCTATTCTCCGGAGCCCCAAATGAACTAAAAGTTTATGGAGATTTATTTTGAAATTAATAAAAAATACTGGAAGAAGAATCAGTAGGAGGGGCCCACCAGTGAGCCACAAGCTCAGGTGGCGCCCCCTGGGCGCGCCATGTGAGCTTGTGGGCCCACCAGTAGGCCTCCGTGGCCCTCCTTCTCCTATATGATGTCATTTGCCCTAGAAAAAAGTCAATAGAAGACTTTTGGGATGAAGCGCCGCCATCTCGAGGTGGAACCTAGGTAGGAGCACTTCTGCTCTTCGATGTAGTGATTCCACTGGAGATACTTCCCTTAGGGAGGGGGAAATCGAAGCCATCGACATCACCAACGTTCCTCTCATCATGGGAGTGTTGGGGAACGCAGTAATTTCAAAAAATTCCTACGCACACGCAAGATCTATCATGGTGATGCATAGCAACGAGAGGGGAGAGTGTAGTCCACGTACCCTCATAGACCGTAAGCGGAAGCGTTATGACAATGCGGTTGATGTAGTCGTACGTCTTCACGATCCGACCGATCCTAGTACCGAAAGTACGGCACCTCCATGATCTGCACACGTTCAGCTCGGTGACGTCCCACGAACTCTCGATCCATCTGAGTGTCGAGGGAGAGCTTCGTCAGCACGACGGCGTGATGACGGTGATGATGAAGCTACTGGCGCAGGGCTTCACCTAAGCACTACGACGATATGACCGAGGTGGATTATGGTGGAGGGGGGCACCGCACACGACTAAGACAATGATCAACTTGTGTGTCTATGGGGTGCCCCCTCCCCTGTATATAAAGGAGTGGAGGAGGGGGAGGGCCGGCCCTCTCTATGGTGTGCCCTAGGGGAGTCCTACTCCCACCGAGAGTAGGATTCCCCCCCTTCCAAGTAGGAGTAGGAGAGGAAGGAAGGAGGAGAGAGGGAGGAAGGAAAGGGGGCCCGGCCCCCCTCCCAATTAGGATTGGGCTTGGGGGGGGCCTCCTAGGCCTCCTCCTCCTCTCTCCCACTAAGGCCCACTAAGGCCCATACACTCCCCGGGGGGTTCCGGTAACCTCCCGGTACTCCGGTAAATGCCCGAACTCACCCGGAACCATTCCGATGTCCAAACATAGCCATCCAATATATCGATCTTTATGTCTCGACCATTTCAATACTCCTCATCATGTGCATGATCACATCCGGGACTCCGAACAACCTTCGGTACATCAAAACACATAAACTCATAATACCGATCGTCACAGAACGTTAAGCGTGCGGACCCTACGGGTTCGAGAACTATGTAGACATGACCGAGACTCATCTCCGGTCAATAACCAATAGCGCAACCTGGATGCTCATATTGGTTCCTACATATTCTATGAAGACCTTTATCGGTCAAACCGCATAACAACATACGTTGTTCCCTTTGTCATCGGTATATTACTTGCCCGAGATTCGATCGTCGGTATCTCAATACCTAGTTCAATCTCGTTACCGGCAAGTCTCTTTACTCGTTCCGTAATGCATCATCCCACAACTAACACATTAGTCACATTGCTTGCAAGGCTTATAGTGATGTGCATTACCGAGAGGGCCCAGAGATACCTCTCCGACAATCGGAGTGACAAATCCTAATCTCGATCTATGCCAACTCAACAAACACCATTGGAGACACCTGTAGAGCACCTTTATAATCACCCAGTTACATTGTGACGTTTGGTAGCACACAAAGTGTTCCTCCGGTATTCGGGAGTTGCATAATCTCATAGTCATAGGAACATGTATAAGTCATGAAGAAAGCAATAGCAACATACTAAACGATCAAGTGCTAAGCTAACAGAATGGGTCAAGTCAATCACATCATTCTCTAATGATGTGATCCCGTTAATCAAATGACAACTCATGTCTATGGCTAGGAAACTTAACCATCTTTGATTCAACGAGCTAGTCAAGTAGAGGCATACTAGTGACACTCTGTTTGTCTATGTATTCACACATGTACTAAGTTTTCGGCTAATACAATTCTAGCATGAATAATAAACATTTATCATGATATAAGGAAATATAAATAACAACTTTATTATTGCCTCTAGGGCATATTTCCTTCAGGGAGGACCAATCTCCATCAACATCTTCACTAGCACCGTCTCCTCTCAAACCCTAGTTCATCTCTTGTATTCAATCTTTATCTCAAAACCTCAGATTGGTACCTGTGCGTTGCTAGCAATGTTGATTACATCTTGTAGTTGATGCTAGTTGATTTATTTGGTGAAAGATTATATGTCAGATCCTTAATCATATACAATACTCCTCTGATCTTTAACATGAATATGATTTGTTAGTAGTTCTGTTTGTTCTTGAGGACATGGGAGAAGTCTTGTTATATGTACTTATGTGAAGTTGGTATTCGTTCAATATGTTGATGATGTGTATGTTGTTCTTCCTCTGTGGTGTCGTGTGAACGTCGACTACATGACACTTCACCATGTTTGGGCCTAGGGGAAGACATTGGGGAGTGATAAGTAGATGATGGGTTGCGAGAGTGACAGAAGCTTAAACCCTAGCTTATGAGTTATTCCGTAAGGGGCTGGTTTGAATCCATATGTTTCATGCCATGGTTAGATTTATCTCAATTCTTATTTTGTAGTTGTGGATGGTTGCAAGAGAGGATAATCATAAGTGGGTTGCTTGTTCAAGTAAGAACATCACCCTAGCACTGGTCCACCCACAAATCAATTTGTCAAAGTAGTGAACGCAAATCAACTAAACATAACGAACATGACTAGACAAGAATTCCCATGTGTCCTCAAGAACGTTTTGCTCACTATAAGAAGTACTCTAGGTTTGTCCTTTGCTATAAAAAGGATCAGGCCATCTTGCTGCACCTTGTTGCTATTGTCACTTGTTATGAATTATCTTGTTATCGAACTACACATTACTACTACTTTGCTGAAAACCCCTTATCATTTCCTTATGCTCCTCGTTGGGCTCGATACTCTTACTTATCGAAAGGACCACGATTGATCCCTATACTTGTGGGTCATCAAGACTCTTTTTTGGCGCCGTTGTCGGGGAGTGAAGCGCCTTTTGTAAGGAAACATTTATACCGAGTGCTGAAATTTATCCTTAGTTGTCACTATGGAAAGTAATCCTTTGAGGGGCTTGTTCGGGGTATCTTCACCTCGACCAGATTCGTTTTGCAAAAAAAATCAATTAATTTGGATTTATAAATTGCAAGTTATGCCCTATTTGAATTTGAATTCATTTTGTTTGAATTTGAGTTTTAAACTATTCAAATTACAAAATTTATTAGTATGTGTAAAAGTGCATTTCCTAAGGATCATTTTGCAAAAAGTTTCACTCAATTTGGATCTACGTGTGTGCGTGCGGGTGCATGGGCGACGTGGGCGAGCGGTTGTTGGAAGTGGGGGACGACCCTGACGCGTGGGTCTTGTGCGTCAGCGGCTCAGGGAGAGAGAGGCGCATGGGGGGAGTGTCCTGCTGGGCTGGCTAGCTGGGCTGCGGCCTGGTTAGCTGGCTCGGCTGGGCCCTTTCTTTTTTTATTTCTTTTCATGTTTTCTGTTTTGCCTTTGTTATTTGTATTTGATTTTGAATTTGAATTTTCCTTCAAAAGCCAACTTGCTCGAAATTCAAATATGATTATTTGGGAGCATGTCAACATTTTGTTTGCGCATTTTGGACATATAATTTCTGCACTGTATATTTCCCTTTCGAATTGGAATTTGGAAAATTGGCAGAAGTCAAGCATATTATTTGGACTTATGAAATTTATTTTCTTGCCAAATAAATGCAAAGCCATTTGTAAACATTTTACCTTAATTTTGAATTGGTTCCAAGATCCAACTCAATTATTTAGGAAAATTATCAGACTTGAATATTACATAGGTCTTATTAAGGATAGCCATATGCCTAAATGAATATTTTCTATATACCATTGATTTGGTTTCAACCAAAGTCTTGCTAGGTTGCAACTAGTTGCATTGGGCTTGGACCTTCCTAGACAATCAATCAATCAATCAAGCAAGCAAATTTAGTTGGCTAGCATTTCAAGCATGGGTTTCCTAGGAAATTTTTAGTTCCCTGTGAATTTTTTAACATGCCAAATTTGGGAAAAATCTATGATGTGATAAAGAGAGAGCCATCTGGCCACTACTATGGACTCGTAGGTCCTGAAAGGACTACTCAAACATCATCATGGAGGCAGCAGGATTGATGAAGATGGCCTCCCCAATTTTTCCCTCATCTGGAAGATTTCTAGAACAAGGCTCCAGACGGGATCGCTTCAGAACAGAGGCTTACGACGGCGATAAAATTGTTTCGGGTCTCGCTCCGAGCGTTTTGAGCATCAGGGGGCCTACATGTCTACTCGGCGCCCCCTGGCTTTTGGCCCCCTCATGGGTCTTCTGGTCTCGCACCGAAGCTTCTAGGATCTCTTATGTTCCAGAAATATCGTTAAAAAGTTTTGTCGTGTTTGGACCTTCGTAGGTATCGAATTTTTGTAAAACGAAAAACAAGCAAAAAACAACAACTGGCAGTGGGCACTGGATTAATATGTTAGTCCAAAAAATAATATAAAATGATGGACAAAGTATGTAAGAATGATGATATAATAACATTTAACAATAAAAAATTATAGATAAGTTTGAGACGTATTAGTCATCAATTCACCAAAAAAAGAGGGAGATGAAAGTGCAATTGTCGCTCAATTATGATTTTGGAGTTGATCACAATACAATTTGTGAGAAATAATGTGAGTTGTCAAGTTTATTTCAGGACATTCTCTATTTTGCCTATGGACTTCGGTAACCCCTCCGATACAAAAAGGGAAAAAGATGGTGTTTTTCATGGCTCGGAAAGTTTTTGGGTTACCTTTTATACTCATAGGAACATCCATACTATCAAGAGGGGTTGCTGATATTAGGGAGTTGGGAAACTCAAACATTTCCTGTACACACTTTTCTCAAGAGATTCAATGACCATCGGAAGGGTTTTGTCACCAAGGAAGTATCCACCTCTAGAGGTCCAGATGCCTGGACACCTCTGGGTCTGGGTGCCTGGAGGCACCAGAGGGATTGCTCGTGGTCTCGGACGTGTCCAAGTGTTGGGGGTCCCCGGAGTCCGGGTACCCGGGATCTTGGACACCCGGGTGCCCGGCCCTCTCGCTCGCTCGATTTTGATCTATCCGGGTGACTAGGGACTTTGTCCCCCCGGTGCCCAGGGCATGGCACCATTTCTTTACACGGCCCGAGTACCCGGTGTTGCAGGTAGGCTACAACTACTTCCCCCATGGAGGGTATAAATACCCCATTCTTCCACCTCCTAGCCCTAAATTCTTCTAGCTTTTCCCCTCCATTGCCAAACACGAAAAGCTTGATATCTCCATCTTCATCCACCCAAACTCACCAATACTTTGGGGATTGGAGGAGATTCACCCGATCTACATTCCTACCAAACCGTCTTGCGATCCCCGGCTTCTACATCTTCATCAACTTGTTACTCTTGGGTGTTCGGGCACCCTAGACGGAAGAGGTCACCGCGGAGCCACATTCCATTGTGGTGAAGCTTCGCGGTGGTGTTGGGAGACTCCAATTAAGTTGTGGAGATGGCCCAACCTTGTTTGTAAAGGTCCCGGTTGCCGCCTTCAAGGGCACTGTTAGTGAATTCACGACACCTTGCATTGTGTGAGGGTGTGAGCAGAATATGGTGAGTCGTTGGGAGCATTGTGACTCCACACCCCTCAAACAGAGATGTACCTCCCCTCAAAGGAGGGAACTTCAAAAACATATTCTCGTCTCCATCGACTTCACTTGAGGTTATTTCGGTCTTCGTTGCTTTGCTTGTCATGTAGGTTGTCCACCTAGTTGCATATCTAGACAACCTATTATTTTGTTGAGCCTAAAACTTGCAAAAGAAGTTAAAAATTTGTTAATTGCCTAATTACCCCCTCTAGTCGACCATACCATTCCTTTCACGCGGACGACTTGCCTGTGTTTGTCCCCCGCTTGTTTGTTGGGTGATGGTAAGATTGTTGGGGAAGGGGGGGTGTAGTCGGTCCTTTCCGATGGTTGTCTTGCGATATTACGTTGTTTGTTTGCATAGATTATGGTAGTACTATAACAACCTTGGTTGAACGCAAGAACTAGCATGAAGGTAATCGACGTTTCAAGCAAATTCCTATCGGAGGCCATGTTCGACAGGATCGGCCTACATAGCCGTGGTACTCTTGTGATAGTCTTCCAAACGGTAAGTGTGCGGAAATTGTTGAGTTTTTCCCTATGCTTGGGGACATGTGAAGTGGAGTATCATGGTAAGCCACCAACTGGATGGAATGGCAGCTGCGGTGAATAGCGCGGCGGCTGACTAGCCCATCCACCGCTTACTCGCCTACCTTATCCTCACACGTGGGGCGTCTCCCTTCTCGACCCTGCTTCCTCTGTCTTCCTTTTCTCTCGCGCTCCTCTCTCTCCCCTTTGCTCCATGGCGGCGACGAACCTCGACGATGTGTGACGGTGGCCAGAGAGGACGGCTGCGAACCATGGAGATGGGCGACCGCGCTGCGCATTGGGCATGCAACGGCGGTGAGATTTGGGGGAAGAAATGGATGTAGCAATGGTTGCTCGGGAGGGAAAAGCGTGATCCAATGGTGCGTGGGGTCTCGATTGTACGGGCCACGCGGCGACCGGCTCTGGCCTTCTCTCTTTTAAATATATACTCCTAGAGTAACTCCAACAGGGCGACCCATTTCGTCTACGGGCGCGCGTTTTGGTCGGCGCGGACATAAAAATCGGCCCAACATGCCGACCCAAACGGACGCACGTCCGTTTTTCGTCCGCGGGCGACCCATTCCCGGCTCATTTTTTAGCCGGATTTGCGTCGGTGCGGACACGAGACGGACGCACGCGCGCTTGCCTTCTCCTTCTCCCGGGCCCGCTGGTCGGTGGCACATTGACCTCTCCCCATCCAACAGCAAACCCCCGCCCGCCTTCTTCGTCGCCGACGCCGCCGCCCATTTTTTCCGGTGACTCTGCTACCGGCGCGACAACATCCGCTTTGCAATGCCTCCACCTCCCACGTCGCCCCGCCACCGCCGTCTTGCCGCCGGGGAACCGACACAGCCGCGACCGCGACCAAGAAGCCGCCTCGCTGCTCCGGCCAGATCCTCACTGGCACGCTCGTCGGACGCCGGCAGGGCAGTTAGCTGGTCCGTGCGCGCTGCGGCTCCCTTCGCTGGCCGTCTCCTTCGTCGACGCCCGCAAGCTGTTCCACAGTTTGCCAAGGTACAAAATGGACTCCGCCGACGAGTTGTTTTTTCATAATTTCCTTTGCGACTCCGATGATTCGTCGTCCGATGACGAGGAGGAGATATTGGCTGCCGTGTTGGTCCATCACCACCTCAATAGCCAGCGCCCGTCGTTCCGTGGCTCCACTCCGGGCCACCTTCCGGCATTGAATCGCAACCGAGAGAGCGGGCATTTCCTTCTTTGGAAGGACTACTTTGATACAACAAATCCGTTGTTCAAACATCATAAATTCCGCTGCCGTTTCCGTATGAGTAGGCATCTTTTCAACCGTATTAGAAAGGGGGTGGTCGGCTATGATGACTATTTCGAGTGCAAAGAGGATGCCCTTGGAAAGATTGGTTTCTCCTCTTATCAGAAATGCACTGCCGCCATCCGAATGCTTGCATACGGAGTGCGCGGTGATCTCATTGACGAGTACGTCCGTATGAGCGAGTCTACATGCCTAGACTGCCTAGACTCCCTGTATAAGTTCTGCAAGGCTGTTATTCCTGTGTTTGGCCCTAAGTACTTGAGAGAGCCGACTCCTCAAGATACAACCCGTTTGTTGGTGATGAATGCCAGCAAGGGCTTCCCAGGGATGCTTGGCAGCATAGACTGCATGCACTGGGAGTGGAAGAACTGCCCTTCTGCTTGCCAAAGACCGTATAAGGGCCATGTCAGGGCTTGCACTGTCATACTAGAGGCCGTGGCGTCTCAAGATCTCTGGATCTGGTACTCTTTCTTTGGCATGGCCGGATATCACAATGATATCAACGTGCTTCAGCGCTCGCCGGTGTTTGCTAGGCTTGCCGAAGGCAACAGCCCACCGGTGAACTTTACTATCAACGGCCACAACTACGACAAAGGATACTACCTGGGTGACGGTATCTATCCTCAATGGACCACTATTGTGAAGACAATCCCCAACCCAGTCGGAGAGAAGAGGAAAAGATTTGCGCAAGAGCAAGAGAGTGCTAGGAAGGACGTCGAGCGTGCCTTTGGTGTTTTGCAATCTCGATGGGGCATCATTCTGTATCCTGCTAATACTTGGAGCACGCAGAAACTGTGGGAGGTGATGACTGCTTGTGTGATCATGCGCAATATGATCGTAGAAGATGAGCGCCCGGAACGTCTGTACGATCAAGGGTTTTAGTTTCAAAGTGAGAATGTTGTGCCTGAGCATGGAGGAGCGGCAACGTTTGAACAGTTCACCCAATTTCATCATGACGTGATTGGGAAACTCACGTGCAACTGCAAAATGATTTGGTTGAGCATATATTGGCTCATGTTGGCAACCAATAGATGTATCTTCTTTATTTGGCTTGCAAAACTATGTGAGACATTTTTACTTTTATTCAGCTTGTAAAACTATGCTATTTCATTCGGTTGAAACTATGTTTATTTGACTATATGTTTGAATGCAAAAGTTGTGTGTGAAACAATGAAAAATGAGCTATTTGTTGAAATAGGGCGGCTAGCCGGCCACGCCGGTATATATGGGTCGGCGCGTTGGGCGCACTGCCGACCCAAATCTAAAACAGGGCGAACATTGGGCGGGCGGGCGATAAAAAACGGACAAAAGCGTCGTCCGTTTGGGTCACCCGGTTGGAGTTGCTCTTATATTGTACTTTGTTTCTAAATATAAGTCTTTCTGGAGATGAAACGGAGGGAGTATCTTTTGATCTACGATAGCACATGTCTGTGCATGTTCTTTGAGTAAATTTTGGCGCTCGAGTCTTTGGTTTTCTCGCAAAACGTTTCTTCGGGTGCTCTAGTACTTCGCCGCCGACCGCGAGACGACACCACTCCGCCCACCCACTCGCCGCGCGCCGCCCGCCGCGGCACTCGCCCCGTCCACCATCGCGTCTGGCTAGCAGCCCAGCACAGACCATTCACAACTCCTTCCTCCGCTCAAGCTCCCCTTCCCCGCCGCGGCGCCCTCCTCGTCGCCCATGGCGTCTAGCTAGCAGCCCATCGCCTCTAGCTAGCAGCCCACCAGAGACCATTCACAACCCCTACGGCCGCGTCGCCGCCAAGCTCCCCCCCAGCTCTTTCAGGGTGCTAGTGGTCGCCCTGCGGCCGGTCACAATTAGCGCCGACGGTGTGTCCTTTACTGCTCTTGAGGCAGAGCACGTGGCCGCGCGGACAAGGTGCTCGACGAATTGCCTGCCTGTTCTGGCTTCTGAGCTGAAGAATGCAACGATGCTGCCGGGTCATTGTGTCGCAGCCGCCCGTGCTCCGGCCACATAAAGGGAACCACACCGCGTCACGGTTCTGCACTGCAGGCTTCGAGCTGCCAGAATGGTTCAGGAACCCAAAGAAGGACTGCGACTCCTTTGATGATGACGACCACGACGAATTTGTGCTCCCGATCAAGTCTGATCCCGTGGAGGAACGGAGCCGTGGAGGCAGCTCCAAGCCTCTGTCGCTCCGCCCGGAGGCTGCCTCCCACGAGGAGGCTGAGTTCGAGGCTGATTTCGATGAAGCCAGCAGAATCCTGACCTCTTGCTTTGCGTCCCCAGAGGCCATCGTGATAGCCATGGACTGCTGCCCTGTCAGGGTATCAGACCGCATGGTCGAGAAGATCCTAAAGAGGTTCAGCAGTGATTGGGTAGCGGCGTTCGGGTTCTTTATGTGGGCCGGTGCTCAGGAAGGCTACTGCCACTCTGCTGATTCATACAACTCAATGGTTGACATACTAGGAAAGTTCAAGCAGTTTGATTTGATGTGGGGCTTGATCACTCAGATGGATGAGATTGGCGGTTTGGTGTCGCTGGCAACGATGACAAAGGTGATGAGGAGGCTCGCTGGGGCCAGCCGGTGGACCGATGCCATAGACGCCTTCAACAAAATGGACCGGTTTGGTGTTGTGAAAGACACCACAGCTATGAATGTGCTCCTAGACACGCTGTGCAAGGAGAGGAGCGTGAAGCGTGCCAGAGGCGCATTCCAAGATTTGAGGGGATCGGTACCTCCCGACGAGAGTAGTTTCAACACGTTGGTCCATGGGTGGTGCAAGGCGAGGATGATGAATGAAGCCCGTGATACGATGAAGGAGATGGAGGAACATGGCTTCAAGCCTTCAGTGATAACTTACACCAGCCTGATAGAAGCATACTGCATGGAGAAAGATTTTCAGACGGCTTACGCCATCCTAAACGAGATGTGCTCGAAAGGATGCCCTCCAAATGTTATCACATACACGATCGTGATGCACGCTCTAGGGAAGGATGGAAGAACGCAAGAAGCTTTGGATATATTTGACAAGGTGAGGAGGGATGGCTGTGCCCCAGACGCTTCCTTTTACAACTCTCTCATATACATACTCGGCAGAGCAGGGAGACTGGAGGATGCAAACTCCGTCGTCGATAAGATGTCCAGCACTGGAGTTCCCCCCACTGTTGCTACCTTCAACACCCTAATTTCTGCTGCCTGTGACCACTCCCAGGCAGAGAATGCACTGAAGATGCTGGTTAGGATGGAGGAGCAGTCATGCAAGCCTGACATCAAGACGTACACCCCGTTGCTGAAGCTGTGCTGTAAAAGGCAATGGATAAAGGTACTTCGGTTCCTCATATGCCACATGTTTAGAAAGGACATCACCCCTGATTTCAGCACCTATACCTTGTTGGTAACCTGGCTGTGCCGAAACGGGAAGCCCGCCCAGTCTTGCCTGTTTTTGGAGGAGATGGTGCTGAAGGGTTTTACGCCGAAGAAAGAAACGTTTGATCTTGTGACTGAGAAGCTTGATAAGGCGAATCTCCATTCAGCAAAGAAAAAGATTCAACTTCTCACCCTGCGGGCAGCTGCTGTGAAGCACACTGGTTCCCCTCATTTGAACAAGGATGGTGCTGCTGGACAGCATATTGACATACTGTCAAACGCTTGTGGCTATGAACCTTAGGACAAATGGGAAGGTACAAAATCAGTAATACAAGTTTGTCATTCGACCTATCCGTTCATCGAAATGGAAAATCTTTTTTACACTGTCATTGATCTGTTACAGTTCTGTTGCTCTGCTACATTTAACTATATTCGCAACAGCAGAAAAGAAGACCAGAAGTTCCATAGCAGTAAGGACATTGGCCAAGTCCCCTACCAGCTGCCGATTTTATTCCTTTTCATCACCGTCTGCAATATAAAAAGTATGTGGAAGCGGTTCACCATGAAGCATTTTAGCATATATAAACAGTTTCCTGCAAGCCGGTGAACCATTTTAGTATATATAAACAGTTTCCTGCAAGCCCTACAGAGGTTGTTCACGAAAATGCAACTGGACATGCAAAATCAAATAGGACAGCATTCAGACTTCACAAAATCAGCAGCCTTATTTATGCTCCCTTATTTCCAACAGTTGAGCAAACACATTAATGCCTTTCTGATACCATACAGAGTTAACGCATGGAAATTATCGTCATTGTATATACTCCCTCCATTCCAAATTATATGAAGTTCTAGCTTTGTCCCAAGTCAAACTTTAATAAATTTTACCATGTCTAAAGCAAAATGTGCTAATATTTACAGCATCAAATATACATATGGTATGGAAACGTATTTTATGAGGAAACTACTGAAATTAATCGGTCAAACTTAGAAAGAAGTTCAACTTAGGACAAAGCTAGAACTTCAAATAATTTGGAATGGTGCACTGCAATATGACAAATGGTTCTTCATGCCTGCACCTCATGTTTTACTTGTAATGTACAATTCCATTTGTACTAGTTACAGAAAGTGCTACTGAAAGAGCTAGTACAAATCTGATGGATGGAGAATAATATTATGTGCTGCCACATTGACTACGTAAGGTCAACTTCAATGACGTTGAAAGGCGAGTCCAAGTAGATCTTCTGCCACACAGGTGCCATTTTATCGCTGCTTGCCAGTGATCACATTTCACATATCCAGTAGGAATAGTCAGATGCATTCCCTGGACATTTGCTCAAATATTGACCAAATATGGCGAGGTGTTGTTTCTTGAATCAGCCTCTATTTTGATCTTGCGTCAATTTCTCGAAAATATCCGCGCCTGTTCATTGTTAACCAGAAGATGGTTACATCAAGAAACAGATGTTCTAAAAAGAAGGGAAAACAATGATATTAAAATTAATCATCTTATGTAACAGCACTTTCATGTGGACGTAAAAGGATTTTTTAGCAATAGTGCCTTTTTAAGTTTTAACAAACAATATTATGTGGTCAAGTGCATTAGAGGCACACATCAAGAGAAATGCATGAAAATATATTGTAATGGCAGCACATAGTGATGGAACAACAATTCTATGTACATGATGCAGTATATCACTACCCCTAATAAACTTTTAAAAAACTCTAGGAAGAATATGAGCCCATAAGCAAGCACACACAACGCAAGTCATAACCACTTGAGAAAATCAACTGGGCCGGCCTAGAAAAAAATTATTTAAAGGTAAAATGCAAAAAATGTTGAATACCAACAACGACCAAGTACACGTGGTTGTAGTAGATGCATGATAGATTACTCCATTTGTCACCATTCCTACTTATTTGAAAGGGGGGTAGTTGAAGCGCAGAATTATGAAAGTTACAGAAGGTTGAGAAATCTGGCTTTTAGCTAAACAAATTATAGCATATTGATTCATCTTTTAGAATGCAAATAATATATGGCATCTGAAGAGATGTATCATACAATTGTAACGCATCATATTCTCGGCGCAATTTCCGTGGAGTACGCAAAACCCTTCTTTGTCCTTGTTGCTGCCATCCTGACCTCTCAAGGTATTCTTCAATCAACCTGACATTGCCAATCAGACCTCCAGATTATTTATGAAAAAAGATGAAAAAATAAACTCTCTTTTTCCTTTTTATTCTAACTCGAAAAAGAAGAACAAAGAGCTCACATGCTGCATATTGACTTTTGGGAAGCCGCCAATTCACGATCTGGGAAAGAGTCATCGAATCTGTAGCTTAACCACACATACAACTCTAGGACCTGCAACGATCACAAATGGGATGCTGATTAATCTCACTTTAGAAACAGTTTCGAGACAGCGGCCTGCCAAAATGAAATCTAAATAATCACTGTAGAAACTAGGAACTCTCCGGAAGTAACGGTTGCCTGAAATGGCAACAAGTGTCTAGTCCAACATTTTTCCAAAAAAGCTCATCTTGCATGCACACAGATCCAATGCAGCCCACTGAATTATGTAATGACATGTTAGGCCCTATACAAGTATAAAATTATGGATCAATGAGAAATGAGTGCTAGCCCAGTGATTGGGGGTGGGGAGGGGGATTTCTAGCACAGAAAACCACTTTAGTTTGCGTTTCAGTATTTGAGGTGGTAGTCTATGCTATGGTATGTTGTACCATCCTTGGAACTCCCAAGTTTGATTTTTAACTTGGAAGTTTATATAATGCAGAAAAGAAACTGCCTTCACAACAGAATAGACAATGCACATGTTTAAGAGCAAAATAATTTGTGATTAGAAGAACATTGACAAGATTTATAGTAGTGCTGATATTGACTGGCAAATTACAGGTATTATCTTCTGATATACTACCTCTGTAAAGAAATATAAGACTTTTTAGGTCACTACTTTAGTGACCTAAAAGGTCTTATATTTCTTTACAGAGGGAGTAATTTGCTAGAGAAATAAAATAGGGAATAACCTTGTGAACCGATTCAAGCTCCTGGAGTTGATTGTGTGTTGTAGGCACCCGCAGTGTTCCAGGTGTAAATATTTCTTTAAGCCGAACTGTGCCTTTCTTTGCATAATTTTCTGCAAACTGCATCTTGAAAATTTTAGTGAAACTGTTTCCTAATTCTACAAAAACATACAAATAAACAATAGAGGTAGAAATGTTTGCCTGTGTTAATCCTTGAGTAGATATATCATCCCTCACATCCACTGGACTGCAGTATGAAGTGTCAGAAAGTGATCAGGATGCCAGATAGGCGACAATAGATTAGAACAATAGAATCTAGAAAAGGCATATGTTAATACTGGGATAGATTGTAAATCACCTTTGACAAAAGACATACTTATCGTGCAACGCAAGAGGCAACTCATCAACAATAGCAGCAACTTTCTGTTAACAGTGGGAGGAAGAAATGTGACTAGATAAAATAATGAACCACAATTCAATAGCAGAAATAAATCTAGCTTACAGTTACAAAGTTCATTATTAGTCTATTGATATTAATTTAAATATAATGCAAAGTTGTTGCCTTTTTAAAGAAGGCAGTCAAACAGTTGGTGCTTTTCTACCCAGGCAATCTTATTTACATTGTTTAGATGTAGCTTGTAGAAGTTGACCAAGCAGAGAAAAATGTGTTTCTTAATGAAATAAAATACCAGCATATCTTCGCAATCGGCAATAAAATAGTCCGGAGACAGTTTAGCCTTGTCCAAGAAACGTTCCTGCAGCAGAATGAAAAAAGGGCAACACATATTTCTGAGTCCTGTCCAGAGGAAATAGCTGTAAATACACACAAAGCATTGAGATTTACTCAATGGGAGAGAAGAAGATAACACATTACAGAAAAAGAAGTACATAGAGAAAAAGTAAACTCCAATTTATAATTGTTGAGACTTGTGAACAAGCAATGTCATGCTGGGCACAAGCTGGCGCTTTGGGTCTCAGGGTAGTCCTCCCCACTAACTGGGATGTCCACTGATAGGTTGCCAATCCATGTAACCACCACCTCCTAGGAGGATTGTATCTTCTCATCTTTTCAATGAAATGAAACGCAAAGAGTCCTTTGCGTTTTCTCGAAAAAAAAACTGAAATCCAAGCAAATATAAGATACCTCAAAATATAGCTAAATTATTGTAGTGCATAATTGATCGCACCAACCACAATAATTGTTGAGTAACTCACTGCCCCATACAAACTGGCACAACAAAATTGCTATCATCATTAACTATTTTTTACTGTAACATTTAGCTTTGGCATTGACAAGTAACATGTTATAGAAGTATGAAGGCTGCTCTGTGCTTGAACCAATGCATTTCAATACGAAAAAGATGGTACTTATAGCTTACCAATATAGGGTGAAGAAAGTCAGTTCCATGTAATCGTGAATACACGGACAATAAATCAAATGTGGGAAAAAGTCCAGCACGCTGCAGATAAAGCAATGCAGCATCTGTGGTTAGCTTTTACAAATACGAGTCATACAGAGCTTCTTGAAGTTTCATCATATAATAACAGTTGGATTCATTATGTTGCTCAGTAATGGGTGGGCACCTCTATAATGGGAGAAGGTGACTTCAGGGATGAGTGTAGTAATGGGAGATCTTCAGCATCTAGACAGGTCACTTCGCCAACTGGAAATTTAGATCCATATCTCCCAGCTCTGCCTACCAAAAGAATAAGACATGCAGAACAAGCTCAATTCACAGCTCAAGAGGGCTCTGTAATAAGGGAAGAGAAAACTGCCAGGGGTAAAACGACTGAAAAGCAAACATAGTACCAGCAATCTGTTTGATCTCAGGCACAGTCAGCTCCCTGGTGCAGATACCATCAAACTTCTTCAGTGTAGAGAAAATAATTCTAGAAATGTTCAGATTAAGACCCATTCCAATAGCATCGCTAGCCACTAGCACATTAAGGTCACTGGCTTCATCATTGAACATTGTCGCCTGGAAGCTTAGGAAACAGATTAACAAATTTATCCATAACAATCATGCCATCATGGAGAACAAAATTACGACAAGCAACAGACTGAATTTATTGCCTACAACTATTATTCGCAAACTTCTAATTCTGGCTAAGAGTTGTGGGCATGTTCTATTAATAAATTATATAGAAAGAAACAAGTGGTGTTCATTAAAATCCTCGCAAATAGCAGGTACAAACATTGAACAGTATGCTCACTTACAAAGCATTTAAAGCAGCATTGATAAAATGGGTTCTGTAATTGTAAAAAATGCTTTATTATTCAGATTGTTGTAATTTGTAACTCAACCATCACATACCATATTAACTTTGTTAACCAAAATTCAGCTACATGACGCTATATAATGTATATCAATGACTCAATGAGTAGGTTTAACAAATTAAATGTGCTGATATGCATGTCAACATGTTCAAATGGAAGGTGTGATATTTAACCTTACTCTAATTAGATTAGGGCCTACAGATATATGACAATGACTCAATGAGGTATATGTTCTAATACTAGTATGATGGGGCATACCCAAATACTGTATTACAAATTACCTGTTTCGTTCGAGTTTCTGGTGGTAATGAGCCATAGACTACAGAGCAAAGATGATTTCCCGCCATTTCAATTTTTTTCTGCATGAATGAAAAATTGCAATATAAAGGTAGCTGAAGCTCTGTATTTCACTTTATCTGGCAGATGTGTACTTCTAATAAAAATATAGAGCCCTCTAGTCCATAAAATAACAGAATGATGCATCAATGTCATGTATTCTTCTTCAAAAGGAAAAACATTGTCATGTATTTGTGCACACGACCACATACTATGGGTATAAACTAACAATGGTAAGTACTATGAGCACCAAATTCTCCTTTAGTTAGGCTAGGAAGCGCAGGATCACCGGACCAAATCTTTGCACTGCAGTACTGGCGGCCCTGGCTTAACTGTTTCTTCTGGAAATAGTCATGGGATTGCATTTTAATTTTCACTGCTTATATTTGTTGTGAATATTCAACCAGCATGTATCATGAAAAGGTGAAAGGAAACAGAGATGATTGGATGGTTGCTAACTACGAAAACAGGTTTCATGAAGTATCTATCATGTCACAAAACTACCATTGCCACTGCAACATGACATATCAACTATATTATTTAGTGAGTGCCAATCGTGTGACCTCCCCTCCCCCTTCCCAAATTACTTTGGTACGGATGTACTTTGGTTTCCTTCACTGAGCACAATACCAAGAACCAAGATCAGTTGTAATTAACTCCTGGTATGCAGATGTACAGTTTCCAGGCATAAAAAAGTTTGACTGCCAAGGTCAAATAATTGTCCCTTCCCTTTCTTTCTGGGTATTAAGATGTGTGGTGTTCAAAATTTAAAATTGGATAGAGAGCTAAACAGCTCTTGATTCAAGGGTTTTTGTCATACATGGGTATGGAGAGTTTTGATCATTTTTATATTTACATGTTGACATCCAATTGGGTTGATAGGGTAAATAAAGTTGAAATTCGGGTTTCTGATATTTCCCCCCCCCCCAAAACTAGTGAGACTTTCTCAGTTTTCTTTTGTATGACCCTCTAATTTTATGACATGTTCCCAAAATAATGAACCATTGATGGAATATCACTTGAAGAACACCAACCTTAAGCTTATATATCTCACGCCGTGAGAACGTTACCATGCAATCCCCTGCCTTGATGTTTGAAAAAGACCCAAGTATAGACTTCAAAGGAACCAAAGGAGATAGTCTCTCATAATATTGAATCTGTTCAGCAACATAGACCCAGCATGTTAGCATATTTTTTGACTATGAGCATGTTAGGATATTTGCTATGTGACATATTGTTCTCAAGATGTTTGCATCAGTACTCAGCAGAATTAGCACTAAAAATAACTACTCCCTCCCATCCATAATAATTAATATGGATCGGAGGGAGTACCACATAGCACGATGGGCAGGATAAGTAAATAAAATTCACTTGGAAACTGTCTGCAATTGTAGAACAATCCACAACTCTAACAAAAAGAAGATCCACATGACCACACACAGTTTTCATGCAGAGGTCCAAAATTAATGTTATTACTTGCTACTTACTACACTGGGTTGCAACCTAAATTTCAAGCGAAGGCTTAAAACTGGTACATGACAGAGCATTACTTGAGTAACAGGTTAGAAAGCATACCTTGGGCGAAAGCCTAATAGACTGATTTTGTTATCCCTGATTTTCATGATTCCATCATACAAAATTGTGTGTGGAAGTAAGATATGACCAGTTCAGAAAATCACTGTCTGCTTGAACTGGGAGACAATTTGGAAACATGTGACGTGATATTTACTACTGTTTCATCCTACCAATACTGAGTAGTTACATCGTCTTACTCTTACTGTACAAAGGATTAAATTTACTATCCATGTGGGAAAAAAAATCAATTTCATAACTAGTGTATTATCCTGGCAGAGGAACATAAGTGGCAAGCTTAATACAATTCAATTTGACAACTATCATATGTGTTGAAGACATTACATGCTGGGTACATTAACAATCATCAGAAATTACGTGAGTTTTGGTTAAATTACCGTAACCACATCATCAGTAGCTTCAAGCAATCGCTGAATAATAGGGACAACAGCTGGGTCACCACAAACATGAAGCTCATCTGAACAAAGCCCCAGAAGTGCACGTGTAAATGAACAACCCCTTGTTCTACAGCCAACCATCTACTACGTCAAAGCAAATGAAAAAAGAATTATGAGGAACATTCCAAACAATATTTCGTAGACAGTTGAAGGTATGGTTAGTTGGATGGTTTATTGAAAAAAATAGCTTGATAGGTCTCAACTTTCTCATCTGTAAATTATCAATAGACACTAGTTTAAATAATAATAATACAGTACAAATATACATTTTCCTAGCGAGTGCACAAAATGTGGATCACTACATACCTGAATTTCATCAATAACAGCGCACTGATACTCAGTCGTCACATCAGCCATCTCAACCGTCACTGAGCTATGCTTTGCACCTTCAATTTCTTCCCTTTCTTGTCCAGTAGTCAAGTTACACGGGACACTAGCTTTGTTTAATCTTTCTGCTACCTCCCGTGCTAACAATCTTAGAGGTCCACAGTACACACCTACATCATTTGGTTAGAAATAAGAGCAGTCATTTAAACTGTATGCTCTTTCAGTTTGACTGGGTAGATCAAAACAGTACCTGAAGAGCTTGCTTCTAATCGTTTGAGGGCATTATGTGTTTTCCCACTGTTTGTAGGACCAACATGCAAAAATACATTGCGCTTCTTTTCTCGGGCATTCGGATACCATAAATGAGGATGCCTGTTACTCAAGATAGCACAGAACTTAATTCAAGTCTTTATGGGACAATGAGGAAAACAGTGTTTACACCATATCTTGGCATGTAATTAATCTCGAAAAGTTAAATTGCACTTTGGTGTGATGATTGCTTAGGCTAATTAATAAACGAACTAAAATAGCATGTGCACTTGTGCAGCACTGTTGTGTCACATATTTGAAACAAGAATAATATTGCCTCCTTTTGTTTTCACTTAATTAGATGAACCATACTGTATACCAGCATCCCACACTAGACAATTGTTTTAAGCAGACAAGAAATGGATTCCCTTGAAGATATAGTACATTGGTACATAATGCACACATTATACACTGGCAAGAATATGTAGAGGAAACTTGGATATTAGGTAGTGAAAGGGGAACGAAATGTATTCTTACGTCATATCAGTGAAATCGAACTTCCCAGAGTTGTGGTTGCCCCTCCAAAAATTTAAATTGGCAGAATTGACCAAGGGATGTAGATCAGAATCGGAGAGAAGGCAACGGATATAAACATCTGTAGACAAAAGGTGTTACAAAAAAAAATCTTAGCACAATGGACCAACCTACCAAAGTTTTGGCACCATAAAGCATATTGCAGAGACTAACAGTCCACATTGGTAATAACAATGCAAGTGACTAACACACTGTGGCGAGCGCCACTCCTGACTCTGCTTTTTCTACGAAGCATGGTAAGGAGAAGCTGCACGTGCGACTGATAGCTCTCGGGGTCCAATGTGCTTACAGAAGTGAATAATATTGTTCAAATCACAACAGACTAGGTTTCCATAGATGACATATTCACCCCAAAAAGAACTGCTTCCATTGGGTTAAGCAATAATATCATAACCCCATAAAGGTTATAGCCCCTACATTCAAGACGAAAGTTTCCAAGATGAACTCTGTCCATTATTTTCAATATGAATATGTTGGCAAGATAAATTAAGATAACCTAAGTGTAAAGTATCGAGTTAGCTTGGCCCGGCTCTTTAACATAACGAGTTGAGACATGAACTCAGGTCTGCTCGCTTAACTCACGAGCTAACTCTGTACTTGTTAAGCTCATTACACAGGTTAACAGCAGAATATGCATACATTAAATCTGACCATCTCAGTACAAAAAGCACATATCTATACACAACATGCATGGATGCTTATGTATGCCCACTGTAAACATGAAGTACAAGAAAACAATTTTCCCCAATGTAACAAACAGAAAAATCTGAGGGAAAAAAACGAGTTCAAACTAATGGTAAAATTAAAAGAAGTTCAATGCAACGCTTTCTCGGACGTCTATTTTGCAACCGAGAAGTACTCTACATAAAGATAAATCTGTAGCTATACTCTATCCATCAGAACAATACCCAGCCACAATCCCCCTTCCAAAAGTGAAAACAAATTTTTACTAGGTATATTCCCCTCGCGTAGGTTCAGTCCATCATCAGATAGAGCGATTCAGAAAGAAACGTCGGCTCGTCCATGGAGTTCGTCCGCTTCCACCGCCAGTGCTGGGCGTCGGCCGTCGGTGGCCTGATAGCTTATCCTAAGTTCTGAACTACAGACCTCCTCCCCCGAGACCTCGATCCCCTTCTGACCTCCATCTCCGCTCTCGGCTGGTGGTTGGAGTGGATGCATGTGGCATGCCCATGGCTCACCGACCAAATCCGCCCACACCGGCAAGCCACGCGCCGGCGTCCGCGGCTTCTCCGCGTTTGAAGCCACACCGCCAGCACAAGGCACGCCCATGCCGGCAGTGCACGCCGAACCCGAGGTCATAGCCCACTCGCCCTGGACCCTGGTGTTACGCATGTTCAGTACACCCAAGTTGATTGACTGAAATTTTGATGTCCACTCCCAGTAGTGTTCACCCCATCTATTACCGCTGTGGTGTGTGCTTGAAACAGCAGAGGATGCAGTCATTTTTTAAAAGAAAAGGGGATGAGGAAATTGTTGAATCTCCATCAGCTCCAGATGTTCTAGCATTGCCTGTCATTGGGGGTGGTCTTTTCTGTTGGAGCACCAAAATTAACTTACCACAGTTGCCCAGGTTTGTGTGAACTTGTCATATCTGATTTATTCGTGCCATCGTGTGAACAATGATATATATCCCTTATATTGTGTGTATGACATGGTCAATTGGTCATGTCTAATTATCCCATTCTATTCTATGATTTAGTGCCTTTTCTTCCATTTCCCCAGACAATTGACACATTGGCTGACCCGATCGGCGACACTATAACGCCGCATATCGCCCGCCCGGCCTCTGGCATTCCGCCGAACACACAACGTGCACGTGCGCCGGCGGACATTGACAGCAGCTCACGAAACATCATGGACGGACCACGCGCAGTACAGACAGGACGCCCAGGAACCCAACAAGCCGTTCAAGAAAGCGGGCACTGACCATGGCGGCACGACGACGAGAGCGCCCCCCGGCGCAGGAGCGCGGCAACCGCCATTTCGCCGTACGCTCCCCTCGATGGCACAATTCAGATGGCGGGGCACCAGAACCAGCTCCGCGACGAGGGGGCGGGGGGGTGAGGGGAATGCGCACTTACGTGCGGAGCACGGCACGTGGGGTTGGGTGGGGTGGAAGACGGAGGCGGCCGTGGCTTTCGCCGGGAAGCGAGGCGGCGTGGGAGGCGGAGATGCCGCTCGCGGTCGCTGGTCAAGACGGTTCGTCGCGTGGTCGCCAAGGCCGGAATATTCCGCCCCATCCGCATCTCGCTCGGCCCATTTTGCTTCCGAGGTGGGTTTCAGGCCCAACTCCTCCTCCAGCCCGTATCCGAGTCGAGCCCACCTTACGAGCGTCCCAGTCCATATCGAACCGGGCGGGCTCCCTTCGCGGCCCGGACACGCCACCCCATCGGCTTCGTTCCTCTTTCGCTTTCGTCTTCCTCTCCACCCAAGTCAGTCGCCCTCGCCGCGGCGCCCCGCACCGCCGGGCACGCCACCTCCGCCGCCGACGCCGCCGACGGGATCGACGCGAGCATGTGAGCTTTCCTCGAACTAAGCAGCAAATCTCGTGATTCCTCCGTCGTTTGCTTAAGGGTTGGCGGTGCAGGACGCAGGCGGAGGCAGATGCCGGCAAGGCGGCCATCCAGCGCGCGCTGCGGGCGCTGCGGCAGCGGCATCTCGTCGAGGAGGGGGCCCACCGCCCCGCCATCGAGGCGCTCAACCGGCCCTTCGCCGCCCACGTAAGTACCAATCTCTATCCCCTTCTTACTGATCTTGCGAGCTTGGATCGAATCGGGCCAATTTGACTTCACCAGTGAACACGCATTCGAGCCACATAAAGTCTCAAAAAGAATGTGCTGATGGGGTCGGCTGTGTGAAGTTGATTGTTCCTCTCTCGCGGTGAAACAGTGACTGCTGCTCAAGTAGGAGTGGCACAATCACAATGTCGAATAGTTTCACTAAGTAATCCACGAAAATAAGTATTAATCCTTGCGTTTGGAGCTTCTTTGGTGCCTTCTGCGTGTAGTGACTGGTTTGCTGACCCTCTTTGTAGGCTTTGGAGTGGAAAGAGAAGGCCGAGAAGAACGAGTTGGAGCTGCAGCAGTGCTACAAGGCTCAATCCCGGTTGTCTGAGCAGCTCGTTTCCGAGATAAACGAGGCGAAAACGTCCAAAGCGCTGCTCAAAGAGAAGGAGGCACTGATTACGGCTTTGCAGAGTGAACTTCAGCAGACTAGGTATTGAATGTGATGGATAGTTTTGCTGCTGTGTTTAATTGAGTATGAACACTGCCGTTGATGTCCGGATGAAACTTTTGCAGCGAAGAGAACGTACAGCTAAAACAGTCACTTGAAGAGAAGACAAACGCTTTAGATCTTCTCGTTCAGGAGCACCAGGCGGCTAAAGCCGAACTTGAACGGGTGCTAACAAAACTTAAAGCTGTGGAGCATGAGAACACACAGCTGGTTGAGCGATTGATGCAAGCGAAGATGGTGGAGGCAGAGAAGCTTAATGAGGTACCCTGTTGTCTCCTTTTACTATTGCTAAGACTTCACCATTCCTGTACAAACTATCGCAAATTGAAGATTGTAAGAAACTGTTAGGCCCACTAATATGATACAGAAAAATAATAATCTTCTCACCTGTTAGCAATGCATCAATCGCCCGACCAGTGGATCTACGATGAGATACCTTAAGTGCCAGCATGCTTAATTGCGTATCATGACATAACACAAGGGACTTGCTGTACTATATTTGGTGATCGTTTGCTTCAGTCTCAGTTTTTTTTGTTAAAATACTTCAGCTCTTTAAGTTTACAAGATAACAGTAGTGATCCTTTCATCCGTAAAACTTTGACTCTTTTTGGAATTGTATGTAATGTTGAAACACTTTTCGCTTCTTGACAAGAGTGGAAATAGAAGAGCTAAATGCTTACTGATTTATGGTTGTGTTAGCTGTCAGGGATGCTTTATTTATCAGTATGTTTTACATAGATAACTGTGCCCGTAATATTTGTATGTACCAAAAAAGTGCTGCTTTAACTGGTGTGGAAAAAATTGTTCAGGCCAATGCGATGTATGAGGAGATGGTCCTAAAGCTAAAGGCAGCTGGGCTTGGCGCTGGCGGAATACAACACCATGCACAACAAGAAGCTGATGGCGTCATTCGGCGATCCGAAGCTGGGTATGTTGACATCATGGAAACACCAATCCCATCTACATGCAGGATCACCATCCGTGCTCATGATGGTGGGTGTGGATCTATAATATTCCAGAATAACACAGATAAGCTAATCAGTGGTGGCCAGGATCAAACTGTCAAGATATGGTCTGCGCATACTGGTGCTTTAACCTCCACTCTGCAGGGTTGCTTGGGGACTGTCAACGATCTTGCTGTGACCAATGATAACAAGTTTGTAATTGCCGCCTGTAGCTCTAACAAGTTGTTTGTATGGGAAGTTAATGGGGGGCGTCCTCGTCACACTCTGACTGGCCACACAAAAAATGTCTGTTCTGTAGACGCAAGCTGGGTGAAAAGTTTGGTCATTGCTAGTTCATCCAATGACCGCACTATCAAGATCTGGGATCTCCAGACTGGCTTCTGTAAAAGCACCATAATGTCAGCAAGCAACCCCAATACACTAGCTTTCATCCATGGCGATGCCATTTGCTCAGGTCATAGGGATGGAAGCCTAAAGTTCCATGATATCCGCAGTGGAAAATGTTTTGCCACGGTAGCAGCTCATATTGATGTCAGCTCGATCTGTGTAACCCGGAGCAAAAACCATGTTCTTTCAAGTGGGAGAGAGGGCGTGCACAAGCTTTTTGATGTTAGAATGCCGACGGAGGTAGTGGAGATTTGTGGAACATTCAGGGCCCCGAGTAACAGATTGGTTGGCAGCTGGGGCAGAGCTTGTATAAGCCCGGATGAGAACTGCATAGCGTCTGGCTCCTCTGATGGGTCTGTTTGCATATGGTCGAGATCGAAGAACGAGGGGCCGACCATCCTAGAGGGCCACTCATTGCCGGTTGTTACAAGTGCATGGTCTGAGTTTGGACCTCTTGCCACCGCCGACAAGAATCATATTCATATATGGGCTTGAGACCCGTGTTTCCTTCGGTCATTCAAACCAGGATGTGGAGGGTTTCGCTTCAATATGGTATTGTTCCATTCTTGAGGACACTCGTTTGCATGTAAATGACTTAGTTAGTGTCTAATTCAATTGTAATTATCAAAACTGACAGCACGGTACGGTCATCTGCTTTCCTCTCTGTATGTTTTTAGGGGATTTCTGTCATCTGTTGCTGGTAAAATGATGGGTTTGCGAGTTCTTCGACACAATTCAAGTTTCTGTAGGGTTTAACATGTGCATTTGCTGACACCTGTGGGTTCTTATCTCTTATGGCAAATTAGTGGGTGTAACCCTTTCGGGGCAGCAAAGCTTGGCCACATCGAGGAAGATGGCATTGGCTTTTTTTCTGGTTACATGCTCCCTCCAAACCGAGTGAGTAGATTGCATATGAATACACTATTTTTAACTCAGTTGTTGTCTTTGTATGGGGGCTTCATTCAGTCTTGCCAGGTTGAGCTTGATTGAGATTTGGCAGACTAAGATGGGATGGTCTTAGGTACAATGTTTCATTTTGTCAGATGCATGATGATGAACCAGAGCAAGCTTTGAATACTGAACAGTTCTGTCTTTGTTTTTGTGAGCAGTGCTAGGTCAGGCGTCGGTTGGGCTCAAGATCTGGTTCTGTTCATTCCTCTAAAATCAGAGTATAATATCTATCAGAGGGTTGCGTTGTGGATGGTGCAGGAGGCCGTATGTCTGTCAACCAACTGCAACTTGAGTTCTGCTACATATGACTTCCAAATTTCACAGCAAGTAAAAAATATTTCCCATGAACAAATCACCATCCAATCAGCAAATACGCCGCTCCGTCCCAAAATAAGTGAGGAAGTACTACTACTTAACCATCCTAGAATAATTTTACAGCACAAACCGAAGCTAAAATCCTCTAAACTCCCTGTCCACTTGCCCTAACTCTCGCTGTCATTGATCATCACATACTGTATAAATTTGTTCTTCACAACCCACTTGATCTATCTATCTGCCCTGCGAGAAAGTGGGCTAAGAAGAACTCATTAGATGCCCACCACGGTCCCCATCAGCCGATTCATAGCAAGAGTGCATTCATCAGCAGAAAGAAACCAAGAAAGAAAAAATATGTGATGGGGAGGCGGAGTGGGCATCAATTCCATCGGCGTCACGAAAAAGAAACTGAAACACAAGTCCAGAGGAGAGGGGGAGGCGATCGGATCGGATCAGATGAGACGAGAGGAGGCGGGGCCCACCGCCGCAGTGGTTCGCTGCAACCGTATGCCAAATCCGGGCCCCTGACTAGGACAAGGCACCACCGTGCTCTCAAGCCTCTCGAGTGGCCATGCCAGGGCCCGGCGCAGGGGACATCAATCATTGCCATGGCCCATGGCCCTGGCCCTACTTATTTTCTGCTACTGCTGCTCAAGAAACCACCAATTATTGGAGATGCAGCAAGGCTAGGTGAGGTAGAGTAGAGTAGAGGAGTGGCCTGGCTCTGGCTTGATTGATCGCAACTAGTAGGAGTAGCTTCATGGGAAATGGTTCCAAGATTCTCATCGCAGACTCTGGCCAGGGCTCGAGAAATTCAGTGCATTTTTAACGTTCATGTCATTCAGAAGCTACTATACTATCCTCCTGATCACAAGCGCTGGCAAGTGGCAACCAAGAAATTCAGTGCGTTTTCAACGATCAATTCATTCATAAGCTACTGATTTTACATGTTCGGATGTGATCTTGCTCTGGTACAAACATGTTGCAGCAGCAAAGAGATAGAATTCCTATATTACAGTACAGACAAAACCCAATCCGTTTGATCATCTGATCGAGGAGGCATCTACCTGATCATCTCATCGAGATCGATCGATCCAAGAACAAAATACTGACAGCATCAACAAGACTTGCTACTTTACCGGAGCACGCACGCACGCATCATGGACGGAGGTAGTACTACTATCGGTGGCGGGCATGGCATGTCATGGCGTCACAGGCTGAGGAAGCCTCTGCCCTGGCGCGCCGGCGCCGGCGGCGGGCTCTCTGCCACGCGGTCGCCCTCCACGACGCGGTCGCCGAAGATGTGCACGGTCCTCGGGTTGGGCCCGCGGGAGATGACGCAGGTGTAGTCCTCGGACGACGGCCCGTCCTCCTCGGCCTCAGCCGCCCCCGCGCGGGCGGAGCGCAGCGGCAGCCACGAGCTCTTGTTCTTGACGCCGAATTCCACGCGCCGGTCCAGGGAGGACGACCGCACCAGGGCCGGCGCCTGCGCCCTCACGGCGCCCCGGAGAACGTTCTTCCTCCGCTGCGCCTCGTGGGCGCAGTCCAGCACGTCGGCGAGCCCGTGCGGCCCCGCGCACCCGTCGCACCACGGCCGGCGCTTGCTCCCCCCGGCGTCCACCGCCGGGCCGGGCGAACCGAAGGCCACCGACGCGTCAAGCACGGAGGTCGGGCTCATGGCGTAGGCGGACATCGTCTCCGGATCCCGCGCGGGGCTCCCGATGACGACCGCGGCGCGGCCGCCGGCCGGGAGCGACGACGAGTGCAGCAGCCTCGGCGCCGCGAACGACGGCGCACGAACAGCAGCACCCTTGCCGCCTCCACCGTCGCAGGGGGCCGTGGACAGGTTGCCTCCGGCGTGCTGCCCGCAGCCGGCGCCGTTCATGGACCTGGACCTCCTCCTAAGGATCATCTCCTGGACCTTCGATCTGAACATTTCAAGAGCCAGCCTGACAGAACAGCCAAATCCCGACGCTTCCCTCCCGGAGAGAACCGATCAGCGGCTTGCAGCAGAGAAGAGCAAGCAAGCTCAAGCTAGCTGGTGAATGAGAGGGAGCGGGTGTCACCGGGCGAGAAGAAGACGAGGATGACGAGAGGAGTGAGAGAGCGGGGGGTGTGGGAGAGGGCAATGGGGGCGGGTGGTGATCTTAAAGAAGGGCCGGGCAGGGCTGGGCTCCCCCTCTCGCACTCCACTGATGTCATCGTTGGTTTGGTTTGGTTTGTGTGTGCTCTGCTTGCTTCCAAAACTGCAGGTCCCTATCTTCAGTTTTACTACTGCCAATAATATTTTATTTTCTTTTATTTTCCTGATTGAAGAGAGCTTGCGATCGTTTTCAGTTTTCACTGGCATGTTTGTGTCTTGTTGTGTGAGTTTGTGTCATTGTGTGTGGCGACGAACCGTACCCAATTAGCGCTATGCACACAAGGGCGGATTCCATGGGTGTCACTGATGAATGGCAAGTGGATTTGCTGTCGACCAACGGGAGGTGCACCAGAATCCGCCAATTCGCGGTGCTGGGTCACACAAGATTCAATCATTGTTCCCGTTCCAATGGAAAGATTCAGCGTCCCAAGATTAGAAAAAAAACACGGTTCTGTCTCACCACCAAACGACCCGTTACCCCTCCCCTCCCGACACATGCGTCCCTCCTCGTCGAGGGTCACTGTCGGGCGAAGCCTGGCCAGTGCCGGTGGCGCCAGGGCCTCTCCTCGGTGCCACTTCTCTTCTCCCTAACAACGGAGTTGTTCTTCCGAAGAAGCTGTTGGCGGTGAGGTGCGGCGAAGTTACGGCGACTGCTCTGCTCGTTGGCGGTGGGGGTGGTGTGGGCACCATCCGGTGCTGCTGCATTGGCGGCAACGATGGCATGGGGTCTCGGGTCTATCCGCTCTTGAACTTGATTTGCCCGACATGGCTTGGTCTGTGGCTGCTGGCAGGCGTGGAGATATCGGGCCTCCGCAGTTGCTGGGTGACGACCCACAAGTATAGGGGATCAATTGTAGCTCTTTTCGATAAGTAAGAGTGTCGAACCCAACGAGGAGCAGAAGGAAATGACAAGTAGTTTTCAGTAAGGTAATATCTGCAAGTGCTGAAATTGTAAGTAGTGGAGTAGTTTGGTAGCAAGATAATTTGTAACGAGCAAGTAACGATAGTAGTAACAAAAGTGCAGCAAGGTAGCCCAATCCTTTTGAGGCAAAGGACATGCCAAAACGGTCTCTTATGATAAGCAAAGCGTTCTTGAGGGTACACGGAAATTTCATCTAGTCACTTTCATCATGTTGGTTCGATTTGTGTTTGCTACTTTGATAATTTGATATGTGGGTGGTACTTAGGTGTTGTTCTTACCTGAACAAACCTCCTACTTATGATTAACCCTCCCGCAAGCATCCGCAACTACGAGAAAAGTATTAAGAATAAATTCTAACCATAGCATTAAACTTTTGGATCCAATCGGTCCCTTACGGAATAGCGCATAAACTGGGGTTTAAGCTTCTGTCACTCTCGCAACCCATCATCTAATTGCTACTCCACAATGC
The DNA here is from genome assembly GCF_002575655.3 of Aegilops tauschii subsp. strangulata. Taxonomy (NCBI): domain Eukaryota; kingdom Viridiplantae; phylum Streptophyta; class Magnoliopsida; order Poales; family Poaceae; genus Aegilops; species Aegilops tauschii. The sequence continues at coordinate 477,000,664 of NC_053039.3, forward strand.
ATTCCCTTAGGCCCAAATATGGTGAAGAGTCATGTAGTCGACATTCACATGACACCACTAAGGGAATCACAACATACATACTATCAAAATATCGAACATGTATCAAGTTCACATGATTACTTGCAACATGATTTCTCCCGTGACCTCAAGAACAAAAGTAACTACTCACAAATGATAATCATGCTCAAGATCAGAGGGGTATTAAATAGCATATTGGATCTGAACATATAATCTTCCACCAAATAAACCATATAGTAATCAACTACAAGATGTAATCAACACTACTAGTCACCCACAAGCACCAATCTATAGTTCCGGTAACAAGATTGAACACAAGAGATGAACTAGGGTTTGAGATGAGATGGTGCTGTTGAAGATGTTGATGAAGATTGCCCTTCCCAAGATGAGAGAGTTGTTGGTGATGATGATGACGATGATTTCCCCCTCCGGGAGGGAACTTCCCCCGCCGGAGTCGCTCCGCCGGAGGGCAAAAGTGCTCCTGCCCAAGTTCCGCCTCGAGACGGCGGCGCTCTGTCCCGAAAGTCTTCTCCTTATTTTTTCTAGGTCAAAATGACTTATATACCAGAAGATAGGCACCGGAGGTGGGCCTGGGTGAGCACAACCCACCAGAGCGCGCCTGGGCTCCCTGGCGCGCCCAGGTGGGTTGTGCCCACCTGGTGGGCCCCCTGTGGTAGTTATTTGCTCCAATATTCTTCAAATATTCCATAAAAATTCTCCGTGAAGTTTCAGCTTGTTTGGAGTTGTGCAGAATAGGTAGCTTGACGTAGCTTTTTCAGGTCCAGATTTCCAGCTGCCGGAATTCTCCCTCTTGGTGTGTACCTTGCAAATTATGAGAGAAAAGGCATTAGAATTACTCCAAAACGCATTATTATTCATAAAAACATCATAAATAACAGTAAGAAAACATGATGCAAAATGGACGTATCAACTCCCCCAAGCTTAGACCTCGCTTGTCCTCAAGCGAAAACAGAAATCGAAAAACATGTCCACATGCTTTGAGAGAGAGGTGTCGATAAAAACAAAATACGAACATAGAAGCATCATGTGAATTATTATAACAGCAACAAATTTAAACATAAGACTTTTATCATAGACTTCTCATGAATAAGTGACAATTCATCACACAATCGAAGTCAACTTTGCAACTACAATTCATCATATTTTCACGAAGGGTCATATATCGGAGCCTTTAGGCAAGTCCACATACTCAACCATCATATAGTCTTCTATGATTGCTAACACTCACCGCGTACACATGATCAAAACGTTTCAACCGGACACGTAGAAAGATAGGGGCTTATAGTTTTGCCTCCCAACGTATTCACCTCAAGGGTGACGTCAACAATAATAACTCATGCTATCTATATTCAACTGGACATATGTGCCTAGATCTTTCCTCACCACATGATGCTTGCCAAAGGAGAAAAATAAAAAGGAATTGAAGGAAAACTTTGACTCTTTGCATAAAAGTAAATACATAAAAGTAAAAGATAGGCCCTTCGCAGAGGGAAGCAGAGGTTGCCATGCGCTTATTTGTTTGTATGCTCAACCCCTTCGTGCAAAAGAACGTCACGTTACATTGCCCCTTGTGATAGCGACCTTTATTATGCAGTCTGTCGCTTTCATTCTTCACCATCACAAGTTCGTGCAACGCTCATTTCTCTTACACTAAATGATCTCACACATTTAGAAGCAATTTTTATTGCCTTCTTGCATCGATGACAACTTACTTGAGGGATCTTGCTCAATCCCTAGGTAGGTATGGTGGACACTTGAAAATAAGATTTGGGTTTAAGGGTTTTTGGATGCACAAGTAGTATCTCTACTTAGTGCGGAATTTTTGGCTAGCAAAGATAGGGGCAAGCACCACATGTTGAAGGATCTATGACAATATGACTTCTATGTGAATATAAACAAACATAAATCATTAAGTTGTCTTCCTTGTCCAACGTCAACAATTTTGGCATATAATATTTTGATGAGGGCTCACAATCACAAAACATTTCTAGGATAGTATAGTTATATGTGAATCTTCTCTTCCCTTATTAATTCTTTCATGAGTTGCATCATTGACTAATGCTATGTTTGTCAATCTCAAATAAAATTTTCTACTTATACTTTTCCTTATGTGGTGTCATCACCTACCATAAGATTAGTATATGATCTTCTTGATTTATTTCCTTTCTTTTATTTAATTTCTTTCTCTTTATTGTAACATGAAAGTAAAGAAAGCAAAAACTCAAACTAACTTTATTATATATCTCGCACACGATTACAAGGATAGTTCACTAAGCAAAACTCTCGAAAAGAAAGGATCGAACTAAACTTTTATTCATCTAAAGCAAAAGATCGAACTAAAATAAGTGGTAATAAGATAGTGGGGTGATACGATACCGGGGCACCTCCCCCAAGCTTGGCGGAAGCCAAGGGGAGTGCCCATACCTGATACTCAATTCTCCTTTAGTGGTGAAGAAGAAGGTGGTGGTGATGAAGAAGAGATCTTGTCCTCGGGTTTCCATGGCAGTGGTCCACCATCATAAGAGGAGGAGTGAGTCTCACGGGTCCTGCAACTAGCAGCGAAACTCATACTTTTAAACCTCGCCTCATATTCAAAGACTTGGTTTTGGAGATCATAGATCTGGTTTTGGAGGAAGTTGATTTGCTCATTGAGGGTGAAGACGATGTCCTTCATGGGCTTGCCATCCACCTTGAGATCACGGGAGTGGTCCGTGATCATGAGGTGATTGGCATGGAGTCCACGCTCCACCATCCCCTTGCGCCGGAAGACATCTTGTTCCATAGCTTTGAGCCTGGCCTCCACAGTTCCCGTCCCCTTGGGACAGCGCACATCGCGAAGGTAAAGCACCCCCTCATGCATCTCAATGACCTGAGGGTGCTGCACCCATGCATCGCAGATATGGGTTGATGACGTTCTTGAAGAACTTGTCCTTGGAGGAGCTTGAAGCACCCATGGTAGATGGGATCTGATAAAAAGCAGCAAGGAAAAGAGAACAGAGGATTTCTTCACGATACGGTGGTTAACAGGTTCGGGAAGTATATAGAGATTTTTTTATCTTGGGGGACAAGCAAGCTGTAGAAAAACGGAGTCCGGAAGGTGTCCCAGGTGGGCACAACCCACCTGGGGGCGCCAGGCAAGCCTGGCGCGCCCTGGTGTCTTGTGCCCACCAGGGTACGCTTCCTGGAAGTTTCTTTATTTCCTAAATTTTTAAATATTCCAAAACTGATAAAAAATATTTTTGCGGATTTTTTGGAGTCCGTTTACTTACGTATCAAGTACCTCCTTATTTCCATGATTCTGGAGTGTTCCGGAAGGACTCTTTTATGTGTTCTTTCGGTGTCAAAGTTTGGATAATATTACTTTCAACATTAATGGGCGTACCTGAGATATAATGTTTTATTCGTTGCCCATTGACAACCTTCGGGTTAGTACCTTCGGCATTATTTATCTTGATGGCTCCAGACCGATAAACCTCCTCGATAACATATGGGCCTTCCCATTTTGAGAGGAGTTTTCCTGCAAAGAATCTAAAATGAGAGTTGTACAAAAGAACATATTCTCCAACTTTAAACTCACGCTTTTGGATTCTTGTCATGCCATCTTTTAACTTTTTCTTTAAATAATTTTGCATTTTCATAAGCTTGGGTTCTCCATTCATCTAATGAACTAATATCAAATAACCTCTTTTCCCCAGCAAGTTTGAAATCATAATTGAGTTCTTTGATTGCCCAATATGCTTTATGTTCTAATTCAAGAGGCAAATGACAAGCCTTTCCATAAACTATTTTATAAGGAGACATACCCATAGGATTTTCATATTCTGTTCTATAAGCCCAAAGTGCATCATCTAATTTCTTAGACCAATTCTTCCTCGACCTATTGACTGTCTCTTGCAAAATTAATTTTATTTCTCTATTGCTAAGTTCAACTTGACCACTAGACTGAGGATGATAAGGTGATGCAATTCTATGGTTAACATCATACTTGGCAAGCATTTTACGAAAAGCACCATGAATAAAGTGTGAACCACCATCAGTCATTAAATATCTAGGGACTCCAAACCTTGGGAAAATAACTTCCTTAAGCATTTTAATAGAGGTGTTGTGATCAGCACTACTGGTTGGAATAGCTTCTATCCATTTAGTAACATAATCCACAACAACCAAAATATGTGTATACCCATTAGAGGAAGGAAAAGGTCCCATGTAATCAAATCCCCAAACATCAAATGGTTCAACAACAAGTGAATAATTCATAGGCATTTCTTTAGCGCTTGCCGATATTACATATTCTTTGACATTCATCACAAGATAAGACGAACTTACGGGCATCCTTGAAGAGAGTAGGCGAATAAAATCCAGATTGCAATACCTTGTGAGCAGTTCTATCTCCAGCATGATGCCCTCCATAAGCTTCAGAGTGACATTTCCGTAGGATTTGTCCCTGTTCATGCTCAGGCACACAATGTCTAATAATACCATCTACTCCTTCTTTATAAAGATGTGGGTCATCCCAAAAGTAGTGTCTTAAATCATAGAAGAACTTTTTCTTTTGTTGGTATGTAAAGCTAGGTGCTAAATATTTAGCAACAATGTAATTAGCATAGGCAGCATACCAAGGAGTACTATGAGCAACATTTATTGTAGCTAACTGCTCATCAGGAAAACTATCATCAATAGGTAGTGGGTCATCAGGCACATTTTCAAGCCTAGACAAATTATCAGCTATGGGGTTCTCAGCTCCTTTCCTATCAGTGATATGTAAATCAAATTCTTGTAACAAGAGAACCCATCGAATAAGTCTAGGTTTAGCATCTTTCTTTTCCATAAGATATTTAATAGCAGCATGGTCTGTGTGAACAGTTACTTTAGAATCAATAATATAAGGTCTAAATTTATCACAAGCAAACACCATTGCTAAGAATTCTTTTTCAGTAGTAGCATAATTTCTTTGAGCACTGTCTAGAGTTTTACTAGCATAATGAATAACATTCAGTTTCTTATCAACTCTTTGTCCTAGAACAGCACCAATAACATAATCACTAGCATCACACATAATTTCAAAAGGCAAGTTCCAATCAGGTGGTTGAACAATAGGTGCAGAAATTAAGGCTTTCTTGAGTGTTTCAGAAGCTTCTAAACAATCATCATCAAAAACAAAAGGAATATCCTTTTGCAAAAGATTTGTAAGAGGCCTAGAAATTTTAGAAAAGTCCTTGATAAATCTCCTATAGAAACCAGCATGACCAAGGAAACTACGAATACCTTTGATATCCTTAAGACATGGCATTTTTCTCAATTGCATCATCCTTAGCCTTGTCCACTTCAATGCCCTTCTCAGAAATCTTATGACCCAAGACAATACCTTCATTAACCAAAAAGTGGCATTTCTCCCAATTCAAGACAAGATTTGTTTGTTCACATCTCTGCAAAACTCGACCAAGATTGCTTAAACAATCATCAAAAGACTTCCCATAAATAGAGAAATCGTCCATGAAAACCTCAACAATCTTTTCACAAAAGTCAGAGAATATAGCAGTCATACACCTTTGAAAGGTAGCAGGTGCATTACATAAACCGAAAGGCACACATCTATAAGCATAGGTTCCAAAGGGACAAGTAAAAGTGGTCTTTTCTTGATCAGGTTGAGAAACAGGTATTTGTGAAAAACCAGAGTATCCATCACGGAAGCAAAAATGTGCGTGCTTAGATAATCTTTCAAGCATTTGATCAAGAAAAGGCAGTGGGTAATGATCTTTTCTAGTTGCTTTGTTTAGTTTTCTAAAATCAATTACCATTCTATAGCCTTTAACAATTCTTTGTGGAATGAGTTCATTCTTATCATTAGGGACAACAGTTATACCTCCTTTCTTAGGGACACAATGAACGGGACTTACCCATCTACTATCAGCTATAGGATAGATTATACCCGCTTCCAGAAGTTTTAATATTTCCGTTCTTACCACTTCTTTCATCTTCGTATTTAACCGACGTTGGTGATCAACAATGGGTTTAGCATCAGGTTCCATGTTAATCTTGTGCTGACAAAGAGTGGGACTAATGCCCTTTAAATCATTAAGAGTATATCCAATAGCATCTCGGTGCTTCCTTAGAACTTCCAATAATCTTTCTTCTTCATGTTCTGAAAGGTTAGCACTAATAATAACATGATATATCTTCTTTTCATCAAGATAAGCATACTTCAAAGTGTCTTGCAATTGTTTAATTCAAACACAGGATCACCTTTAGGTGGAGGAGGGCCTCCTAGAGTTTCAATAGGCCAATTGTGTTTAAGCAGAGGACGTTGTTCAAAGAAAATCTTATCCATTTCATTTCTTTCATGCATATGTAAATCATTTTCATGGTCTAGCAAATATTGTTCTAGTGGATCAGTAGGTGGTGTAGCAATAGAAGCAAGACCAATTAATTCATCTTTACTAGGCAATTCTTTTTCATGAAGCTTTCTACTAAACTTGGAAAAATTAAACTCATGAGATTCATCACCAAAACTAACACCGACAGTTTGTTTCTCACAATCTATTCTAGCATTAACGGTGTTCAAGAAAGGTCTACCAAAGATAATGGGACAAAAGTCATGTTGTGGGGAACCAAAAACAAGAAAACCAGTAGGGTATTTTATTTTCCCACACAAGACTTCAACATATCTAACAATCCCAATTGGTGATATAGTGCCTCTATTAGCTAGTTTAATAGTAACATCTATGTCTTCTATCTCTGCGGGCAAGGTTGGTAAAAGCGGTAGGCGTAAGCGAGGCGGTTGGCCTTCGCCTAGTGCCTAGGCGGTGCCTAAGCGCCCTAGGCGTGGCCTAGGCGGTAATATAGTTTTTACTTGTAGTGTATTTGTGATTATTATATGGGTGTTGATATTAGTTTAGGGCATATAAATAAGTTAATTGCCGTCTACTACCATTGGAATATAACCCGTTTGGCATATCAGTGCAGTATGTGGCATGATTTCTTGCTTGGGTAGGCAATTCCTTGCTTGCCCTACCTAGACCTCCATTTATGCCCAAGGCGAGGCGTTTGGCCATTGCCTAGCGCCTAGGCGTGCCTAAGCGGCTCCTAGGCACTGCCTTTTCCAACAGAGTCTGCGGGTGCTATGTCATTCATAATTTCTTGATATATGAAAGTGCTAGTTATCGACTAGAGGGGGGTGAATAGGCGATTTTATGGAAGTCTTCAAAACACGGGGGCTTTGAAGGCAAACAGTAGAAATGAACCTATTGATATGCAGCGGAAGGTAGACTACACTATACAAGCCATAGTCAAGTAAGCAATGAAGTGAAAGCACGAAGACTATCAGCAGCTAGGTAGTATGGATCAGGATGGAAGATAGTATGAAGCCAAACAACAACCAGTCTTCACACAGTGAAGACAATCAGATCATGCAAGCAGGCAATGACTTCACGAAGACAAACTGTAAAGTAAAGGGAAGTGAAGGATAGAACCAGTTGCTTGGTGAAGACAAGGATTTGGTAGACTAGTTCCAGTTGTTGTGACAACTGTACGTCTGGTTAGGGAGGCTGAGATTTAACTCAGAAGACCGCGTCTTCACCTTATTCCCCTTGAGCTAAGAACACTTAGTCCTCGCCCAATCACTCTGGTAAGTCTTCAAGGTAGACTTCCAAACCTTCACGGACAAAAAGACTTCAGTGATGCCTAACACTCTTTGGCTCTGGGTGTTTTGGGCTTTGTCCTCGCAAGGGTCTCTCTCTCAAATGCTTCGGAGGTGGGTTGCTCTCAAACGACAAAAGCCGTGCACTAACTCTGAGCAGCCACCAATTTATGGTGTAGGGGGTGGGCTATTTATAGCCAGGAGGCAACCCGACCTGATTTGTCCGAAATGACCCTGGGTCACTAAGGAACTGACACGTGTCCAACAGTCAGATTTCAAACACATGCGGCAGCTTGACTTGGGCTACAAGTAAAGATGACTCATCTAGCTCTGGATAAGATTTGCTCTCATTGTCTTCGCTCGAAGACATAGGATTTGGTTGAGCATCACACCAGTCACTCTGACTTTGTTCACTTGGACCCCACTTAACAGTGCGGTGGTTCCTATGACTCAACAAAGAAGAAAGGGAAACTACGAAACAAATATGTCTTCGCACTCCATAGTCTTCATGTGAATATCTTCTCATGTCATAATCTTCACTGTGAATATCTTCACAGACCACCATTGTCTTCAATGTCTTCACACATTTTTAGGGGTCATCTCTGGTAGGTAAACCGAATCAATAAGGGACTACTACCTGTGTTATCCTGCAATTCTCACAAACACATTAGTCCCTCAACCAAGTTTGTCGTCAATACTCCAAAACCAACTAGGGGTGGCACTAGATGCACTGACAATCTCCCCCTTTTTGGTGATTGATGACAAACTGGTTGAAGTTTTCAACGGGGATAAAAGTATGTGAAAATTAAGAATTAAGGTATTGTCTTCATAAGTAGCAAAAAGGCTCCCCCTGAAGATGTGCATATCAGTAGTTTGCTTTTGAATGCAAATGCACATGGCAGGTTTTACTTTGTGGAGATCCTCTTCAACCTATGAAGACAATTCATCATGCATATAACGAGATAACGAAGATAATGACATGCACAATGAAAAATGGACGTCTGCAGAATGGCTTCATGCGAAATTTATCATCGCATCACAAGGTAGCAGAAAAAGTAGCAGACGACCATCGATTTTAAGTGTTACAACTCAAAGAACCAAATTGTTTCAAAAGACGAGAGTTGTAAAGACTTAGCAAAAAATAATGCAACCACCCATAAGGACCCGCTTGAAGACTATCAACTCATATGCTTCTCCCCCTTTTGTCAGTAATGACCAAAAAGGTTTGAAGACATAGAGTATCTACTCGTTCCCAGTTGGAGTAGATGATGGATCAGGGTCGTCGTTGGAGTTTGGTGGTGCAGACGGGCCTGGCGTAGTGTCGAGATGCAATGCAGCCATTGTCGGTGAAGTGGCGTCGTCTTCTTCATCGATGAATCTCGCAACAACTATTGTAGCCGAAGACGAATGTTCAGAGTCTTCAATAGACGGCGTGCGACGCCAGCTTGCATTTTATGGAGGCCTGGAATCAAACTTGAAATTCTCTGTGAAGCCATCTTCTCGAAGATCGTCTTCAGGACAGAGCATTGTGAGGCTCTTCCAGGACCGCCGACAGGCTTCATGAGCAACAAACGAGTTCTTGGTGGCCAAGTTGCGAATGCGATTGACATCCACCAAGAGACTCTGCATCTGACGCTTTAGCCAGTCATGATGCTTATCCTGCTTCTGATGCAATGCCACAAGAAGCTCTCAGTCATTGAGTACACGAGAATGCTTCCGAGGCCTTTGGGCAATCGTACTTGCAGTGGCTTCAGTGTTGGCACGATGTGGCACTCTCATATTTCCAGCCATAGGATAAGCGGGGGTTGCAGCATTGGGGACAAGAATTCCTTCGATTGGTTGCGTGAAGCTTTGATGTTCAGCATTCTGAAGATGTAGGGGCTTCTTGGCAGGCTCGTGGTAGATGGCTTCAATGGACAGATCAACCTCAGGCAGAAAAACAATGTGCTTGCGCGCTGAGGGCTGATAGTCAATGGTGGAATGAAGCTTGATCAGGCGCATCACCCATGGAGCATAGAACTTCAGGCCAAACAGATCAATCCCAGAAGCAGCAAGTTGTCTGATGAAGAAATCCTGGGTATTGAATCTGATGCCATTGATAATGTAGAATACCAAAGTCTTCATGGCTCCTTCAAGTTTAGCTTAGCAGAATGTCCCTTGATCGGCCATAGAGTACGCCTCAGAATATGGTATACTGTACGTGGCAAGTAGTCGAGGTCCTTCACAAAGAACTCCTTTGGGTATTCGGCATCTTGAGGCAATGGCTTCATCATACTGAGCATCTGACTCATGTTTGGTTCTGGCCTTTGAAAGATACTCTGCAGTTCATCTCTATGACGCTGACAACCAGGTTCGTATAACTCACCTGGAGTGGGCAGGGAAGTAAGCTCGATAATGTCTTGAGCTTTGGCTTCGTGATGTACATCACCTGACATCCACTCAAGGATCCATGTCTTCGGATCCCTATTGTAGCCGCGAATATGAAGTGTGGCATAGAAATGCAGCAGAAGCTCTTCATTCCAGTGTTCTTTGTCAGTCACAAATGGCAGAAGACCAACATCCCTAAAGCAGTCAAGAGCTTCTTCAAGACAAGGCAGCCCAGCTATAGCTTCACAATCCAGACGCATATGTGGAAAGATCCGCTCTTGGTTGTAGAGGATCCACGAGTAATAGCTTCGCTGCTGATAACTCCAGAATCTGTCGGAGGAGATCTTTGGCTTCGAATAAGGATTCTTGGTGCTGTCAAAGAAGGTATTGTGCTCTCTAAAGCTATGCACGCTGAAAGAACCCTGTGAAGTTGCAGCACCTGGAAGCCTTGGTAGCCTAGGCTTGGGCTTCTGAACTTGAGGCCTTTGCTCCACATGATAGTCATACTGTGGTCCGGGAGTAGTTGGAGGAACCAAAATAGGCCATCTAACTGTGACAAGCTGACCACGATTGTAGGCCTGTTCCATGGTGTGAGGCCTTGGAGGAGGAACGGTGCCATCCGATATTATAGGCGTCATGGTGACTTCAGTATCCACATTAGCTTCAGGCTCCACATTGTCTTCAGCCATGACAGTGTCATTGGCTTCAATGACGTTGTTGGTGGCAGCCTCAGTGTTTTCAACCTCCATCTGTTCAAGGACTGGAGGGTCGGGCACGATCACATTCTCCTCGAGAATGACTTGATCAGTAGCTGCGGGTGTGGCAACTCTTTCTTCTTCTCTTTCTTCTTCATTATCTTCATCGGCTGATGCAGCCAGAATGTCTTCAGCGACTTTGGCTTCAGACTCAGAGACATTCGCAGTAGGGGTGGCTTCAGGAAACACTTGACGTGCGACTGAGCTTTGTTGCACTTCCCCTTCCGGAATGCTCGACATGGTGACCTGGGGCCTTTGCGAAGCCTGCGAAATGCGAGCGACGCCTTTGCTGAGGGAGAGGTCTGTACCATGTAATTGCCGTTGTCAAGCACCGGAGTGGTAACTTGAGGTGGTGGTGTTCTTGGAGTCCCATCATGTACTGGGGTGTCTTGCTGTGGGTGCTCGGCCCATGAGTCATCCTGAGTGATTGGCGTCAATGGACGACCAATGCTGATAAGTTCACTGCTTGTTGGAGCAGGCAATGATACTGACTGGGGCTCGAGCTGAGGAAGGACTACATCATCATCAACATTGCCTTCATGACCAATGTCTTCAGCTATGTTGAGGTCAGCAGCTGGAACTTCTTCACTTTCTGGAGCCTCTGTGGAAGCAGGCTCATGGATCACAAGACGACGCTCACGGTTGGTTGAGGTAGGTAGAGCAACAAAAATAGGTTCAATAATGAGGGGCTCAGGAGCTGCAGCTCGATCTTTCTTTGAAGACTTTGTCTTTAATTTCTTCTTGGATGGAGCATCATCAGAAGCGTCTTTGTGCTTGCGCTTCCTGGCTTCGGCTTCGGCTTCCCTTGTTTTCTTCAGCTCTGAAGCTGCTGTGGTGATCTTAGGCTTTGAGCCAGTCATACTGGCAGGGAGGACAATGCGAGGTTCTTCCTGCCTTGGTGCTTCAGTTTGGGTCACAGCGGACTTCTTCTTTTGCTTGGCAGCCATCCTGGGATCGATGCCAGGACACCCAAGAGCCTTTCACTTTTCAGCTTCATTGTGGGCTTGGACGCATTTCTGCGCAAAGTACTTCATGCGCTCTCGTGAGCCTTTGGCTTCCTCACGCTTCTTGTGGAATTCTTCCTTAAGATCATGCAGCATCTTCTTGAAGATCTGCACATCGGCCACATTGAGCTTGGCCATTTTCTTCCTGAAATGCGCCTTCTCATAGTCAATCTTGTTCTTGAGCTCGATGATTTTCTGAGCCAAGGCCAACTCATTAGCAATGGCTCCGTGAAACATGACGCTTATGTCCACAGGCAGCTGAAGATCATCAATACTGATGCTCTGGTCATCAAACCACTCATCAATGAAGTTGTTCGAAATATCAACATCAAAGAGGGGCAGATCGTGGAAGATCTCCGCCTCTTGCTTGCTCTTGATCAGCATCTCAAGTGCTTCATCACCAAGATCTTCATGACTTGACAGATCAATGGTGTCTTCCTCGTTGCGCAGAACGGCAGCTGGAGTCAGTTCATGCCCAGAAGTCTTCTTGGGCTGCTTGGTCTTCTCGGTCTTCTTGGAGACACGAGACAAATCTTCAGACTTCACACTGGGTTCAGGAGGTGCAGTATTCAGCGGCTTCACAGTCGAAGCCTTAGGTGTGGCAGAGGGCTTTGAAGCTTTTGACTTCTTTTTCTTTTGCTTCGGTGGAGCAGACGCATCTTCAGAGTCTGCGTCATCAGCTGATTGCTCAACAGTGGCCCTCTGAGCAGCAATGTGGGAGAGGAGCCCATCGAAGCTAGTGAAGGGGCCGATGACATTCGGATTGGCTTCGCGAGTGCCATCCTGCCTTGGAGCAGATGAACCAGGATTGAAGTTGAGTCCAAAGTCCCTTTTGTTCTTGGCAGCTGACTCTTTGGCAAACTGATAGTTGCGCTTGAAGAGATTGTCTTCACGACACCATAACTTGGATGATGGGTCGGCATTCTCAGGCTTCGGTCCACAGACCATGCATGGGTAGAAGCCTTGGACAATAGCTTCAGGCTTCAACTTTGGCTGCAGATTCTTGTATAGTATATCGCCCCATGGGCGCTTGATGGCGTTCTTCTCAGCATATTCGGCAGTGACGAAGTTATACTTGAACCACTGTTCTGCCCAATATCTTCGAATCCATTGGATTCGGGTCTTGCACTGATTGTAGTTCTCCTCTGGATCAATCTTGTACAATTCATGCAGATCCGGAGGCAGATCTAGAGCTGTGTTGCCTCTGCGCTGCCTGCCACCTTTCCTAGCAGACTTTTCTATGGCCATGATATTCAAACTGATTGGCTTCAGAACAGTGGAAGGCTTCCGTCTACTGGTCAGACAAGAACTGGCTTCGGGGGAGTGAATATGATGCTGTAAGAACTCTGCAAATGAATGCGGACTATGAGAACCAAGGGATTCTCCCACGGACATGTACCTGTGATAGCATTAGAGGTGCGAGGGAAGGGGAAGAGGTCATATGCATTCTCAGAAGATTTTAAAGATAAATCATTTTGAAGACATTGACCTCATAGAGCGAAGACATTCACTTATTTGAAGAGAGTTGGTTCTAGATTTGTACGAATCCATGAATAAGTACAATTGAGGAATCTAACTAGTTATGAAGCATAAGTGAATATTCTTAGCATGATATGAGATGCAGATAAAGACGGATCCAAATTTGTAAGTATAGAAACCACTTTTGGTTGAAGTGGATGGATTTGACGGATCGAAAAGGTAGTAAAAAGTGGGATTTAATTACCGCTGACGAACTGCTAGACGAGGCAGAGTTAGAAGCTGAGCAGTTCAATCTCCCGTGCCCTAACTTGGCGGCGGAAGACACCTACGGCGGCGGCGGAGAGGACGAGGTCCGCGGCCGGCGTGAGGACGGTGTCGAAGAAGTCGCGGCAGCTAAGCGCTTCGTCTCCGACGTCGATGCGAACTAGCGGAGGCACTAGGGTTTGAGCGAGGTGGAAGAAGAGATAATGACCATGCGCTGTGTGTATTTATAAGGAAAGGGACTTGTCGGCATCCTAGGAACGGGGGTCCCGTGACTTGCCTGTCTGCGGCCCACGGCGTGGCTCCACCAGCGGCCCTGTACGACCCATCTTCACCAGCAAACACTGAAGACCCTTGCTAGGGGCCAAGGCTCATGAGGCGGACGATGCAAGACCTCCTCGGGGGAGGCCTCACCAGGCTGGCTCACGAGGGGCGGAGAGATCAAGGCAAGGGGCACCTCGCGAGGTTCCTGTGACGCAAGCCATGACGATCGTGGCCAGGCGGGCGCCAGGCGCATGCCAGCGCGCGCAGTGTCCTCGTTTCCTCTTTGGTGCTAAAGAGGCAATCACAGGCGAGGAGTCCCGAGGCATCAGGCAAAGGTTTCCATATCGGTGCAACAAGACCAAGACCAGCAGGACGACAGGACGGAGATCACCGTGGAGCCCAAGACAGCATCACCACCAGAGCCTTTGGCAGGCAAAGACCACCTTTAGTCAGGATAGCTTGTACTAGTTGTCTCCCTTCGAATTTGGCCGCTGTGGCATCCCTTCCCGCTCAATATTTGGGAAGAGGACCAGGGCCTCTATAAATAGGACTAGCCACCACAGTAGGAGGGGGGGGGACGGATCGAACGGATCAGTCGGACCACTCACACACACACACAAGTTCACCAAGCACAAGAGCACCTCTCCTCAGGAGGCTATTCTTCCCCTGTAACTGTTCATCCTCAGCCCAAGAGGCAATCCACCACACCACACTGGAGTAGGGTATTACACCACATCGGTGGCCCGAACCAGTATAAACTCTTGTGTCTCTTGTTCTTTGGGTTCATCGAGCTAGGCCTTGCGATCGTTGCGAGAGCGAGCTAGGGAGAGAGAGATCTTCGTGCGCACCCCAGTGTTCGAACCTCAAGGGTTTGCCGGAACCTGAAATCCGACATTTGGCGCGCCAGGTAGGGGTGCGCCAAAGCCTCTCTTCCATCAGCGGACCCGCCAGTACTCTACAGTGCCGATGACCGGTGACCAGAGGGCTGACGCTGACCACTGGGCAGCCTGGCCAGCCCGGGCAACGTCGTCCGCCCAAGAAGACCTCAACCCCATGCTCCAGGCGGCACGCGCACCGCCAAACGCTGCGGGGCGCGGGCGGCGCGGTCCGGTGCCGTCCACCCTCACTCCGCGGCGCGCGCGAGCCGCCGCAAGGGCCTCAAGCTACACTGCAGCGACGGTGCCGCACACCTGACGGGAACAAGTGAACATGAGGGCCGCGCTCACAGTGGCGCGGGAGCTGCTGCGATGCCGACTGATGGAGAGCGGCCGAGATGCACTACTGGAGCGCGTCGCCGAGCTGTTGGACGCTGCAGCCAGGGGAGCGCCGCCTTTCCGCTCCTCGCTCACGCCTCAGGCTGCGGCTGGGTCGCACGACGGGCCTCGCCGTGCCCATGCGCCCCGGGCGCGCCAGGAGGTTTCATCGACATCGGCGCGGCCAGCGGCGCCGGACACTCAATCGCGCCCGTGCCACCTCCGACGGGCGCATGCACGAGCGTTGCCACCCACAGCCCCGGCAGGATGCCGCCCTACCATCCTCAGGGCGGCACGCAGGGCCGGACGACGTGGAGCGCGGGGCACTTCGGCGAGGTTTTCAGGGTGATGGCCTCGGAGGCCTACGTGCCCCGCATGATGGACCAGGAGTACACGCCGGAGGATGATCATGGCTCGTTCCTCGAGCCGGGCTGGGAAGAGGAGGCGCTAGAAGCTGAGGCCTTCCAGGAGCCACCAGAGAGCCTCGTCGACCATGCCGGCGACAACAGCTACAGGGTACCGCTAATCTCTCAGGAGCAGGCTTACGCTAACCATGGGTCGCAAGTGGATCAGGTCACAGCGGTGGACGACGGCCCTAGCACGACAGCCCCCCTTCCACCAGGGGGGAGCGCACTGGGGGCTGCAAGGAAAGAGCCGGGAGCAAGGCCCCTCCTCACACCCCGCGGAGCAGGGCGTCGCCTGGAGGTAGGCCCTCTGCCGGTGAGGCGCTGGTGAGCCTTCCCCCCGGCAGAGGACCCATGGTTGCTGAAGGCACCGCTAGCGTCCCCTTTGTCCCTTGGCATCGTCCTGGTTTCCGGATGCCCCAACGGTGGTCGAGGGCGGCGCAAGGCGGGGCCCTTGTCTGGCGATATGAAGCAAGGCTTGCGCCTGTGAAGGTCTCCTCTTATGACACTCACGTAATAATGAGTGGGGCTGTACACACCCCGGAGTCTCCAGAGAGCCGCCCTCGGGCCTCGGGGGCTCCCGCCCATGTCCTAGTGAAGGCGCCATGCTCCGCGCTGGTGGAAGACCAGAATACTAGACTAGGCGCCAGACGCGGCCATTTGCTTTTAACCTCTTTTCTGTAGCCCTGTTTTCTGGCTTGGATTTAAGTTTGAAGTTGAATTTTCATTGGTATGCGCGGGGGGTGTCTTTCTCGTTCGTGCGATTTCTTGCGATCTGGTTCCTTGCCTTGATTCGGAGTTCGCACCTGCTGCCTCCCCCTCGCGAGCGGGGGCTGGGCGCGGTGCATGCACGCTGCGCGCACATCCTGCCATGGCTAGCGCTTGCTTCTCGCAAGGCCTTCTCGAACGGATTGGCAGGCTCCTCAGAAGCTCACGACCTCACGAGCCGGTTCGGACCTTGTCCTGACTAAGGTAAATTACAGCGGCAAGCTCGTGGCGGAACTCGCGGGCTCATGAAAACACTTCTCCAGCTTGGCCTAAGGAGTAGAAGCAGTAATCTGTTTACATGAGGGGCTCCCCCTCTCAAAATGCTCATACAACTTCCAGGGCCGTGCCCGAGCTTTCGCATGTAGGGTCAACGACAAGGAAGCACGGGCTCAATCGGACATGTCGCTCACTGCGTCCTCCGGGTCGCTCTCAGACGCGTCGTTGGCATCGCTGTCACCGTCGCTGGCATCACCGCCACCATCGCCGGCGCCGCCCTCACCATCGTCGACCACGTCACCTTCATCCGCCGTGACCACCACCGCGTCGTCCTCGGAGGTGAAGGCCCTGACTAGAGCATCCACATTGTCTTCCACCCAGCGCGCCAGGTCGCCCCGGATGGCCTCGGGTACAGGGGCAATGGTGGCGTCAAAATCGAAGTCGGGGTAGATGTTCTGGAGGTGGCTGAAGACGCGGGAGAACACGCGCCCGAGCAGGCCATGGCTCCTCTCTTCAACAAGCTCGCGAGCCCTCTCGGATCGATTCTCCAGGCGTGTCACCACATCGGTGAAAAAGCGGAGGTGACTGGCATAATCGTTCGCGTGGGGATGAGGGGCATGTTCGTTGCAGATGGTGCCCAGCGCCACGTTGGCTCTGATCCTAAGGCCTTGGAGCATGGGGGCGTGCACGCGCTCCAGCGTCTGCCGTCGAAGCGCTTCCTCCCTGCTCTGCTGCGCGAAGGACTCGGCGCTGGCGACCGGTTGCTGAAGAGAAAGCAGCTCGGCACGGGCGGAGGCCAGCTCAGCCTGCACTGAGACCAGGGTGGCTGCGGCGGCTTTCTCGCGCTGTTCCGCCTCAGCCAGCCCTGACCTGAGGGCAGAAGTCCTGCCCACAGCTTCGGCTTCCATGAGCTTCAGCTTCAAGTCGAACCTACCAACAAGGACTACGCGGGCCTTGGCCACCCGGCGGTCGACCTCCTCCTGAGCCTTGGCCTCGCGTGCACCAACGGCATCCTCTGCTTGGGCGACCTGGCGCTCCCTCGTCTCCAACCGCTCGAGCTCGAGGCTGCGCTCTGTGGCCTCCAGCAGCAGTGCTTCCTCACGCCTCAAGATCTCCTCCTCGTCGGACGGAGCACCCTTCATCGACGCTAAGGCAACTTTGCGCGCCTCCACCTGCTGCTCCAAGGAGGCGCTCAAGGCCAGGAGCTCCTACATGCGCTCCTCGGCGATCGTGCGGCGACAGTCTGCTTCCCTGGCCTCCTCCAAGGCTCGGGCGCTAGCCTCGTGCGAGGTTGCTAGGGATGCCCCGGCCTTCGCATTAGCATGCTCACGCTGAAGGCGCCTGAAGTTGATAGCCACCTTCACTTGATGCCACTCCTCCACTAGCCGAAGACCCTCGGCTTCAAGGCGCGCGTCAACATCCACGAGTTCTTCGCCGAGCCGGCTCATCGCGCCCATCGTCTCCTGAAAGAGCTCGTGGCGGACGACACCCCGCTCGTGCGCAAACTTAAGCGCGCGACCGGGTCCGTCCTCCACCGCGGGGGTTGCTGACGGGATCTGAAGCGGCTCACCCCCTTTCAGCAGGGGGCTAGGGGCTGGCGCCTCCCGGGTCGCCGACCGGGCTTCGGCGGGGGCCCGGATGGGTTGAGGCCTGTTGCTCAGGGAAGAAGCCAGGATCGAAGCCATCCAGCTACCGTCCATAACCAGAGGAGGAGCCCTTGGCACGCTTGCCGCACCCCAGGCGAGGCCATGAAGGAGAGACGGCAAAGGCGCGGGCTCGAGGCGCCAAGCTAGCGTGTCTGCCTCTCCGGCCGTCCTCGCGGCAGGGGCGGCAAGCCGGCCTGGGGCGCTCAAGGTCAGTGGGGGATTCGAGGCAGGAGGAGGTTGCTTCTCGGGAGACCTCGCGGCCTTAGTAGAAGGGACCCTGAGAAGCCACCGTCAGGAGGGGAAGCAGCACTCGAGAAATTACAAAGATAAGGTACTCACTCGTCTATGGCGATATACTTCCTCTGCTTCAATGGCCGGAAGGCATTACTGCTGCAGCTTGGAGACCCTTTCCTCTTGCGGAGCGCATCGAAGTCCAGACGGAGCCGGCCGAAGCGTGGGACGCGGCAACCAGCGCAGGGCGCGGCTGGTGAGGCACCCGAGGGGACGACCTCGGGAGTGCTGGGCTGAGGGGAGCCCTCGGGTCCCGCCCGATGGTGACCTGCTGAGACCTTGGAGGCTTCGGCCTCAGGAGCAATGGAGTACGTCGCCCCCTCAGCTGTCACCCCAGGGCAAGAGTCACGGGCTCCCGGGGATGGCACCTCGGGGACCTCGAGCGGTGTTGACGCCTCAGCACCTGCGCCTCCGGCCTCTAGCGGTACTCGCTCCCCTGCATCCACTCCTGGGGTGAGTTCGGCGCCGGCGGCAAGGAGGGGGACCACGGAGACAGGGTTCTCGTGGGGCCCTTCAAGGCCGACTGGACGCAGCCCCCATTCATCAAAGGGGGGCATCTGCCCCGCGAAGTCCACCCTGTTTGAGCAGCAGTACAAAGACAGCCCTCCAGCGGCATATCGGCTGGCGAGTCGCCCGTCACGACCGCGAGCACCGTTCTTCGTGCCTCGGGCGGAAGCCCCGACTCCTGAAGCCTCATGCGATCCTGGCCGCCGGACAGGGCCCACTGTCGGTTCAATATCCGGCGTATCTCATAGTAGGGGTCCTAAGCTAGGCGTCTTGGAACGATGGTAAGATGGACACGGGATTTTACCTAGCTTCGGGCTCTCTCGAGGAGATAATACCCTACATGTTGCTTTTGATTGTTTTCATATTGGTGTAGTACAGAGTACATGTATCTACCACGAGATGGTAGTAATGAATATGAGATTTTCTATTGACTAGCCTGGCCTCGGTTTATATATGCACCGTAGGCCGAGGGTTTAGAGAAGTCCTTGTCTTGGGCGCCAAGTCTTGTGGAATCCTCCTTGTATGAGGCATGGGCTGTCCGAATTGGCCCAATAATGAACGGCCATGGGGGTCCTCGGCCCGATCCAGCTGGTCGGAAGACGACGTGGTGAGTACCCCCTAGTCCAGGACACCGTCAGTAGCCCCCTGAACCGGTCTTCAAGTTGGGGACGCTCCTCGATTCTTCCGAACTGTTCTTCATCTTTGGTCGTCGGTCTTGAAAACTGGTTCAACAAATCTTCCCATCTTCGATCTTGAGGATCACCGAAGTGAATCCGAAGAGTTTACACGTCGGGTATCCGAGGAGCCCCTTTAAGTACTCGGCCTTTATCAATGCCTTGTTATTTTTTACACCACACCTCGAGTTTGAAGTTGTTCCCGTGCGGCGATGTCCTCTTGCATCCAAGCTCCAACGCCGGATTGCATTCAAGGTATCTTTTGCAGCCGAGCACCAACGCCGGACCGCTTCCAAGCTCCAACGCCGAAATGTATCCAAGCTCCAACGTCGGACTGTATCTGAAGGGTCTTGTTATAGCCGAGCTCCAATGCTGGACTGCATCCGAGCTCCGGCGCCTGCCTGTATCCGAGCTCCAACGCCGGACTATATCTGAGGTGTCATAGATCACCTTGGTTCAAAAAAGTTGAAGGAGTTTAGCCGAGCTTAATGCCAGAAATGCCCTGTATGGAGCCAGCCACTGGCGCCCGAGCTTTATGCCAGACTGCTTCCGAGGTGGTGCACCACGCCGACTGCGGGCTGATTTTTGTGAATATTTTTTATTGGTGCAATTTATTCTCTGCCGAGATATATAGCCAGTAGCCCTCAAGGTGTGTATCGGTCTAAAACCCGAGATGCACCTGAAGGATGACATAAGACCGCTAATCCCAGTAGCCCCTGATACTCAAGTTGATTCACAAAATCAGCCTGAGGATCAACTCCTACCTCGGCAGAATACTTTGGGACACAAAAAGCGGTGTGCAAACTCCTCGAGACTCAGGTTGGGTGCGGCCGACCAAGCTGAGGATCATAATCTCCTCGAAAACTATATTGCACTTTAAATTTTCTGCATTGGATTTTCAATGCAGTAGCCCCCGAAGGATCAACTCCTACCTCGGCAGAATACTTCGGGACACAAAAAGCGGTGTGCAAACTCCTCGAGACTCAGGTTGGGTGCGGCCGACCAAGCTGAGGATCATAATCTCCTCGAAAACTATATTGCACTTTAAATTTTCTGCATTGGATTTTCAATGCAGTAGCCCCCGAGCCACTAGTCGGGTAGCAACACCAGATCAGGGGATCGATGTGCCCCTTTAATATTAGTGAATGATAAGCCCGAAGCCCAGTAGCCCCCGAGCCGTAATGCGGGCACGGGTGGCCGAATTAAGGATCGATATCCAGAGTAAAATCACAAATTATGTGTAATGATTCTATGTATCCAAGTACTTTACATCATTAATGCCCGGATCCGCATTGTACAAAACTTTGTTGACCGACCATCGGCTTCAACCTCCTCGGCCAGAAGCCGGGGAGTGTTTGTCCCACTTTATAAATCCTTTATGAGGGCAAAGATTTACGGCAAACAAGGCAATCTGGTCATACGATTTTATAAACAAAGGTACACGGAGAGATATGTTATATTACTTTTTAACGTAAGAAACATCTTCCAAAGAAAATAGTCCTGCTATCGGTTCCTTTCTTTGGGTTGTCATGCCAACCATGATCATGAAACCTCACCTCCGATCAATGCAGGAGAAAAATATTGAGGATTTAGTTCGGGGAAAGTTCCCGAACTCTAAGGTCTGAATGGACCAAAATTTTCACTTCCATCGTTGCCGACCAATTATATCCTTTAAGATTGCTAGCTTTCTGCTTCACCCAGTCTGAGGTACTAACCTGGATAACCCGGTAGTAACAATCATAGAGGTGCTCCCTTTACTGCCTAGCCGAACAATCGGGAACGTAGGGGTAAGCACAGGAGCCAGGCAACCCAGCTTGGCGAAAATCTTAAGTCAAATTGATGCATATTTATGGCTTTATAACGATGATTGCGGAAGGCGGCCCTCGTATATTAAATACAAACACCGATGATATGTTTATTTTGACTCCGTTCCGACCGTTTATCAGTTGAAAGTGGCCCATCGTCGGCTTCGACCCCCTTGTAGATACTACGCAGGGTGTTGTCACAATAACAAAACAACCCTTAGCCGATTCCCGAAGGCGGTTGTGTTAGCAAAAACGAGGCAATCAGATATGCGGGCTTTATAACTTTCACTCAGTCATAGGAGCTTAAAGTTGGGAGGCCAGTTACTAGCCCCCGGTTAGTGTTCGGCGACAGTCGAGGTCAAGCCGTAAACACATCGGCCAATGGTATGAACGGACCGTCATTTAACACGGGGTGACCTCTATCAATCTTTATAGTTTAATACAGTCATCGGATCGCGGACCAGTTTACGCTTATTGTGACAGTCAGTTTTTGGCTTTCTTCACTGAGGCGCTTAACCATGCTAGCTGGAAACACAATTGCAGTGGTTCTCCCTTTGCACACCTAGCCGAACAAAGCGGAACGTAGGAGGCAAGCACAGGAGCCGGGAAACCCAACTATTGACCAAAGACGTAATTCGAAACCGATGCATATATAGCAATATCCGAGAATGTTTTTGCTGAATCTCTAAAGGTGTCCGGCGTTGCACTGCGAGACTTATGCTGGAAACACACAAATAGTTTAAAAGTGCCATAGGCTTGGAAAACCAAAAAACTTCAATAAAAACTTGACGTGCGAACTAGATCAAGTGTTTGGTGCCAATCCGAAAATTGGTCTTTAGAAAAAGAAAAAAAATTGTGCTTCTATCGTGCTTTAACATGACACATCCTATCTCAAGACTTCAAGCGGGTCAGCCTACGGCTTCAACCTCCTATCCCAAAGGCGGAGTACTTCTCGTTAGGCCAGTTTAGCAAACTAAACTCTAGCGGCTTTGAGAGAGAAATTAGGCTCCCCAGCAATTGACCACATACTCGCATTAAAAAAAGGAGTGATAGGAAAAGACTTTGCAATGACTAAGAAGAAGAACACTTATTATAAAACGGCTCATATAAATTTAAGAGCCCCCAAGTGATTTGGGTAAAAGAATTTTATGTATAATGATTGTATGTACCGAAGTACTTATATCATATCTGTGTTCACCCGAACTTTAAACGCGTCTTAACCAACCGTCGGCTTCTCCCTCTTCGGTCAAGGGCCAAAAAGTGTTATGTACTCCACCCGTCGAGAATATCGACGGTGTTTCCGATAACCAGGCAATCAGGCCATTAGGCTATAATAGACAAAGCGCGCTCAGGGAACTTATGCTATATTACTGACGAAGTGTAAGAAGCATCTTCGAAGAAAATAGTACCCCCGCCGATACCTTTCTTCGGTTGCTCATTGTTACTATGAGACTTGTGCAATAGATTTTTTGTACTCATGAGTTCCGTTGTGTGCCGAGCATGATTGAAAACAATAAGAGCGCTAGCTTTCGGCTTCACCCAGTCTGAGGTCCGAGCTCGGATGACCCGACCGTGACAATCGCAGAGGTGCTCCCTTTACTCCCTAGCCGAACAATCGGGAATGTAGGGGGTAAACACAGGAGCAAGGCAACCCAGCTTGCGGAACACTTAAGTCAACATGGTGCATATTGTGGCATATTACACGAACAAGGAATGAAGCCATACAAGTATAATCATATGCAAGAGGAAAGGCTTCATAAAGGAAGCCCCCAAGTAAATGGGGTATTTGAATTTGTGTGTCACAAACAAAGTTTTGACAAGGAAGTTTTTCACAAACAACTTTTTGCCAAAAAAGTATAATGCTTGGTCAAACCGAACAAAATTTAAAACTGAAAGTTTTCGAGCATGAAAGCAACTTAGCTGGTTAATGTGCTCGGTGTTGATGACGCGATTCGGGCTTGTGGCGGGACGAAGACGCCCATTGATCTATGATAGATCCGACAAGGTTCGCAGTCCTCGGCATGGCGGAGGTCCCAGCCCCCAAGCCTGAGGTGTCTGAGCAAGGAGTTCGGCACTTCGGAGTAGTGACACGGCTCGGCCGATGTGGTGAGGTGAAGCCCCTCACTACTAGGAAAAGGGCTATAGATGGAGTGGCCACTAATGGCGCACCAGACACGTGGTGCGCCATTGCTATATAGCAGTGGCGCACCATGTGCTGGTGCGCCATTAGTGTGAAAGACTGGCGCACCAGCCACACGGTGCGCCATTAGTAACAAAATTTTTTATTTTTATTTTTCCAAACATACTAATGGCGCACCAGGGCACAGTGCGCCATTACTAGTTCTAACTAGTAATGGCGCACCAGCCAGATAGTGCGCCACTACCAAATTGTTTTTATTTTTTATTCTTTTGCAAAACTACTAATGGCGCACCACCAGCAGGTGCGCCATTAGTAACCAGGGTTACTAATGGCGCATTAGGTGGTGGTGCGCCATTAGTAACCTGGGACGAGCTAGATATTTTGGACAGCCACACCTACCCACTCACTTTCCCCACTTCATTCTCTCCACCTCCTACTCCAAGCTTGTCTCGGCTGCCTCCTCCTCCTCACCTCATTTGCACCATAAATTCATCCAAATTAAGTGGTTAAATTACCTTTTTTTGATAGGTAAGTAAGGGGGAAGCTATCTTTATGTTGTTCTCCCTCTCGAACAACGTGCACATGCACTTTTTATGGCCTAGCTAGATCTATGTATGTTTGTGGTGTTGCATATATGTTTGTGTTTGCAGGTACCGGTATTTGAAATGCGATAGTTGCCAATATTTTGCCGGAATGTTGATTCATTTCCGTTTCGGCGAGAATTTTGGCACTATGCATTCTTTTTGGTCCTATTTTTAGGGAAAGTCATGCCAAATTTTTTCTTGGTTCTAAAATATCGTTTTGCTCTACCCCGCAGGCGACCATGGTCCGCACGATGACCGAAGGCATCGTGAATAGGTTTTTGAGCTCCGCGAAGGCCGAGATGCTTGAAAAGAACGAGACGGAGATAAGATGTCCGTGTCGAAGATGCAAGCTGAAGAGCCTTATTGCGGACCCGGATTCCGGGCAGGTGCGGGACCACCTGCTCTTGCGTGGTTTCATGGATGGCTATCAGTGGCAAGGTGATGAAGATGACTACGAAGTCGTCCATGGGGGTCGGGCAAGAAATGAGGATGGGCAGCAAGACAACCACCGCGGCTCGGGCGGGCGAGAAGACGAAGAATCTCCAGGACATGATCACGACGGTGATGCTGTACACAGTCATCATGTAGAAGATCCCGGACATGATGATGAGGAAGATGCAGGAGCAGACGGAGGGCATGATCATGAAGATGAAGATGCTGGCGGAGCAGACGACGATGGACCATCGATGGGCTGGGTGTAGGACCCTCATATTCAAGAGCTGCTTCTCAAGCAGACGGATAATGCAAGAGCTGCCGCCCGAGAGAAAGCCAAGCTGGATCAACTGGAGATAGACGTGGTTACTCCATTGTATGAAGGATGCAGGCCCGAGGATACCCGCCTGAAAGTAACGCTCATGGCTCTGGAGATGAAGGTAAAACACAAAATGACCGACGCATGCTTCGACGAGAACATGTCATTCTGGCACGAACGTCTTCCCAAGGGGAACAAGTGCCCGACCAGTTTCGAGGAGGCGAAGAAAATCGTGTGTCCTCTGGATTTACCGCACGTGAAATACCATGTGTGCATGAACAATTGCATCATTTATCGGGACGAGCACGCGGAGTCTACCATATGTCCGGTGTGCGGCGTCACTCGATACAAGAAGAGGAAGAAAGCTCCCCGAAAAGTGGTGTG
This sequence comes from Aegilops tauschii subsp. strangulata, assembly GCF_002575655.3. Classification (NCBI taxonomy): domain Eukaryota; kingdom Viridiplantae; phylum Streptophyta; class Magnoliopsida; order Poales; family Poaceae; genus Aegilops; species Aegilops tauschii. The sequence continues at coordinate 477,025,892 of NC_053039.3, forward strand.
GTACTTTCTGATCACTCCTCGTCTGTAGCGGTATTTCGCGGACCCTAAGGTAGCAAAGCTCCTGCGTTGGCACGCGGATAGGGAGTAGAAGAAGCGAGAAGATGACGCAAAAGACAAGATGCTGAGTCACCCTAAGGATGGGAGCCAGTGGCAAGCGTTGAACTTCGAACAACCAGAATTTGGGAAGGATCCAAGGAACATCGTGCTGGGCGCGAGCACCGATGGACTCAATCCGTTTGGCAGCCAGAGAAGCACACATAGCACCTGTCCTGTGTTTGTGTGGATGTACAACCTTCCCCCTGGTTGTGCATGAAGAGGAAGTACATTCACATGAGTATGCTAATTGAAGGGCCGAAACAACCAGGGAACGACATCAATATGTATCTGGGGCTGCTGAAAGAGGAGCTAGACACGCTGTGGAAAACGCCAGCCAATACGTGGAACGCCGGAGAGAAAGAATATTTCCCTATGAGAGCCGCACTGCTCACGACGGTGCACGACTATCTCGGTTACGGATATCTCGCGGGGCAGGTGGTCCACGGATTTTCTAGATGCGTCAGGTGCATGGATGACACAACGTATCGCCAGCTAGATAGAGATCCCGGGTCTTCGAAAACCGTGTTCATGGGACATCGAAGGTGGCTTCGCGACGATGACCCGTGGAGGAGACGCAAGGATCTGTTCGATGGTGAAACCGAACCTCGAAGACGCCCGCGTACGAGGAGCGGCGAGGAAATAGACGAGCTGTTGCAAAATTGAAAAGATTGCCCACTGCCGGGAAAGAAGCAAAAGGCGCCAGAGCCAGGAAAGAAGCGAAAGGCGCCAGAGCCACTGCTGAAGGTATGGAAAACGAGGTCTGTTTTCTGGGACTTGCCGTACTGGAAGATCCACCGTGTGCCTCACAGCCTTGATGTCGTGCATATCACGAAGAACGTGTGCGAGAGTCTGCTTGGTACCCTGCTCAACATGCCAGAGAGGACCAAAGATGGGCTGAAAGCAAGGGCAGACTTGAAATCAATGGGCATCAGGGAGGAGCTTCACGCTAATGATGATGATGATGATGATGAGGCGAAGCAGGACACAGAAAGTCGTCGCAAAGGCAAAAAGGCCAAGAAGACCGGAAATGACTTCCCTCCCGCGTGCTTCACTCTAAGTCAGGAGGAGACCGATCAGTTTTTCACCTGCCTCGTGGGAGTAAAACTTCCTTATGGTTACGCGGGGAAGATAAGCAGATACCTAGACTTAGCGAAGCAGAAGTTCAGCGGGATGAAGTCTCACGACTGTCACGTGCTGATGACGCAGATACTTCCAGTTGCAATCCGTGGGATCATGGACGCGCACGTCCGTGAAACGCTATTTGGCCTATGCAACTTTTTCGACGTCATCTCTCAGAAGTCGGTTGGCGTGAGGCAACTCAGAAGGCTACAGGAAGAGATCGTGGTGATACTATGCGAGCTTGAGATGTACTTCCTCCCGCATTCTTCGACGTTATGGTGCATCTGCTGGTCCATATCGTGGAGGATTTCATCCAACTCGGGCCGACGTTCCTGCACAGCATGATGCCGTTCGAAAGGATGAATGGTGTCATCAAAGGATACGTTCGCAACATGTCACGTCCAGAGGAAAGCATAGCCAGGGGCTTTCTGACCGAAGAGTGCATCTCCTACTGCACGAATTATCTAGGCATCGAGAACCCCGTTGGTCTGCCCGTCAACAGGCACCTCGGCAGGCTCGCTGGATGGGGTCACCGTGAGGGTCGCCGCGAAATGCATGTCGACTTCGATGGTCGACTCACCGACTTTGAAAGAGCAAACCTAGTCGCGCTACAACACATAGACATGGTCGATCCTTGGGTGGTACAGCACAAAACGTTTATTGAGAAGACGTACAATGACCGAGGCCAACAGAGGACGGACAGAGATATAATCAAAGAGCACAACTCATGTTTCACGCGTTGGTTCAAGCAGAAGCTTCTGTCGTACCCTTTACATGAGGATTCTTCCGCGGAAGAACAACTCATATTCGCCTTGTCATAGGGCGCCGAGCACAACCTGATGACGTATGAGGCGTACGATATCAACGGCTACACATTCTACACCGAGGACAAGGACATGAAGAGCGATGGTTATCAGAACTCCGGGGTAACGATGGAATCCTACACCGGTAACGACAAGGACAGATACTACGGAAGGATCGAGGAGATCTGGGAGCTGAGCTACGCTGGAGAGAAGGTCCCGATGTTCCGTGTCAGATGGGCCAAGAGCGTCATAAAAGAAGACCGGTATGTCACCACCATGGTTATACCCGAAGCCAAATCCAAGACCGCAGGCGCGAACGTCACCACGAAAAATGAGCCATGGGTACTGGCTTCCCAAGTGGACCAATGCTTCTTCATTACCGACCCGTCAAAGCCCAGTCGTGTTGTCGTGAGGAGAGGCAAAAGGAAGATCATCGGAATGGATGGAGTTGCCAATGAGCAAGACTTCGACAAGTACGGCGACCCGAAGATGGAACATGACGACGACGATGAAGTATCAGCATACACCACAAGAAGAAGCAGGACCACCCTACCTAAAGGACGTCCGTTCAAGAGAAGAACTCCATTTACGAAAAATAAGGGCAAGAAGATTGTGAACAGATAGCTAGCTAAGAACTCCATTTCTCGATTGTATTTTGACATATTGAAATGATATTTCTTCTGTTCTAGTGTCCTCATGAATATTTATTCATGTTTATTATTAATATTTTTTGAACTCATGAATATTTTTAAATTTCATGGGCACTTTTTGAATTCATGAATATTTTTTAAATTTGATGATATTTTTTCATATTCAATATGAAAAAATATTGAATATTCATGAGGTCGACACTCGATCTCGATCCCCCTCCATCTCGATCGCTATCCCCCCCTCGCCGCCGAGCACCGCCCCACCCTCCCCCGCTCCACCGCCGCCGCCGACCCCCCGCACCCTCCCTGCTCCACCGCCGCCGCCGACCCCCCGCACCCTCCCCGGCCCGCTCCACCGTCACAAATGAATGCAACTAAAATTGCAAAAAAAAATTGATTATATTTTCAAATAATAAATTTGATGATTTTTTTCATATTCATAAATATTATTACTGTTTTTATAAAAAAATATTACAGTTTCATATTCATATTCATTTTCTAAAAAATTATTACATCCAACAAAAAATAATAATAAAAAAGTTTACTAATGGCGCACCTGTGGCTGGTGCGCCATTGCTACATAAAAAAAAGTTTACTAATGGCGCACCGATCGTGGGTGCGCCATTGCTATATATAAAAACATTCTAATGGCGCACCGCTTCGTGGTGCGCCATTAGAATGTTTCCCCCTATAGCTAATTCCTCCCTCTCCCTCGCCAGTTCCCCTTCGTCCCTCTCCCTCGCCAAGATCCACCCGCGCCTCGCCGCTCCTTCGCCGCACTGCCCCAGCACGTACGTCCCCTCCCTCCCTTCCCCCATCCCCCGACCCACTGCGCCGCCTCCTCGACGCGCCGCTGCCCGCAGCCTCCTCGACGTCGGTGTTCTCCTACGGCAGCCTGCCGTTCTCCCACAGGTGATTCCTCCCCTCTCCTCCCCTCCCCCTTCCCCCTAGGTTTTCTTGCCTCCTCCCACCATGGCTACCTCCGGCGAGCACGACGCTGCACCAACGCCGACCTAGCTCCCGGGCTCCGCCGCCCCCACCCACCCCCTCCCTCGCCTTCGCCGCACCCACCCACCCCCTCCCTCGCCTTCGCTTCCCCTCGCCCTCTCCCCCAGAGCCCAGAAAGCCGCCAGACCGCAACCGCCGCCGCAGCCATCCAAGGTTTTCTGCTTGATTTTAGTTATCAGCATACTTGTAGTTAGGGATCCCCTCCTGTTATTTTTTTGATGAGATGCTTAAGGCAGCTAGTGGGTTCTGTTGTTATCAATCTTAAGGCAGCTAGTTTTTGTAAATCTAGTCTGAAACTAGTAGAGCTCTTGGTGATTTGCAAATTCAGTTTAAATAAAAATTTGGTACATGACTGCTGATCATGTATGAAACATGTTGCTACTGGATGAGCACAAGAACTACTGTTATATTGCTTGTTTTTTATTTGATGATTCTTAAATTGTTTTCTGAAGATTGCTGAAGAGCACAACTTTCTGATCTTTGAAGACTGCAAATTCACTGACATTGGGAACACAGTAACTACGCAATAGGAAGGGTGAGAGCAGAGTAAAAATAAACCACCTATTAAGTTTCTTTATTTTATATTTACTGGCATAAGATAACTAGGGCTTGATGTATGGAGGCTTGTCTACTTGCTGCTAATACAACATAATATTTGATATGAGCAGGGTGAACAACCTTCAGGTCCTGGGAATCTACTCAAGGCTACACAGTTGCTGTAAGTACTCCATTTTCTAAAGCTTATCACATAGTACTAGCATTTTCTTCCGGTGCAAAAGAAAAGGGCTGTTGTTTGTCTTTTGTATAAAATGAACTGAAAACACTTAGATACTTATTAATGTTTCCTAACACGAATACTTCCTGTAAAGTTGATTTTATAAAGATGTGTGATCTTTGTTTCTGAGACTGAAAGTGCTTCTATCTCAAAAAAAGTAGAAGCAAAAAATTAAAAGTGCTCATTCTAGTGGCAGGCACAGCTCTTGTCACTTGTGACCATTGCTGCTGGGAGCTTGATGGCATCTTGCCGCACGCCCTTCCCTTTTAATGCAGCTCCTTAGAGATCTACACCACCTTGTATACTATTCAGAGAAATGTATAACACTTATGTACCCAAATTGTATTTGTTTTCTGTGTACCCAAATATGTACCACCTTGTATACACCACCTTGTATAGAGGTACCCAAATTGTATAGAGGTACCCAAATATGTACCCAAATTTTTTGATGGTTTTTGTTTTCTGTGTTACTGACAAAAATGCATTTTCTGAATTTTTGCTGTCAAAAACTGTATGTGCAATCTCCAGAACAATTATGCTTATGCTGAGAACTTCATGTATGTGAAAAATGCCATAGGTGCTGTGTTGTGTGATTCTTCATGCTCATGTGAAAACTGTATGTGCAATCTCCAAATGTGAAAAACTGTATGTGCTGTCATAGGTGCTGTGCTGTCAAAAACTGTATGTGCAATCTCCAGAACAATCATGCTTATGTGAAAACTATATGTGCAATCTCCAAATGTATCATCATAATGTAGGTGCTGTGTTGTGTGATTCTTCATGCTGAGAACTTCAGCCTTTTCAACTTGCTGCTGTATCATCATAATCTAGGACTTGTGATGCTGCTGCTGTACCCCGAGAGGCCCTTGAGTTTGCCGGAATGTCGATTAACTTCCGTTCCGGCAAATTCGGGTACTCCATATGTCCTATTTTCAGCAAAGGTCATGCTGAAATTTTCCGTGAATTTTAGCATGACTTTGCTAAAAATAGGACATATGGGGTACTTGCGATTAATGCATGGGCCGGGGTATCTTAGTACTTAATTAAGTAGGATCAACTGCCCCTTTATTCTTGCTGCATTAAACCATAGGTGGCAATAGAGCCAAGTGATTAGGCCCAACTTAGAATTCTCCTTCCCAGCTTAGCTTTTAGGATGCCTCGGTGTCGATGAGAACCTAAATGATGTACGCTTAGGCTTTTAGGGTGCCTCGGCGTCGACAAACCCTAAATGATAAAAGCTTAGCTTTTAGGATGCCTCGGTGTCGACAAACCCTAAATGATGAGACCATGATCTTGTTCCTTGACAATAACCAACTTTTTGACCAAACTTTTTTTCCTATTTAGAGCAAAACATGGCCCACAACGATGAGGCCGGCGGTTCGGGCGGCAAGCAATTCTGGGAGCTATCCCAGGAGATGGAGGAAGAACCTCACCGCTATGAGGACGCCGCCGCGGAAGACACCGATCCTGATTACACAACCCCTAGTGGCGTCGGGGATGACACCACTGATGGTGCCGCCGAGGATCCCACCACTGATGATGGCGGCGCACACACAGATGGCAGCCAACCGAAGAGGCAACGGAAGGACCGGCGCCCGAACGTGCTCGGCACCGTCAAGGAGGAATTTACTGAAGTGAACTCCGACAGGCATCCAACGGCCCCCAAACATGTATTCAAGGGGTACTCGGTTCAGCTCGGGTGCATTCTCCGGAGCACCGTCTCGATCAACACCGAGAACCTAAGTCATAAGGACCGAGGGAATTTGCGTAGCCTCCTCTTCACGAAGCTGCACAAACGATACAAGTTCCCCGTTGAGTTTGCAAACACACGCCTCTCAGGGAATAAAGTGAACAGTGCCGCCCTCACGAGGATGAGCACGGCCCTGTCTACATGGAGAAGCACGGTGAAGGCAATGATTGAAAAAGGTGATAGTTATGAGAAGATCAAGGCGAAATATCCTTTGATGAGCGAAGATGACTACAAGGAGTTCAAGATCAAGTGCGAGAGCAGCGCAACCTCCGAATCAAGTCAGTGGGGGAAAGAAATGCGGGAGTTGAACTTAGGGGTCCACCAACTCGGTCCCGGCGGTTACAGAGTGGCGGAGCCTATATGGGACAAGGAGGACGCGGAGCGTGCCGAGCAAGGCCTACCGCCCCGCTTCGAGAAATTACGTGACAAGCAGACCAGGAACTTTGTCAGGGGCCGGTACAAGGAGGACCCGGTAACAAAGGAGCTTACCACGGATCCGAAGACCAGGGCGCTTGAGCTTGTTCTGGTAAGGAATACACCCCCGCGTAATTAGCTCCATATGGTTGCATTCTAATTAATGAAGCCAAATTTCTAAATGGTTCATATTCCTTCCGCAGGAGGCTGAAAGCAGTAGCGCGGGGTCGTCTCAGAGCTCCCCTTTTGACACCCCTTTAAATAGGGCGTTGAACGTAATGAAAAACAAGGATAAGCTCAGTAAGCCGTCGTCAGCTGGTCGTGTGGCCGGCAAAGGCTTGTCCACCAAATGGTCATCATACTATACCGCTGGTGGGCGAAAGGAGAAAAAGACCAGCTCGGAAAGCCAGTCGCGCGAGGTTCAAGAACTCAAGGCACAAGTGGCGCGGATTTCGGAGATTGTCCAAGAGCAAGTGTAACAACAACTGGGAACGACGCTCACCGCCATTGTGCCTACCTTGATTCAGGGGCTGACGACGTGGATTGCGGGCAGCCAACAGGGGCCTCCCCCGGTTCCCAGCTTCACGGCCAGCAACTCGCACAACGCGCAGGCGACGCCATTGGTGTCTCCGGCGGAGGCGGTATTCATGTCTCCGGCACCGGCACGGGCATTGGACCTTAATGCACCCGGGTGTACGCCGGCCGGCACCTCGCCAGCAAGCGGCCCCTCCGTCAGTTGCACGCGCACGCCCGCCGTTGGCGGTGCCTCGACATTAGCCGAGCTCGACGGCATCACGGTAACTAAGCCTCTCGGCCGATGACTTCATCTCCTTGCCTTTGACTGGGCATCCCTGATGCCCTACATGTTTTCGCAGGGTGCCATCGATGTTCCTTGCACTCTCCTGCACTTCGTGGGCGGCGAGTTGGTCGATGTCTCCAAGGGCAGAATCGTTCAACCGGGCAACCGCGTGTTCCACGGTAATCCGATGCCACCCACCTTGTATAGGGTTGAACTAGTTCGGGTGCTGCCAGGCTGCGACGAGTTGTTACCTCCGATTCGACCCGCTGGGGCCGACGAAGATGATGTGATGACCCTCAGCGCCTGTGTAAGCTGGCCCCTGCTTTGGCCGAAGAGCCAGATTCGTTTGGGGGCGGGGGAAACCACCCCACAGACAAGACCGTCAGTCGTGCCAGCGCCAAGCCATGGCAAGAACGCCGCAACGCTACCGGACATGCCGGACATCCCTATGGCACAGGATCCGGACATGCATATGGCACAGGATCCGGACGACGACGACAACGACGGCGGTACATTTTCCAACGTTGATAAGTACTTTGCCGAACATGGGTACGGTGACGAGTTCTGCGGGCCTCCTTCTCAAGAACCCAACCCTGAAAAGGACGACCGCGATCTAGCTGGTACGGCGGAGAAACCCAATTGCAACAGGCGTCGTCTGGCGTTCAGTTCTCAGGAGACGCCTCCAGCTGCCGCCTTCACCGAGCCTCAGATAGCTGAGGTGCCAAATATTATCAGCCCCAACACGCTCAAGAAGGCGGTCTGTGAGCAGAACTCGATCCCATTACAGCAGATCAGGAAGAAGGGACGGAAACGAAAGACTAACAAGGGCGCCAGTGCGAGCCAGCCGGCACCGAGTACGATCCGTGCTCAGGACGGGCCACCTTCACCTAAGGATATCTCGAGGAGGGTGCATGTGGCGGGTAGGCCGATGCTATCGACAAATATGCTCAATGCTGCAACCGGTGCTATGCGGAGTCTCCATGACAGTGTTCTTTCTTTGGAGAAGCGGCGTCTCAGAGAGAATGATGTGGCATACCCGGTTTTCGTGGCCAAGGTGCCAGAGGGCAAGGGCTTTGTGGATAGCGCCGTCGGGGGTACGATCGTCCTGCGGTTTGATGACATCTTTGCTATGCTTAACCTTCATCCGCTGCACTACACCTTCGTTCGGCTGTTCTCGCTGAGTATGGAGATGCGGATCATTAGAGACAAGACCCCGGACATTGTGATAGTCGACCCCTTCTACATGTGTGCCAAGATCTTGGGCAGCGCTGGGGACCGGCAAGTCGCGAGTTCACACCTCGAAGGCGTCATTCTGGCAAACCCAGATAAGGATAACTTCCTCGTGCCTTACTTTCCCGAGTAAGTCATCTCCTAACCGCCCCGTAACATATGATTTCTTAGATTTCGATCGTTCTTTTTTTTCTAACATTCTGTGTTCTGTGCAGTGACACACATTGCACACTCATCCTCTTAAGCCCGAAATATTCCATGGCCACGTATTTCGACCCTGACTGTGACCCCAAGATGGACTACACAAATATCAAGAAAGTTCTTGATGATGCTCTCCCTGGCTACGCCGCATCTGGAGGCACCTTTAAGAGGCCATCTCGTAGGTACGGCAGGCATGTGTTCACCCACAATACGACGTTCCCCTGCGTCAAGCAGCCGCCTAGCGGTCAGAAGGATGCCTACTACGCCCTCCATCACATGTGGGCGATCGTACGGGACCATAATCACCTTCTGCTACCAAATAATCTCAAAGATTGGGCCGCAAGCTTGGCGGCAATCTAGGACGCGGACATCCGACAAGAATTCTTTCGCATCCAGTCGGAGTTTGCAGAAATCATCCATCAAGATGTCCTTCGTACCTCGGGGCAGTTCTACCTCAAATTTCAACCGTCCAACAGCGAGATAGACACAACGCTACAAATGCAGGCTGACAACGCCCGCGACTTCATGACCATCACGACTGACGGCGGCTTCATCCACGCTCCGGTCCCATGAGTCGAGTCGAAAGTAGTGATGCTATGTGTAGTTCTGAAACATTGATTAGCTCTTGTTGTAATTAAACTTTAATGAACTTGTATGTATCTTTGGTTTGGACAGTCGTTCAACTTAGATGTAATCGATGCTATTTATTAGTAGGACCATGAATCGTGCTATTAATGTCTTGCTTTTCTCTTCCGATCCTTTTGTTGCATACTTATATATTGCTTATGTATTGTCTGTTGTTTGGCTAGTGCATAGAGATGCCGTCGTATGTCGTGTACAAGGGTAAGGTTCCCGGAGTCTACGACGACTGGGAGGAGTGTCGGAGACAGGTTCACCGTTTCAGCGGTAACAGTTACAAAGGATACACCACTAGGGCGGAGGCGGAATCTAGATACGCGCGCTATCTAGCGGGAGAGAGGAGGGAGCGTTGGAGGAACCGGATGAAGACCAGTTTCATCGCGATGATGCTCATCGTGATGACCGCAGCTCTCTTCTATGTGATGGTAGTTTAGATGATCGATATCAACTTGTAACGTGAAGACAAACTCGCTACTCGCGGTCTCAAGACTTGTAATGTTCTATCTTTGTTCGGTCTTTTGAATTCGGAGACTAATATGATGAATTGTATTCGGAGACTAATCTTCTATTGTATTCGATGAATCTGCTGTTGCTGTTTGGTGCTGCTTATATTCTGTCCAATAATACATTTTGTAATAAGTGCAAAAATCAGAAAAGAAAAAAAATCCCTAATATACATACTAATGGCGCATCACACCACAGTGCGCCATTAGTATGCCAAAGGATACTAATGGCGCATCACTACGCAGTGCGCCATTAGTATGCCAAAGGATACTAATGGCGCATCACCACGCGGTGCGCCATTAGTATGGCTAGGCACATGGGTAAATATGGCCCCCTGGGAGGCTTACTAATGGCGCACCGTGGCCTATACTAATGGTGCACTGCCTGGTGCGCCATTAGTATACCAGATACTAATGGCGCACTAGTGGTGCGCCATTAGTAAAAAATACTAGTGGCGTGGTGCTAGTGGCGCACCAGTAGTGCGCCATTAGTAGGCAAAACTGGTGCGCCACTAGTAAGCCTTTTCTAGTAGTGCCTAGTCTAGCCGAGCTGGCGGAGTAGGTCGGCAAGGTGACAATGAAGCCCCCACGCCCGTCGACCTGTTCGGCATGGTGGACGTCAGTTCGATGAAGCGACGACGCTGCGCGGCCGATGTGGCGAGATGAAGTTCTCGGTCCAGTTAACATGGCGAAGCTGTGATCGGCGGATGCCCAAGTCTTGAGCAGGTCGGCTGGTGATGCCGAAGTGACCGCGTAACGCAGTCAAAATCGATTACCTGCACACATAAAATAGTGCAAGCAAAAAAACAATAATAATTGAAAGAAAAATTGCATAATTAATATATGCGAAGCGAATCATGAGGCAAGTTTGGCCTGTGCGCTGGGGTTGGTTCGACGGAGTGGCAGCGCGGACCCGTCGATGCAGGTCGGCATGCGCAGGGCGACAACATCGGCCTGGTATGATCCGAACTCATTGTGCGGAGGTGTCGGCCGGTACGGTGGCTGTCAGCCTAATCCGCATGTAGCAATTGTTGTGAAAGAGAAGCCCCCGAAGTACTCATGCAACTTCATGTGGAAGGTACAACGTAAGGTGCTTGTCGCATCAATCCAATGTCGATGGACGCGAAACAACTGGTAGTGCTAATTGCATCAGGGAAGCACATGAAAGTGAAACCATTAGTGAAAGTGTAGACGGCCTCCAAACTTAAGTAAATGATGGAGAAAAGAAAGATCAAATCTCCCGGTGACTGCGCTAAGACTGGTCAGACCGACGCCCTGCAAAAATAATGCAGCACAAAGAAACAGAAAATATTCTCTGTATAACAATTTTGCGTACCAAACAAATGGTTAGAAAAAATTAAACATGTTTGGCGAACGACGAATGCAGTATATAGTATATACCAAAGCAAATAAAAGAAAACGGTGCGTACGAAACAAACAAACACGAACTAGTTCAATGAAAAGTTTCACCTTGATCCTTACGTGAAGTAGTATTTTAGATTACTACAATCCAGCCACGTCTAGGGCACGGGCTCCAAAACTAGTAGTGACTTAGGTTAGTACTAGTTGTCAATTACGTGAAGGTTTAGTGTAGCTCCAGGTCTATGCACTTTTTTTGGAAAGAGTAGGAGAAGACCAGCGGCCGAGCAGGAGATGAATTAAAAAAAAAGAAGGAAAACGAATCTCCCTGATGTATGTGTTCCACAGCTGTTTGATCGGCCGATGGGTGTTGTTGCCGTGCATGAGCAGCACTCAGGGTCGCTCCTCGGCTAGGGCACCGCTTGATGGATTATTGCATGCGGTCCCGTCTCTTCAACACCTCCATGGCGCGCGAGAATGACAGCGGAGCTCGGACCTGGTGTACTACTGGTCCCCGAACACTTTTTATGATCTCGATTTAACTGTGTACAGTGTATCCAAAGGCAGCAACCATAATTTTGCAAGAAAGATAGTTTACGCGAAACAGATCTAACTGAAAAGATATCACCTGATCATCTCATCGATCCGTGGTGATCGCCCAGCAGGCTCTCAATGAAAGCACCAATGTCGGTTCAATATCCCGCGTATCTCGTAGTAGTGGTCCTAAGCTAGGCGTCTTGGAACAATGGTAACATGGACACGGGATTTTACCCAGCTTCGGGCTCTCTCGAGGAGATAATACCCTAAATGCTGCTTTTGATTGTTTTCATATTGCACTAGTGCAGAACCGGGCTTTAGCGCCGGTTAGTAAGGGCCTTTAGTGCCGGTTCTGCAACCGGCACTAAAGAGTGGAGACTAAAGCCACCCCCCCTTTACTACCGGTTCGGCACGAACAGGCGCTAAAGTGCCACCACGTGGCACGATGGCACGAGCCAGGCCCGGGTGCTGGTAGACCATTAGTACCGGTTGGTAGCACCAACCGGTACTAAATGTTTTTGGGGGGGGGGGTGGTTTTAATTTTTATTTTTCCATTAATTTTGTGTTTTCCATTTAATTCTTTTTTGTTTGCTGGTATTTTACGATACTACATACTGTACACGTTATGCATATATATAAATATATTTTCTCGTAGAACCGATCATATATATATATATATATATATATATATATATATATATATATATATATATATAATCGAATGTCTCACAACCACCATTAATTATTCACAAATACACATGTATATATATACAATTTCTGCTACATGTTGCCTTGGTGCCTTCGGAGCACAATGACAAGTGGTTCATGGGGGCGGTAGCGGGTAATAGTATTCTCCTTTGGGATCTATGACCTGGTCGAGCAAAAATCCCGCTATTTCCTCTTGAAGTGCTCGTATGCGCTCTGTTGGTAGGAGCTGGTCCCGCACGTCTTTGAACTATTAAGAAGGAGATCAATATGCATGTGTATTAGTTGTGTGACTAGATATCGACAATCATGTAAGATTTGTGAATAGTGTTCTGGCAAACGTACCTATTGCTGTCTATCAGATTTGCTCCTTTCGGACGCCATCATGCGAATGTTCTCGCAAACGTACTTTCGGACGCCATCATGCGAATGTTCTCGCAAACGTAGTATGCACACACTTCAGTCCCCGGCGCCTGCTTCAGGGCCTTTACGAGAATAGAATTTAATCAGATATTAATTAATCAAGCATGTTAATTAATTAATGGTATTGAAACAAGAATTAAAGAGATGGTAGCTAGCTAGCTAGTACTACTTAATTACTTACCTTGGGTCGATACCAAATTAGCTTTTGTTGCCGTTTTTCTGGAGTCACCTTGATGTACTTTGCCCAAGCCCTGCCCGTCGGCAAAGAAAAATTAATAAAGGGGTTATTAAAAATAGTTCATATCAGGAAATGACGAACTAAATAGGCCGAGATATAGTTAATAATGATTAAAATTACCGGTTGACTATCCCCTTCACGATGCTGTAGTCACTATCTTTTTTAAGTAGTGAGTTCAGTACTTCAACTTTTCCTTCGTCAACTTTAATGTCTAACAAGATCCAGTGGAACCTGCATGCGCATACGTTTGCATGTATAAATTAAGCGGACATGTGCATAACACTAATCAACTATAACCCTAGACCCTATACACTTATTAACATCTAGCTAGTAAGCAAAAACAGAATTTGTAGTACAAGACAGTGTGACTCACTCGAAGTTGTAAGGAAGTAGTATATCTTCATTGCTATTGAGCCGCTTCAAGAACTCTAGCATGTTTTTCTCTACATCTTATCTACACCATTCCAATTTCCATGTGTATTCATTAACGGTATTTGGGTCAATGAACCCAATGCCATAGCGTCCAGCTTTTTTCATTTCATACATCTTCATCCTGCATAATACCACAGAAAAGAATATATAGTGAGGATATATAATTACAGGTAATTAATGATCAATCAATGAGCACTAGAGCTAGCTTGAGACTTAAATTACAGAAAGAAATCACTTACAGACAATAGCAACTGACGATAGATTTGTCGAGTGCATCTTGATTGAATAACTGAAATAGTTCTGAATACTCAACGGACAGAGCTTTCTTATTGAAGTAATGATCTTCCTCGACTTGCACCATGAGGGACTCTCGATTGGAAATCTTGGTAATTTTCATGTACCAATCATGCAATTCATACATTCTCGTTGGGAGGTTCTTGACCTCCTCGGGCTCGACCAAAGGTTGGCCCCGGACATATTTCTGTTTTATTTCCTCCTCTCTAAGCGGAGACATGGGCTTGATATCGAGGAGTTGTCCAACAGTGATCTTGAGCATTTCAGCCTGCATTATATGCTCCTCGGTTATTACCACATCGCCCAGCTCGGGAACGTAAACGGTTTGCCCACAATAATATTGGGCGCACGTACTCTCATGTGTTGTTGGCACAACAAGCGGGGGGATCGATTGCGCCGCCTGTTCTCCCAGCTGGGGAACGGTTTTCCCGCATTTTTTGACAGCTGCTTGTTGGCTCGAGCTCGCTTCTTTCTGTAGTCGTGCTCGATGTGCCTTCCTGATTTGGCGCTCATAGTCTGAGTCAACAGGCTTGGGAGCTGGTGGTCTAGCCATACGAATGAAGTGGTCAATCTTTTCCTCAGGTACTTTCTCCCTCGGCGGCGTTGCTGGTTTCGGTCCAAAATGGGCGTCCACTTCGGCCCGCACTATGGCATCGTTTTGCTCCTCGGTCATGTCGTAAGGCCTCTGAGGAAGAGCAGCGAGGCTGCTTGGACCATATTTATTTCGCTTGTCTCCGCCTGTACTTCCTGTACTACCTCGACTCGTACCGCTACGCACCATAGCTGCGGCGTGTCTCTTCTGCGATTGCTTAGGCGGCGGAGACGGCTGACGTGGCTTAGTTGGAGCAGGAGGAGTGGCCTGACGCTGTGCCGGACTTGAAGCAGGAGGTGTGGCCTGACACGGTGTCGGACTTGAAGCAGGAGGTGTGGCCTGACGCTGTGCCGGACTTGAAGCAGGAGGTGTGGCCTCACACGGTGTCGGACTTGAAACAGGAGGAGTGGCCTGACGCTGTGCCGAACTTGAAGCAGGAGTCTGCTCACGTGTTCGTGGACTTGGAGGAGCGGGAGTCTGCTGACACAGTCGCGGACTTCGAGGAGGAGTCGGCAGATGCGGTGTCAGTGGACTTCGAAAGATGATGCAATCCTTTCTCCATAGGATGATACGATGTATGGCCTCTCCCAGTGTGTGCTCGTCGTCACCTCCAGGAATGTCAAGCTGTAGCCCCGAATATGGGTCCACCACCTCATCAACCAAGACACGAGCATAGCCCGCTGGAATCAGGGCGCACTGGAAGGTTGCTTCGGGGGTAATTGTAAAAGCAACGGCGTCCGCCACCTTCATGGATATGTTCTTCATTTTGAAGTGTAGCTCACAGTTAGTGTTCTCTATGATGTCATCCACAGGTTATGTATCCAGCAGTGCGTCGCCTGGGGCGGAACCAACGCTGCTTCTCGGCATGGATGGACGGTGCTATCCAATGCTGGATGATCATCCGCTTGCTGCTGCCGCTGCTGAGACCCCCTTTCCTAGCTAAGTGAGTCGATCTGCTGCTGCTGCTACTACTAGAATTTGAGTGCCAAGTCCGCGTGCCTTGCTTCTAGGCCTTGAAGGCGTTCCGCGTCCTGCTTCCTCTGCTCCTCCTCCAGCTTCTTCTTCTTCTCCTCCTCCATCTTCTTTCTTGCACGGGTCCTATAGTCATCGTTCCATTCCGAAAAGCCCTCATACCAGGGAATAACGCCCTTGCCTCGTGTTCTTCCCGGGTGTTCAGGATTTCCCAGGGCACGCGTAAGCTCGTCGTTCTCTCTGTTGGGCGTGAACACCCCCTTTCGAGCATCTTCTATTGCGTCAAGTAACTTTTGTTCTGCTCCTTTTAGACTTGCCTTCTTCGAAACCGGGCATGTCTTCAGGTCCAACGCCCCCCATGCGCATAGAACCAAGTTCTGCACCTGGGGGGCCAGCTCCTAGTAACCGGAGTGACCCCTGCATCCTCCATCTCTTGCTCAGACTTATCCCACTTAGGCATTGCCACCGCGTAGCCACCTGGACCCAGCCTATGGAATTGCGTCTTTTTTGCGGCATTGGCCTTGTTTTTTCTCGACCGTTCCTTAGATAATTATGATTCCTTGAATTTCATGAAAGCGGGCCGGTGTTCTCTTTGCTTCTCCAGTGTTCCCTTGAATTCTGGAGTCTTCCTTTCTGCAGCGAGGTAGTTGGCCCATACAGTTTTCTTGTGGGTGTTGAATGTAATTGCCATCTTCTTAAGAGCAGCGTCCTTGACTTTCTGCACATCTGCATCAGTGAAATAATCTGGTAGGGTGAAATGTTCCATCAGAGATTCCCAAAGCTTTTGTTTTGCTCTGTCGTCGACCCAAGTAACATCTGGGCGTTTAGTTTTTGGCCCTTTCCATTCTTGAATGGAGATCGGGAGTTGGTCCTTCACAAGAACTCCGCACTGACGAACGAACTTGTTCGCAATGTTCTTAGGCGTGAGGGGTTCGCCACTAGCTTTGATGGAATCGATGTTGTACTTTACACCCTCCTTCAACTTTTTGCCCGGGCCGCGCTTTGTCCTGCTGTCTGTAGAAGCAGATTTGCTCGATCCGAAGGGCTGAAAGAAGAAAGATCGATTTGTTAATATATCTTCAAATAAAAAAACATGTGATGATCACTACATGCCTGCTTATATAAATATACCTCGCCGGTAGTCTTTGTTATTTCAAGATCAACATTGTATTCGTCATCATAATCATTGGCTGTGTCATCATAATCATAATCATAGTTCATGACTTCATCAGCTCGGTCGTCGAGATCGAATATCTTATCATCACCCTCCCCGGTATTGTTCAGATATTGGGAGCCGTCATTTGCTTCATTCAGATCATCTGGCCTGTTAGGGCTGCGTATGATCTCGAACAGGGCCTCTTCTCCCTCTCTGCCGGTATTGTCCGCCATAGCTTTTATTTAACTAATACAGAAGAAATATAAAACAATTTAGTATTCAAATTACAATGCATGGATGCAATCAATAAGGAAAAACTGAATCATATAGTACATAATATGCATCGTCTCGAATAATATATAATCTCGAATACATCGTCTCGAGTAATATATAATCTCGAATACATCACTGGCTAGGTAGCTAATAAAGATCGAATACTATAGATGAATCTAGGCCACTCGCGGTTCCTGGGGCGCGGGCGGTGGACACGCAAAGACAAGGAACCATCACAGGATCCTATCTCCGGTCATCTGCCCAAAGAACCTGCCAGGTATTGGAGAACCTGACGTCCATAGCAGCCATGTAGCGATGGACGTGCTCGTCCTCCTCCCTGACACGACGACGCACCACCTCCGGTGGGGCCGGCTCCCTCTGCACCGAATGTGGCCCACGCGAATGCCACCAAAGGAGATCAGGGTCGACGACGGGACCCGAGGCCGGGTTCCTCACCAAGCGGCGCGCCCCTCCAGGTAGCACCTCCCAGTGCCAGCCTGGCGGAGCCCAGTCCCGGACATGGGTCAGCCGGACGTCGTGGCGAACGGGTCGAGGATGCGGGCCGGGCATCGTCGAGAACAAATACTATATGCCCGCAAAAAGTAACTTTTTAAATGATTGGATTGTGATAACTAAAATTCTATATGCAAATTCCAACAATTTGACATTAATCTAATTCATCTAGCTAAAACTAACTCTAAAATTTCTAACATTTCTATATATATAACTAACATTTCTAATATTTCTATAACTAAAAAATAGAAAAATTGCTAACATTTCTATAAATATTTCTATAACTAAAAAATAGAAAAATTGCTAACATTTCTATAAATATTTCTATAACTAAAAAACAGAAAAATTTATAACATTTCTATATAACTAACATTTCTAATATTTCTATAACTAAAAAACAGAAAAATTGCTAACATTTCTATAACAATGTGTGTGTGTGGACATGGCGGCCGGGGCAGTAGCTCACCGGCGAGGCGCGACGACGGGGACGGAGATGGGCGGTGACGACGGGGATGGGGACGGGGCGGCACGACGGGGACGAGGACGGGCCGGGCGGGGACGACGGGAGGACGGGGCGGGGCGCGACAACGGGGACGGGGACGGCGACGGACGGCGACGGGGACGGCGACGGGGATGGTGTCGGACGGCGACGGGGGCGGCGACGAGGGGCGGCAGCGAGGGGTGGCGGCGACGGGGCAGAGGAGAAAGAAGCAGAGGGAGAGATGAGAAACTGATTTTTTTACGTGTTTTCTTATATAGAACAACCTTTAGTACCGGTTGAAGCCACCAACCGGTACTAAAGGTCTGTTTTGGCCAGGCCAAGCGGCGGGAAGCGCACACCCTTTAGTACCGGGTGGTGGCTCCAACCGGTACTAAAGACCCCCCTTAAGTACCGGTTTGAGCCACCACCCGGTACTAAAGGGGGTGCGCTGGCGCAGGTGCGGTGCGTCATGTTTAGTCCCACCTCGCTAGCCGAGGGGCGTCCGCACTGGTTTATAAGCCCCAGTGCGGTAGCTCTCTCGAGCTCCTCTCCAAAGCAGGCCTACTGGGCCTAAATGTTCTGTGCTGCCCTGTGGGCCTACTAGGCCTTTGCGGGCGTGCATCCTGGCCCAACAACAGGTTGGGTTTCTAGTCGTATGTAGGCCGCTGTGGTGCAGTAGGCGGGCTTTTTTATTTTCTTATTTTTTTGCTTTATTTATTTTTGTTTTATTTATTTTTGAGTTGTTTTTTGCTGTATTTAGAGTTTCTTTGTGAATATTTTTGCTTTAGGTACAAAAAATTACAAACTCTCTATTAGTGCCGGTAGTTTACAAATTTGAATAGTTTACATTTTGAATTATTTGAAATTTGTGTGAATCACTAGTTTGTGAATAACTTAACTTTGAAAATAGATTTTTCAGTGATTCTTTTTTCTTATGTTTAATATTAGTGTGTTTTATCATTATATTCAATTTGGTAATGCTTAGGTTATTTAAAAAATGAAATGCCTATGTAACGGATGAGTTTTCGTCCGAAACACTGATACTTCGAAAGAGATTGTCCATTTTGTACACGAAGTGCATCCAGTTTTTGCGGTAACCCTCTCTACTTTTTTTGCACATGCTATGTGGGTGAAATTATGATACCATGCCAACTTACAACCTTTTCTGAGTTCATTTGAAATGCTTTTCAATTTCTGGGTCATTTAGCTGAAAAATTAGTAAATGCATGAAAGAATTTGTTTGCACATAAAATTTCTTCGTGTTTCAAATGCCAAAACATATAACTACCCTAACTATCACACAGATTCCCTCCTGGGTGTGAAACACAGAAGAAAGTGATGATAGTGAAGCCGATCACATCCCAGATCTTTGGGTGTGAAACTTTTTCTTCGCGTGTGTCCTTTTGCGCCGTTGCCATGGAAAATCTTCATCATTTAACTAGATGCTCGGGTCAATATTCACTGTGAATGGAGCAATTTTATCAAACTTTTCATAATTTTCTGACATGTCTGTCTTTTCATCCACTCCCACGATGTTTCTCTTCCCAGAAAGAACTATGTGGCGCTTTGGCTCATCGTATGATGCATTTGCTTCCTTATCTTTTCTTTTTCTCGGCTTAGTAGTGAAGGAAATATGCCCTAGAGGCAATAATAAAGTTATTATTTATTTCCTTATATCATGATAAATGTTTATTATTCATGCTAGAATTGTATTAACCGGAAACATAATACATGTGTGAATACATAGACAAACAGAGTGTCACTAGTATGCCTCTACTTGACTAGCTCGTTGATCAAAGATGGTTATGTTTCCTAGCCATAGACATGAGTTGTCATTTGATTAACGGGATCACATCATTAGGAGAATGATGTGATTGACTTGACCCATTCCGTTAGCTTAGCACTCAATCGTTTAGTATGTTGCTATTGCTTTCTTCATGACTTATACATGTTCCTATGACTATGAGATTATGCAACTCCCGTTTACCGGAGGAACACTTTGTGCGCTACCAAACGTCACAACGTAACTGGGTGATTATAAAGGTGCTCTACAAGTGTCTCCAAATGTACTTGTTGGGTTGGCGTATTTCGAGATTAGGATTTGTCACTCCGATTGTCGGAGAGGTATCTCTGGGCCCACTCAGTAATACACATCACTATAAGCCTTTCAAGCATTTTGACTAATGAGTTAGTTGCGGGATGATGTATTACGGAACGAGTAAAGAGACTTGCCGGTAACGAGATTGAACTAGGTATCGAGATACCGACGATCGAATCTCGGGCAAGTAACATACCGATGACAAAGGGAACAACGTATGTTGTTATGCGGTCTGACCGATAAAGATCTTCGTAGAATATGTGGGAACCAATATGAGCATCCAGGTTCCGCTATTGGTTATTGACCGGAGAGGTGTCTCGGTCATGTCTACATAGTTCTCGAACCCGTAGGGTCCGCACGCTTAACGTTACGATGATAGTTATATTATGAGTTTATATGTTTTGATGTACCGAAGGTTGTTCGGAGTCCCGGATGTAATTACGGACATGACGAGGAGTCTCGAAATGGTCGAGACATAAAGATTGATATATTGGAAGCCTATGTTTGGACATCGGAAGTGTTCCGGGTGAAATCGGGATTTTTCCGGAGTACCGGGAGGTTACCGGAACCCCCCGGTAACTTAATGGGCCTTAGTGGGCCTAGGTGGAAGAGAGGAGAGGAGGCCAGGGCAGGGCCGCGCGCCCCTCCCCCCAGTCCGAATAGGAAAAGGAGAGGGGGCGGCGCCCCCCTTCCTTCCTCCCCTCCACCTCTTCCCCCTTCCTCTCCTAGTCCAACATGGAAAAGGGGGGAGTCCTACTCCCGGTAGGAGTAGGACTCCTCCTGGCGCGCCTCTCCTCCCTTGGCCGACGGCCTCCCCCTTGCACCTTTATATACGGGGGCAGGGGGCACCTCTTGACACACAATTGATCAACGATCTTTTAGCCGTGTGCGGTGCCCCCCTCCACCATATTACACCTCGATAATATCGTAGCGGTGCTTAGGCGAAGCCCTGCGTCGGTAGAACATCATCATCGTCACCACGCCGTCGTGCTGCCGAAACTCTCCCTCAACACTCGGCTGGATCGGAGTTTGAGGGACGTCATCGAGCTGAACGTGTGCTGAACTCGGAGGTGCCGTGCGTTCGGTACTTGATCGGTCGGATCGTGAAGACGTATGACTACATCAACCGCGTTGTATTAAACGCTTCCGCTATCGGTCTACGAGGGTACGTGGACAACACTCTCCCCTCTCGTTGCTATGCATCACCATGATCTTGCGTGTGCATAGAATTTTTTTGAAATTACTACGTTCCCCAACAGTGGCATCCGAGCCTGGTTTTATGCGTTGATGTTATGCACGAGTAGAACACAAGTGAGTTGTGGGCGATATAAGTCATACTGCTTACCAACATGTCATACTTTGGTTCGGCGATACTGTGAGATGAAGCGGCCCGGACCGACATTACGCGTACGCTTACGCGAGACTGGTTTCACCGTTGCGAGCACTCGTTGCTTAAAGGTGACTGGCGGGTGTCTGTCTCTCTCACTTTAGTTGAACCGAGTGTGGCTACGCCCGGTCCTTGCGAAGGTTAAAACAGCACCAACTTGACAAACTATCGTTGTGGTTTTGATGCGTAGGTAAGAACGGTTCTTGCTAAGCCCGTAGCAGCCACGTAAAACTTGCAACAACAAAGTAGAGGACGTCTAACTTGTTTTTGCAGGGCATGTTGTGATGTGATATGGTCAAAACGTGATGCTAGATTTTATTGTATGAGATGATCATGTTTTGTAACCGAGTTATCGGCAACTGGCAGGAGCCATATGGTTGTCGCTTTATTGTATGCAATGCAATCGCCATGTAATTGTTTTACTTTATCACTAAGCGATAGCGATAGTCGTAAAAGCAATAGTTGGCGAGACGACAACGATGCTACGATGGAGATCAAGGTGTCGCGCCGGTGACGATGGTGATCATGACGGTGCTTCGGAGATGGAGATCACAAGCACAAGATGATGATGGCCATATCATATCACTTATATTGATTGCATGTGATGTTTATCTTTTATGCATCTTATCTTGCTTTGATTGACGGTAGCATTATAAGATGATCTCTCACTAAAATTTCAAGATAAAAGTGTTCGCCCTGAGTATGCACCGTTGCGAAAGTTCTTCGTGCTGAGACACCACGTGATGATCGGGTGTGATAGGCTCTACGTTCAAATACAACTGGTGCAAAACAGTTGCACACGCGGAGTACTCAGGTCAAACTTGACGAGCCTAGCATATGCAGATATGGCCTCGGAACACGGAGACCGAAAGGTCGAGCGTGAATCATATAGTAGATATGATCAACATAGTGATGTTCACCATTGAAACTACTCCATCTCACGTGATGATCGGACATGGTTTAGTTGATTTGGATCACGTAATCACTTAGATGATTAGAGAGATGTCTATCTAAGTGGGAGTTCTTAAGTAATATGATTAATAGAACTTAAATTTATCATGAACTTAGTACCTGATAGTATCTTGCTTGTCTATGTTAATTGTAGATAGATGGCCCGTGCTGTTGTTCCGTTGAATTTTAATGCGTTCCTTGAGAAAGCAAAGTTGAAAGATGATGGTAGCAATTACACGGACTGGGTCCGTAACTTGAGGATTATCCTCATTGCTGCACAGAAGAATTACGTCCTGGAAGCACCGCTGGGTGCCAGGCCTGCTGCAAGAGCAACACCAGAAGTTATGAACGTCTGGCAGAGCAAAGCTGATGACTACTCGATAGTTCAGTGTGCCATGCTTTACGGCTTAGAACCGGGTCTTCAACGACGTTTTGAACGTCATGGGGCATATGAGATGTTCCAGGAGTTGAAGTTAATATTTCAAGCAAATGCCCGGATTGAGAGATATGAAGTCTCCAATAAGTTCTACAGCTGCAAGATGGAAGAGAATAGTTCTGTCAGTGAGCATATACTCAAAATGTCTGGGTATAATAATCACTTGATTCAACTGGGAGTTAATCTTCCAGATGATAGCATCATTGACAGAATTCTTCAATCACTGCCACCAAGCTACAAGAGCTTCGTGATGAACTATAACATGCAAGGGATGAATAAGACAATTCCCGAGCTCTTCGCAAATCTAAAGGCAGCGGAGGTAGAAATCACAAAGGAGCATCAAGTGTTGATGGTCAATAAGACCACTAGTTTCAAGAAAAAGGGCAAAGGGAAGAAGAAGGGGAACTTCAAGAAGAACAGCAAGCAAGTTGCTGTTCAGGAGAAGAAACCCAAGTCTGGACCTAAGCCTGAGACTGAGTGCTTCTACTGCAAGCAGACTGGTCACTGGAAGCGGAACTGCCCCAAGTATTTGGCGGATAAGAAGGATGGCAAGGTGAACAAAGGTATATGTGATATACATGTTATTGATGTGTACCTTACTAATGCTCGCAGTAGCACCTGGGTATTTGATACTGGTTTTGTTGCTAATATTTGCAACTCGAAACAGGGGCTACGGATTAAGCGAAGATTGGTTAAGGACGAGGTGACGATGCGCGTGGGAAATGGTTCCAAAGTCGATGTGATCGCCGTCGGCACACTACCTCTACATCTACCTTCGGGATTAGTATTAGACCTAAATAATTGTTATTTGGTGCCAGCGTTGAGCATGAACATTATATCTGGATCTTGTTTGATGCGAGACGGTTATTCATTTAAATCAGAGAATAATGGTTGTTCTATTTATATGAATAATATCTTTTATGGTCATGCACCCTTGAAGAGTGGTCTATTTTTAATGAATCTCGATAGTAGTGACACACATATTCATAATGTCGAAGCCAAAAGATGCAGAGTTGATAATGATAGTGCAACTTATTTGTGGCACTGCCGTTTAGGTCATATCGGTGTAAAGCCCATGAAGAAACTCCATACCGATGGACTTTTGGAACCACTTGATTATGAATCACTTGGTACTTGTGAATCGTGCCTCATGGGCAAGATGACTAAAACACCGTTCTCCGGAACTATGGAGAGAGCAACAGATTTATTGGAAATCATACATACAAATGTATGTGGTCCGATGAATATTGAGGCTCGTGGCGGATATCGTTATTTTCTCACCTTCACAGATGATTTGAGCAGATATGGGCATATCTACTTAATGAAACATAAGTCTGAAACATTTGAAAAGTTCAAAGAATTTCAGAGTGAAGTTGAAAATCATCGTAACAAGAAAATAAAATTTCTACAATCTGATCGTGGAGGACAATATTTGAGTTACGAGTTTGGCCTACATTTGAAACAATGCGGAATAGTTTCGCAACTCACGCCACCCGGAACACCACAACGTAATGGTGTGTCCGAACGTCGTAATCGTACTTTACTAGATATGGTGCGATCTATGATGTCTCTTACTGATTTACCGCTATCGTTTTGGGGTTATGCTTTAGAGACGGCTGCATTCACTCTAAATAGGGCACCATCAAAATCCGTTGAAATGACACCTTATGAACTATGGTTTGGCAAGAAACCAAAGTTGTCATATCTTCAAGTTTGGGGTTGCGATGCTTATGTGAAGAAACTTCAACCTGATAAGCTCGAACCTAAATCGGAGAAATGTGTCTTCATAGGATACCCAAAGGAGATTGTTGGGTACACCTTCTATCACAGATCCGAAGGCAAGACATTCGTTGCTAAGAATGGATCCTTTCTAGAGAAGGAGTTTCTCTCAAAAGAAGTGAGTGGGAGGAAAGTAGAACTTGATGAGGTAACTGTACCTGCTCCCTTATTGGAAAGTAGATCATCATAGAAATCAGTTTCTGCGACACCTACACCAATTAGTGAGGAAGTTAATGATAATTATCATGAAACTTCAGATCAAGTTATTACTGAACCTCGTAGGTCAACCAGATTAAGATCCACACCAGAGTGGTACGGTAATCCTGTTCTGGAGGTTATGTTACTAGACCATGACGAACCTACGAACTATGAAGAAGCGATGGTGAGCCTAGATTCCGCAAAATGGCTTGAGGCCATGAAATCCGAGATGGGATCCATGTATGAGAACAAAGTATGGACTTTGGTTGACTTGCCCGATGATTGGCAAGCCATTGAAAATAAATGGATCTTCAAGAAGAAGACTGACGCTGACGGTAATGTTACTGTCTATAAAGCTCGACTTGTTGCGAAAGGGTTTCGACAAGTTCAAGGGATTGACTACGATGAGACCTTCTCACCCGTAGCGATGCTTAAGTCTGTCCGAATCATGTTAGCAATTGCCGCATTTTATGATTATGAAATTTGGCAAATGGATGTCAAAACTGCATTCCTGAATGGATTTCTGGAAGAAGAGTTGTATATGATGCAACCGGAAGGTTTTGTCGATCCAAAGGGAGCTAACAAAGTGTGCAAGCTCTAGCGATCCATTTATGGACTGGTGCAAGCCTCTCGGAGTTGGAATAAACGCTTTGATAGTGTGATCAAAGCATTTGGTTTTATACAGACTTTTGGAGAAGCCTGTATTTACAAGAAAGTGAGTGGGAGCTCAGTAGCATTTCTGATATTATATGTGGATGACATATTGCTGATTGGAAATGATATAGAATTTCTGGGTAGCATAAAGGGATACTTGAATAAGAGTTTTATGAAAGACCTCGGTGAAGCTGCATATATATTAGGCATCAAGATCTATAGAGATAGATCAAGACGCTTAATTGGACTTTCACAAAGCACATACCTTGACAAAGTT
This sequence comes from Aegilops tauschii subsp. strangulata, assembly GCF_002575655.3. Lineage (NCBI taxonomy): Eukaryota > Viridiplantae > Streptophyta > Magnoliopsida > Poales > Poaceae > Aegilops > Aegilops tauschii. The sequence continues at coordinate 477,051,634 of NC_053039.3, forward strand.
TTGAAGAAGTTCAAAATGGATCAAGCAAAGAAAGGGTTCTTGCCTATACTACAAGGTGTGAGATTGAGTAAGACTCAATGCCCGACCACTGCAGAAGATAGAGAGAAGATGAAAGATGTTCCCTATGCTTCAGCCATAGGCTCTATCATGTATGCAATGCTGTGTACCAGACCTGATGTGTGCCTTGCTATAAGTTTAGCAGGGAGGTACCAAAGTAATCCAGGAGTGGATCACTGGACAGCGGTCAAGAACATCCTGAAATACCTGAAAAGAACTAAGGATATGTTTCTCGTTTATGGAGGTGACAAAGAGCTCATCGTAAATGGTTACGTTGATGCAAGCTTTGACACTGATCCGGATGATTCTAAATCGCAAACCGGATACGTGTTTACATTGAACGGTGGAGCTGTCAGTTGGTGCAGTTCTAAGCAAAGTGTCGTGGCGGGATCTACGTGTGAAGCAGAGTACATAGCTGCTTCGGAAGCAGCGAATGAAGGAGTCTGGATGAAGGAGTTCATATCCGATCTAGGTGTCATACCTAGTGCATCGGGACCAATGAAAATCTTTTGTGACAATACTGGTATAATTGCCTTAGCAAAGGAATCCAGATTTCACAAAAGAACCAAGCACATCAAAAGACGCTTCAATTCCATCCGGGATTTAGTCCAGGTGGGAGACATAGAAATTTGCAAGATACATACGGACCTGAATGTTGCAGACCCGTTGACTAAGCCTCTTCCACGAGCAAAACATGATCAGCACCAAGACTCCATGGGTGTAAGGATCATTATTGTGTAATCTAGATTATTGACTCTAGTGCAAGTGGGAGACTGAAGGAAATATGCCCTAGAGGCAATAATAAAGTTATTATTTATTTCCTTATATCATGATAAATGTTTATTATTCATGCTAGAATTGTATTAACCGGAAACATAATACATGTGTGAATACATAGACAAACAGAGTGTCACTAGTATGCCTCTACTTGACTAGCTCGTTGATCAAAGATGGTTATGTTTCCTAGCCATAGACATGAGTTGTCATTTGATTAACGGGATCACATCATTAGGAGAATGATGTGATTGACTTGACCCATTCCGTTAGCTTAGCACTCGATCGTTTAGTATGTTGCTATTGCTTTCTTCATGACTTATACATGTTCCTATGACTATGAGATTATGCAACTCCCGTTTACCGGAGGAACACTTTGTGTGCTACCAAACGTCACAACGTAACTGGGTGATTATAAAGGTGCTCTACAAGTGTCTCCAAAGGTACTTGTTGGGTTGGCGTATTTCGAGATTAGGATTTGTCACTCCGATTGTCGGAGAGGTATCTCTGGGCCCACTCAGTAATACACATCACTATAAGCCTTGCAAGCATTTTGACTAATGAGTTAGTTGCGGGATGATGTATTACGGAACGAGTAAAGAGACTTGCCGGTAACGAGATTGAACTAGGTATCGAGATACCGACGATCGAATCTCGGGCAAGTAACATACCGATGACAAAGGGAACAACGTATGTTGTTATGCGGTCTGACCGATAAAGATCTTCGTAGAATATGTGGGAACCAATATGAGCATCCAGGTTCCGCTATTGGTTATTGACCGGAGAGGTGTCTCGATCATGTCTACATAGTTCTCGAACCCGTAGGGTCCGCACGCTTAACGTTACGATGATAGTTATATTATGAGTTTATATGTTTTGATGTACCGAAGGTTGTTCGGAGTCGCGGATGTGATCACGGACATGACGAGGAGTCTCGTAATGGTCGAGACATAAAGATTGATATATTGGAAGCATATGTTTGGACGTCGGAAGTGTTCCGGGTGAAATCGGTTTTTTTCCGGAGTACCGGGAGGTCAACGGAACCCCCCGGTAACTTAATGGGCCTTAGTGGACCTAGGTGGAAGAGAGGAGAGGAGGCCAGGGCAGGGCGCGCGCCCCTGCCCCCCAGTCCGAATAGGACAAGGAGAGGGGGGCGGCGCCCCCCTTTCCTTCCTCCCCTCCACGTCTTCCCCCTTCCTCTCCTAGTCCAACATGGAAAAGGGGGGGGGGAGTCCTACTCCCGGTAGGAGTAGGACTCCTCCTGGCGCGCCTCTCCTCCCTTGGCCGGCGGCCTCCCCCTTGCACCTTTATATATGGGGGCAGGGGGGCACCTCTTGACACACAATTGATCAACGATCTTTTAGCCGTGTGTGGTGCCCCCTCCACCATATTACACCTCGATAATATCGTAGCGGTGCTTAGGCGAAGCCCTGCGTCGGTAGAACATCATCATCGTCACCATGCCGTCGTGCTGACGAAACTCTCCCTCAACACTCGGCTGGATCGGAGTTCGAGGGACGTCATCGAGCTGAACGTGTGCTGAACTCAGAGGTGCCGTGCGTTCGGTACTTGATCGGTCGGATCGTGAAGACGTACGGCTACATCAACCGCGTTGTATTAAACGCTTCCGCTATCGGTCTACGAGGGTACGTGGACAACACTCTCCCCTCTCGTTGCTATGCATCACCATGATCTTGCGTGTGCGTAGAATTTTTTTGAAATTACTACGTTCCCCAATAGGTAGACATATCCTTCACATAGAAAACCTGTGCCACATCATTAGCTAGGACGAATGGTTCGTCTGCATACGCAAGATTGTTGAGATCCACTGTTGTCATTCCATACTGCGGGTCTTCCGTTACCCGCCTCGTGTCATATTGACCCATTTGCACCGAAACAAAGGTACCTTCAAACCACGTCCATAGTCAAGTTCCCATATCTCCTCTATGTAACCATAATATGTTTCCTTTCCCGTCTTGGTTGTTGCATCAAAGCGGACACCACTGTTTTGGTTGGTGCTCTTCTTATCTTGGGCGATCGTGTAAAATGTATTACCATTTATCTCGTACCCTTTGAAAGTCATTATATTCGAAGATGGTAACTGGGACAGCGAGTACAGGTTATCTTCAATAGAGGCGTCATGCATGGTACGTGTCTGCAACCAGCCGGCGAAACTCCTTGTTTGTTCACGTGTAATCCAGTCATCAGACCGCTCCGGGTGTTTGGAGGGTAGAAAATTCTTGTGTTCGTCCATATACAGAGCCACCAAGGCGGAATTCTGTAGAACTGTGTAGTGTGCTTCATTGAGAGAATGTCCGTCCATACATATTTTTTGATTCCCTCCTAGCGTGCCTTTTCCATCCAGTCTGCCCTTATGCCGCGATTCAGGAACACCAATCAGCTTAAGGTCAGGAATAAAGTCAATACAAAACTCAATGACCTCCTCATTTTCATGGCCCTTGGAGATGCTTCCTTCTGGCCTAGCACGGTTATGAACATATTTCTTTAAGACTCCCATGAACCTCTCAAAGGGGAACATATTGTGTAGAAATACAGGACCCAAAACGTTAATCTCTTCGCATAGGTGAACTAGGACGTGCGTCATGATGTTGAAGAAGGATGGTGGGAACACCAACTCGAAACTGACAAGACATTGCACCAAATCATTCTCTAACCTTGGTATGATTTCCGGATCGATTACCTTCTGAGAGATTGCATTGAGGAATGCACATAGCTTCACAATGGCTAATCGAACGTTATCCGGTAGAAGCCCCCTCAATGCAACCGGAAGCAGTTGCGTCATAATCACGTGGCAGTCATGAGACTTTAGGTTCTGGAACTTTTTCTCTGCCATGTTTATTATTCCCTTTATATTCGACGAGAAGCCAGACGGTACCTTAATACTGAGCAGGCATTCAAAGAAGATTCCCTTCTCTTCTTTGGTAAGAGCGTAGCTGGCATGACCCTGATGTATGCCGTCTTTTCCATGCATATGTTGCTGGTCCTCCCGTGCCTCAGGTGTATCTTTTGTCTTCCCATACACGCCCAAGAAGGCAAGCAGGGTCACGCAAAGATTCTTCGTCACGTGCATCACGTCGATTGCAGAGCGGACCTCTAGGTCTTTCCAATAGGGCAGGTCCCAAAATATAGATTTCTTCTTCGACATGGGTGCGCGTCCGTTAGCGTCATTCGGAACAGGTTGTCCACCAGGACCCTTTCCAAAGACTACCTTCAAATCCTTGACCATATCATGTACATCAGCACCAGTACGGTGGCGAGGCTTCGTCCGGTGATCCGCCTCACCTTTGAAATGCTTGCCTTTCTTTCTTACGGGATGCCTGCTCGAAAGAAATTGATGATGTCCCAGGTACACATTCTTCCTACAATTGTCCAAATATATACTGTCGGTATCATCCAAACAGTGCGTGCATGCGCGGTATCCCTTGTTTGTCTGTCCTGAAAGGTTACTGAGAGCAGGCCAATCATTGATGGTCACGAACAGCAAGGCCTTTAGGTCAAATTCTTCCCCCATGTGCTCATCCCACACACGTACACCTGTTCCATTCCACAGCTGTAAGAGTTCTTCAACTAATGGCCTTAGGTACACATCAATGTCGTTGCTGGGTTGCTTAGGGCCTTGGATGAGCACTGGCATCATAATGAACTTCCGCTTCATGCACAACCAAGGAGGAAGGTTATACAAACATAGAGTCATAGGCCAGGTGCTATGGTTGCTGCTCTGTCCCCCAAAATGATTAATGCCATCTGCGCTTAGACCAAACCATATGTTCCTTGCGTCATCTGCAAACTCCTTCCCGTACTTTCTCTCGATTTTTCTCCACTTCGACCCGTCAGCGGGTACTCTCAACTTTCCGTCTTTCTTACGGTCTTCTCTGTGCCATCGCATCGCCCCGGCATGCTCTTTGTTTTGGAACAAACGTTTCAACCGTGGTATTATAGGAGCATACCACATCACCTTGGCAGGAATGTTCTTCCTGGGGCGCTCGCCCTCGACATCACCAGGGTCATCACGCCTAATCTTATAGCGCAATGCACTGCATACCGGGCAAGCGTTCAAATCCTCGTACTCACCGCGGTAGAGGATGCAGTCATTAGGGCATGCATGTATCTTCTGCACCTCTAACCCTAGAGGGCAGACAGCCTTCTTTGCTTCGTACGTACTCTTGGGCAATTCGTTGTCCTTTGGAAGCATATTCTTTATCATTACCAGCAACTTTCCAAATCCCTTGTCAGATACACCATTCTCTGCCTTCCATTGCAGCAATTCCAGTGTGGTGTCCAACTTTTTCTTGTCAGCTTCACAATTCGGGTACAACAATTTCTTGTGATCCTCTAACATGCGCTGCAACTTCTTCTTCTCCAAATCACTTGCGCAGTTTCTCTTTGCATCAGCAATGGCCCGACCTAGATCATCAGCGGGCTCATCTGATGCCTCTTCTTCAACTTCTTCCCGCATTGCCGGCTCAGCTTCTTCCCCCATTGTTGTATCATCGTATTCAGGGAACCCATGGCCAGGATAGCTGCCGTCGTCCTCTTCTTCTTCATTGTCTTCCATCATAACCCCTCTTTCTCCGTGCTTGGTCCAAACATTATAGTGGGGCATGAAACCGCACTTAAACAGGTGGACGTGAATAGTTCTTGACGTAGAGTAATTGTGATCATTCTTACAGAATAAACATGGACAAGGCATAAAACCATCCGCCCGCTTGTTTCCCTCAGCCGCAAGCAGAAAAGTTTGCACGCCATTAATGAACTCGGGAGAGCATCGGTCATCGTACATCCATTGTCGGCTCATCTTCATTACACAACACCGAAAAGACCAAATTAATACAAGTTCATACATAAAGTTCATACAAGACTTAAATGCAACAAACAAATAACTCTCTAACTAAAGCATTTAAATGCAACAACAAATGCGATCAAGATCGCAACTAAGGTATCAATTGATCCAACAGCATAATGATACCAAGCCTCACTATCAATGGCGTATTTTCTAATCTTTCTAATCTTCAAGCGCATTTTCTCCATCTTGATCTTGTGATCATCGACGACATCGGCAACATGCAACTCCAATTCCATCTTCTCCCCCTCAATTCTTTTCAATTTTTCTTTCAAATACTCGTTTTCTCTTTCAACTAAATTTAACCTCTCGACAATATGGTCGGTTGGAATTTCCGGTTCACAAACCTCCTAGACAAAAATATCCATGTCAACTTGATGGGCATAATTTGTCATAAACACGAAATGCAACAACTAGTTTTAAAAGAGAATATACCACATCCGAATCATAACAAGGACGAGGTCCGATGGGGACGGATATCAAAACCATGGCACTATGTATAACAAACAACGTATGGGTAAGATAATTATACGAGTAACTATATATCCAAATCACACAAACATAAATTTAGTAATGTAAAACATTCATGAACAAGAGGCTCACCACAAGGTGGTGCCGGCGACGGAACGGTGCGGGCGATCGACTGTGGTTACGACGGAGATTTAGAAGGCACTAAGTAAACCACACCTACATATGCAAACTAAGTGTTATTTTTGACCTCAAATTGCATATCAATCAAATACTAGCACATATATTTCCTCCCAAATTACTAAACTCATAAATTAATCACTATACAAAACATTGCAAGAGCTAATCTAGCAATGAGAGATGAAAGGACAAAGTTGCTAACCTTTGTGATCATTTGAATGGATGGGGGCCTTCAAATCTTGACAAATTTTGGGCAAAATGTGTGATGAGCTCGAGAGGAAGAGGGGAAGAACAGAGAGGAGAGGGGAAAGGGGAAGAACAGAGAGAGCTCGAGTGGATGAAGGGTTTATGTAGGACGTCATTTAGCACCGGTTTGTGCCACGAACCGGTACTAAAGGTGCTGGAGGGGCCCCGGACTGACAACATCCTGCCACCACTCACTTTAGTACCGGTCCGTGGCACGAACCGGTGCTAATGGTCGGCCACGAACCGGTACTAATGAAAGCGGCCGGCTAGCCGTTGGAACCGGCACTAATGCACACATTAGTGCCGGCTCAAAAGCAAACCGGCACTAATGTGCTTGACATTTGACCCTTTTTCTACTAGTGTTGGTGTAGTACAGAGTACATGTATCTACCATGAGATGGTAGTAATGAATATGAGATTGTCTATTGACTAGCCTGGCCTCGGTTTATATATGCACCGTAGGCCTAGGGTTTAGAGGAGTCCTTGTCTTGGGCGCCAAGTCTTGTGGAATCCTCCTTGTATGCGGCATGGGCTGTCCGGTGACGGGGGTTCTCGGCCTGATCCAGCTGGTCGGGAGACGACATGGTGAGTACCCCCTAGTCCAGGACACCGTCACCCACATCGGCCGGGAATGGCGCTGGAGTGGGGCAACGCGGCGACGGAGGAACTCCTTCATCACCATGGGTGCAGTCACGTCGAGATCTTTCAGCCTCTTCAACCGGAGCCAGACGAAGGCAAGGCGGGGGTCAGCGAGCTTCTTGTGGCTCCAGCCGGAGCTGGGAACAGCGGGCGCCAAGGGGAGCGAGAGCAAGGGGCTGAGCACACCAACGTCCACAAACACCCACCGTGTCCGAAACTCACTTGAGGATGGAGGAAGCTCAAAATCAATCCCCAAGCCAGCCGTCGCAGCCACGGCTTAGAATCTCAAGCATCCCGAGCACTGCCGAGGGCTAGTCAGGTGCAGCGAGAATAAATGGCGCAGTAGGGCCACGGAAGGGGGAATGCCCACCATTGCCTCGTAGACGAAAGCGAAAACGGCAAGAAGGGAGACTGGTTGGGGGTCCAGGTGCAGCATATGGATCTGATAATGGGAGAGTACGGCGTTGAAGAAGGCGGAGAAGGGAGGAACTAGGCCAGCCCATAGGGCGTCAATGAAGAATTGGACCTCGATGGTTGTCCTGTCGACGGAGGCGCGGGATGATGGCCAGGCCGCTGTCCTCCCCATTCATTGAAGTCAGTGGCGAGCGCAGGGCGCACCTTGTCCATGGCTTCCTGGTTGAGCACCAACGACCGGCCCACGGCGGGTTCAGCGCCCGGGAGTGGCCCGGCTAAAGACTGAGACTTCTTCTTTCCCTTCTCCGTTCACCGGGGTGCCATGGAAACAAGGAGGGCCGAGCTCGGGATAGATTGGAAGAGGAGGTTATTGTTTCGAAAGGGCTGGAGGGTTGGAGGAGCGCGTCACTAGCAATGGGGGGATAACCGTGTAAGTCACGGTGGCCGCCTAGCCAAGCGGATATCAAGGCTGTGTGGGGAAGCGGAGCGCCCACGTCCCATCAACCGCCACGCGTCAACCAAGGCCGCAGGCTGTTGGGGCCCGCGGCGCTCCGCACTTGCCATTTGGCTTCGCCTAAAGCCAAGTCCGAGCGCGCCTTGGGCCCGGGGGCTACTGTCGGCGTCCTGGGAACGGGGGTCCCCAGACTTGCCTGCCTGCGACCCATGGCGTGGCTCCACCAGCGGCCCTGAACGACCCATCTTCACCAGCAAACACTCATGTCCCTCACGAGGGGCCAAGCCTCGCGAGGCGGACGACGCAAGACCTTCCCGAGGGCGGCCTCACCAGGCTGGCTCACGAGGGCGGAGAGATCAAGGCAAGGGGCACCTCACGAGGTTCCTGTGACGCAAGCCATGAAGACCATGGCCAGGCAGGCGCCAGGCGCACGCCAGCGTGCGCAGTGTCCTCGTTTCCTCTTTGGTGCTAAAGAGGCAAGCGCAGGCGAGGAGTCCTAAGGCATCAGGCAAAGGTTTCCATATCGGTGCAACAAGACCAAGACCAGCAGGACGGAGGTCACCATGGATCCCAAGACGGCGTCACCACCAGAGCCTTTGGCAGGCGAAGACCACCTTTAGTCAGGATAACTTGCACTAGTTGTCTCCCTTCGAATTTGGCCGCTGTGGCATCCCTTCCCGCTCAATATTTGGGAAGAGGACCAGGGCCTCTATAAATAGGACTAGCCACCACAGTAGGAGGGGGGACGGATCGAACGGATCATTCAAACCACTCACACACACACAAGTTCACCAAGCACAGGAGCACCGCTCCTCAGGAGGCTGTTCTTCCCTTGTAGCTATTCATCCTCAGCCCAAAAGGCAATTCACCACACCACACTGGAGTAGGGTATTACACCACATCGGTGGCCCAAACCAGTATAAACTCTTGTGTCTCTCATTCTTTGGGTTCGTCGAGCTAGGCCTTGTGATTGTTGTGAGAGCGAGCTAGGGAGAGAGAGATCTTCATGCGCACCCCAGTGTTCGAACCACAAGGGTTTGCCGGAACCTGAAATCCGACAGGGTGCATAGCGTAAGTACGCAGGTGCCGCTGGCGGTTCATATCTGAAGGACACGTGGCCTGCATGCAACTTATTGGAAGTTGTTCCATGTTCCCACGCACGCCTAGATTGTCGGGTGGTCGTTCTGGATTCTCCGGTATTCAGGCAAAAGGGATATGGCATGGAAAACAGATTTAAATGTTTGTCTCTGTGTCTTCTGCTGACAAGGACTCAGTGAAGACATTTGACAGGTTTCAACAGAATGCATATGACTTAGATAGATAGAATTTGAGGTAGAAGCACAGAAGGGGTTAGGGTCCGATCACATTCACTTAGGTCAGCAAAATTCAAGTATGAAGACATAGCTATAAGTGAATGTTGTAGAGGATAGAACACACATATGTATGTATGTGTCTATATATATATATATATATATATATACCAGTCTAAGACCAACTCAACAATTGCGAAGATAAACCATTAGGTCAAATCAATGTTGAAGAAAAACCAAATGCGAAGACTATGCAATCGTGACGCCAAATGAAAACTTCAAGAAGATTTTGGTGGTGGCGTTACCCACCGTATAGGAAGTATTAGACCCAGACACGGCACACAATTATCGTGGCGCTCCGAAGTCAAATTCCGTGTTAATGTATTCACACTTAGAGTGTATGTCTTCATTGATTGAAGATATACGTTACTTCGTGTGTTGCACATCTAAGTCATCAACATGCATAAGCGTTAGGATGTGTGTCCAATTACAGGACATTTGAGGATTCTAAGATATTTAGCTCACACCGCAACTTGCAAAACCTTTTCTCATCCAAGGGCTTTGTGAAGATATCTGCCAATTGCTCTTCAGTGTTGACGTGAATGATATCAATATCTTCCTTCATGACATGATCTCTGAGAAAGTGATGATGGATCTGAATGTGCTTTTTCTTCGAGTGCTGAACTGGGTTGTTGGCAATCTTGATGGCGCTTTCATTGTCACAGTAGAGTGGCACATGCTTCAGGTGGATGCCATAGTCCTTGAGAGTTTGCTTCATCCATAGAAGCTAGGCGCAGCAAGATCCAACAGCAATGTATTCAGATTCAGCAGTAGAGAGGGATACGCAGTTCTGCTTCTTTGAAGACCAACAGACAAGAGATCGTCCAAGAAAGTGACATGTGCCTGATGTGGACTTGCGATCAACCTTGTCACCAGCATAATCAGCATCTGAGAATCCAACTAGATCTAACTCTGAGCCCTTTGGATACCATAATCCTAGAGTTGGGGTGTAAGCTAAATATCGAAGAATTCGCTTCACAGCTAAGTGATGCGATTCCTTTGGTGTCGCTTCGAATCGAGCACACATGCAAACGCTAAGCACGATATCTGGCCTAGATGCACATAAATAGAGTAAAGAACCAATCATGGAGCGGTATACCTTTTGATCGAACTCTTTACCATTGTCGTCGGGGCCCAATTGACCACCATCTCCTGCATCTAAAGAGACCCTGATCTGGAGATTTTGGCCACTCCAAGAGTTCCCTAAATGCATTTGGCATTCTGTCGAACACCTGGTGTGCACAGTCTGTTTTGGCATGAGTTCTTTGTTTGCACTGTGGACTTGCTCCAATGACCCAACAACCCTGTCCACTAAGCTCCTAGCCACCCCTACCCTTGTTCTGTTCTTTGCCAGCCTCACCCAAGCTCTCTAGAACGCGCCGGCATTGCGTTGCACACCTGCCGTGCGTGCTCTGGGCGCGCCCAGAGCGCACGTTTTGCACGCGCGCGCACTGAGCCGACATGCCGCACTGCCGCCCTCGACGCGACCCGTCCCTGGCCCCTACTGCGTCGCTGAACCGCGCACTAGCCACTCCCTGCTCCACGGCATCTCTGGCGCCCTGCGGCGCCGCTGGCAGCGCCCTTGGAGGCACGCCGGCGTCGGCAGCGGCCTCAGCCATGTTCGGCACCGCCCAAGCCACACCAGTGCGCCAGCTTCCCCTGGGAATAGCTCGTGCTTATCCTCATGCTCGTCGGAACGCGTTCGTTGCCGCCACGACGCCCTGCAGCTACAGAAACGGCTGTCGCCGGTGATCTTATCTGCAGCCGCCGCGGTCCTACCTCGTGCGCCTATACAAAGGGTCCCCGAGCTCGTTCAAGGCTTCAGACGACATCAGACCCTCCCCGTAGAGCTTCCCGCGCAGTGGATCGACCCGTAGTAGCCATCTTCCTCAACTCCGGCCAGTTCGGCCGCCGCTAAGCTCCGGTGCGATTCGTCGCAACCAGCCACCCTTCCGCCCAGGCAACGCCACCAGTAGTTTTCTCTAGTCCATGCGGAGCTACCCAACTACCCAAGCTCGATCGGAGATCACCGGAGCCCAAAAAGCACTTCGCCACCGTAGCCTTCTCCGCCGCGGAGCTCGCTGCCGGCGATTTCTTCCACCTCCGACGGCCCAGCGACCACCCAGAGGACCGCCTCGGTCTGGCCGTTTCATCCCCGCCCTTGGATGCCCGTGAGGCGCTGCCGTTCGTCGACGGCGATCGCCGGAGCCCCGCTCCCATCGGGTAGAAGAGAGGAGAAGGAGGGAAGAACGGTCAAACCTGACCAGTGGGCCCTCTGGACCCACTGTCAGTGACCCGCGCAGCCGTCCTCTCTCTGTTTAAGTGAAGGCGCATAACTCCCGAGTGCGTCTCCTCTGCTGCGAAAGCGTATTTCTTCTGAATCGTTTTCTTTTCTGGTTTTTATTTAAAAACAGAGTTTGACCAGACTTTGACCAGCTATAACTTTTAAAATAAAACTCCAAATGAATTGATTCTTTTTCCTACCTCTCTAAAATTTCATCTAGTTTATTTTAAGATTTATTTCAAAAATATTTGAGACAACTTTTGGTACTGTGTTTGAAATATTTGTTATTTGTATATTTTGCAAAATAGGATTTTGGAGAAAAGGGAAAGCTTCCAAAAAGTGCATCCTTTGCATACTCTTGAAGGCAAGCATTTCTGAACTCTGGCATAATGTTTTGTTGTGGTGTTCTGATTCGATCACAACACCTTTTGACTTGGAGTATGCGTTTGCCTTATGTATCGATATAGTCTCGTACATGAGTACACTTTGGAGTTGCTTTGTGGTCAGCAATGGATACACTAATGATTTGGATCATACTCGTGAGCTTCTCATGCATACCGGTAGGAAGCCGGGAAAGTCGTGGTCTTGGGTAGACACGAGCTTGTCCCTAGTCCCTCGTCGAGACGAGTATGCCCGGTATGGCATGGTGAGGCTTGAGGGTTGGTGATTTATTTCATTAATGATAATATTGTTGGAGGATACTTGGACCACCTGAGTCGGTTGTAGACCGAGTCTTGATCAATCGCTTCCTTATTTGTTGGTACCACCACTTGTCCCTGCAGTGGATAGGGTATGGTTCATTAGGTTGTCAACCCCTTTCCAAAGCACACACCGTACAGAGAGGCCATGGTGGAAGATACCGGGTGCATCCGGTAGGCAGGCCACCTGGTCCGGGGGCATGGGTGTTTCCGGTTGGGACCGAGAGGGGGGGGGCACCCCCTTAGAGCGCGCGAATAGAAATTTGATCCCATGCTACGTCGAGGTTGTAGCCTCCCCACTTAGAGTTTTGCTTGGCCGGTGTCGTGGGTGATTCCAGACACCGGTGAGTTAAGCTGGTGTGTGCAGGTCAGGCGTGTTTTCAATTAAAAGACCGTAGACGGAATTAGTCCCGATGGACTAAGTAAACCCGTTACTCGTGGGAAAATGGTACTCCCTCTGCAGAGGATATATCCTGTTGGATAGTCATGTTCTTGAGTAAGGACCACAGTCTGAGTTGAGTCTAGTAACGGTATTCGGATGGAGAACGGTTTAACTAGAGCTCAGTGACGGTATTCGGATGGAGACACGGCTAACTAGATCATAGTGACGGTATTCGGATGGAGATACGGCTTGACTAAATTATCGGTTTTCGGATGGAGAAACGACTAAGCTAAATATTATTCATGATTATGGCACATATGGATTATGATCTTTATTATTTTGGACTAACCATTTATATTATGTATTTTTATTGAGTATCCCTGGGATGGTTCTACCTCCTGGATATTCACTGTGATTATTCTTTTATAAGCCCTTTCTGTGGTGTCGCTCAGACGCCCGACTGTGGCATGCTTGTTGTTCATTTATTCTTTATAAGCCCTTTATGTGGTGTCGCTCAGACGCCCGACTGCGGCATTATTATTCTTGCAGTTTCTGCTCGATGAGTCATTCAGACCCTCGTTTGGCACCAGTATTATTATTCTTGCAGTTTCCTCTCGAGGAGTCATTCAGACCCTCGTTTGGCACCAGTATTACTATCCTTGCAGTTTCCGCTCGAGGAGTCATTCAGACCCTCGTTTGGCACCCAGTACTTTACTTTGGATTAATTTTTTTAACCACATGTGTGCATCTTGGTTTTTCGTACTTTTCGTGACAGATGAGTGATCACATAATAATCCGGAGCTTGTTTGATATATTATACCCGTGTTCTTAATGTTTGCGAGTACATTCAAACGTACTCACTGGCTTGTCCCAGGCTATTGTCTTGGCCAGATTCTTTGCTAGGAGATAAGCATCGCGGTGACAACCTCGGAGCCTACGTGTTGACGATAGCAGCCTCGCGAAGATAGGAGTTATCCTGGTCAGCTGTTCTTGTGGGAAATGGAGTCCCATAGACGCAGATGTATCTAACCGCTTCCGCCCTCAACCATTAGAAACCAAATGTTGTACTCGTAGGCCACAATGGTCTTGTACTATATATTTTTGTCCTTTGCTTGGAATTCTTGTATCGAGTTGGTGCCTCATCAGCTAACAGTAATCCTGGGGCTGGTGAGCACAAAGGCCGTTTTTCTGGGAAATTATTATCCCAAAAATCCGGTCGTGACAGACTTGGTATCAGAGCCAGGCTGACCATTGGCTAATCCTATCTTAGCCAGGTCAATAACCTAGGTTAACCCAAACCACCAGACCTTAGCCTAACCCCGGTCAAGCTTCTCGCGTAAGATAGCCCCACAGTGACCCGACGCCCTTTTCGGCGGACGGTGCCCAACCTATCAGCCTAGCCCGTCGATCACGCGCCAGTGACCGACACCCAACCAGTCTCTATCGCAAGCGTGCGGAGGAAGACTCCGTCCCCTTTCCCTATAAAAAGGGTAAGCTAGCCTCGATCACAGCACAGCCTCTTTCCCCCAAACCCAGCCACGATGCCTGGTCCCATTGTTCACAATGAGACCACAGCGACCAACCTTGGAGGTTTTGTGACCGTGCTCGCAAACCTCACCCGCCGTGCCTATGCGTTAGAAGAGCCTCCTGAGTATGTTGTGTACCAGGGACCCATGTACGGTGAGAGCCGTCAGTACTGGGCCACTGTGCACATCTACGGTAGGGGTCTGTCGCCAGAACGCCCCTACAGGTTCACTGGAAGGACAACTTCCTTTGAGCCACAAGCCATCCAACTGGCAGCCCGAGAAGCTATAGTTCAACTCCGGCACTTGTCGCCCAGAGTTAACTGTCGGTCGTTCTACTACTACCCCAGTCGTGACGGGTATGGTAGGCCGCCCCAAGTTGCCAACGGAGACCACGAGACAGATCCTGCGCTGTTGCATCTGGTGCGCTATGTAAGCGCACTAGAGCAGCTGTTCAATCAGGTCACTCTTGATCTGATCGCAGCTCGTGGAGAACTGGTTCGCCGAGCCCCGGCGAGGAGAGAAGTGGAGCCCGACGCCGACAACCCAGTCGTGCTGTTCGGACACCCAATCGATCCCTTGAGGTCTGCGCCAGCCCTCAACCAGAGTGCTTTGGTGACCCCAGAAGCGCTTCGTCGCCTTTTGGGAACCCATTCCAACGGGATTGTGGCCAACAACCCCCGCGATGGTCATCACCATTTCCCCGACCCTGCAGCACCTCAGCCTCAGCCAGCAAATACCGACGGTGAGAACCGTGGAGAAGCATCGGCGGCCGCAAGGCCAGCGCACTTAGACATTAACGTAGTAGACTAAGTCGCCCGAGTTGTATCGAGCCTTAGTTTTCCTACGCTTTGTAATGGTGTGGCCTTGTATCGCTTTTATTGCATGAGGTCTGTTTGAGCGCTCCTATTTTTGGAGTAGTAGCTATGCATGTGTACGTTAGCGTACAGATGCATTTTTAAATTTCGGGCGCTACTACCCAGACCAACCTCGACGGCACCCACAGTAATGCGTCACTTTTATGTGATGTGTATATCTGTGGCTTTGACCCGAGTACAGGATCGACAGCCAGTTACCCTTCACCCCGGTAGATAACCCAGCCCCGGTGCTATATAAAGGCCACTCCGTGACCTTGCCGAGCACCCCTCACCTTTGTGCGCAGCACTCACAGCCATTCCTTGCCATGTCGACCCCCAGTATTTATCTGAGAACCCCAGACGCAACCCCGGGCAGTTTTGTCAGATTATTGTGGGACTTTACCTGCAGTACTATGAGTGCCACCCGTCCACCCCAGTACGAGTTGCTCAAATCGAGGATCACACCTTCCACCTGGAAATATTAGGCAGTGGTGCACATCCCTCCCGCATACCCAAACCAAGACCCAACGAAAGTCTCCTTCATGGGGAAATCCATGCCGACTCCGCATATGGCTATAGAAGCTGCTGCGTACGAGGCGCTCACTCGTCTTCGATTCGCAGTACCCTATGCCAGCGAGCGAGGATACTATTATTTTCCGAGTCGTGCAGCACCCGGAGAAGTTGCATCTTTTCCCGGTGGGCGCATTGAGAGAGATCCAGTACTGGCCAACCTTGCCCAGTACGTCATCGCTCAGGAGCGTTTAACTCAGCGAGTAATGGGTTATCTCCAGAGCCTCGCTGATTTAAATCCTCGGATCGCCATTGGCAGACCACTGAGGCCTGACCAAGAAGGGCGCATTCATCGACTGGTCAACCCGCTCCCCCCGATAGAAGAAGAGTGTGCCCTAGTGCTAGATGCGTTTTCTCAGGACTCTGTCTTTTTGCCGTTTTCCTTGTAAATGCCTCCGATGTATTTATTGTCCCGGTACTTGTATTTATGTGTTGCAGCATGTTCGTAAAATTTTTGTGCGACGGATCCGACTTTCTTTAGTTCCTGTTATGTGAGCAGTTTTGCTGCTGTTAGTTTTGTTTTAAATTATTTTTCTCTCGCAACATGTTTTTGAGGAGATTTCTTTCCCCGAGTCACCGCTGCATATTTTTCTTCACGACACAGATTTTTATTCGCGCTACATCGTTACAGCAAGCTCTCAGCAACCACCACTAGACCTTGAGCACTATTACAAATCCTCGAGCACATTTTTGCGCCTATCTAACCACACTCGAGGACACCACAGTCTCAGTGAGGGAGATTTGTGAGTGACCATTCGGGCACGAGTTGCCCCAGCACCCCGACGGCAGTCAGCCCCGAGGCCGCGCCTAATCCACGTGATCGCCGCCACCGCGAAGAGCTAACACTCGTGCGGCAGCATCCCGACGATCATCCAGGATCATCGCGCACAGGAGCACAGAGAACCCCAGCAACACCGCCAAGCCTCCACACACCAGGACCACATACCAGTCCGGCGTTGCCTCCGCCATTAGAGCCTCGGCTTGAGCTCCTGCCAGCAGCTATGAAGGAGAAGGAAGGAGAAGCAGAAGCGAGGCCAGGTGTGAGGAACAAGAGAGGACCACCGCGATCATTTTATAGCCCGAGATCGGTGTACGGTGGGCGAGGTCCACCAGCGCCACTCGCCGCTCGACCGCCGGTGTTCGGGGATGAGCCCGTGAGGAGTGCCGACAGCGCCCTGGCCCGCGAGGTGAGTGCACGCTGCACCGGCAGCTAGCACGCCGCGCACTACCACGGTACGGCCTCGATGCCCTACGAGCTAGGCATCGCCGGTGGAGGAAGCGCGGGAGAGCGCGCGAGAGAGAAGAGAGAGCCAGAGGTAGGAGAAGAGGCCGACAGTGGGCCCTGGGTCCACCTGTCAGCCAAAGAGAGCACTGTGCTCTCGGGTGCGACCAGCGTATTTTTAGTAATTTAGAATTTATTCTAAATTACTGTATCTGCGTAGAAATATATCGTTTTCCCTAACCGTGGATTTTTCCACACTACGCCAGTGTAAAACACTGTGGTTTTACATCACTTGTTGCCCTCTCACTGTAGCCGTTTTGTTTTTATGCAAATTGAAGGATTCCTTTGATAAAAACAAATTGCATTTTTTAAACAATTTTTGTTCAAAACAGTTTTTAACAAATCTCGAGGACAAGATTTTTCTTAAGGGGGTAGTGTTGTGACACCCAAAAATTCTGGCCTTGTTTTTATTTATAAAAGTGTTGCCAGGAAATAAAACTTTTTCATTTGTCAAGATTTACCCTTTTGTTATTGTGGAATTTTTACTTCAAGTGGAAAAAAAACTCTCAAAGAGTGTGGTTGAACTTGAATACTCTCCATGATAAAACAACTTCTTTATCAGTGGATTTAAATTTGCATTAATTTGTTTTCTCAGAGTTTTATTCATTTAAAATGATTTCTATTGCATTTGGAGCCTGTTTTGCACTACAACCTTTTGACAAATGCATTCAAAATTTTCCACCAAAATTTGGGGATGACATGTGATGTTTCCACATCACTTTTATGCAAAAATACCTTTTGGCCATTGGAGATTTTGAGCTCTACACCAACTTTTCCAATCTGGTCCAGTAGGCACTTTTGCACTACAACCCATTTAAATATTTCTTTAAAAATTCTTCCAAGTGTTTGGAGATGTCAGTGGATGCATACAGTTCATCTTCAAGCAAAAACCCAGTGATGTTCTTTGGAAAATTTGAGTGGACCAACCTCTTTTGCATTCTGGTCCAACTTGGTGATTTGTACCGCAACCTTATTTTTCTTTGCTCTAGCAACCCTGAGCTTTTTCCTACTTGTAGCCCTCCCTTCAAAACTCTTAAGTCCAGGAGATTGGACTCATTGGAGGTTTTGAAGTACATGCTTTAAACCCTTCTGTTTTCTGTCCAAAACTGGAGTTTTGCAAAACTTGCACTAACAAGTTTCTGGTTTTGCCCAAGTGATCTTACCACCATCTCCTGCATCTAAATAGACCCTGATCTGGAGATTTTGGCCACTCCAAGAGTTGCCTAAATGCATTTGGCATTCTGTCAACACCTGGTGTGCACAGTCTGTTTTGGCATGAGTTCTTTGTTTGCACTGTGGACTTGCTCCAATGACCCAACAACCCTGTCCACTGAGCTCCTAGCCACCCCTACCCTTGTTCTGTTCTTTGCCAGCCTCACCCAAGCTCTCTAGAATGCGCCGGCATTGCGTCGCACACCTGCCGTGCGTGCTCTGGGTGCGCCCAGAGCGCACGTTTTGCACGCGCGCGCACTGAGCCGACACGCCGCACTGCCGCGCTCGACGTGACCCGTCCCTGGCCCCTACTGCGTCGCTGAACCGCGCACTAGCCGCTCCCTCCTCCACGGCATCTCTGGCGCCCTGCGGCGCCGCTGGCAGCGCCATTGGCGGCACGCCGGCGTCGGCAGCGGCCTCTGCCATGTTCGGCACCGCCCAAGCCACACCAGCGCGCCAGCTGCCCCTGGGAATAGCTCGTGCTTATCCTCATGCTCGTCGGAACGCGTTCGTCGCCGCCACGACGCCCTGCAGCTACAGAAACGGCTGTCGCCGGCGATCTTATCTGCAGCCGCCGCAGTCCTACCTCGTGCGCCTATATAAAGGGTCCCCGAGCTCGTTCAAGGCTTCAGACGACATCAGACCCTCCCCGTAGAGCTTCCCGCGCAGTGGATCGACCCGTAGTGGCCATCTTCCTCAACTCCAGCCAGTTCGGCCGCCGCTAAGCTCCGGTGCGATTCGTCGCAACCAGCCACCCTTCCGCCCAGGCAACGCCACCAGTAGTTTCCTCTAGTCCATGCGGAGCTACCCAACTACCCAAGCTCGATCGGAGATCACCGGAGCCCAAAAAGCACTTCGCCACCGTAGCCTTCTCCGCCGCGGAGCTCGCCGCCGGCGATTTCTTCCATGTCCGACGGCCCAGCGACCACCCAGAGGACCGCCTCGGTCTGGCCGTTCCATCCCCGCCCTTGGATGCCCGTGAGGCGCTGCCGTTCGTCGACAGCGATCGCCAGAGCCCCGCTCCCGTCGGGTAGAAGAGAGGAGAAGGAGGGAAGAACGGTCAAACCTGACCAGTGGGCCCTCTGGACCCACTGTCAGTGACCCGCGCGGCCGTCCTCTCTCTGTTTAAGTGAAGGCGCATAACTCCCGAGTGCGTCTCCTCTGCTGCGAAAGCGTATTTCTTCTGAATCGTTTTCTTTTCTGGTTTTTATTTAAAAACAGAGTTTGACCAGACTTTGACCAGCTATAACTTTTAAAATCAAACTCCAAATGAATTGATTCTTTTTCCTACCTCTCTAAAATTTCATCTAGTTTATTTTAAGATTTATTTCAAAAATATTTGAGACAACTTTTGGTACTGTGTTTGAAATATTTGTTATTTGTATATTTTGCAAAATAGGATTTTGGAGAAAAGGGAAAGCTTCCAAAAAGTGCATCCTTTGCATACTCTTGAAGGCAAGAATTTCTGAACTCTGGCATAATATTTTGTTGTGGTGTTCTGATTCGATCACAACACCTTTTGACTTGGAGTATGCGTTTGCCTTATGTATCGATATAGTCTTGTACATGAGTACACTTTGGAGTTGCTTTGTGGTCAGCAATGGATACACTAATGATTTGGATCATACTCGTGAGCTTCTCATGCATACCGGTAGGAAGCCAGGAAAGTCGTGGTCTTGGGTAGACACGAGCTTGTCCCTAGTCCCTCGTCGAGACGAGTATGCCCGGTATGGCATGGTGAGGCTTGAGGGTTGGTGATTTATTTCATTAATGATAATATTGTTGGAGGATACTTGGACCACCTGAGTCGGTTGTAGACCGAGTCTTGATCAATAGCTTCCTTATTTGTTGGTACCACCACTTGTCCCTGCAGTGGATAGGGTATGGTTCAGTAGGTTGTCAACCCCTTTCCAAAGCACACACCGTACAGAGAGGCCATGGTGGAAGATACCGGGTGCATCCGGTAGGCAGGCCACCTAGTCCGGGGGCATGGGTGTTTCCTGTTGGGACCGAGAGGGGGGGGCACCCCCTTAGAGCGCGCGAATAGAAATTTGATCCCATGCTACGTCGAGGTTGTAGCCTCCCCACTTAGAGTTTTGCTTGGCCGGTGTCGTGGGTGATTCCAGACACCGGTGAGTTAAGCTGGTGTGTGCAGGTCAGGCGTGTTTTCAATTAAAAGACCGTAGACGGAATTAGTCCCGATGGACTAAGTAAACCCGTTACTCGTGGGAAAATGGTACTCCCTCTGCAGAGGATATATCCTGTTGGATAGTCATGTTCTTGAGTAAGGACCACAGTCTGAGTTGAGTCTAGTAACGGTATTCGGATGGAGAACGGTTTAACTAGAGCTCAGTGACGGTATTCGGATGGAGACACGGCTAACTAGATCATAGTGACGGTATTCGGATGGAGATACGGCTTGACTAAATTATCGGTTTTCGGATGGAGAAACGACTAAGCTAAATATTATTCATGATTATGGCACATATGGATTATGATCTTTATTATTTTGGACTAACCATTTATATTATGTATTTTTATTGAGTATCCCTGGGATGGTTCTACCTCCTGGATATTCACTGTGATTATTCTTTTATAAGCCCTTTCTGTGGTGTCGCTCAGACGCCCGACTGTGGCATGCTTGTTGTTCATTTATTCTTTATAAGCCCTTTATGTGGTGTCGCTCAGACGCCCGACTGCGGCATTATTATTCTTGCAGTTTCTGCTCGAGGAGTCATTCAGACCCTCGTTTGGCACCAGTATTATTATTCTTGCAGTTTCCTCTCGAGGAGTCATTCAGACCCTCGTTTGGCACCAGTATTATTATTCTTGCAGTTTCCTCTCGAGGAGTCATTCAGACCCTCGTTTGGCACCAGTATTACTATCCTTGCAGTTTCCGCTCGAGGAGTCATTCAGACCCTCGTTTGGCACCCAGTACTTTACTTTGGATTAATTTTTTTTAATTACATGTGTGCATCTTGGTTTTTCGTACTTTTCGTGACAGACGAGTGATCACATAATAATTCGGAGCTTGTTTGATATATTATACCCGTGTTCTTAATGTTTGCGAGTACATTCAAACGTACTCACTGGCTTGTCCCAGGCTATTGTCTTGGCCAGATTCTTTGCTGTGAGATAAGCATCGCGGTGACAACCTCGGAGCCTACGTGTTGACGATAGCAGCCTCGCGAAGATAGGAGTTATCCTGGTCAGCTGTTCTTGTGGGAAATGGAGTCCCATAGACGCAGATGTATCTAACCGCTTCCGCTTTCAACCATTAGAAACCAAATGTTGTACTCCTAGGCCACAATGGTCTTGTACTACATATTTTTGTCCTTTGCTTGGAATTCTTGTATCGAGTTGGTGCCTCATCAGCTAACAGTAATCCTGGGGCTGGTGAGCACAAAGGCCGTTTTTCTTGGAAATTATTATCCCAAAAATCCGGTCGTGACAATTGCTCTGCTGACGGATTTGAAGACCGAGGAAGAATTTCATCTCACCCATCATGCACATCTGATATTGCTCTTGCATCATATGCCCAAACTCATCACTGTATCTCTTGTCAGTGCAGCTAAAGATAATGTCATCCACATAGATTTGGCACACAAACAGTTCACCATCATATGTCTTCGTGAAGAGAATGGGATCCAGGTAACCAGGTTTGAAGCCCTTGCTCTTCAGGAAGTCTTTGAGTGTGTCATACCAAGCGCGAGGGGCTTGTTTGAGGCCATACAGTGCCTTGTTGAGCTTGTATACCATGTCAGGATGCTTTGGGTCTTCAAAACTAGGTGGTTGTGCAACACACACTTCTTCTTCAATTTTGCCGTTGAGAAAGGCACTCTTTACATCCATTTGGTAAAGAAGGATGGTGTGATGGTTGGCATAGGTTAGCAGTATGCGAATGGCTTCAAGCCTAGCCACCGGAGCAAATGTTTCATCGAAGTCAATCCCTTCAACTTGAGTGTAACCTTGGGCAACGAGACGAGCCTTGTTTCTGACGACCTGACCATGCTCATCTTGTTTGTTGCGATAGATCCATTTAATGCCAATGATATTGTGTTTGCGAGGATCAGGACGTTTTACTAGTTCCCAAACATTGTTCAGCTCGAACTGTTGAAGCTCTTCTTGCATAGCTTGAATCCATTCAGGTTCCATGAAGGCTTCATCAACTTTCTTGGGTTCAGATATAGAGACAAATGCAAAGTGCCCACAGAAATTTGCTAGCTGTGTTGCTCTTGAACAAGTGAGTGGACCGGGTGCATTGATGCTATCGATTATCTTCTCAATATGTACTTCATTTGCAACAGGAGGATGAACTAGACGAAGATTTTACTCTTGCTGATCACTGTCTTCATCTTCAGCATTGACTTCAGGCTGAGCAGTGTCTTCGGGTTGATTAGGTGCAGAAATGATGATTTCCTCTTCAGCCTGTGCCTCTGAAGGTATGATTTCTCCAGTACCCATAAGCTTGATAGATTCACTAGGTGATGCTTCATCTAGCACATTTGGCAGGTGCTCTCTTTGCGAGCCGTTAGTCTCATCGAACCGCACATCCACAGTTTCAACCACTTTATAGTGAAAGAGGTTAAAGACTCTGTAGGAGTGCGAATCATTTCCGTAGCCAAGCATAAAACCTTCTTGTGCTTTCGGTGCCAATTTTGAAGTGTGATGTGGATCCTTAATCTAGCACCTAGCACCAAATACTCTGAAGTAACTGACGTTTGGCTTCTTACCAGTCAGGAGCTCATAGGATGTCTTCTTCAGAAGCTTCTGAAGATAAACACGATTGATGATGTGGCACGCAGTATCAATGGCTTCTGGCCAGAACTTCCTTGGTGTCTTGTACTCATCAAGCATCGTCTGTGCCATCTCAATGAGGGTTCTGTTCTTGCGCTCCATGGTGCCATTCTGCTGAGGTGTGTATGGAGCTGAGAACTCATGTGTGATGCCCAATGTATAAAGATAAGTGTTGAGGCCGGTGTTCTTGAATTATGTGCTATTGTCACTTCTGATGTGCTTGATCTTGCTGTCATAGTTGGTCATGGCACGATTGGCTAAACGCCTGAAGACATCCTACACTTCATTCTTATAGAGGATTATGTGCACCCATGTATATCTTTAATAATCATCAACAATAACGAAGCCATAGAGGCAAGCAGTGGTAGTATGGGTAGAGTAATGAGTAGGGCCAAATAAGTCCATGTGAAGCAGCTCGAAGGGACGAGTCGTCGTCATGATTGTCTTTGAGGGATGCTTGGCCTAGTCATGTTTCCAACTTCGTAGGCACCACATAGATGATCCTTCTTGAACTTGACGCCCTCGATGCCTACGACATGCTTCTTCGCGAGAGTGTACAGGTTCCTCATGCCAGCATGCGCTAGCCTCCGATGCCAGAGCTAGAACTCTGAAGCTTTTGCTAGAAGACATACGGCCAACTGAGGTCCTGCTGAGAAATCTACCATATATAGATCGTCTTTTCGATACCCTTCAAAGACTAGAGATTTGTCAGATTCCATAAGCAGAAGGCAACGATATTTTCCAAATATCACAATCATGTTTAGATCACAAAGCATTGAGACAGACATTAAGTTGAAACAAAGGGATTCAACAAGCATCACTTTATCCACGTGCTGATCCTTTGAGATTGCAACTCTACCTAGACCCAATACCTTGCTTTTACCAGTGTCAGCAAATGTGATGTGACTCTTGTCAGATGGACGTCGGGTTGAATCCATGAGAAGAATTCAATCACCAGTCATGTGGTTAGTGCATCCACTGTCCATAATCCATTCTGAAGCTTTTGGTGTCATACCCTACAGTGCAGTTTGGGGGATAGGCTTCACCAAGGGTATTGTGAAGCATAAACATTTGACGAACAAGCGGATTATGAAAGTTCAGATCTTGGTTAGGATAAATAGGATGTTTGTCAAGAAATCCAGGGACGAAATACATAGTAAGACCATTTTGAAATTTTATCTTGCGTCCCACAAGATGTTTTAGGTCGCCAACATAAGCATTAGAAGACTTTGATTTCCGGCTGGAGACCTTTCCCTGCAAAAGAGAGTTAATTTTTCTTAACCACCCACATCTTCAGGGGTGGCTTAGAAGCAATGAGTCTAAGTGCAGCATCTGGGAACTTCGGCTTTGGAGCCCTAGCAAATAGCCTTGCAGGAGGTGCATAATACTCATAAGAATAAGCAGAAAAGTTCTTGGTCTTATGAACATAGCGGTTTGACGAAACACGCTCATATTCATAAGTCTGAGTATGGTTTCCCTGCAAAACATTGGCGTTAGGGTGACTCTGGTGAGTCCTCTGTCTGTATGAAGCCTTAGGACCATATGAAGCCTTTGGTCTTGGGTTTGTCTTCTTCCCAA
Source organism: Aegilops tauschii subsp. strangulata (assembly GCF_002575655.3). Taxonomy (NCBI): domain Eukaryota; kingdom Viridiplantae; phylum Streptophyta; class Magnoliopsida; order Poales; family Poaceae; genus Aegilops; species Aegilops tauschii. Next base: position 477,076,280 of record NC_053039.3, read on the forward strand.
GTGGTGTCATGATGACATTCACAGGAAGTTTCTCAAGACAACTTTTGGGCACCCGGATCTTCTTCAAAGGTGATCCCTTCCTGCAGTTAGTACCAATATACCTGGCAAACACTTCACCATTCTGATTCTTGAACAATTTATAGTTTGCATCAAAGGATTCATCAATGATAATCGGGTTAGCACAAGCGAAGCCAGATAGAGTAGATGGATCCACTGAAGGACCCTTTGCAACAACCCATGTGGTTTTGGGGAACTGCTCAGGCTTCCAGTAAGAACCATCAACATTCATTTTCCTCTGGAACCCAACACCCTCTTTCCTAGGGTTTCGGTTCATAATCTGTTTCTTGAGGACATCACATAGTGTCTGATGCCTTTGAGACTTTTGTACATTCCTGTTTCAAGCAATGTCTTCAACCTGGCATTCTCATCAGCAATAGTAGTGGTATCCTCAGCAGAGGGGTTAGTTACCACATCAGCAGTTGAAGATATTGCAACAGTAGCAGCAGTAGAACATTCAGCAACAGAGACAGCATTATCACGCTCAAAGCATTTTAGACATGGTGGTTCAAACCCTTCCTGAGCGGAACTGATCTGCTGAGCGAGGAGTGACTCGTTCTCCTTTTGAGGACCTTCATGAGTCGCTCTCAAGTTCTCAAGGTCTTGCTTCCTTTGAAGATAATCATAGGAGAGCTTTTCATGAGTAGTTGAGAGCGTTTCATGACGACTTTCAAGTTCCTCGTACTTAACATGAAGATTTTTAATGTCTTCAATTAAGGACTGAGTTCGGATCATTTCCGCGTCCAACAAGGCATCACTTTTGTCTAGCAACTTTTGAATATGTTCCATAGCAGTTTGTTGTTCAGTTGCAATTTTAGCAAGTGTTTTGTAGCTAGGTTTAGATTCACATTCAGAGTCATCTTCACGAGATGTTTGAAAGTAAGCATCGCGTGAGTTTACCTTGGCACCTCGTGCCATGAAGCAGTAGGTGGGAGCAGAGTCATCCTCATTATTAGCATCAACGTTGGTGACGAGGCCATTGTCTTCAGTGTTGAAGATGGACTTAGGGACATTGGCTGAAGCTAGAGCCAGGCTTGCCATGTAGGAGATATGCCCTAGAGGCAATAATAAATGATATTATTTATCTCCAAGTTCATAATTATGTTTATGTTCCATGCTATAACTGCAATGATTCTCGAGTCTGCTATATCCACGAGGCTCGGAGGGAGACTCATATGCACGTGTGGAATAATAAACGGTAAGAACTATTCCTAGTCTGGCCTCTAAGACTAGCTCAAGTGTTGCATGATGGTTCTGTTTTCCTGATCATGGGCATGTCTATGCCATCGACTTTGAGGGCACAATGTTAAGAGAACATTTGTGTTGAATCGACCCGGATTGGTGTTATGCTATGAGATTCATTCGTCACAAGTTAATGGTACATAACACAGAGATGGTTAACGTTTGCATGATTCCTTAGACCATGAGAGTATCGAGTTTCTTCATGCTTGCTTCATGAACTTTGGGGTTTGTTAAACGTCATCCGTAAATGGGTGGCTATTACGGCGGCTTACGGGTTCATGGAAAAGTTTGTCAAGTAACTTGATAGCTCAATATTGGGATTTGCTCCTCCGGCGATGGAGAGATATTCTCGGGCCCTCTCGGTGTTACGGTATCCGTAATCGTCTGGCCAGACACCTTGTGATTTGATCACTGGGATGCCGGAACACGAAAACGAGAAAAGAGAACAAAACCGGTAACGAGGTAACTTGCATGGTGGACAAATTGTTCGTCCATGGGGATGCAATAAATCTCACCTTGGGTGTTTGTGACATATCGCGAAGCAACATGAATAGCTCACTGCAACTGGAGGTTCACTCGAATATTTATTCGTGTGGGTATAGGGGTCAATATGGGTGTCCACGGCTCCTATGTTGATCATTGGTCGGAAGGGGTTTCGGGTCATGTCTATACTTCACCGAACCTATAGGGTCACACACTTAAGGGTCATCTATGTGTTGAATACTAGAAAGGGAGTCTGAGAGAAAATCACCGAAAAAGTTTCGGACATCGTAAAAGTTTCGGACAGCGGAAAAGTTCCATAGAGAAAGGTCATCGGATGGGTTTCGGTGAAACCGAAAATTTGTTTCGTGATATACTATTAAGTCAAATTGGTGTAGGCACATGCCTGATAATTCTTGGAGGGTGCCAGGGTCATTCTGGAAACTTTGTGGAATTTTTCGGGATAAAATCTCGAAATGCTTCGGAGCTGCGGGAACCACTTCAGGTGCTTTTCGCAGATGAAAATCACTAATCCGGAATGATTTTGGAACGCGTTGAAAATTATTTTAGTGGGTACTGGAAATGTTCTAAGCCCACATAAATATTTTCAGTTCGAATGGACGCTGAAAAATGTTGTCGTGAATAGTGAAAGTGCCTTTTGGGATATTTATGGAAATCCACATTTTGGGGCTTTTCCCAAAAGGCTTCTAGAAGGACTTGGGGATCAAGGAACCCCCTTTGGGGGCCCCCCATCAAGGTGGGACGTTGGAGAGTGCAGCTCCTCCATGCCCTTTATGCCCTTTATGTGTGACATAAAGTGTGGGCATTTTGGGTTTTTCATGTGCCCCTACCCCTTGGGTTTTCCTATAAATAGAGGCGGAGAGGCACTCTCCACACTCACTCTTTCTCACATAAGAGTGCCATTGCAATGATCTGGCTTCTCTCTCCCTCCCCGTGAAATAGTTTTGTAGAGCCGAAAGTCTGTCTGGGTTCCGGTGGGAACTAGTTCTGGACGGCGAAGCCCTGCCGGATAGATGACACTGTATGTGTGCAACTCTGTAGAGAGATCGTAGTTTCGGTCTTAGCTCAAGAGTGCCTCCCGAAGGGCCGTCCGTGTGACCATCCGAGTTTCAAAGGTCCTCCCGAAGGGCTGTCCGTGTGACCGTCCGAGTTTCAAAGGTCCTCCCGAAGGGCTGTCTGAGCGACCGTCCGAGTTTCGAAGGTCCTCCCGAAGGGCTATCCGCGACACCGTCCGGGGGACTATCCGACCACCTCCCGGAGGGCTGTCCGAGGGGCAGATGAGGGCATACATCCTCGTGGGTGGGAGGTTGTAAATACTAGCTCCGGGGATCTGCACCGCCGATCGTCATCGACTCTACTTCCCGCTGCGCTATGAGTCGGTAACGAAAAAGATCAAACCTTGTATGCAGTCTCCATAGTGGTCCTCGGCTGGTGCGTATGTCAGAAATTTTTTGTTTTCTGCTACGCTACCCTACAGTGGCATCATGAGCCGTGCTATGCGTAGATGCAGGTTGCGATCTTGAATACATAGAGATGTATGGGTGTTGCACCATATAATTAGGTAATAGATGAGTTCTATTACTAAAAATTATTCGTGCGGGTAGCAGATGAAATCTGTTACCCGATGTTCTTGTTGCTTCCCTTGAATTTGCATAATGCTGATCTTGACGGCATGGTGGAATCTCACAAAGTTCTGGCACTCTGCGATCCTTTCATGCTGCTCCTGAGTATGCTGATTGATAGATCAACGAAGTGCCAACAGTTCTTTGGGTTCCACCATAGTTAAAGAAAGATGGATGTTTCGCAGACGAAAGGGCAATGCAGATATGATCTGCACGGGGGTCATGCGTATGACAAAGTTTAGTATGGGTTCTAGATTTTATTATCTTGTGCTTCATACACCCTGCCAAGTTAATCTAGCGACTTGAATTATCATACTTGATGATTGTCGGGGGTTGGGTGCGACATATGCCAATGGATGGCTTATCATGGTGGGAGCGAGTAGAATGTCACCGGTGCCTGGAAGCGGGATGAGGCGTAGACACGAACGCCGGCGTACTTTACCCAGGTTCGAGGCTCTCCTGGGAGATAACACCCCTAGTCCTGCTCTGCGGGGTCTTCGCATGATCACTAAGGCACTAGTGAGTACAATGGTGCTCCTCGAGCTGTATGCAAGAGGTAGGAGAAGGCAAGGCTTGCTCTCCTCTCCCCCTAGGTGTTGGTCTAATTCTAACAGGTTCCAACCCTTTGCATGGGTGCCTGGGGGGTTTATATAGGCCTACCCCCCAGGGGTACAATAGTAATCTAGCTGGGTATAGACCCGGATGTCAGTCTCTCTGGTCGTCGGCTTCTCCGCCGACTGTTGGGGCCCGCCGCTTGGTGGGCCACGCCGACTGGTCTGGTACGGAGCCGACAGGCCGCCCCCGCCGCTTGCGGGTCTTGCCGGCGGCTGATTACTGTAGCCGTGACGCTAATGACGATTGCTTGGTCAGGAGAGCGTGGCTACAGTCCCGCCGCCTGGCAGGAGATCACTGTAGCCACTCCGCGTCTTATCTGGTTAATGGCGTGTAGGGCCCGGGGAAGGAGCGGGCTGCTTGCTGGGAGCCGGCTTCCCTCGGGTCCGACTGGTGAGGCTTCCGCCGTCTTCCGGGCTCTCGCCGACCGGAGGGCCCGCCGTCTTCGGGCCGTACCGACAGGCAGTCGTGGGAGCAGGGCTCCGCCTGACAGGGGTGATGTCAAGGGCGAGGTGGCAACAGCGTCGCGCCGGGCGGAGATCTCCCCCCGTATGGGGCACTGTGGCCATGCCCGGCCCTGGATACGGGGGTGGTGGGCTATACTGCAGCCTCACCCTGTATTGCCATCTTAATGGGGGCGCAGACTTTTGAGGGCGCCATGGGCCGACTGCTAGGAGTCGGACTCTCTGGAGGCCGCCTGCTAGGAGTCGGCCCGTCTTGGAGCCGCCTTCCGGTAGTCGGCCGTTCGGCCAGCTCGCCGCTAGAGGGCGGCGCTCTATCTTGACGTCTTGAGGGGCGCAGCCGGCCCCGATGTCTTGAAAGATTCTGGGGCTCGGGTTAGGCTACCCGTGGCCCATTACTCCGATAGTAGTCCCCGAAATGGTGAGGCGCCGCGGCCGAGGAGCCGAGAAGCCTCAACAGTTTCCCCTCCGGGTGCTATGGGTGGAAGCTTCATCCGACTCACGGCAGGCCGCCTGGGGGAGTCGGCCACGTCTAGTCGGATTTATCTGGAATTTTGAATGTAACGGCGGGAACTAGGTGGCGTGCTAGCTAAGCTTCGAGGCCCACCGCCTGGTGTGGGTGTGCCACGTGGCGCCAGCCGGCCGGGCCAGCCTGCCAGCCCACGCGCGTGATGGGACGCGACTGCGGGCTGGGTCCGCCACCACCGAGTATCGGCACTCGAGCGGATCCGCTGCGGCCGAGGCGGGCGGTTGAGTTTCCCCGTGGAGTTACTGCGCGCAGTAACTCGCGCGGTAAAGGTGAGAGCGTGGGGTCGTGGGCACAGTTAATCCCACGATCCCACGCCCGCCCCCTCGGATTCATAGCCCGCAGGCTATAAGTAGGGGGAGGAGAGGGAGTGGCGGGGCACGCGCGCCCCTCCACCCCGTTCTTGCCTCCTTCTTCTTCCTCTCGCCGCAGCGCCCCTGAGCCACGCCGGAGCGCTGCCGCAGCTTGTCTCCGTCGAGCTCGTCCGCCCCGAGCCCTCTTTGCCTCGCCCATTCTCGGCTCTCTCGCCGCGCCCCTTCTTCGTCGAGCTCTCCATGGCGCGCGAGCGAGGAGGAGACTGGGACGGGTCCAACGTCAACGAGGACCACATCACCTTCCAGGCGCGGGCTACGTGAAGGCGCGTGTGCCGCCGGAAGGGGAGATCTCGCCGACGCCGGGGGAGGGCGAGCGGGTCGTCTTCCGCTCATACTTCATCCGCGGCTTCGGCCTGCCGGCGAGCGGCTTCCTTCGTTCGTTTCTCGAATTCTATCACCTCCAGCCTCATCACCTCACGCCCAACACCGTGATGCTCTTAGCCGCCTTCATCACGCTGTGCGAAGGCTATCTCGGCATCCTCCCCACCATCGAGCTGTGGGGAGCATTCTTCTACACCAAGCTGGGCACCTCCGTCCGGGAGGTGGCTGCCCAGTGTGGTGCCTTCATCGCGGTTCGCCGGCCGTCGCCGAAGAATGCCTTCCCCACCATCAAGCTGCCACAGTCGGTCAAGATGTGACAGCAATCTTACTTCTACGTGGAGAACGTGGACCCAGCCGTCGACTTCATCAACCTGCCGGCTAACGTAGCCGGCCCGCCGGCTGAGCCTATGTCGGACGCGACGGCCGGCATCGTGGGGCCGGGTGGCCCCTATGCGCCGGACCGGGCGGTGAGCGACGTGGACAACCCCGACTTGGGGGCGGCTGCCTTGGAGGACACCACAACAGGTGGCGTCTACGCAGCAGGCGGCTCCGAAGAAGGCGACATTGAGACTTGGCCTGACAACGACGAGGAGGAAGACGAGCCGCGCCCTGCGCGAGGTGCCGGCAGGGCGGACGTGGGCCCCTCCGTCGAGCCGACTGCCCGAGGGGGCACGCGCAAACGTAAGCAAGGCGCTGTCTTGTTTGGCAGCGCGCCGAAGAAGGCCATGAATCCGACCGCCGCAACCAGGCGGAAGGAGGCCGCCGCGAAGGCGGCCAAGTTTCAGAAGCTCCCGAAGGCGCCTCCCATGGTGTCAGCGTAAGCATCTTTTCCTTGAGCTCTTCTATCTTGTCGATTCTTTCTGAACTTCCTTTGCTTTATTTTCTTGATTTAGGGCTCCGCTCTCTCTCGAGAAGTCGGGCGCCGCTTCCATCGTTGGGTCAGCGGAGACCTCTTCCACCACCCGGCGGATCGATCTGGCCGCCGACCTCCGGGAGGCGATGGAGCAAAACGCGCGGGAGGCGCGCGAGGAGCAGGAGGCCACCCGCCTGGAGAAGGCAGAGGCAGACAAGGCGGAGGCCGCCGCTTTGAAGAAGCTGGCGGAGGCCGAGGCTGCTGCCGCGGCGAAGAAGTAGGCCGAGGAAGCCGCGCGCCATCAGTCGGCGATATTCGTCACCCCCCTGAACTCCGCGCCGCCACCACCAGAATTCGTGGCGCCAACTGGGGGAGCCGGCGACGAGCACCCGATCATGGAGAGGGACGGCGGCGATGTCGTTATGCCGGACGTAATCGTGCCCCCGCCGCCGCCTTCTGAGGAGGCGCGAGACAAGCAGCCGCCTGATCCACCGGCGCCGCCAGCTGGAGATGAGGTGGCGACGGACCCAACTCCTGAGGTCCGCACCCCAATGCGCCGCCGGCTCGCAAAGGCGGCTTCGGCGCCACGCCCGCAGGAGACCGCCGCCGCTAGCTCTTCAATCCCGGACGCCGAGGCGACCAGCACCGCGCCCACTGGGTGGGTGCGGGGAGGTGGGACGGGCCCTTTGAACACGGCAATCTTAGACGTCCAAGCCAAGCTTCAGGCCGAGGCCGACGCTCTTAAGCGTTGCAACAATGCGTTCTTGGAGTCGCGAGCCGCCGTCCGGGTATATTTCTTGCTTCTTTGATTTTTATGCTTCTTCGTGGGGGCGCGCCAGCGCACCTACTGGGTGTAGTCCCCGAGTTTCGGGCCGGCTGCTGAGCAGGCGGCTCGAAACTTTAATTGGCAAGCTCCGAGTACTAACATTATCTGATATCTTCATTGCAGGATTATCATAACCTCCGTGCGACTGTCTTCAACTCCAAGGTCCAGGAGCTAACTCAATGGACCGCCGACTTGTCGGAAAGCCGGAGTAAGTCTTTGTTTCTTTCTCTGCGGGGGCGCACTGGTGCACCTGCGGGCTGTAGTCCCCGAGATTCGGGCCGACTGCTGAGCAGTCGGGCCGGATCTCCCTGCCAACTATATCTCTCTTTATTGATTGTTGATGTCCTTTTATTTTTCTACTTTTGCAGAGGCCAACGCCGCCCTGCAGCAGCAGCTGGGGGAAGCCAACACCGCGCTTCGCGCCAAGGAGACGGACTACAGCAAGCTGACCGATGAGCGTGACCGGCTGGTCATGCAACTAGCGGAGCAGGTGGAGCTTCTCAAGAAGGCCCAGAAGGAGACGGAGGACAAGGAGGCCAGTCTCCTAGCTGAGTTCGAGACCGAAAGCTCCGCCTGGACCAACAAGGAGACGATGCTGACTGCCGGATTCGGCGAGATTGAAGACATGGTCGACGGTGAGCCTCCCTCTTTTATTCTTCTTCGAGCTACCGACTTCTGATCAGGCCAGCTCCTTGTTCCTAACTTTGGCTTTTTTCTTCTGTTTGAGCAGACTTCTTTCCCGGTCACTCCGTTGCTGCCAATCGGGCCATCGAGGCCGATCGCGAAGGGCGGAGGGCGGAAGGTGCGGAGATTGCTGCCGACGCCCCCCGAACCCTCAGTGAGCAGCTTCTCAGCATCTAGGTCCGTCTCCAGCCGGCTCATCGGATGTTGCACCGTCTTCAACGTGTCGGCGCCCAGGCGATCGCCGCCCTGTGGCCGGACATGCCGGCACCGCGCACTCCCAGTCGGATTGCCGACTGGCTGGAGGTGGCGGCCGGCCGCCTTAAGGCCTGGAAGGCTCCTCGGCCCGGGTTGGAGCATGTCAGGCCTTGGAGTTCTTCAAGGCGTGGTACCCTGGGTTAAATCTAGCCTAGTTGACCATGTTTCGACTGGAGGCCCAGGAGGAGCTGGCGGTGGGGGAGGATGATCTTGTCAAGCGGGCGGCGGCAATCGCTGAGTACACTAACACCAGCATCTTCATCCCGGAGCGGGCCGAGAACGGTGCCGAGGCACCACCAGAATGGTTCGGGCTGAACCCGGAGGACGGCGAGGACTCGGCTGAGGTGATCGACTCCAGCGGCGAGGAAGAAGACGACGACGACGAGGAAGGTGAAGAGGAGGCGCCAGAGGTCGGAGCGGACGGCCAACCTCAGCTCGACCGCGCCTCCAGCAACGAGCCGCGCCCGAGCGAGCCGGCTGCTACTGAAGGCGGCCAAGCAGAGACTGACCAGCCGGCCGCTCCACCAACCGGCACCACCGACTCCTCCGCTCCACCGAACCCGTCTGCTGCTCCCTAGGCTGGTAGTTTATCTTTTGTTTTACCTGCTTATCACTCTCGACGAACTTGTTAACTTTGCACAATTCCACCCGCGGGGTGTATCTCAAACTTCTGTTGGATGTCGGCCAAGGGCCTTTTGCTATGGAAATATTTTTCAGAGTTCTATCTTTCCTTGCTTGCTGCTCTTTGGCTTTTTTCCTTTACCGCCTTCCCTTGGTTGCCGTCTTGCCAGCTGAACAGCCGCTCTGCGGACTGTGGCTGGGTCAAGTACTTAGCTACTTCCGGGGAGGCAAGTACTTAGCTGTTTTTATAGTTCTTTAGCAAGTTAAATGGAAGCCGGCCGGCTGCTCAACAGCCGGTCGGCGAGGTGGGAAGCCGGCTTGGGCTATGTGCATACTTTGGATCCTTAGCCATTTTTCATGCAGGCACCCTTTCTGCCTTAACTCCTGTCCGCCGTACAGCCGCTCTACGAGCTGCGGCTTCTGACAGGAGAGGGCTCAAGTGCCAACGCATTACTTGTCCGGCTGCAGGAAGCATTAGATAGCACAAGGCGGCGAGTCCCCGGGCCGACTGGTCGAACCCGGTGCTAGACGGACTAATGAAACAACACATTGATAGGCATAATACTTATCATATAGATAAAAGAGGGCAGTCCCCGAGCTCTTCTTGGGGGACCCAGAGTCTTCGTACTTAATACAAAAGTTAGCGTGGTACATACTGCATCAACTGTAAAACCTTCGAAGGAGGTTTGCATTCCATGGTCGCTCCGTCTCGTTGCCGGAGTCATCTCTTTTGCGTGCTCGAGGCTTCTGAGCGTCGATGAGGTAGTAGGAGTCGTTGCCCAACAACTTGCTGATGATGAAGGGGCCTTCCCAAGGTGTCGAGAGCTTGTGCTGGCCGGCTGCTTGCTGGATCAGTCGGAGCACAAGGTCTCCCTCTTGGAAGAATCTTGGCTTGACCTTCCGGTTGTAGTATCGGCGCAGGTTCTGCTGGTAGATGGTGGACCGGCTGAGTGCCAACGGCCGGCCCTCTTCCAGCAGATCGACGCCGTCTTGTCGTGCTTCTTCTGTCTCCTCTTCGATGTACATGGTGACCCGAGGGGAGTCGAACTCTATGTCCGTCAGGATGATGGCTTCGGCACCGTAGACGAGGAAGAAAGGCGTCAAGCCGGTTGACTTGTTCGGAGTTGTGCGCAGGCTCCAGAGGACGGCCGGCAGCTCATCAAGCCAACAGCCGGCCAAACGCTCCAGAGGCTCGACCAGTCGGGGCTTGACGCCGGATAAAATGAGGCCGTTTGCCCGCTCCACTTGGCCGTTTGACTGCGGATGGGCGACAGACGCTAAGTCCAGTCGGATGCCCTGCGTCGCGCAGAAACGGGCCAAGGCTCCTTTGGCAAAGTTTGTGCCATTGTCGGTGATGATGCTGTGTGGTATGCCGCACCGGATGGTGATGTCGGGGATGAAAGTCACAGCAGTCGGACCATTCAATTTTTTGATTGGCTTTGCTTCAATCCACTTGGTGAATTTGTCCACTGCGATGAGCAGATGAGTCATGGCGCCGCGCGCTGTCTTGAATGGTCCCACCATGTCCAGGCCCCAGACGGGAAAGGGCCAGGCAATGGGGATAGTCCTGAGTGCAGAAGCCGGCTGATGTGGCTTCGAGCGGAACTTCTGCACCCTTTGCATTTCTGGACCAAATCTTTGGCATCTTCAAGAGCAGTCGGCCAGAAAAAAGCGTGACGGAAAGCTTTGGCCACGAGTGCTCTTGAAGCGGCGTGGTGACCGCACTCGCCTTGATGGATATCTTTGAGGATTGCTTGGCCTTGCTCCTGCTCTACGCAGCGCTGGTAAACGCTAGTGACACTGCGCCTCACAAGTTCTCTATTGACGATGGTGTATGCTGCTGCCCGGCGTTGCACTTGTCGGGCCGAGATCTCATCAGTCGGCAGTTCTTTGTTCACCAGGAAGTTGAGGATGGGCTGGGCCCATGAAGGTGCTGCAATTTCTTTGACTGCTAGGACTGCTACTTGTACGAGGGCGGTTGGGCCGGGAGGCCGCGGGTTGGAGTCGGCTGCCGCTTGCTGAGTTGCTGTAGTCCCCGGGCCGGGCTCTGAAGTCCCCGGGCCGAGTGCGGCTGCTGTTGTCCCCGGGTCGCCTGTCGAATTCCCCGCACCGGCTGCCGGGGTCCTCGAGTCGGATCCGACTGCCTCAAGGGGAGCCGGCACAAAGATGGAATCCGATTCTGGCGATGGCTTTACAGACGGCTTGAGGAGGCGTTGTAGGGCGACACCCGCTGGTATTGCTTGCCGGGTGGAGCCGATCCGTGCCAAGGCATCAACTTGCTCATTGTCATTTCTTGGCACACGGAGAAACTCACACCCTTCAAAGTATCCACTCAGTTGCTGTACGAGGAAACGGTAGCTCGTCATGTTTGCATCCTTGGCGTCCCAATCACCTGACGACTGCTGGACCACCGAGTCGGAATCTCCATAACACAGGATCCGGCGAATGCCAAGTTCCTTGGCAAGCCGGAGCCCGTGAATGAGTGCTTCGTATTCAGCAACATTGTTGGAGGCGGCAAAGTGAATTTGCAGCGCATATCTAAGCTTGTCGCCTTTGGGAGAGGTGAGGACGATGCCGGCTACCAAACCAGTGCGCATCTTGGAACCATCGAAGTGCATTCGCCAACGGGTGGAGTCAGGCGCTGGCGGCAGGTACTGGGTCTCGGCCCAGTCGACGAGGAAGTCAGCTAGTGCTTGCGAATTGATGGCGGTGCGAGGCTGGTAGTAGATGGTGTAGGGGGCCAAATCTATGGCCCATTCGGCCACTCGGCCTGAGGCATCTCGGCTTCCAATGATCTCAGCAAGGGGAGCAGTGCAAACCACAGTGATTGGGTGCTCTTCGAAGTATGGCTTCAGTTTCTTGGCGGCAAAGTGCACGCCGTAGCACATCTACTGGTAGTGGGGGTAGTTTTGCTTGGAAGCGGACATCACTTCACGCAGGTAATACACCGGCCTTTGGACTGGTAGTGCTTTGCCTTCTTCCTTGCGTTCCACCACTATGACTGTGCTGACCACCCGGCTGGTAGCGGCGATGTAAAGGAGCATGGGCTCCTTAGGAGTCGGAGCCGCTAGAACGGGCGGAGTGGTCAACATCTACTTGTCTGGAGAAAAGCTTCATCCGCCTTGTCGTTCCACTCGAAAAAGTGGTCTTCTTCATGAGCTGGTACAGGGGAAGAGCCTTCTCGCCCAGCTGACTAATGAAACGGCTGATGGATGCCAAGCAGCCGGTGAATTTTTGCACGTCCAGCAGTCGGGTGGGCACTTCCATCCTCTCGATGGCCTTGATCTTCATAGGGTTGCACTCTATGCCGCGCTCTGAGACCAGAAAGCCAAGAAGCTGGCCGGCTGGTACTTCAAAGACGCATTTCTCCGGGTTGAGCTTGATCTGAAATCGGCGCAAATTCTCAAAGGTTTCCTTGAGGTCTTCTAGCAGCGTTCCACGCTTCTCCGTCTTCACCACAACATCATCCACATAGACGTGGGCGTTTCTGCCGAGTTCCTTGAGGAGACACTTTTGCATGCAACGCTGAAATGTGGCGCCGGCATTTCTCAAGCCGAACGTCATGGTCAGGTAGCAGAAGGCTCCGAATGGCGGCCGGGTTTAGTTTGATCTGATGATACCCTGAGTATGCATCCAAAAAGCTCAACAGCTCGCATCCGGCTGTGGAGTCAATCACTTAGTCGATCCTCGGCAGAGCAAATGGGTTTTGGGGCATGCTTTATTGAGGCTGGTATAATCAATACACATGCGCTACTGCTTGTTTTTCTTCAACACTAGGACCGGGTTGGCTAACCACTCTGGAAAGAACACTTCCATGATGAAGCCGGCTGCTAGAAGCCGGGCTATCTCTTGTCCAACAACTCTTCTCTTCTCCTCTGACAGGCGGCGCAAGGGCTGCCTGACTGGTTTGGCATCAGACCGGACATGTAGCTTGTGCTCGGCGAATTCCGTCGGAACACCTGGCATGTCCTTGGGAGACCATGCAAAGATGTCCTGATTCTCACGGAGGAAATCGACGAGCTCGCCTTCCTATTTGCTGTCAAGGTTTGCGCCTATGACAGCGTGCCTCTCCGGGTGCTCCGGGTCCAAGGGTATCTTCTTTGTTTCCTTTGCCGGTTTGAACGATCCCTCAGCTTCTGACTCCTTGGGGTTGGGTGACATCTCCGGCTGCTTGCCGGCCATTGCCACAACCCGGTCAAAGAGCCGCTTCTCAGCCGCGATCACGAGGGACTCGGCTAACCGGCTGCTCTCTGCCGCGCAGGCGGATGACTTCTTGTAGTCTCCTGCTATGGTCAGGATTCCCTTGGAGCTCGGCATCTTCATCTTCAAGTAAGCATAGTGGGGGACCACCATAAACTTGGCCAGGGCTGGCCGGCCAAGCAGTGCATGATAAGGGCTCTCAAGATCCACCACCTCAAACCAGACTGGCTCTCGGCGGAAATGATTCTTGTCCCCGAAGAGGACATCTATCTGAGTCTTGCCGATTGGTGAGCAGGAAAGGCCTGGAACAATGCCGTGAAAACAGTCCGGCTGGGCTGAAGATGTCTCTGCTTGATTCCCAACTTCTCCATGGTATCTTTGTATAGGATGTTGATGCTGCTGCCGCCATCTATCAGAACTCGGGAGAAGCGAGCATCTCGTCTATCCGTGGCAAAGGTGGCATCCAACACCAGAGCATAGGAGCCAGGATTGGGCATCACCTCCGGGTGGTTGGCTCTGCTCCAGCTGATGGGCTTCTCAGACCAATGCATGAATTCAGGGGTCTCTGATGCTACCGCATTCACTTCTTGTTGCTGCTGCCGTTTTCTGCGCCTATCGTCGGCCACGCTGGTGAACACGACATAAGCCCCATGCTCTTCGGGGTACTCATCTTGTACTGCGCCGACGGGCCGAACCGCCGGCTGCTGAGGAGGAGGAGGCGGCGGGCCGGCAGGCGGAGGGGGCTGGAGTCCGTCGCCCTTGGCGATCCTGGTGAGCCAGTGGCACTTCCGAGTTGTGTGGTTGGACGGCTTCGCGCCACCTGTGGAACTTGCAGGGTGCATCAAGGGTCTGCTCGTATGAGAAGGCGGGCAACCAGTTGGGCTTGCCGCCCTTCTGGCGCTTGGGGGGAAGCTGCCCTTCCGGCTGCTGATCTTCAATCGTTGCCACCTGCTGGCTCGTTGAAGCCGGCTGCATGGTCTTGCGTTTGTTGTCGTTTGGTTGCTATCGTCGACTGGTGTCACCAGCCGGGGTCCGAGGAGCTTGAGGGGCCACTTTGCCCGACGTGTTAACTTGGATCTCCGCCTTCATGGAGGAGTCGGCCGTGGCGTACTTGTCTGCTATGATCAGCAGTTCGTCAAGGGTTGCCGGCTCGTCGCAGAGGAGCTTGTGCTTGAGGAGGGGCCCTCTCGACACCCGGCAGTGAAGTACTCGATGGCCTGCACCTCGTGCATGCCCTCGCAAGAGTTGCGCAGCTCGGCCCAGCGCGTGAGGTAGTCGCGAGTCGACTCGTTGGGGCCTTGGACGCACAAGGAGAGCTGGCGGGGCTTGGGCGGCCGCTTGTACGTGCTGGTGAAGTTGCGGACGAATGCTTCAGTGAAATCAACCCAGCTGTTTATGCTGCGGGGCTTCAGGCTGTTCAGCCACGTCCGGGCCGTGCCCTGGAGCATGAGCGGAACGTACTTCACGGCAACGCTCTTGTTGTCGTTCGCGATGCTGATGGCTGTGGAGTAGTAGACCAGCCAGTCCTCAGGCTTCATGGAGCCGGTGTATTTGGGCGTATCTCTCGGGAGCATGAACCCCTTGGGGAAAGGCTCATCTCGAATGCGGGGCCCAAAGCAAGGCGGACCTAGCTCATCATCTTCTTCTAGCGCCAAGGATCCATTGAGGCGATCGATCCGGTGGCGGGCATCGTTTTCTCCGATTCCTTCTCGGCAGCCAAGGCGGTCGCCGAGCGACGGGTGATCAACAGGCAGCGGGGAAATGCGCCTCTCCCTGCGGGGGGGGGGGGGGGGGGGGGGGAGGAGGCGGACAGTCGTCTCGTCGCTGCACTGCTCTTGGGCGGCCGTCTTGGTCGCGCTCGATGGTGATGCGAGTCCGCCTGCGGCTAGCAGCCGGCTCCTTGTCTCTTCTGTCGCGGGCGCCACCAGTCGGCGTCCGGGATGTCGCGCCTTGGTCTCGGCGAGGAGGCGGGTCGTTGTTCCGCCGGTTGGGCGCTTCAGTGCGGCACCCGGCCTCCTGCTGCTCAGCAGCCGCATCGAGGAGCTGCTGGACTCGCTCCGTCATGTGGCGACGCTCGTCGCCCTCGAGCTTGTCTAGCTCGTCTGCTGCCGCCTGGGCAGCCCGTATGTTCTCCGCAGGCGTGGCGTAGACGGAACGATCTGTCCCGAACATGCTAGCGATGGTCGCGCCATGCTGCCGGACCTGGCCCATGCGGCTAGGCCCACCAGGAGCCGGGGTGCCACCGACGGCACGGTCCATCTCACGCTGGTAAGACTCCGAAAGGCGTCTCATGCTGGCCAGCCGGTTGGCGCTCTCGACGAGCTGAACGCGGCATGCCTCCAGCGTCTCGGCGTCGGCGTCTTCCGGGATGGGCGCAGTCAGATCTTGCATCGCCGCCTGCAACGGATCCTGGCAACCTCCGCCAGAGTGCTCACCGTTGCTGATGACGAGCACCTCCGTGGCGGTACTGTCACTGCTGTCTGCGCGAGGAAGCGGCTCGTCGTAGACCACCACGTTGGTGGGGAACACATCAAGCGACGCCGTGTCGGAGTCGACAAGCATCGGGTTGGTGGAGCCAACCGACTCCAAGTCCATAGCAGGCTCGCTGGCGACGTGGAGTTGATCGAGGAGGTTCACGAGGCGGCTCTCAGGGCCATCGGTGCCCGCATCAGACGCGAGCTCGTCGGAGAGGCGAATCTCGCCGACAAGATCGGCGAGGCAGCTTGCCGCGCAAGCGACCTCCGCGCCGTGCAGCGCGTCGGCGCAGGCGCCGTCTGGCGTGCCAGGCTGGCTGCGCTCGCCAGGAAGAAACAGGGTTCCCGTCCAGAATAGGTCTCCGGGAGACGGTGCACCTCGCCCCACGGTGGGCGCCAAATGTCGAGGGTGTGACATATGCCAATGGATGGCTTATCATGGTGGGAGCGGGTAGAACGTCACCGGTGCCTGGAAGCGGGATGAGGCGTAGACACGAACACCGACGTACTTTACCCAGGTTCGGGGCTCTCCTGGGAGATAACACCCCTAGTCCTGCTCTGCGGGGTCTCCGCATGATCACTAAGGCACTAGTGAGTACAATGGTGCTCCTCGAGCTGTATGCAAGAGGTAGGAGAAGGCAAGGCTTGCTCTCCTCTCCCCCTAGGTGCTGGTCTAATTCTAACAGGTTCCAACCCTTTGCATGGGTGCCCTGGGGGGTTTATATAGGCCTACCCCCCAGGGGTACAATAGTAATCTAGCTGGGTATAGGACCCGGCTGTCAGTCTCTCTGGTCGCCGGCTTCTCCGCCGACTGCTGGGGCCCACTGCCTGGTCTGGTACGGAGCCGACAGGCCGCCCCCGCCGCTCGCGGGTCTTGCCGGCGGCTGACTACTGTAGCCGTGACGCTAATGACGCTTGCTTGGTCAGGGGAGCGTGGCTACAGTCCCGCCGCCTGGCGGGAGATCACTGTAGCCATTCCGCGTCTTATCTGGTTAATGGCGCGTAGGGCCCGGGGAAGGAGCGGGCCGCTTGCTGGGAGCCAGCTTCCCTCGGGTCCGACTGGTGAGGCATCCACCGTCTTCCGGGCTCTCGTCGACCGGAGGGCCCGCCGTCTTCGGGCCGTACCGACAGGCAGTCATGGGAGCAGGGCTCTGCTTGACAGGGGTGATGTCAGGGGCGGAGTGGCAACAGCGTCGCGCCGGGCGGAGATCTCCCCCCGTACGGGGCACTGTGGCCACGCCCGGCCCTGGATACGTGGGTGATGGGCTATACTGCAGCCTCACCCTGTCTTGTCATCTTAATGGGGGCGTAGACTTTTGAGGACGCCATGGGCCGACTGCTAGGAGTCGGCCTCTCTGGAGGCCGCCTGCTAGGAGTCGGCCCGTCTTGGAGCCGCCTTCCTGAGCATGGCCGCCTTCCGGCAGTCGGCCGTTCGGCCAGCTCGCCGCTAGAAGGCAGCGCTCTATCTTGACGTCTTGAGGGGCGCAGCTGGCCCCGATGTCTTGAAAGGTTCTGGGGCTCGGGTTAGGCTACTCGTGGCCCATTACTCTGACAATGATGGATGTTGGTAGCTTCGGTTTGTTTCGAAACCTTAGAAGCCACGAAAAACAAGTTTTGGCATGAACCAATTAGAGGCGTCTAACTTGGTTTTGAAGGAGGGTTTTGCATGTGCATGTGATGTGGTATAGTAGTGCTCATAATAATTTTACTATGTATGAAATGACTATATGATGTAAAATTGATTAAGATGACATGCGTGTCATGATTCGGCATGATGGCTGGAGCCATATGATTGTCACTTTAATGACCTGTGTGTCAACCTTAAGTAATGCACTTATTTTATTAGCTATAGAGATAGCAATATTATCTGGTGCATCGACAAGGTGGTGGCAATCTTCGCGAAGGTGAACACCGACGCAAATGCCGAAGATGAAGAAATGAAATACTTCTCCGTCAGAAAGGGCTATACCATATCATGCTATTATGAATTGCCTCAGATGTTTATCCCTTATGATGCACCCTTCTTGATTGCGCGGTAGTCGTTTTTTATTAGGGTGATCTCTCACTTAAAATATCAAAGTAGTTAGTGTTCACCCAAGTATAGCACCGTCTGAAATTCGTATCTTTTCGGGGTGCGCCATGTACACATAAGCACGAACGAATCGAGAGGAATGAGGTGGGTGAGGTCAGACCTCGCAGCAAGATCACTTGGTTGTCTTTGACGTTCAGGCAGGAGAGTCCTGAGCTCGGAACACACCCATCGAAAGATGAACAAGAATCACATAGAGATGTGATCGGCAAGTTGGCCTACCGATTGAAATTCGTGTCATCAGTGATGAACCCGTCAATGGCATCGAATAGAAATATGGATCTTGAATCACTCTAAATCAATTATGAGAGATATTGCTTTGAGTGGGAGCGCACTGTTGAATTAACATGTTTAATTTTCAGTGCAATTAATTATGAACACTATCTAAGTGTTTCTTGCAAAATAGTTGTAGAATAATGGCTCGCGTTTCCACCTTTCCTGTTAAAATTGAATAAGCTGTTAAATATCTGGTTAAACTTTATGGTTGGTAACGTAATGTGAGGATTGTCCTCAAGAGTGCCGAGAAGGACTTTGTCCTATCGCATGCTTTCGGTATCCTCTCGCGAATGCTATGGATGATGTGACTCTCGTCCTTCGATCCAAAAGCTAGAATTCTGTTACACTCAAGTGCAAAATGTTTGCTTCCATGAGACCCGAACTTCGAAAGTTTGGGATAGTTATGTGATATTCATGGAACTGGAAATCATTTTCAGATACAAACAAACCAATATTTGTTTGCAAAGGATTAGTAAAGTGTTTACTAGGCATTTGACTGTTAGGAGAGGGATCCAGAAGAACGCCTGTCATGTGCTAATGGTGAATAAAACAACCACTTAAAGAGAAAGGGATTATCCAAAAGGGTGTTAGTGAGACTTTCACCCCTAGGATGTCCAGGGCTAAAAGCCACTCTTAAGTTGGGTGCTTCTTTTGAGAGTAGTAGAAATACTAAAAGTGAAACTATTAGAAGTATAAAGGCAGAAAGAAAGATGACTGGAATATCCAGCTCATGTATGAATGTCATACAAGTTGTTTGATGTATAGAAGGCTGGTCAAAGATATAGTTCTTGGGAATTATGGTTAAACATGTTAATCACTAATTCTTGGGTATTGTGAGTTAATCATAAAGATACCCGCTTGATTGCATTCTGTTGCGAATCAATGTAAGAGCTACTATGGACTAAAAAGATTAGCCAGGAATGAGGTTTTAATACGTGCTGGGAACATAGTAAAAGTTACTATACCTTCCATTGGTGTATTACCTATGTATTTTCATTCATAATTCATTTTAGAGTTTCTCACACTCTAGCCCTTTGCATAAGGTATCTTGCAAGAAGGTTGTTCATAAGAGAACATTTGATGTTCAGTACTATGAATAAACATAAGGGCCATACTTTCATTATGAATGAGATGTATGTTATGAATAATGATATTAATATATTACCTCTGTGTTTACTTTCATAATTTATTTTAGAGTTTCATACACTCTAGCCCATTGCACAATGTTTATTGCAAAAGGGTTGTTCATAAAAGAACAATTGTTGTTTAGTATTCTGAATAACATGAAGGGCCATGCTTCCTCCCAAGATGGGATGTATGTTATGAATATTGATAGTAAAATGATACATCCATAACACCGACGCTAAATGTCGCAAGACTATGAGAATACCACACATATGTGGCACTACATTTGGTCACATTGGAGAAACCTGCAAGGAAAAATTCCATTATGATGGATTTTAAAGTCGTTTGATTTTTAATCATCTGACACTTGCAACTTTCCTCCGAAAAGTGAAGTGACTGAAATACCGTTCACAGGCCATAAAGAACGAGCAACAAACTTATTGGTGATCATACATTTTGATGTGTGTAGTCCAATAAATGTTGTTGCAAGTAGTGGATTAATCTATCTTCAGAAATGAATCAAGTAGATATATGGATATTTGCTTGATAAGACGTAAGTCTAGATCTTTTGAAATCATTCGAAAGGTTTTCAAAAATGAAGTAGAAGTTATTGTAACAAGGAAATTATGTTTCTACAATTTGATTGCAGAAAGGAATATCTGAGTTACAAGTTTAGCGAATGTCTGATGAGTTGTGAAAAGAGTTTCATAACTTACACCTCCCGGAACACCACTATGAGTGGAATGTCTGTGAAGATGTAATCAAACCATTTATAACATGGTAAGATCAAAGATGACATAAATAAATTCACTTTTAAAGAGTAATGCTTTAGAGACTGCGACTTTTACACTGAAAAGAGCTCCATCAGGTTTGTTGAAATGACGACATGGTATGGTATGCCCAACCATGTTATATCTTTTCTTAACATATGGAATATGGGGCTTGTGTCAAAGGTTACAAACCTATTCCTAATCAGACAAGTGCTACTTTGTAAGTTATCCCAAGTCATTGGGTATTCCCCCACCACTATACCGAGGCAAAGGATTTTTGCCACAAAACGGTATGCTTTTAAAGAGAATAGTTCTTGCAAAAGGGTAAGTGGGAGGACAGTGCAACTCAACGAGATAACAAGTATCTTCGTCATCAGGTCAAAGGAAAGGAACCTTGGAAGTGATTCCAGAGTTTCCTACTGTGACTGATACGGAAGCCTCTACATGAGATGTATGGACTTCGGTCGAACTTGCAGCCAAACAACGTAGGCAAAGCTCGTGCAAACCTCTCAGGTGCGCAAACGAGATATTGTTGTTACACAACAGTATACCTATGATACACAAGGAAGCGTTCATGGGCCCTGACTCCGGAATTGGCTAAATGCCAATATAATCCGAGATAGTTTCCATAAATGATTCAAGATTTAAATCTTGATAAACCCTCCGAAAGACTTGGAGTCTAACGGATTGTAATGGGACTAAAAACTGATACGGATAAAAATGTTTTATCCATTAAGCTCGACTTGTTGCAAGAACAAGTTCAAGGAGTTGACTACAATGAGATTGTCTCACCATAGAAATGCTTAAATTTGGTTCGGGTTAAACTAGCAATTAATACATATTTCAAACATGAGATATGAAACATGGATGACAAAAGAATTTCCATGAAATGGAAATACAACCTAGGACTTGTATGTGATACAATCCAAAGTATTTTGTCAGCCCAGAGTATGCTAGTAAGTATACAAACTTCAGAGTTCCAACAATGGACAAAAGAGAGCAAAATGGAGTTGGAATCTTCGTTTTTGATGGAATGGTCAAAGGGGTTTGACTTCATCAATGGGTAACGAAGATGCTTGTGGTTTCAAGAAAGTAAGTGGGAGCACAATAATATTTCTGAAAACCTTGTGTGCTTGACACATTGTTAATTGGAAATAAATTTCTTGACACGAATTAGGACTTCATTTGAAAATAGTTTTTTGATGAAGTGCTTGAGCTAAATAGCCTTGATATTAGGCATAATGATCCATAGAGATAGATTTACCTAATAGGGCTCAGCAAAAATACATATAGACAAGATGCGAAAACCATTTAGCACTAAGAATGACAAGGAGTTATTCTTGCCGAAGTCACATGGAAAGAGTTTTTGCAAGAATCGGTGTCCCAAAACACTGAAGAGCAAAATACATGATGGGGATTCCACACACTCCTATGTTTGGATTAATCATGTTTTCCATGGTATGTAGAACAACCAGATATGTCCAATACTCCCAAGCTATTGTGAGTATAGATACCAAAGTGATCAAAAGTATTTATCATGGGACAACAGTGAAAAAAGATCATTGAGTACTAAAGTAGCACTGATGACATGTTTTCTCGCAAGTGGAGATCATGAAGAGTTCGTTGTAAAAGGTTACATCGATACAGTCTTCATCATTTCTCCATGCGATTTTCGATTTAAATTCAGGGTTTTGTGAAACACACAATATGGTGGTGCAGTTAGTTGGAAATTGTTCCAAACAAGTTACTGTGCGAATTCTATAACAGAGGCAAAGTATGCTGCCGCTTGGAAGCGACAAAGACAAAGATGTTGAATCATATAGTTCATTCATGAACTTAGTATGGTTCCAAAAAGGCTTTGGTCAATGGGACACTATTGCAGATAGTTGCTCCATAACTCAGTCTGAGGAATCAGGTTTCGACCAATGATTCACATCTATACAAAGCCAAGTCCGCACAAAATATGAATTTTGTGAAAGCGTGAAAACGCGAGGATATGCAGAGATACACACGGAGCTGAAGTTGTCAGATCTGATGGACATCAGGCTATACCACATGCGAAGCATTTTTTACACCAGTGTGCCATAGGTGTAAAGTGCATTAGCATTAACTAGATTATTGACTCTAGTGCAAGTGGGAGTCTGTAGGAGATATGCCCTAGAGGCAATAATAAATGATATTATTTATCTCCAAGTTCAGAATTATGTTTATGTTCTATGCTATAACTGCAATGATTCTCAAGTCTGCAATATCCACGAGGCTCGGAGGGAGACTCATATGCACGTGTGGAATAATAAACGGTAAGAAGTATTCCTAGTCTGGCCTCTAAGACTAGCTCAAGTGTTGCATGATGGTTCTGTTTTCCTGCTCATGGGCATGTCTATGCCATCAGCTTTGAGGGCACAATGTTAAGAGAACATTTGTGTTGAATCGACCCGGATTGATGTTATGCTATGAGATTCATTCGTCACAAGTTAATGGTACATAACATAGAGATGGTTAACGTTTGCATGATTCCTTAGACCATGAGAGTATCGAGTTTCTTCATGCTTGCTTCATGAACTTTGGGGTTTGTTAAATGTCATCCGTAAATGGGTGGCTATTACGGCGGCTTACGAGTTCATGGAAAATTATGTCAAGTAACTTGATAGCTCAAGATTGGGATTTGCTCCTCCGACGATGGAGAGATATTCTCGGGCCCTCTCGGTGTTATGGTATCCATAATCGTCTGGTCAGACACCTTGTGATTTGATCACTGGGA
This sequence comes from Aegilops tauschii subsp. strangulata, assembly GCF_002575655.3. Lineage (NCBI taxonomy): Eukaryota > Viridiplantae > Streptophyta > Magnoliopsida > Poales > Poaceae > Aegilops > Aegilops tauschii. Next base: position 477,098,930 of record NC_053039.3, read on the forward strand.
TGCCGGAACACGGAAACGAGAAAAGAGAACAAAACCGGTAACGAGGTAACTTGCATGGTGGACAAATTGTTCGTCCACGGGGATGCAATAAATCTCAACTCGGGTGTTTGTGACATATCACGAAGCAACATGAATAGCTCACTGCAACTGGAGGTTCACTCGAATATTTATTCGTGTGGGTATAGGGGTCAATATGGGTGTCCACGGCTCCGATGTTGATCATTGATCGGAAGGGGTTCCGGGTCATGTCTATACTTCACCGAACCTATAGGGTCACACGCTTAAGGGTCATCTATCTGTTGAATACTAGATAGGGAGTCTGAGAGAAAATCACCGAAAATGTTTTGGACAGCGGAAAAGTTCCGCAGAGAGAGGTCATCGGATGAGTTTCGGTGAAACCAAAAAGTTGTTTCGGGATATACTATTAAATCAATTTGGTTTCGGCGCATGCCTGATAATTCTTGGAGGGTGCCAGAGTCATTCTGGAAACTTTCTGGAATTTTCCGGGATAAAAGCTGGAAATGCTCCGGAGCTGCCGGAACCACTTCGGATGCTTTTCGCAGATGAAAATCACTAATCCGGAATTGTTTCAGAACGCGTTGAAAATTATTTTAGTGGGTACTGGAAATGTTCTAAGCCCACATAAATATTTTCAGTTCGAATGGATGCTGAAAAATGTCGTCGTGAATAGTGAAATTGCTTTTTGGGATATTTATGGAAAGCCACCTTTTGGGGCTTTTCCCAAAAGGCTTCTAGAAAGACTTGGGGATCAAGGAACCCCCTATGGGGGCCCCCGTGAAGGTGGGACGTTGGAGGGTGCAGCTCCTCCATGGGGCTCCACTTGTCATCCCTTTATGCCCTTTATGTGTGATATAAAGTGTGGGCATTTTGGGGTTTTCATGTGCCCCCTACCCCTTGGGTTTTTCTATAAACAGAGGTGTAGAGGCACTCTCCACACTCATTCTTTCTCACATACAAGTGCCATTACAATGATCTGGCTTCTCGCTCCCTCCCCGCGAAATAGTTTCGTAGAGCCGAAAGGCTATCTGGGTTCCGGTGGGAACTAGTTCTGGACGACGAAGCCCTGCCGGATAGATGACATCGTATGTGTGCAGCTCTATAGAGAGATCGTAGTTTCGGTCTTAGTTCGAGAGTGCCTCCCGAAGGGCTGTCTGTGTGACCGTCCGAGTTTCAAAGGTCCTCCTGAAGGGCTGTCCGAGTGACCGTCCGAGTTTCGAAGGTCCTCCCGAGGGTTGTCCGTGACACCGTCCGGAGGACTATCCGACCACCTCCCGGAGGGCTGTCCAAGGGGCAGATGAGGGTATACATCCTCGCGGTTGGGAGGTTGTAAATCCTAGCTGCGGGGATCTGCACCGCCGATCGTCATCGACTCTACTTCCCGCTGTGCTATGAGTCGGTAACGAAAAAGATCAAACCTTGTATGCGGTCTCCATAGTGGTCCTGGGCTGGTGCGTAAGTCGGAAATTTTTTGTTTTCTGCTGCGCCACCCTACATGCCACGCCTGAATCGGACTCCTCCTCAGACTCCACCTCTGCCTCCACGGAAGCAGACTCCTCCTCTGAATCCATCTCCTTGCCAACAAATGCACGAGCCTTGCTTGATGAGCTCTTCTTGTGTGATGAAGACTTTGACGAAGACTTTGAAGAAGAAATTGAGGATTTCTTCTTCTTCTTGTCATTAGAATCATATTCCTTGCTCTTCTTCTTCTTCTTCTTGATCTCATTGTCCCACTGTGGACACTCAGAGATGTAGTGACCAGGTTTCTTGCATTTGTGGCATGTTCTCTTCTTGTGGTCACGAGTGGAAGCTTCATCATTTCTAGAGCTGGATCTTGAAGACTTTCTGAGGCCTTTCTTCTTGGTGAACTTCTGGAACTTCTTCACAAGCATAGCAAGCTCCTTTCCAATGTCTTCAGGATTCCCAGAACTGCAATCAGATTCTTCTTCAGATGAGGAAACAACCTTTGCCTTCAAAGCGCGAGTTCGGCCATAGTTGGGACCATAGATATCTCTCTTCTCAAATAACTGGAACTCATGTGTGTTGAGCCTCTCAAGTATGTCAGACGGATCGAGAGTCTTGAAGTTAGGACGTTCTTGAATCATCAGGGCCAGGGTGTCGAATGAGATGTCAAGTGATCTCAGGAGCTTCTTGACGATTTTGTGCTTGGTGATCTCAGTGACGCCGAGTGCGCGAAGCTCATTTGTGATATCAGTGAGGCGATCAAACGTGAGCTGGACATTCTCATTGTCATTTCTCTTGAAGCAGTTGAAGAGGTTCCGAAGAACATCAATCCTTGAGTCTCCCTGGGTTGAGAAGCCTTCATTGACTTTGGAGAGCCAGTCCCAGACTAGCTTCACAGTTTCCAGATGACCACAGATGATATTCTTGGCGGTCGAGTCCAGTTGGATGAACCTCTTGACATCAGCTGCGGTGACACCTTCACCGACCATGGGAACGCCGTTCTTGACGACATACCAGAGGTCGACGTCAATGGCTTCAAGATGCACACGCATCTTATTCTTCCAGTAGGGGTAATCAGTGCCATCGAAGATAGGGCACACAGTGGATACCGTGATTATCCCTGCAGTTGACATAGCTAAAACTCCAGGTGGTTAAACCGAATCACACAGAACAAGGGAGCACCTTGCTCTGATACCAATTGAAAGTGCTAGTTATCAACTACAGGGGGGTGCATATGCAATTTTTATGTAAGTCTTCAAAACACGGGGGCTTTGAAGACAAACAGTAGAAATGAACCTATTGATATGCAGCAGAAGGTAGACTACACTATACAAGCCATAGTCAAGTAAGCAATGAAGTGAAAGCACGAAGACTATTAGCAGCTAGGTAGCATGGATTAGGATGGAAGATAGTATGAAGCCAAACAACAACCAATCTTCACACAGTGAAGACAATCAGATCATGCAAGCAGGCAATGACTTCACGAAGAAAAACTGTAAAGTAAAGGGAAGTGAAGGATAGAACCGGTTGCTTGGTGAAGACAAGGATTTGGTAGACCAGTTCCAGTTGCTGTGACAACTGTACGTCTGGTTAGGGAGGCTGAGATTTAACTCAGAAGACCACGTCTTCACCTTACTCCCCTTGAGCTAAGAACACTTAGTCCTCGCCCAGTCACCCTGGTAAGTCTTCAAGGTAGACTTCCAAACCTTCACAGACTTCGTTCACTGGCAATCCACAATGGCTCCTGGATGCTCAGAACGCGACGCCTAACCGGATGGAGGATTCACAGTCCTCAAGTGCAACAAGTCTTCAGATCACGCAGACAGAAAGACTTCAGTGATGCCTAACACTCTTTGGCTCTGGGTGTTTTGGGCTTTGTCCTCGCAAGGGTCTCTCTCTCAAATGCTTCGGAGGTGGGTTGCTCTCAAACGACAAAAGCCGTGCACTAACTCTGAGCAGCCACCAATTTATGGTGTAGGGGGTGGGCTATTTATAGCCATGAGGCAACCCGACCCGATTTGTCCGAAATGACCCTGGGTCACTAAGGAACTGCCATGTCGTGGTGGGGCACGGCAGATGCTAAGGGATGGCTAAATATAGGAGGAGGCTTGAGGGCACTGGTGGGCTCCAGAGGCGAGGTCGGCATGAGCGAGCGCGGGACGCAAGACATACCCAGGTTCGGGGCTCTCCGGAGAGATAACACCCCTAGTCCTGCAGAGTGTAGTTGATATGTATCAGTACAGGGTTCCTCCTTGAGCTGTATCGGGGAAGGAGGAAGACAGACCAAGGCTCAGGCTGCTTCTCCTTGTGCTGTGTGTGTGCTACTAATGATCTGATCGCCTCGTGCATGAGGGCTCCTGGGGGGTTTTATAGGTCAACCCCCCAGGGGTACAAGGGTAATGTTACAAGGCCCTGGGGCCGGATTGTCATTGTCTGGGAAGCCGGCGCTGGGACCCGCCGGGAGTCAGGGGTCGCCGGGTTCTCCGGGCATGGGGCCCGTTGGGTACGGGGGCACTGTTGGCCGTATTGTCGATCGTCAGGGAGTGGCCGGGTTGAGTCGGCTACAGTGGCGCTCCGTCAGGTCGCCGCTTGCTGGCGCCATCGGTGATGATGGTTGCACTTGTCAGATCACGGGTTCCGGCAAAACCCTTAAGGTTCGAACTCTGGGGTGCGCGCGAAGTTCTTCCCCTCCTACCGATCCGCGTCCTAACTAGCTAAGATCTCTAGAATGAGCTCGATGAACTCACAATCACAAAGACAGGAGGTTTATACTGGTTTGGTCCACCATTGTGGTGTAATACCCTACTCTAGTGTGGTGGTGGTGGATTGCCTCTTGGGCTAATGATGAACAGTACAAGGGGAAGAACAGCCTCCTGAGGTTGAGGTGTTCTTGTGCTTGGTGCGCTTGTGGGAGAGAGGATGGAAGATGGAATCGATCCCCCCTACTGTGGTGGCTAGTTCTACTTATATAGGCCCTGGTCCTCTTCCCAAATATTGAGCGGGAAGGGATCCCACAACGGCCAGTTTTGAAGGGGGACATCTAGTACAGCTTATCCTGACAAAAGCGGTCTTCGCCTGCAAAAGGCTCTGGTGGTGACGCCGCCTTGGGCTCCATGGTGACCTCCGTCTTGCCGTCCTGCTGGTCTTGGTCTCGTTGCACCGAAACCTTTGCTTGATGCCTTGGTACTCCGCGCCTGCGCTTGCTCCATTAGCACCAAAGGGGAAACAAGGACACTGCGCGGGCTGGCGCCCGCCTGGCGCCCGCCTGGCGCCCGCCTGGCCTCAATCGTCATGGCTCACGTCACAAGATCCTCGTGAGGTTTGCCTTGCCTTGATCTCTCCGCCCCTCGTGAGCCTGCCTGGCGAGGCCGCTCCTGAGGAGGTCTTGCATCGTCTGCCTCGCGAGGCTTGGCCCCTCGCTAGGGTCTTGAATGCCTTGTTGATGAAGATGGGCCGTACAGGCCTGCTTGCACAGCCACGCCGTGGGCCGCAGGCAGGCAAGTCTGGGGACCCCCGTTCCCAGAACGCCGACAGTAGCCCCCGGGCCCAAGGCGCGCTCGGGCTTGGCTTTGAGGCGAAGCCATAGGTCAAGCACGGAGCACTACGGGCCCCAAAAGCATGCGGCCTTGGTCGACGCGTGGCAGTTGATTGGACGTGGGCGTCTTCGCTTCCCCACGCTGCCTCGGCAACTGCCCGACGTGACAAGTCCCTACGACATGCAAGGGAAACCATCATTACCTATGATCGTGGGAGGCGCTGGTTGGCCTTCTCCTGCTATAAATGAAGGAGGGGGCTGAGCCCCCGTCACCCATCTCTTCCCATTCCGCTTGCTTCTTCCTCTGCTCTACCACCGACTCCAATGGCGTTGTCGAAGAGGTTCTCCACCGTAGAGAAGGGAAAGGCTCCCCTGAGGGGCCCGGCTCTCCGGCGCCTAAGCGGGGACGCGGCCGCCCGTAAGCACACCGCGACCCCCGCCGCGGTCCCACGATCTCGCGGTGGCGCCGCTGCGCGAGGCAGGGGTCGTTGCTATTGCGGGAGCCCTGTTGACGAAGGGAGACGCGCCATGGTCGCACGGCCTCCCAGGCCGCGCTTCCATTCTGCAGAGGTGTTGCCGGAGTTCGTTGTCTGGTCGGAGGATCCGGCCGGCAACTGGCTCCAGCTTCCGCGCTTCTTTGCCGACGAGCTGCCCGCCTCCGGTCCAGGCGGGCTCTGGCTGCAGGTGGACGGTTGCTGCAGCCGGGCTTCTTGGGTTGTGGTTGAGGTCTCCGTCGCGGGCAACATAGCTCTGGCCCGCGGTTGGCAGACGTACGCCCGCGCGCGCGGCCTGGGCACGCGGTGCACCCTCCACTTCAAGTACGATGGTGATGCGACCCTCTATGTGAGGGTGTTTGGGGAAGATGGTCGCTGCGCCGGATGCTGCCCCGAGGTTTACGACGGCGAGGAGGTGCTCGGCCTTGGCGATGGTCGGGACGAGGGGGAGGGCGAACCCGCCGGCCGCGCCTCGTCCAGCTACGGTGGCTCTTCTCTTGGCGACAGCTCCAGCAGCGGCGGCTATGACCAGCCGCCACGCCGCCGCACTCGCTTCGAAGGTGGTAGCGGGTCGTCTCGTCACCGCGCCTCCGTGAAGTGCGAGGAAGGATCCGGCTGAGCCCGGGACGTCGCTGAGGGCTTGCCCCCGGCAGCCGCTCCAGGGGCAAGCGCCGCTTTTGTTTCGTTCTTCCTTTCTTTCCTGCATCAAAACTGAAACCAGTGTGGGCCCGGAGGGGCGTGTATCGAACTATGATTCCTCAATCGTTATGCTATGCTTGTTGTGTCCATGCTGGGTCGTTATTTTGTACAGGGATAACTTAGCTTGGCGCGTTCGGGGCAGCCTCTTCTTCACGAGGCACTTGCTTCCTCGTGCCCGTCTTGACTTAGCGGTCGCTCAGGAACTGCAAAAATTCGTTAGGAAGCTCGCTAGGAAACTTGTCGTTCACCCAAGCCTTGGCCCGGCGCTTCTTATCGCGGTACCCGAGGGGCACGTATTTAGGGGGATGCGCCAGCTTGTGGGTTCGAACGAGGGTGCCTCGCGAGAAAGCAGACAGAAAGCAGAGAGAGGGGAAAACGCTCGCGAGGGCACCTGCCTAGCCCCCTCGTGAGGTATGCGAGAGAGAGAACACATCTGAACTCTAGTCGGAAATAGCGGGAAAAGGCAACGGAACCAAATCAGTAAGGAACACCAGAAGCAAACTTTGATTAAAAGCGGGCGAGCCAACTACGGAAAGCAAATGAAAAGCCGCGTCCGGCACCTAGTATAGTCTTCAAGTCTTCTCACCAGCGCGGAGCTAAGTGCTGCCACTAGGCATGGGAGGGAGCCCCCGAGGCCCGAGGGCGGCTCTCCGGAGACTCCGGGGCGTGTACAGCCCCACTCATTATTACGTGAGAGTGTCACGGGAGGCGATTCTTCACAGGCACCGGGCCATTTTCACAGGCACTGGGCCTTTCTTCACAGGCACTGGGCCTTGCTTCATGGGTAGATCTTCCGGAGGTGCTGGATGTTCCAGGCGTTCCGGATGGGCACCCCGTCCTGCGTCTCCAGGCGCGCGGCGCCAGGCCTGGAGACATGGATGACCTTAAACAGGCCCTTCCACATAGGTGAGAGCTTGTGCAGCTCTTCCCTGGAGAGGACCCGCCTCAGGACGAGGTTGCCCGCCTCGAGTGTCCTGGAACAGATGTTGCGGCAGTGGTATCGCCGCAGCGCCTATTGGTACCTTGCCGCCCTCAGCGCAGCCTCGCGGCGATGTTCCTCCCCCAGCACGAGGTCCATCCCCCGCGTCGCGTCCCGCTGCGTTTCATCAAACGCCAGGACCCGTTCGGAGCGATGCTTGACCTCGTGAGGGAGGACCGCTTCGGCTCCGTAGACGATGAAGAATGGGGTCTCACCCGTCGGCTTGGTGGCGGTGGTGCGGATGGACCACAGCACGGACTGGAGCTCGTCGTGCCAGCCCCCGCCGCAGGCCTCGAAATTCTTCTTGAAGGTCCTGGCCTTGAGGCCCCTCAGGACCTCTGCGTTAGCACGTTCAGCCTGACCATTGCTTCTGGGGTGCGCCACCGAAGCGTAGCAGATCTGCGTTCCAAGGTTAGCATAGTATGTTTTGAAGAGGTTACTAGTGAACTGCGAGCCGTTGTCGGTGATGATGCGGTTGGGAACCCCGAAGCGGCTCACGAGACCCTTGATGAACTTGACTGCGGAGCCAGCTGGGATGGTGCAGACGGCTTCCACTTCCTCCCACTTGGTGAACTTGTCGATGGCGACGTAGAGGTAGCGGTAGCCCCCAGGCGCTCGAGGGAATGGGCCGAAGATGTCCAGCCCCCAGACTGCGAACGGCCACGTGAGCGGGATGGTCTGGACGCCTTGAGCTGGCTGGTGGATCTGCTTGGCGTGGAACTGGCAGGCTTCACATGACTTCACCAGTTCGGCCGCATCGTTGAGCGCCGTGGGCCAGTAGGATCCACTGCGGAATACCTTGCCGACGAGGGTCCGTGATGATGAGTGGTGCCCGCAGTCCCCGCAGTGTATGTGAATTAGCAACTCCTTCCCCTGGTCTCTGGAAATGCAATGCAGCGAAACATCATTCAGTCGCTTCCTGTATAACTCATCGTCATGGATGCAATATGCCGTGGCTTGCCAGGACACGCGCTCTGTGTCCTCCTCCTTCTCCGGCAGTGCCCCTTGCATCAGATATTCCTTGAATTCCTTGGTCCAGCATCCCTCCTGGGGCTCGAGCGCCAAGAGCAGACGGGCTCCTGAGGTCGGACCACAGGCTGGGGCTCCTGTGACAGGCGGCTGTGGGAGCTCCTCCCGAGGCTGAGCTGTGCTTGAAAGTGGTGGTGTCACTGATGGCTTGAAGAGCCGTTCTTCAAAGATGCCGGGCTCTTGGGGCTGCCGTTTGGATGCTCTCTTGGCGATGTCGTCAGCTTCCTTGTTGGTGCCCCGGGGCACGTGCTACAACTCCAAGCCCAAGAACTGCTTCTCCATCTTGCGCACGTCCGTGAGGTATGCCTCCATATGTTCATCCTTCGGCTCGTACACCTTGTTGGAGAAGTTGACGAGGAGCTGCGAGTCACCCTTGACGGTGAGGCGCTTCACCCCTAGAGCTGCTGCGGACTTTAGGCCAGCTATGAGGCCTTCGTATTCTGCTATGTTGTTGGAGACCTTCTCGCCCTGCTGAAAGCAGAGCTGCACAGCATAGTAGAGCTTGTCCTGAGTGGGCGAGATGAGCACTGCTCCAGCCCCCGCGCCCTGGTGCGCGAAGGCGCCATCGAAATACATGACCCAACCGTCCGGCGCCTCGCTTCCTGGGGAGGTGGACCAGTCTTCGCCTACTCCAAGTATCGGGGCATCCGTCCATTCCGCCACAAAATCAGCGAGCGCGGCTCCCTTGATGACCCTGGTAGTGCTGAACTCCAACTGGAATGCCTGCAGCTTGATGTTCCACTCAGCAACCCTTCCAGCAGAGTTGGGGCTCCTGAGCACCCTCTCCAATGGGTAGGCTAAGATGACCTTGATGGGGTGGCCCTGGAAGTAGTGCCGCAACTTGCGCGACGCCACCAAGAGCACGAGCATGAGCTTCTGAGGCATGGGGTATCACACTCTCGCGTCCTGCAACACCGTGCTGACAAAATACACCGGGTGCTTGACGTGTGCTGGCCTATTGTTGAGGCTCGCGTCTTGCGGAAGCTGGGACATCTCCTGAGTTGGTGGAACTCTTGATGCATGATGCGGGAATCTCGGCGGCATCGTCCTACCGAGCTTGGTCTTCAGTTGATGCTGCTAAGGCTCTTGCGGTGCCTTCCTGATCTTGCGTCGCTTCAGCTGTAGCTCGGCGCAGCGTGCCCTTGGCTTGGTGCTCTTCCCGAACCGCCACCAGCGCCGTGCTGGCGGAGTACGGGGTGGCGGCAAGGTAGAGTACTAGAGCCTCGAGAGGTCGTGGTGCTACCATCACTGGGGGGCTGGTCAGGTATCTCTTGAGGTCTTGAAAAGCTCGGTCAGCCTCCGGGGTCCACTCGAATGGGCCCTTCTTCTTCATCAGCTTGAAGAAGGGTAGGGCGCGCTCCCCCAGCTTGGAGATGAAGCGTCCCAACGCAGTTACCCGACCAGCCAGCTTCTGCATTTCCTTGAGGGTCTGCGGTGGGCTCATGTCCTCAATGGCCTTGATCTTCTCTGGGTTCGCCTCGATCCCTCTGTGGGACACGAGGAATCCCAATAGCTTGCCGGAAGGGACACTGAACATACACTTCTCCGGGTTGAGCCGCAAGTTCACCTGGCGCAGGCTCGCGAAGGTCTCCTCCAGATCTTGGATCAAGGTCCTTGCCTCCCGAGACTTCACTACAATGTCCTCAACGTAGGCCTCCGTGTTTCTCCCGCCGCCCTAAGGCGATGTGCATCAGCCGCTGAAAGGTCGTGCCCGTGTTGCGCAGTCCGAAGGGCATGCAGGTGTAGAAGTACACCCCACACGGGGTCAGGAAGGTTGTCTTCTCTACATCTTCTACCGCCATCTTGATCTGGTGATACCCTGAGAACGCATCCAGGAAGCACAGCAGGTCGCACTCGGCGGTGGAGTCAACGATCTGGTCGATGCGCGGGAGTGGAAACGGGTCTTGGGGGAGGCCTTATTGAGGTTGGTGAAGTCGACGCACATTCGCTCCTTTCCGCCTTTCTTCGGCACTACGACGGGGTTCGCCAGCCATTCGGGGTACCGAACTTCGCGAATGGCACCCGCTGCCTCCAACTTGCAGGTCCCTTGGATGATGAAGGCCTGCTTCTCTGTGGACTGCCGTCTCGCCCGCTGCTTCACAGGGCGCACATTGGGGCATACCCTTAAGTGATGCTGAATCACCTCTCTCGAGACCCCTAGCAGCTGGTTGGGCTCCCACGCGAATATATCCTTGTTTGCGCACAAGAACTTCACCAACGCTTCCTCTTGGCTTGGGTCGAGGCCGGCACCTATGGTAAAGGTGGCTCCTGCGGGCCTGTCCTCGTTGACCGGTACCTGCTTGGTTTCTGCCTTGTCTTGGGTGAACAGCTACTTCTTCTTGGTCGGTGCGGCTTCCCTGGGCTCGGAGGTGCCTGCGTCATCGGGCTGCGCCGCCACGGCGGTCTTGAGGGCGAGCTTGAGCACTGCCAAGGCTTCCTTGGCGTCCCCCTTGATGGTGAGGACGCCCTTGCTTCCAAGCATCTTCATGAGGTTGTATGCTGGGTGGGTTGCTGCCATGAACTGGGCCAGAGCCGGGTACCCGAGGATGGCGTTGTACGGGAGGCCGATGCGGGCGATGTCGAAGTCGACCAGCTCGGTGCGGTAGTTGTCGCGCGTGCCGAAGGTGACGGGGAGGCGGATCTGCCCCAGGGAGTGGGCGGTGCCACCACCTACCCCTGAGAAAGGCTTGCTGAGGCTGAGCCGCTCAAGTGGTACTTGAAGAAGGCTGAAGGCCTCCACGGAGAGCACGTTGAGGCCGGTGCCGCCGTCGATGAGGGTCTTGGTGACAGCCACGTTGCAGATGGTGGGAGTGCAGAGCATCGGGAGCATACCCGAGCCGAGAGTGGTGGCGGGGTGGTCCTCTAAGTCGAAGGTGACGTCGGCCTCGGGCGCAGCCCAGCCCGGCGGAGCCCCCGAGCTCTTCGAAGCGGCGCCGATCTGGTGGAGGAATGGCTTGACATGACGATCTGAAGGCGGTGCTTGAGATCCGCCTAGCAGGGCCGCGACCGCATGGTGCGCTGGTGCCGCATAGCACGCAGTGAATAGGTCGCGCAGCTCCTCCCAAGATGCCACCATGGATCCGGGGAGGTTGAGCAGCCAGGAGCGCGGCGCGCCAGTGAGGGCCATGGGAAACCAGTTGACCATGACCTTGTCGTCGCCCCCAGCCTCGACGACGGCCTCCTCGTATGCCAGCAGGAAAGCTGTTGGGTCCGCCGCGCCGTCATAGCGCGGCGGCATCTCCGGCTTGAACTTGGGTGGCCACTGCACCTGCCGCAGGGCGGGGGCCAGGGCTCGGAGCCCCCTGGCCCTGTCGTCAGCGCCGGCCGTCGGAGCCGGTAGCGAGGCGCCTGCCATGAGGGCGGAGTGCGGCGGCGGCGGAGCGTGGATCGGCGAAGGGAAGGCTACGGCGCACCCCTACCTGGCGCACCAAATGTCGGATCATGGGTTCTGGCAAAACCCTTAAGGTTCGAACTCTGGGCTGCGCGCGAAGTTCTCCCCCTCCTACCGATCCGCGTTCTAACTAGCTAAGATCTCTAGAACGAGCTCGACAAACTCACAATCACAAAGACACGAGGTTTGTACTGGTTCGGGCCACCGTTGTGGTGTAATACCCTACTTCAGTGTGGTGGTGGTGGATTGCCTCTTGGGCTAATGATGAACAGTACAAGGGGAAGAACAGCCTCCTGAGGTTGAGGTATTCTTGTGCTTGGTGCGCTTGTGGGAGAGAGGATGGAAGATGGAATCGATCCCCCCTACTGTGGTGGCTAGTTCTACTTATATAGGCCCTGGTCCTCTTCCCAAATATTGAGCGGGAAGGGATCCCACAACGGCCAGTTTTGAAGGGGAACATCTAGTACAACTTATCCTAACAAAAGCGTCTTCGCCTGCAAAAGGCTCTGGTGGTGACGCCGCCTTGGGCTCCATGGTGACCTCCGTCTTGCCGTCCTGCTGGTCTTGGTCTCGTTGCACCGATATGGAAACCTTTGCTTGATGCCTCGGTACTCCGCGCCTGCGCTTGCTCCCTTAGCACCAAAGGGGAAACAAGGACACTGCGTGGGCTGGCGCCCGCCTGGCCTCGATCGTCATGGCTCACGTCACAAGATCCTCGTGAGGTTTGCCTTGCCTTGATCTCTCTGCCCCTCGTGAGCCTGCCTGGCGAGGCTGCTCCTGAGGAGGTCTTGCATCGTCTGCCTCGCGAGGCTTGGCCCCTCGCGAGGGTCTTGAATGCCTTGTTGATGAAGATGGGCCGTACAGGCCTGCTTGCACAGCCACGCCGTGGGCCGTAGGCAGGCAAGTCTGGGGACCCCCGTTGCCAGAACGCCGACAGTACTGTTGCCACGCCGACCCTTGTTAGCGGGTAGATGGGGCACTATTGCCACGCCCCGACTGACCAGAGGCATGAGCGGGGCACTGTTGCCTCGGTCATCGGTAGGTGGAGACTCGTCCCATCGTACGGCTGGGATGGGACGGGAGCTGACCCATGGTCGGGTTGAGGAACGCGCCAAGGGTGGAGCTGGCTTGTTGGAGAAGTCTTGATGTGCCGGGTTCGGCTATCTTGAGCTGGTTGTTGGGCCGAGTTGAGGAGTCCGGCCGGGTTGGAGAGTTTGGCCGGGTGAAGGGGCTTGGCCGGGTTGGGCAACCTGGTCAGGCGCGAGCCGGCCTGTGGGGCGATGCTGGTCCCGTTGTTTTTGAAAAGGATTTTGGTTCCGTTGCCTGCCTGGGGTTCATCCCCACGACAGTAGTCCCCGAAGCTGTGAAGGACCGCCGTCTTCGGGTGGGAGGGCCTTCGCAGTTTCCCCTTTTTTTAGGAGGTGAATTTTGTGACCGTCGGGTCCGGCAACACCGACTGTGTGCCGGCTTTCGGAAGCCGTATCGCGGCATCCTAGCAGCGGCGGGAAACCGTGGAGTCCGCCGAATCTTCGGGCAATCTTTCGGACTTCGGGCGGGCGCCACATGGCGCCTGGAAGCCGGAGGGGCCTGACAGGCCACGCGCGTGACAGGACAGGGCGACGCGCTGGGGCCCGCGGCCGCGCGCCCTCGGCCCACGCGCGCGGATTTATTGCGGCATCCGCAAGTTGGTTGCCATTCTCGAGGTAGTTATTGCGCACGTACGTGCGTAGTTATTGCAGGGAAGTGGGAAAGGCGAGCGCAAACGATCCCACTCCCCCACGTTTCAAACTGTGGCTTATAAATTGGGGTGAGGAGGGGCGGCGGAAATCATTCTCGCTCGCGTCCCTACCTTCTTCTTCCTTCCTCTGCTTCATGCGTCCGCCGCGCACTGCAACGCCCTTTGCTTCGAGCAGAGCTTCATCGCCATCTTCTTCCTTCTTTCTTCCGCACCTTTGTCGATGGCGCTGCCGTCGGGCTCGTGGATGGGCTCGACCGTCACTCTTGATGACATCGCCTATATTCGCACCACCAGGCGCCTGCCGGGGAAGACGGAGGTCGCCGCGCGCCTGCCGCAGGGCGAGCGGGAGCCGCGGTCCGAGGGCACGGAGCGCGTGGTCTTCTTCCCGCACTTCGAGCGCGGGTTCGGGCTTCCCGCGAGCACCTTCTTCCGCGACTTCCTGGAGTTCTTCGGGCTCCAGCCCCATCATCTTGGCGCAGGCGCCACCGTGCAGCTTTCGGGCTTCGTCACCCTCTGCGAGGGGTACCTGGGGGTCGAGCCATCAATCGACCTCTGGGTGCTCTTTTTTTCTTTGAAGCAGCAGGGGCCAAGGGCCGGAGAGATGTCCGACTGCGGGGCCGCCGTCATCTCCAAGCAGTCGGGCGCTGACTGCGCCAAGATGCCGCTGGATGATTCTGCCAAGAAATGGCAGAATTCCTTCTTCTACGTCCGCAATCTCGGCGCGGACCGTATAAATTTGCCACCGTTCGTCAACTCGCCGCAGTGGGAAGGTCAGGGGGGCCAGGCCATTGGGTCACAGCCGACACGGAGCAGGACCAGCGAGGTCTTCTTCGGGCCTCTGACCCAGGAGGAGGCGGCGATGGCCGCCGTGACCCGGCGCCTGCGAGGGCGGACGGACCGGATCCAGGCCTTCGGCCAGGCCGAGGTGGAGCAGACACGAGAGCTGGAGCGCGCCGTGCTCGTAAGTTTCCCTTGTTTTCTGCCTTTCTTTGTGGGGGTGCGCTAGCGCACCCACTGGGTGTAGCCCCCGAGATTCGGGTCAACTGCGTAGCAGTTGGGTCGAATCTTAAATTGTTGTCTCGTGTTGATCGCTGCCTTCTGCAGCAACTGGACTCCTACCGGGTCAGCGTCTTCAACCGGCTCCTGGAGACGCACCGGCAACTCAAGGAGAAGCTCGCCGTCAAGGAGGAGGAGCTCCGCGCCACGGCAGGTATTCTTTTTGCGTGGTCTTTTTTTAGTGGGGGCGCACTAGCGCACCCACTGGGTGTAGCCCCCAAGATCGGGCCAACTGTGTAGCAGTTGGGTCGAATCTTAAAATAGTGCTTTGTTTCTGAATCTTTCTTCTGCAGCCGAGGTGCTGTCCTGGAGAACCCGGCTGATGCGGGCCGGCTTCCACTACGACCGGTTCATTGCTGACGCCGGCCGGCTTGGCACCGAGATGGCGAGGGCGAGGGCGGAGGCGATGGGAGCCTAGCGGGCACTCGAAGGAGCCAGCCGGCTGCGGGAGCAGCTGGAGGGCGACAAGGGTCGTCTTGAGGTCGAGGTGGAACGCCTCAAGGCGGAAGCCGCCAAGGTTGTCGAGGCGCAACGGGCCCTTGCCGAGGCGGATCAGCAGCGCGGCAGGCTGGCCGACAACAAGGGTCAGCTCCAGGACGAGGTGGAGCGCTTGAAGGCGCTGGTGGCTGCGGCAGAGGAGACCCATCAGGGGGAAACCCGTCGCCGCGAGGAGGCCGAGAAGGCGGCCGAGGACAAGGACGCCGAGCTGAAGACGGCCCTTGCAATGGTCGCCGATCTGGAGAAGACGCTCTAGGAGCGTGACCGCACCATCGCCCGGGAGCGGCGCGGTACGTTGCTCGAAGCGCAGCACCTGGAAGAGTCCTTCTCTAGTAAGTACTTTCCTTGGGTTTTTTGCCGGGCTGGGACCCCGGCTTCTTGTCCTTGGTGACTTTCTTCTGACTTGCTTTTCTTCTTGACAGGGGCCTTCCCGGAGATGCGCCAGCTAGCGGAGGAGGCGGTTCGCTTTCAGCGCGACCCGCAGGGGATCGTCGGCTCCGGGACTGACATGCAGGTGGCCTGGACCTTCCCGGAGATCGTGACCACCGCCGAGGCCCATCTGCGAGTCTTGAGCAAGCATATGGGGCGACTCTCTGAGGCCGGCGAACCGATGATGGCGGCCCTCTGGCCGGGTTCCGTCGCGCCGAACAGCTTCACGCGTCTGGCATGGTGGTTGGAGGCGGGGCCGGATCAGCTCCACGACTGGCGTGTTACTGCCGCTTATTCCGGCGCCGAGATGGCGCTCAGGTTTGCGATGTCTTGGCATCCGGACCTGTCACTGGACGTGTTGATGGGCCAGCGAGCCGGCTCGGAGAGGTAGGTGCAGGCGGAGGCCGGCCGGATTACTGCTCGGGCCAGCTACATCGCCTGGTTCGCCTTCCACGTCGAGTTCCGGTCGGAGCGGGCGGAAGATGGCGGAGTCGTGCCTGCTTCTGGACGACCCGGAGGGCAGCTCTAAGGAGACGGACGTCTACCGCGACACGGATGCCGAGGAGGGGGACACCGGCGCCTCGGCGAACCCGGAGGCCACCGAGGGAGATGCCTGAGGCTGCCTGTTTTTAACTTAGTAAAAATTTCTGTTAGGTAGCAGGTGCACCCACCCACTGGGGGTATCCAGGTGTAATGAATTCTGGCCTTGGGCCTGTTTGAATTTGAACTGGTGATGTATAAATTTCGTGAATGTTTGCACTCTTGCTTTTTGTCTTTTGAGCCGTTTTCTTGCGCTTTTCCCCTCTCGGGCTTCCCCCGCCCCCGCGAGTCTGACGGCCGAGGCTCCGGTCTGTCACAAGGAGTTCGGCCTTTGAGAGAAGCGCGCAGTACTTAAGCTGTCGAAATGTTGAGCGCGAGCGAAACACCCACTGGGCCTGCTGGCTGCAATCCGGCGAAGCCGGTTGGCGAGCAGCTGGTCGTGCGGGAACTTAAAATGGCGGGGTCTGGTCGATCAACCCGGTGGTATCTATGAATTTCGTGGATGCCTACGCTTTTGCTTTTCGTCTCGTGAGCCGTTTTCTTGCGAATTTCCCCCCATGGGCTTCCCCCCCGCGAGTCTGACGGCCGAGGCTCCGGTCCGTGACAAGGGGTTTGGCCTTCGAGAGGCGCGTAGTACTTAGGCGTTCGAAATGTTGAGCGCGAGCGAAACACCCACTGGGCCGGCTAGCGGTAGTCTGGCGAGGCCAGTTCGCGAGCAGCCGGTCGTGCGGCAACTTAAAGTGGTGTGGCCGGGTTGGGTGACCCGGCGGTCCTTGACTTAGTGTCCGTGGCGTGCTGGTGCTCTGGCCTTGCGCGCTTGCCGGCCGACAGCCGAAGCCGGTTCTGTGGCTTAGGGCAAAGCGGGAGGCCGCGGTGATCCCAATGCATCAGGAACCGCTGAGTAAGACAGCGGGTAGTGACCAAGCCGGCCAGCCCCCGAGCCCCCGGGTCGAGAGAGTCGGACCGGTGGCCGGGTTTGATGAAGAGGTAAATAATGCATAAATGCGGGAGACACAATAGCTTGGTCGGAAAGGGCAGCCCCGAGCGTCGTTCGGGGACTCCATTGTTTTCAGATGATTACAAAAGGCAGCGATACATACGTGCATACGGCTAACTGTAAAACGAGCGGAGGAGTTCTGCGTTCCACGGCCGGGTTGTTTCTTCGCCGGCGGTATCCCTCTTGCGCTTGTTTGACTTGCAGGCATTGATGAGGTAGTAGGCGCTGTGATCGCACAAGGTCTTGCCAACGATGAAGGGACCCTCCCATGGGGGGACAGCTTGTGTTAGCCGGTCTGCTCTTGGACGAGTCAGAGGACGAGGTCTCCCTCCCAAAAAGCGAGGGGCTTTATCTTCTTGCTGTGGTAGTACCTCAGGCCTTGCTGGTAGATGGCTGAGCGGCTATGCGCTAGGAGACGTGCTTCTTCGAGCAGGTCGACGCCGTCTTCGCGGGCTTCTTTGGCTTCGGCTTCAGTGTACATCGTGATGCGCGGCGAGTCAAACTCGACGTCGGTCGGGATGACGACTTCTGCTCCGTAGACGAGTAAGAACGGGGTGAACCCGGTCGCCCGGTTTGGCGTTGTTTGGAGACTCCAGAGGACGGGTGGCAGCTCGTCGAGCCAGCTGCCGGGTGAACGGATGAGCGGCTCGACGAGCCGCGGCTTGATGCCGGATAGGATGAGGCCGTTGGCCCGCTCGACCTGGCCGTTGGACTGCTGGTGTGCAACGGAAGCCAGGTCGAGGTGGATGCCGGAGACGGAGCAGTACTGCGCGAGTGCGCCCTTGGCGAAGTTGGTACCGTTGTCCGTGATGATGTTGTTCTGCATGCCGTAGCGTATCGCGAAGTCCTTGACGAATCGGACGGCCGTTGGCCCGTCCAGTTTCTTGACCGGCCTTGCTTCGATCCATTTGGTGAACTTGTGCACCGCCACCAGCAAATGCGTCATGCCGCCTCGAGCGGTCTTGAAGGGCCCCACCATGTCGAGTCCCCAGACCGCGAAGGGCCAGGCGATCGGGATGGTCCGGAGTGCCGACGCCGGCTAGTGGCTTCGTTCGCTGAAGCGCTGCCATCCCTCACACTTGAGGACGAGCGACTCGATGTCTTGGAGGGCCGTGGGCCAGTAGAAACCATGGCGGAAAGCCTTGGCCACCAGGGACCGCGAGGCAGCGTGGTGCCCGCACTGGCCCTGGTGTATGTTGAGGATGATCTCAATGCCCTTGTCTTGCTCGACACGGCGTTGAAACACGCCGGTGGAGCTGCGCTTGATGAACTCATTGTTGATGATGCTGTAGGCGGACGCTCGGCGTCGCACTTGCCGGGCTTCGGTCTCGTCCATGGGGAGGACCCCATTCTACAGAAACTCTGAGATGGGCAGGGCCCATGATGGCGCCGTCACCAAGGCGAAGACAGCCACCATGGCGGGTTCTCGGGCGGCAGCCCCCGGGTCGGGAACGGCGGCGGCCGGATCGATGGTTGCGGCCCTCGGGCCGGGTTGAGGCGCGACCGGGTCGTCCGGGACGTAGATGGACTCGGAGTCCGGAGACGGCTCGACGGACGGCTTGTGCAGGTGCTCGAGGAAGATGCCGGATGGGATGGACTGCCGGGACGAGGCGATCTTGGCGAGCGTGTCGGCCGCCTCATTTTCCGCACAGGACATGGAGGAACTCGCAGCCCGCGAAGAATCCGGACAGCTTCTGAACAAGGAAGCGGTAGCTCGCCATGTTGGGCTCGCGGGCATCCCACTCGCCTGAGCACTGCTGCACCACCAGGTCCGAGTCGCCATAGCACAGGATGCGCCGGATGCCGAGTTCCTTGGCAAGCCGGAGGCCATGCACAAGGGCTTCGTATTCGGCGACGTTGTTGGAGGCGGCGAAGTGGATCTAGAGCGGGTATTTGGGCCGGTCGCCCTTCGGGGAGGACAGCATAATGCCGACCCGTAGGCCGAGACGCATCTTCGAGCCGTCGAAGTGCATGCACCAGTGTGTCGAGTACGGCGGCGGTGGTAGGTACTGGGTCACGGTCCAGTCGACGAGGAAGTCGGCCAGAGCTTGGGACTTGATCGTAGTGCGCGGTTCGTAGAGGATGGTGTGGCCAGCTAGCTCGAGCGCCCACTTGGCGACCCGGCCAGAGGCGTCTCGGCACCCGGTGATTTCACCGAGAGGGGCCGTGCTGACCACAGTAACAACGTGGTCTTGGAAGTACTGCTTAAATTTCATGGCAGTGAATGAAGGAAATATGCCCTAGAGGCAATAATAAAGTTATTATTTATTTCCTTATATCATGATAAATGTTTATTATTCATGCTAGAATTGTATTAACTGGAAACTTGATACATGTGTGAATACATAGACAAACAGAGTGTCACTAGTATGCCTCTACTTGACTAGCTCGTTGATCAAAGATGGTTATGTTTCCTAGCCATAGACATGAGTTGTCATTTGATTAACGGGATCACATCATTAGGAGAATGATGTGATTGACTTGACCCATTCCGTTAGCTTAGCACTCGATCGTTTAGTATGTTGCTATTGCTTTCTTCATGACTTATACATGTTCCTATGACTATGAGATTATGCAACTCCCGTTTACCGGAGGAACACTTTGTGTGCTACCAAACGTCACAACGTAACTGGGTGATTATAAAGGTGCTCTACAGGTGTCTCCAAAGGTACTTGTTGGGTTGGCGTATTTCGAGATTAGGATTTGTCACTCCGATTGTCGGAGAGGTATCTCTAGGCCCACTCGGTAATGCACATCACTATAAGCCTTGCAAGCATTGTGACTAATGAGTTAGTTGCGGGATGATGTATTACGGAACGAGTAAAGAGACTTGCCGGTAACGAGATTGAACTAGGTATCGAGATACCGACGATCGAATCTCGGGCAAGTAAAATACCGATGACAAAGGGAACAACGTATGTTGTTATGCGGTCTGACCGATAAAGATCTTCGTAGAATATGTGGGAACCAATATGAGCATCCAGGTTCCGCTATTGGTTATTGAACGGAGAGGTGTCTCGGTCATGTCTACATAGTTCTCGAACCCGTAGGGTCCGCACGCTTAAAGTTATGACAGTTATATTATGAGTTTATATGTTTTGATGTACCGAAGGTTGTTCGGAGTCCCGGATATGATCACGGACATGACGAGGAGTCTCGAGATGGTCGAGACATAAAGATTGATATATTGGAAGCCTATGTTTGGACATCGGAAGTGTTCTGGGTGAAATCGGGATTTTTCCGGAGTACCGGGAGGTTACTGGAACCCCCGGTAACTTAATGGGCCTTAGTGGGCCTAGGTGGAAGAGAGGAGAGGAGGCTATGGCAGGGCCGCGCCCCCTTCCCCCCTAGTCCAAATAGGACAAGGAGATGGGGGGCGGCGCCCCCCTTCCTTCCTCCCCTCCACCTTTTCCCCTCTTCCACTCCTAGTCCAACAAGGAAAGGGGGGAGTCCTACTCCCGGTAGGAGTAGGACTCCTCCTGGCACGCCACACCTCCTAGGCCGGCGGCCTCCCCCTTGCTCCTTTATATACGGGGGCAGGGGGGCACCTCTAGACACACAATTGATATACGATATTTTAGCCGTGTGCGGTGCCCCCCTCCACCATATTACACCTCGATAATATCATTGCGGAGCTTAGGTGAAGCCCTGCGTCGGTAGAACATCATCATCGTCACCACGCCGTCGTGCTGACGAAACTCTCCCTCAACACTCGGCTGGATCGGAGTTCGAGGGACGTCATCGAGCTGAACGTGTGCTGAACTCGGAGGTGCCGTGCGTTCGGTACTTGATCGGTCGGATCGTGAAGACGTACGACTACATCAACCGCGTTGTGTTAACGCTTCCGCTTTCGGTCTACGTGGGTACGTGGACAACACTCTCCCCTCTCGTTGCTATGCATCACCATGATCTTGCGTGTGCGTAGGAAACTTTTTGAAATTACTATGTTCCCCAACAGTGGCATCCGAGCCTGGTTTTATGCGTTGATGTTATATGCACGAGTAGAACGCAAGTGAGTTGTGGACGATATAA
The DNA here is from genome assembly GCF_002575655.3 of Aegilops tauschii subsp. strangulata. Taxonomy (NCBI): domain Eukaryota; kingdom Viridiplantae; phylum Streptophyta; class Magnoliopsida; order Poales; family Poaceae; genus Aegilops; species Aegilops tauschii. The sequence goes on from NC_053039.3 coordinate 477,119,829, forward strand.
GTCATACTGCTTACCAGCATGTCATACTTTGGTTCGGCGGTATTGTGAGATGAAGCGGCCCGGACCGACATTATGCGTACGCTTACGCGAGACTGGTTTCACCGTTGCGAGCACTCGTTGCTTAAAGGTGACTGGCGGGTGTCTGACTCTCTCACTTTAGTTGAACCGAGTGTGGCTACGCCCGGTCCTTGTGAAGGTTAAAACAGCACCAACTTGACAAACTATCGTTGTGGTTTTGATGCGTAGGTAAGAATGGTTCTTGCTAAGCCCGTAGCAGCCACGTAAAACTTGCAACAACAAAGTAGAGGACGTCTAACTTGTTTTTGCAGGGCGTGTTGTGATGTGATATGGTCAAGACATGATGCTATATTTTATTGTATGAGATGATCATGTTTTGTAACCGAGTCATCGGCAACTGGCAGGAGCCATATGGTTGTCGCTTTATTGTATGCAATGCAATCGTCATGTAATTGTTTTACTTTATCACTAAGCGGTAGCGATAGTCGTAAAAGCAATAAGTTGGCGAGACGACAACGATACTACGATGGAGATCAAGGTGTCGCGCCGGTGACGATGGTGATCATGACGGTGCTTCGGAGATGGAGATCACAAGCACAAGATGATGATGGCCATATCATATCACTTATATTGATTGCATGTGATGTTAATCTTTTATGCATCTTATCTTGCTTTGATTGACGGTAGCATTATAAGATGATCTCTCACTAAAATTTCAAGATAAAAGTGTTCTCCCTGAGTATGCACCGTTGCGAAAGTTCTTCGTGCTGAGACACCACGTGATGATCGGGTGTGATAGGCTCTACGTTCAAATACAACGGGTGCAAAACAGTTGCACACGCGGAATACTCAGGTTAAACTTGACGAGCCTAGCATATGCTGATATGGCCTCGGAACACGGAGACCGAAAGGTCGAGCGTGAATCATATAGTAGATATGATCAACATAGTGATGTTCACCATTGAAACTACTCCATCTCATGTGATGATCGGACATGGTTTACTTGATATGGATCATGTGATCACTTAGAGGATTAGAGGGATGTCTATCTAAGTGGGAGTTCTTAAGTAATATGATTAATTGAACTTAAATTTATCATAAACTTAGTCCTGATAGTATTTTGCAAATTATGTTGTAGATCAATAGCTCGCGTTGTTGCTTCCCTGTGTTTATTTTTGATATGTTCCTAGAGAAAAATTATGTTGAAAGATGTTAGTAGCAAAGATGCGGATTGGATCCGTGATCTGAGGATTATCCTCATTGCTGCACAGAAGAATTATGTCCTTGATACACCGCTAGGTGACAGACCTATTGCAGGAGCAGATGCAGACGTTATGAACGTTTGGCTAGCTCAATATGATGACTACTTGATAGTTTAGTGCACCATGCTTAACGGCTTAGAATCGGGACTTCAAAGACGTTTTGAACGTCATGGACCGTATGAGATGTTCCAGGAGTTGAAGTTAATATTTCAAACAAATACCCGAGTTGAGAGATATGAAGTCTCCAACAAGTTCTATAGCTAAAAGATGGAGGAGAATAGCTCAAGCAGTGAGCATGTGCTCAGATTGTCTGGGTACTACAATCGCTTGAATCAAGTGGGAGTTAATCTTCTAGATAAAATAGTGATTGACAGAATTCTCTAGTCACCATCACCAAGTTAGTAGAACTTCGTGATGAACTATAGTATGCAAGGGATGACGAAAGTAATTCCCGAGCTCTTCGTGATGCTGAAATCGACGAAGGTAGAAATCAAGAAAAACATCAAGTGTTGATGGTTGACGAGACCACTAGTTTCAAGAAAAGGGCAAAGGGAAGAAGGGGAACTTCAAGAAGAACGGCAAGCAAGTTGTTGCTCAAGTGAAGAAGCCTAAGTCTGGTCCTAAGCCTGAGACTAAGTGCTTCTACTGCAAAGGGACTGGTCACTGGAAGCGGAACTACCCCAACTATTTGGTGGATAAGAAGGATGGCAAAGTGAACAAAGGTATATTGGATATACATGTTATTGATGTGTACTTTACTAGTGTTTATAGCAACCCCTCGGTATTTGATACTGGTTCAATTGCTAAGAGTAGTAACTCGAAACGGGAGTTGCAGAATAAACAGAGACTAGTAAAAGGCAAGGTGACGATGTGTATTGGAAGTAGTTCCAAGATTGATATGATCATCATTGCACACTCCCTATACTTTCGGGATTAGTGTTGAAACTAAATAAGTGTTAGTTGGTGTTTGCGTTGAGCATGCATATGATTTGATCATGTTTGTTGCAATACGGTTATTCATTTAAATTAGAGAATAATTGTTGTTCTGTTTACATGAATAAAACCTTCTATGGTCATACACCCAATAAAATGGTTTGTTGAATCTCGATCGTAGTGATACACATATTCATAATAATGAAGCCAAAAGATGCAAAGTTAATAATGATAGTGCAACTTATTTGTGGCACTGCCGTTTAGGTCATATTGGTGTAAAGAGCATGAAGAAACTCCATACTGATGGGATTTTGGAATCAATTGATTATGAGTCACTTGATGCTTGCGAACCGTGCCTCATGGGCAAGATGACTAAAACGCCGTTCTCCGGAACTATGGAGAGAGCAACAAATTTGTTGGAAATCATACATACAGATGTATGTGGTCCGATGAATATTGAGGCTCGTAGTAGGTATCATTATTTTCTGACCTTCACAGATGATTTGAGCAGATATGGGTATATCTACTTAATGAAACAGAAGTGTGAAGCATTTGAAAAGTTCGTATAATTTCAGAGTGAAGCGGAAAATCATCGTAACAAGAAAATAAAGTTTCTACGATCTGATCGTGGAGAAGAGTATTTGAGTTACGAGTTTGGCCTTCAGTTAAAACAATGTGAAATAGTTTCACTACTCACGCCACATGGAACACCACGGTGTAATGGTGTGTCCGAACATCGTAACCGTACTTTATTAGATATGGTGCGATATATGATGTCTCTTACCGATCTACCACTATCGTTTCGGGGTTATGCATTAGAGACAGCTGCATTCACGTTAAATAGGGTACCATCAAAATCCGTTGAGACGACACCTTATGAACTATGGTTTGGCAGGAAACCAAAGTTGTCGTATCTTAAAGTTTGGGGTTGCGATGCTTATGTGAAGAAACTTCAAATTGATAAGCTCGAACCTAAATTGGAGAAATGTGTCTTCATAGGATACCCAAAGGAGACAGTTGGGTACACCTTCTATCACAGATCCGAAGGCAAGACATTCGTTGCTAAAAATGGATCCTTTCTAGAGAAGGAGTTTCTCTCGAAAGAAGTGAGTGGGAGGAAAGTATAACTTGATGAGGTAACTGTACCTGCTCCCTTATTGGAAAATAGATCATCACAGAAACCAGTTTCTGCGACACCTACACCAATTAGTGAGGAAGTTAATGATAATGATCATGAAACTTCAGATCAAGTTATTACTGAACCTCGTAGGTCAACCAGATCAAGATCCGCACCAGAGTGGTATGGTAATCCTGTTCTGGAGGTTATGTTACTAGACCATGATGAACCTATGAACTATGAAGAAGCGATGGTGAGCCCAGATTCCGCGAAATGGCTTGAGGCCATGAAATCTGAGATAAGATCCATATATGAGAACAAAGTATGGACTTTGATTGACTTGCCCAATGATCGGCGAGCCATTGAGATTAAATAGATCTTCAAGAGGAAGACAGACAGTGATAGTAGTGTTACTGTCTACAAACCAAGAATTGTCGCAAAAAGGTTTTCGACAAGTTCAAGGTGTTGACTACGATGAGAGTTTCTCACTCGTATCTATGCTTAAGTCTGTCTGAATCATGTTAGCAATTGCCGCATTTTATGAAATATGGCAAATGGATAAACAAAACTGCATTCCTTAATGGATTTATTAAAGAAGAGTTGTATATGATGCAACCAGGAGGTTTTGTCAATTCTAAAAGTGCTAACAAAATATGCAAGCTCCAGCGATCCATCTATGGACTGGTGCAAGCATCTCGGAGTTGGAATATACGCTTTGATAAGTTGATCAAAGGATATAGTTTTATACAGACTTGCGGTGAAGCCTGTATTTACAAGAAAGTGAGTGGGAGCACTACAGCATTTCTGATAAGTATATGTGAATGACATACTGTTGATCGGAAATAATGTAGAATTATTCTGCAAAGCATAAAGGAGTGTTTGAAAGGAGTTTTTCAAAGAAAGACCTCGGTGAAGCTGCTTACATATTGAGCATCAAGATCTATAGAGATAGATCAAGACGCTTGATAAGTTTTTTGAATGAGTACATACCTTAACAAGATTTTGAAGTAGTTCAAAATAGAACAGTCAAAGAAAGAGTTCTTGCCAGTGTTACAAGGTGTGAAATTGAGTAAGACTCAAAAGCCCGACCACGGCAGCAGATAGAAAGAGAATGAAAGTCATTCCCTATGCCTTGGCCATAGGTTCTATAAAGTATGCCATGCTGTGTACCAGATCTATTGTATACCCTACACTGATTTTGGCAAGGGAGTACAATACTGATCTAGGAGTAGATCACTGGACAGCGGTCAAAATTATCCTTAGTGGAATAAGGATATGTTTCTCGATTATGGAAGTGACAAAAGGTTCGTCGTAAAGGGTTACGTCGATGCAAGTTTTGACACTAATCTAGATGACTCTAAGTCTCGGTCTAGATACATATTGAAAGTGGGAGCAATTAGCTAGAATAGCTCCGTGCAGAGCATTGTAGACATAGAAATTTGCAAAATACTTACGGATCTGAATGTGACAGGCCCGTTGACTAAAATTATCTCACAATCAAAACATGATCACACCTTAGTACTCTTTGGGTGTTAATCACATAGCGATGTGAACTAGATTACTGACTCTAGTAAACCCTTTGGGTGTTGGTCACATGACGATGTGAACTATGGGTGTTAATCACATGGTGATGTGAACTATTGATGTTAAATCACATGGCGATGTGAATTAGATTATTGACTCTAGTACAAGTGGGAGACTGAAGGAAATATGCCCTAGAGGCAATAATAAAGTTATTATTTATTTCCTTATATCATGATAAATGTTTATTATTCGTGCTAGAATTGTATTAACTGGAAACTTGATACATGTGTGAATACATAGACAAACAGAGTGTCACTAGTATGCCTCTACTTAACTAGCTCGTTGATCAAAGATGGTTATGTTTCCTAGCCATAGACATGAGTTGTCATTTGATTAACGGGATCACATCATTAGGAGAATGATGTGATTGACTTGACCCATTCCGTTAGCTTAGCACTCGATCGTTTAGTATGCTGCTATTGCTTTCTTCATGACTTATACATGTTCCTATGACTATGAGATTATGCAACTCCCGTTTACCGGAGGAACACTTTGTGTGCTACCAAACGTCACAACGTAACTGGGTGATTATAAAGGTGCTTACAGGTGTCTCCAAAGGTACTTGTTGGGTTGGCGTATTTCGAGATTAGGATTTGTCACTCCGATTGTGGGAGAGGTATCTCTGGGCCCACTCGGTAATGCACATCACTATAAGCCTTGCAAGCATTGTGACTAATGAGTTAGTTGCGGGATGATGTATTACGGAACGATTAAAGAGACTTGCCGGTAACAAGATTGAACTAGGTATCGAGATACCGACGATCGAATCTCGGGCAAGTAACATACCGATGACAAAGGGAACAACGTATGTTGTTATGCGGTCTGACCGATAAAGATCTTCGTAGAATATGTGGGAACCAATATGAGCATCCAGGTTCCGCTATTGGTTATTGACCGGAGAGGTGTCTCGGTCATGTCTACATAGTTCTCGAACCCGTAGGGTCCGCACGCTTAAAGTTATGACAGTTATATTATGAGTTTATATGTTTTGATGTACCGAAGGTTGTTCGGAGTCCCGGATATGATCACGGACATGACGAGGAGTCTCGAAATGGTCGAGAAATAAAGATTGATATATTGGAAGCCTATGTTTGGACATCGGAAGTGTTCCGGGTGAAATCAGGATTTTTCCGGAGTACCGGGAGGTTTCTCGAACCCCCCGGTAACTTAATGGGCCTTAGTGGGCCTAGGTGGAAGAGAGGAGGGGAGGCTAGGGCAGGGCCGCGCCCCCTTCCCCCCTAGTCCGAATAGGACAAGGAGATGGGGGGCGGCGCCCCCCTTCCTTCCTCCCCTCCACCTCTTCACCTCTTCCACTCCTTGTTCAACAAGGAAAGGGGGGAGTCCTACTCCCGGTAGGAGTAGGACTCCTCCTGGCACGCCACACCTCCTAGGCCGGCGGCCTCCCCCTTGCTCCTTTATATACGGGGGCAGGGGGGCACCTCTAGACACACAATTGATATACGATATTTTAGCCGTGTGCGGTGCCCCCCTCCACCATATTACACCTCGATAATATCGTTGCGGAGCTTAGGCGAAGCCCTGCGTCGGTAGAACATCATCATCGTCACCACGCTGTCGTGCTGACGAAACTCTCCCTCAACACTCGGCTGGATCGGAGTTCGAGGGACGTCATCGAGCTGAATGTGTGCTGAACTCGGAGGTGCCGTGCGTTCGGTACTTGGTCGGTCGGATCGTGAAGACGTACGACTACATCAACCGCATTGTGTTAACGCTTCCACTTTCGGTCTACGAGGGTACGTGGACAACACTCTCCCCTCTCGTTGCTATGCATCACCATGATCTTGCGTGTGCGTAGGAATTTTTTTGAAATTACTACGTTCCCCAACAGTGAAGTACACGCCGTAACACATCTTCTCGTAGTGCGGGTAGTTCTGCTTGGAGGCGGAGAGCACCTTGCTCAGGTAGTAGACGGGACGCCTGACGGCTTGGATCTTGCCCTTCTCTGGTCGCTCGACCACCATCACCATGCTGACCGACCGGGAGGTTGCGGAGATGTAGAGCAACAACGGCTCCTTCTCGGCCGGTGCGGCCGCGGCTGCGGTGGAGAGCGTGCGCTTGATGTCCCGGAAAGCCTCGTCCGCCTGCTCGTTCCATTCGAACGGTGTCGTCTTCTTAATCAGTTGATATAGGGGCAAGGCCCTGTGTCGGTGTCAAAACCGGCGGATCTCGGGTAGGGGGTCCCGAACTGTGCGTCTAGGATCGATGGTAACAGGAGACGGGGGACACGATGTTTACCCAGGTTCGGGCCCTTTCTATGGAGGTAATACCCTACTTCCTGCTTGATTGATCTTGATGAATATGAGTATTACAAGAGTTGATCTACCACGAGATCGTAATGGCTAAACCCTAGAAGTCTAGCCTATGTGTATATGGTAATGAATGTGTCCTATCCGGACTATGCTCTCCGGTTTATATAGACACCGGAGAGATCTAGGGTTACATGGGGTCGGTTACATAAGATGGAATATTCATAGTTGATCGCCTAGCTTGCCTTTCACGTCAAGGAAAGTCCAATCCAGACACGGGTATGGTCTTCGGTCTTCACGTCTTCACAGCCCATCAGTCCGTCCCATGGATAGCAGGCCGGACGCCCGAGGACCCCTTAGTCCAAGACTCCCTCAGTAGCCCCTGAACCTGGCTTCAATGACGAGGAGTCCGGCGCGCAGATTGTCTTCGGCATTGCAAGGAAGATTCCCCTTTCTCCGAACTCCAAGATAGTCTTCAGATGTAATAGATATATCCGGACCTGTATGTATAGTTGCAGAAAATATACGAGCCTAATTTATTGGCAACCGTTTATGATATGACGCCTGTCCGGTCACTATTTCCAACCGTTGGCTGGCGCGTCGCCCCACGTCTCGGGACGTGGTCTTATTGGCTCGTCTTGCCAAGGCAGAGATCGTGTTCCCTTATTCACGGGATTTTCTTTAACGCAGCTGTGGGTAACCCAACCGTCCCCTGGGTACAATTCTCTGGAGATTGGTAAGTTTCGAGACCCAGGTGGATACGCTTAGTGCTTGGGGTCTTTATATAGGGTCTCAGACTCGTCTTCTTCCTTTGTGCCCGCTTCTTCCTCAACCCTAGCCACCCCGAGTTCCAACCCTCGGGTTCCCATCGCCGCCAGCCCCAATCATGTCCGGATCCAGCCGTCCAAGCCGGTGGGTGGCTTCTTCTGGCACAGAGGAGGATATTACGAAGCTCCGCGCAGCGAGGTATCTGACCCCGGAAATCCTCCATCGGCTTCCTACACAGGGGCAGGTCATTCCTACCCCCAAATCCGGCAAGAGGATAGTGTTTGTGTCCCACTTCCTCCATGGGTTAGGGTTCGCGCTTAACCCCTCCGTCCGGGGGCTCATGTTTTACTATGGGCTAGACTTTCACGATCTGGCCCCGGACTCTATTCTCCTCATCTCGACATTTATCGTCACATGCGAGGCCTTCCTCCGGACTCCTCCGCACTTTGGTTTGTGGCTCAAGACCTTTGACGTGAGGCCGCAGGTGACAGAGGAGGAGCAGGCAGAGTGCAGCAGCGTTACAATAGGCAAGCTTGCCGGCGCGGTTTGGTTTGAAGGATCTTTCGCCAAGTCTTCCGTCCTATGGCAGCAGGGGTGGTTTTATATCAATGAGCCGCGGGGCTCGAAGTGGGCAGCTACGCCTGTGTTCCGACCCGGCCCTCCAATCCAGCTTGCTTCATGGATCAATAAGGGACTGGACTGGGGATCCGTTAATGAAGTGCAGACTCTTCAAGGTCGCGTCCAAAGCCTTACCGAGAAGGGCATCGGTCTTGTGAACGTCGTTCAAGTAATGCTAGTCCGCCGGACCCTGCCATGTCAGCGGCGGCCTCTCCGTATGTGGGAGTTTAATCCCGAAGGACGGCGGACTCTTCAGCACTTCCTCGGCACTACGCACGAGGGAATGTGGAAATTATATTTCGGGGAACGAGAGCAATGGCCGGACACCACCGAAGATGTTGGCCTCGACTGCAATCATCTGGACACCGCGGTGAGTATTCGATCTCCGCACACCCTTCATTCAAGTATCTCTTGACAAGATATTGAACAACCCGTCTCTTCACAGGACTGGATAAAGAAAGCGGTGTTGATCTGGTGTCCGGCGCCCATTCCCGAAGACTCTGCGAACGCCCTACTAACGAGGATGCTGACTCCGACACCGTACCAGGTGTCTGCGGAGGAGGGCAAAGGTGCAGAGGAAGCCCGCCGTGGTAGGAAGAGGGTCGCTTCTGAAGGTCAGGAGGGGAAACCTTCCAAGAAAGGGAAAACGCCCTCGACAGGCGGTTTGGGCTGGGCAAGCGATGTTGACGTGGAGCTTTGTGATGAGGATAAACCTCTAGCCAAACCATAAGTGCAGCAGGGTACTTTAATCATACCCCCTTCCTTTCTTATTACTGATGTAATCCTCCGACATACGTATGTCCTCGCAGGTTAACGCCTGGTGTTTCCCAATCATCCTCCTCTTTGGGAGACCTTCTTCCAGAGATGATGGAGAGTGATACGCCCTCCCCGGCCCCCTCGCCCAACAGGGCGGATGATTCTGAGGTATCGTCCCGGGGGGCTCCTCCCGGTCAACAAGCAGTGTAGGAAACGAAGAAGGCATTACTCGAAGGTGGTGCCTCTGTCCCTCAGGGTTCGGGAATCAAGCATGGCGGCCCCGCCCTATCCGGTTTAGAGCCGGAGACGATCCTGGGGGTGAGTTGGCGGATTCCTTCAATGGAATACCGTACCCCAGCGGCGGCTTCCGAAAGACCCAGAAGTGCCGGATATGCTGACGGGCATGCTGCGACGAGTGTCCGTTTCGGAGGAACACCATGCCTTGATGGTTACGGTGGTCGAAAAGGTTCTATCCGCGAAGAGCGGGTTGAACAAGGCCTTCACGAACCTCCTAAGGGGTTTTGAGGTTTGTGATGTAGTTTTGCCAACTGAATAATATTGACAGAATGCACCTGTTGTATATGTCGTAGCCCCTGAGACTTGGACTGCCTTCCGACGGAAGCGATCGGAGGATCAAAAAGATATGCTCAGTTGCTAACCTTGATTTAACTTGGAGTACAGGCTGCCTCCCCTCCTGCGGCTACCCGAAATACGGAAGAGGCCGAACTGCAGCGAAAGCTGGATATTGCGGAAGATGACATTGCATTGATCAACAGGCGTCTTGACGACTTGCAAGGTATATATGTCGAGCATTCCTTACACCAATGTGCTTGTAATTTAGGCCTGACGCTGAAAAGGGTTTATATGAAATGTGCATGATTGCAGATGGCGCTGCCGTTGTTGAAGCTCTTCGGGCGGAGCTAGCCCGGGCCAAGGAGAAGGCCTGGCATAGTGATGCGGCTGCCGAGAAGGCATCGGTGGATCTGAGAGCCGAGCAAGCAGCTCGGCGCCAAAGTGAGGAAAAGATATTTGCACTGGCACTTGAATTGAAGAATACTGCCAGCCGCTGTGAATTCCTTGAGAAGGAGAATAAAGCCAAAATGGCTGAGCTTGATAAGGACGTAAGAGAGGCGAGTGAAGTTCGGTCTGAATCTAGGGCAGCTCGTGAAGAGATAAGCCCTTTTTACTTCAGAGCAAGTTTTGCGATCCGGACTATGCTCAGCTGAACCAGGTCTGGAGTTCTCCGGCTGAATTTTTGGACTTGCCGAAGAGTTCTTCCGATGCGGCACAATTTTACCACGCACAAGAGGGGTATGCAATGGAGAAGCTTTTCTGGTCACAGTTCGGCGCGTCGAAGCGCCCTCTGTTGCTCAATGAACAGATGTCCCAGTGGGTCGAGCTTCATAGGATATCCGGCGACGCCATGAAGGACGTCATAATCCGGTTGTGGCCAAATGAGCCTATTCCGAGTAGTTATTTTGGCCTGGTGCGGCGGCTTGTTGACGCGGTGCCACGTATCGACGCTGTGAAGCGGTCGGCGTGCATTGAGGGTGCACTGATGGCCTTTGCCCGAGTCAAAACATTTTGGGGAAAGATGAAGGCCATTGATGTTGCGGCGAGGAGTCCACCCAAGGGCCAGGACCGTAATGAGCCGGAGCACTATTTTGAAGACGTCTTAGATGCCGCCCGCTTAATAGAGGGTCAATTCTCGAAAGATATAATGTTCGAGTGATTTATATAATGATGTAACAGACAACTTTATAGTTAATCTATTTATATTTAGCTCAAAAGCTTGAATTCCTCCTCTATGGCCGTTTTAGGATAATCTGAAAGTTTTCCAGTCGTCGGCTTCAGCCCCCTCGTAGGAAGTACGGGGGTGTTTGGAAAAGCATTAAATCACTCTTTATCCAACGTCTTGGTCCATAAAGGAGGTGATAATGCGGCGAACCAGTCAATCGGACTATAGGGCATTAACACTTTCACTTAACCATAGGTGTTTTATGGTGGGGCTACGAGATAGCCCCTGGTATGTATACGGCGCACAATGCCATACATATGTTGATCTAAAAAAGATCCCTCGTGTGACACGGAGAATCACTAAAGATTCGAATAAGTCCTGAAGTGGTTGACCAGCTCTCACCGCATCATGATAGTCAGTTTTCGGCTTTCTCTACTGAGGTGCTCATCCGGTCTAGGCCAGGGCACAATCGAAGTAGTTCTCCCTTTACTACCCTAGCCGATAGAGCGAAACGTAGGGTACCAAGCACAAGAGTCGGGCAACCCAACTATTGAACAAAGACAATGATTCAGAGCTGATGCATATAAGGCCAAACTTGCAACACCGAAGTACGCTATAGAGTTGTTCGGACTTTTACCGGCGACTCGTTTGTTCCCATACCGGGCCCCTGGCAAGTTATGCCGAGGCGTGTCTTGTAAGGCAGCCGTTACGGCCGGACTCGTTGTAGAAAGAGCATGAAATATAAGTTCGGGTAAAGTTTACTGGGAGCAATATGCCAATGATAAATATATAAAGAGTAAAACCCACAACCCAGCTATTTGATATGCTCGGGGTTGGGAGCAGAGGAAAAGGGCATGGTATAGGCTCGAAAAGAAGAGTGCGGTCTACAAAAGCTTATTTTTGGATCTCCTGTCACACATCTGCGCCGCCCGTCCTCGGGGATGGGCATCCTTGACGGGAGTGGCCCCTTAGGTGAGTGTGCGGATCCGAACTTCGAGAGAGTCCGAAGTAGATGTTGTCCTGATGGTCACCTGTTTTTAAGAAATTATACAAAAAAATATTAAAGACGGCTAAAAACGTTACGGGGATCTTTGCAGGGTTGTCCATATTGTGCTTCCGCCGATGCCCATGGTATCTTGAGTGCGTAGTTATGTATGCGTGGTGTAAACTTTGCCAGCACAGTAGGTGGGTGGCGGAAGCCGAACTGCTATTTCCGTTCTGGGAGTGGTCGAACTTCAGAGAGAAAGTGTTTCTGGCCCCTGGTGTTCGGCTGGCAAGCCGATCCATCATCTTTATCGCCTGGTGGCCTCCTTCCCTTGTGATCGGCGTTGAGTTTGCCTGCATGCTTAAGGACCCAACAGTTTCTGTTGGTATGACTAGCTGGCCTATCAGGGTGACCGTGAATCTGACAAGGTCGGTCCAATATCCTGTCAAGGGTGGATGGTCCATCCTGGTTTGCCTTTAGTGGCTTCTTCCATTGACCAGGCTTCGGATAGTGAAATCCGGCGTTCACCGTTGTGCTGCAGCTGTTGTGTTCGGTTTGTCGTGGCTTGCCGTTGCCGTCTCGAATTTCGGAAGTGCCCGGGTCGCTGGTGTTGTTGCTTTTACAAGCGAGCCAGTTGTCTTCTCCCGCACAAAAGTGAGTCATTAGAGCGGTAAGGGCTGTCATGGACTTGGGTCCTTCCTGGCCGAGGTGACGCACTAGCCATTCGTACCGGACGCCGTGTTTGAAGGCTGCGAGGGCTTCTGCGTCCGGACAGTCGACAATTTGGTTCTTTTTGACTAAGAACCTAGTCCAGAACTCCCTGACTGATTCGCCGGGCTGCTGGACAATGTGACTTAAGTCATCGGCATCTAGAGGCTGGACATATGTTCCTTGGAAGTTGTCTCGAAAGGCATCTTCCAAGTCTTCCCAGCTACCAATAGAATTTTCTGGTAAACTGTTTAGCCAGTATCGAGCTGGCCCCTTAAGCTTGAGAGGTATGTATTTGGTGGCATGAAGGTCGTCTCCGCGAGCCATGTGAATATGGAGGAGGTAATCCTCGATCCATACGGTGGGATCTGTTGTTCCGTCGTATGATTCGATGTTAATGGGTTTGAACCCGTCTGGGAATTCATGCTCCATTACCTCGTCGGTGAGGCAGAGAGGGTGTGCGGCTCCTCTATGTTGGGCCACACTGTGAAGCACCTCCGGCGGACTCCGCTTACGGAGTTCGGACCGGGTGTGGTTGGCTTTGTAGTGTCCGAATGGGTGACCATCATAGTCGGTCGGGGTGTATCTCCGTGATCTGTACATCGATCTTGTGCGCCCTGCTCTATCTTCCGTGTCTCGGTTGATGTCGCAGGTGTTCCCTCGAGCTGGTTTACTATTGATTTTGACGGCCGGATGGGTTGGTATGTTGCTCTGTTTGGGTTGCTACTTTGTTTGGACCGAACTGTGGCTGGCCCTTCGCATTGTTCGATGGTGGTGTGGGCTCCAGCGCCCTGCCATCGTATTGAGGGAGCCACCTACCCTTTGGGTGACTTTTTTCTGGGCTACTAAGGCCGTATTCCTCGGCGGCCAAGACCTCGGTCCATCTATCATTGAGCAAATCTTGGCTTGCTTGAAGTTGCAGCTGCTTCTTCCTTAGGCTCCTTGCAGTGGCTATAAGCCGACGTTTGAAATGCTCCTGCTCGAGAGGTTCCTTAGGCACGATAAAATCCTCGTTGTCGAGGATCTCCTCTTCCTCGGAGGGTGGGAGATAATTGTTGTCCTCCGAGTCTCCATATGTGGCATGTTCATCAGGGCTGTCTTGCCCACTTTCCTGTTCCTCCTGTTCGGATTCTACCTCAACAGGGTCTTCATTGTCCGGAGTGTTATCTTTTCTGGTGCTAGCAGTGTTTGCTCTTGGGCGATGTGGCATGGAGCGGCGCCGTGGGCGCTCGTGTTCGGACTGTGTACCAAGAGGTTTATTCGCGACTGGATCCTCCTTGTCATCGTCGAGAGCGTCGTCCAGTGTGTCTATCATACACACGTCATACCAGGAAGTGGCCATCCCGTGTCTAGCGGGTAGGAGGCTCTGGCCCTGCCCCTCATCGTCGTCCATGCCGGCGATGTCTTCGGAGCGGGGGTCAGGCATGTTGGTTGGGTCCTCGACGGTAGCTATAAAGTGGGTGGCGGGTGGGAAGCAAATTTCTCCATCATCCGCCGTAAGTTCGAACCGAACATAGTTTGGCGACGAGCCATCTGCCAGGGATAGGTTTTTTAATGACTTTAGTAGGTCGCCCATGGGCGAGTGTTGGAAGACCGCGGGCTCGCAGGGCTCAGAACTCGACACCGGAGAAGAGTCCGGGGTTCCGTTGATGCAGATGCCGTACGTAGCGGAATCTGCGAGCGGCTCCAACGCCGCCGAATCGGTAGCCCCCGCGATGGGGTTGAGCTTCCCATCTTTGGGGGACTTGATCTGCTCCGGATCTAAGGCCAGAGTTGTTGCAGGAGCTCTCTCCTGGATGCGGCCCGATGACAGGTTTAAGCCATGTCCATCTGGGCGGTGGGGAGCGATTGCCGCGGTCTCGAATCCGTCGAAGATCAAGTCTCCACGGATGTCTGCAACATAGTTCAAGCTTCCAAATCTAACCTGACGGCCAGGGGCGTAGCTGTCGATCTGCTCCAGATGGCCAAGCGAGTTGGCCCGCAGTACGAAGCCGCCGAACACGGACATCTGTCCGGGGAGAAAGGTTTCTCCCTGGACAGCGTCATCATCGACGATTGAAGGGGCCATCAAACCTTTTGACGACGGCACAGTGGAACTCTCAATGAAAGCACCAATGTCGGTGTCAAAACCGGCGGATCTCGGGTAGGGGGTCCCGAACTGTGCGTCTAGGATCGATGGTAACAGGAGACGGGGGACACGATGTTTACCCAGGTTCGGGCCCTCTCTATGGAGGTAATACCCTACTTATTGCTTGATTGATCTTGATGAATATGAGTATTACAGGAGTTGATCTACCACGAGATCGTAATGGCTAAACCCTAGAAGTCTAGCCTATGTGTATATGGTAATGAATGTGTCCTATCCGGACTATGCTCTCCGGTTTATATAGACACTGGAGAGATCTAGGGTTACATGGGGTCGGTTACATAGGAAGGAATCTTCATAGTTGATCGCCTAGCTTGCCTTTCACGTCAAGGAAAGTCCAATCCGGACACGGGTATGGTCTTCGGTCTTCACATCTTCACAGCCCATCAGTCCGGCCCATGGATAGCAGGCCGGACGCCCGAGGACCCCTTAGTCCAGGACTCCCTCACCCTCTCGCCCAGCCGGCTGAGAAACCGACTGACCGAGGCCAAGAAGCCGGTGAACTTCTGGACATCACGTAGCTGAGCCGGAATGCACATGCGCTCGATGGCCTTGATCTTCTCCGGGTTTGCCTCAATGCCGCGCTCCGACACGAGGAAGCCGAGTAGCTTTCCGGCCGGGACACCGAAAACGCACTTCTCCGGGTTGAGCTTGACCCTATACTCGCGCAGGTTGGCGAAGGTTTCCTTCAGGTCGTCGAGGAGCGTGAGGTGCTGCTTGGTCTTCACCATGATGTCATCCACGTACATGTGGATGTTGCGGCCGAGTTGCGGCAGCAGGCATTTCTGCATGCAGCGCTGGAAGGTGGCACCGGCGTTCTTCAGGCCGAACGACATGATGATGTAGCAATACGCCCCAAAGGGTGTGATGAAGGACGTCTTCAGGGCTGTCGGCGTTCTGGGAACGGGGGTCCCCAGACTTGCCTGCCTGCGGCCCGCGGTGTGGCTCTGTCAGCAGGCCTGTAAGGCCCATCTTCATCAACAAGGCATCCAGGACCCTCGCGAGGGGCCAAGCCTCGCGAGACGGACGACCCAAGACCTCCTCAGGAGCGGCCTCACTAGGTTGGCTCGCGAGGAACGGAGAGATCAAGGCAGGGCAAACCTCGCGAGGTTCTCGTGACGTGAGCTATGACGATCAAGATCAGGCGGGCGCCAGCGCGCGCAGTGTCCTTGTTTCCTCTTCGGTGCTAAGGGAGCAAGCGCAGGCGTAGAGTACCGAGGCATCGAGCAAAGGTTTCCATATCAGTGCAACGAGACCAAGACTAGCAGGACGGCAAGACGGAGGTCACCATGGAGCCCAAGGCGGCGTCACCACCAGAGCCTTTGCAGGCGAAGACCACTTTTGTCAGGATAAGTTGTACTAGATGTTCCCCTTCAAATCTGGCCGTTGTGGGATCCCTTCCCGCTCAATATTTGGGAAGAGGACCAAGGCCTATATAAGTAGAACTAGCCACCATAGTAGGGGGATGGATTCCATCTTCCATCGTCACACCCACAAGTTCACTGAGCACAAGAACACCTCAACCTCAGGAGGTTGTTCTTCCCCTTGTACTGTTCATCATCAGCCCAAGAAGCAATCCACCACCACCACACTGGAGTAGGGATTACACAACAACGGTGACCCGAACCAGTATATATCTTGTGTCTTCTGTGTTGTGAGTTCGTCGAGTTCATGCTCGAGATCTTAGCCAGTTAGGACGCGGATCGGTAGGAGGGAAAGAACTTCGCGCGCACCCCAGTGTTCGAACCTTGAGGGTTTTGCCGGAACCCGTGATCCGACATTTGGCGCGCCAGGTAGGGGTGCGCCGGAGCATCCTTTCCGTCGCTCCACGTCCAGTTGCTCCGTCGTCTCCATGGCGGACGCTCGCCGTGCTCTCGCTGAGCGCCGGGCCGCCCTCGCCACCCGCGTTGCTCAGACGGCTCCCGTCGGCGGGCCACCTCGTCGTTCCCCATTGCCTGCCGTGAACGCTGCCACTGGCCCGACAGGGAACGAGCAGCAAGCGTCCTCACTGCACCCCTCGGTGCGGCGGGACGGCCGCACCGCCACTCCATCGCCGACTCCCGCTGGTTCGTCGTCCCACGCTCGTCGCGCTCCCATGGACGCATGGGCCGCGCTTCTCATGGCGCACGAGCTCCTGCGCTACCGCCCGGTCATGACCTCTACGAGGACTGGCTCGACCGCATCGTCGAGCTTGTCCGCGCCGCAGGGGGCTCCCCTGCGCCATCCCTTTCTCCGCCTCGCCCTCCGCTAGCTACGGGCGACGTAGCTCACGGAGCACCTCCGCCACCTCTGCCCCAAGACGGCGACCTGGCGCCAAGGCGCGCGCCTCCACGGCGCGACCCACCGCGTCCGGTGCCCGCGCGTGAAGAGAGAAGCTGCCAAGAAGTCCCTTGACTGCAAGAGAATGCTCTGCCGCTCCTCGCACCGCCGTGCCTGAATCATCTGCCGTGGCCGGCCCCCGCGCAGCTTGCTGCGGCAGCACATGGGCGTCAAGACCAAGCTCCGCCTCCAAGACGGGCCCCGGCGACCACGGCCAGCTGCCGCGCCTTCACACCCGAGCTGCATAGCGTCGCCTGGCCGGGCAAGTTAAAGTCGGATCTGCCTCCTCGCTACGACGGCACCCCTGACCCCACTGAGTTCCTGCAGCTCTATGAGCTGAGCATCGAGGCGGCCAACGACGACGAGAAAGTCATGGTGAACTGGTTCCCCTTGGCGCTCAAAGACGGCGCCCGTTCGTAGCTCCTGAACCTGCCTCCAGGCTCGATCTCCTCCTGGGACGAGATGCGCGACCGCTTCGTCGCCAACTTCCAGGGCACTCGCGACCGCCCACCAGCCGCGGGAGACCTGCGTCGCGTCAAGCAACAACCAGGAGAGACCCTCGAGAAGTACATCCAGCGCTTCAACAATGTTCGTCTCAAGATCCCCAAGGTGACGGACGAGGCCATCATCTCCGCGTTCTCTGATGGCATCCGCGACGTCAAGATGAAGGAGGAGCTCGCTATCCATGAGGAGCTGTGCACATCTCAGGAGCTATTCAACCTGGCGACCAAGTGCGCAAGAGCTGGGGAAGGGCGCCTCTCCCTCCTCGTGCTCCCGGCTACGGACACGGAGGAGAAGAAAGCCAAGGCCAAGGACGTGAAGCGCAAGGGAGCAGCCGTGCTCGCAGCGGAACCAGACACCAAACGCGGCAGAGACCAGCCCGAGTCATCCAAGAGCAGCCGACCGTTTTGCGCCTTCCATAACCCGTATACCCACAACACCAGCGACTGTCAAGAGCTCAGAGCCATTCGAGAAGGACACTTCGGTCGACGCCCCGAGCGCAACGACCGGGGCTACGGCCGGGGAGGAGGACGTGGTGGCGGACGCTGGGACGACCGTGGCCCGCGCTAGGAGTGGCGCTACCGGCCTCGTGAGGACCGCTGGCAGGATCAGCCTCGCGAGGGCGCCTGGAGGGACCAGCCTCGTGAAGAACCGACCTCAGGGCAACACTGGCCTTCCTCCGCTGCCGCCACCGCGGAGGAGGAATGACGACCACCATCAAGACGAGGGGGCTGGGGGCTTCCAGGAACCACGTGCTATCGCCTGCGTCTTAGGCGGAGCTCAGGCCCCAGCCTCGCAGCGTATCTTCAAACAGTTTGCTCGTGAAGTGAATGCGGTCCTCCCCAAGCTTGAGGCCACACGCCCGCTCAGGTGGTCCTAGTGCGCCATCACCTTCAATTCGGCGGATCAGCTCAAGTGCGCAGCCACCGCAGGCGCCCTCCCGATGCTTTGCTCCCCAGTCATCAGCAACGTGCAGGTCACCAAAACCCTCATCGACGGCGGCGCAGGGCTCAACGTCCTGTCCGTCGACACGTTCGACAACCTCCAAGTGCCATATGACCAGCTTCAGCCTACCAAGCCTTTCTCAGGAGTGACCGACGGCTCTACCACACCGATAGGGCAGGTCCGCCTCCCTGTGTCAGGACCCCGATTCTAAGTCACACCGATCTAGCCTGTAACACCTCATATCACTTTGCGGCCTCACGCACGGTATTCCCACGGGTGTCGCCTTACCATGGCCCGGGACCGTTTGCGCCTTTTGGCTCACGTATACAATAGTGTCGCTAGCATCCATATGACAGAGAACCTGGGCCGACATGACTAGTCGTGAACCCAAAGTGGCACTAACTTATGGGGACAGGCATACATGAATCAACATCGAGCATGTCAGTCAGCAGCGTGTGAATCCGGGCTGTAGCACTGGGCTAACAGGACTCCGGGAACCCGGGCTGTAGCAGGCTAGGCAGGACTCCGGATGTCACCGCGTGACATTTCCCCGAAGGGACAGACACAGGAACGAAGTGAATCACATGCCGGCCAGCCAAGTGTTCCGGAGCAGTAGTGCTGGGCTAGCAGGACTCCGGTGAACCGGGCTGTAGCGGACTACTATGGCTCATGGAAGCGCAAGACTACATTTCCCCATAAGAGAGGCTACCAAGGATAAACAACTAGGTTGTCGGATCCCACACATACCAAGCATTTCAATCATACACACAATATGCTCGATATGTGTAAATACAACATGGCATCACAACATAACTCTACGACTCAAGTATTTATTCATTAGGCTCCGAGGAGCGAGATATTACAAACATAGGTCTCATGACCCAACATTCAGAGCATACAAGTCAAAGCACATGCGGAAGCTTAACATGTCTGAGTACAGACATCTACAAATGAAAAAGGCTGATAAGCCTGACTATCTACCAGATCCTGCCGAGGGCACAAGATCGTAGCTGAGGTATCAAGCTAAACATCGAAGTCCACACGGAACTACTAGCGAGACTGACGTCTCTCTGCAAAACATAAAATAAGCAAACGTGAGTACAAATGTGCCCAGCAAGACTTACATCAGAACTATCTACATATGCATCGGTATCAACAAAGGGGGTGGTGGAGTTTAACTGCAGCAAGCCAGCTTTGACTCGATGCCTATCCTAACTACGTCTGCAAGTAACTCTTTTGAGGTGGCGCACACGATTCCACATATTCACCATATCAATACACCACTATGGATTCGCTCCCGTCTCCCTACGAGAACGCCATCCATAGCACTCACGCTTATCTTGCGCATTTTAGAATATCCACTTTCACTTGTCTATGAACTGTTATAGGCAACCCAGAAGTCCTTTACCGCGGACACGGCTATTCGAATAGATGATGTTAACCCTGCAGGGGTGTACTTCGTCACACACGCTCTCACCACTTACCGCCGTTTACACGACATGTACTCGGCAACCTTCAAGCGGAAGCCCAGCGAGGGTGTCGGCCAGAGCCTACCTAAACACTCAAGTCTCTAGTCCGGGTTTATCGCCTATTCAGGTTCCATCCGCAGGGAGTCCGGCCGAGGTTTCCACATACGGCCCCGAACGATGTGTGCAGGGTTCCCGAGACACCAAACGGGCGCCCGATACACCGTGCCACATGCCTACCGCATCACAACCCACCCCTCGGGTCAGCGCTGCCCACGGCCTCCATCATACTACAAACACCAGAAACTACTTGCAACTCCTGGACAGAGGACAAGGGTGATTAAGAAGCCGAGAGAGTTAATTAAGGATCCCAATGTGTGGTAGTAGCTGTTCATGGATCACAAACATAGAACTCAGTTCCTGAGGACGGTTTCAATGGGACAACCCACCATGTACTCCTACATAGCCTCTCACCGCTACCTTTACCAAATCGTGTTCACACACTTAGCTCACACGCAGTAGGACATGTTCATCCCCATTCCAATTCATCCCCGATGAATCAGACCCGACTCAACTCTAAGCAGTAGCAGGCATGACAAACAAGCATGAATGAGTAGGCACATCAGGGCTCAAACAACTCCTACTCATGCTAGTGGGTTTCATCTATTTACTGTGGCAATGACAGGTCATGCAGAGGAAAAGGGGTTCAACTACCGCAGCATGTAACAGTTGAATTGATGTTGTCCTAATGCAGTAAAAGAGAGCAGGAGCGAGAGAATGGGATTGTATCGGAATGAACAAGGGGGTTTTGCTTGCCTGGCACTTCTGAAGATATTATAGTTCTTCATCGGTGTCATCGATCACGTCGTCGGAATCACGTCTATCGGGAGGGGACAATTACCGGCAACAGAGAGAAAACACAATCAATGCAATGCAACAATATGATGCA
The DNA here is from genome assembly GCF_002575655.3 of Aegilops tauschii subsp. strangulata. NCBI lineage: Eukaryota > Viridiplantae > Streptophyta > Magnoliopsida > Poales > Poaceae > Aegilops > Aegilops tauschii. The sequence continues at coordinate 477,140,909 of NC_053039.3, forward strand.
TGAATAATACATGGCAAGATGAGTGTGTTGGGCTAATACATCTACAACCAGGGTGGTTTGAGCTCATTTGAATCAAAGATTCAAATACAAACCCAAGTTAAGGGTTTATAAAGTGCATTAACATGTTTTGATATAAACAGAAGGTTTAAGCTGCTTTATCATGCATGAAACCAGTGCAGATGGATAGATTGGATTTTTCGGATCATTTTTCATATATAACTTGTTTCATTTGGAGCTACGGTTGAATTTATATGATTTTTAGAAATTTAAGCCTTTTTCTGGATTTTCTGAATTGTTTTAAATACAGAAACTATTTACTGCGTCAGCATGGCGTCGGTGTGACGTCAGCAGGTCAACGGGTCGGCTAGGTCAAACCTGATGCGTGGGTCCCGTGTGTCAGTGGCCAACTAAACTAACTAAACTTAGTTAGCACTAACCTAGGTTAATCTAATTAGGTTTAAACCTAAGCTAGGTTAATTAGTCGGGCAGGGCCTGCATGTCAGTGACCCTGGGGAGGTCAACCGGGGGCAAAACCCAGGTCAACCCGCCGGAGTTGAGCCGCGGCTCGTCGCCGGCAGAGCCAGAGACGGCGGAGGCGCTCGGGATTCGCCCACAGGCGACGGTTTTGGGCGTTCTTGCGCTCGATGGAGAGCTCTTGCAAGCGCGCATCCAACGGTGGTGGTGGCCGGGCCTACGGTGGCCGGAGCTGACGACAGCGAGCTCTTCTACGGCCGCCGGATTTCGGGTGTGCACGGGGTTGCGGCTACGGTGCATGGGAGGAGGAACTGATGGGCGCTACGGGCTCCTGGGAGTGCACTCAGTCCAGTGACGCGCTCGGTTTATACGGAGGCGAACCAAAACGACGACGGTGACAAGTCCGGCGCCGGTGAGGTCTCGGTCTCAACGGAAACGAGGGCCACGATGAGCTAATGGACATGGGAGTAGAGGGGATCAGTAGAGGACCTCACGGCGAGTGCAGAGGTGGCCTCGGCGTGCTCGGGGACGTCCTCGTTGCTGCGAATCGAGCAGCGGCGATCGTCGGCCATGGCGGTGAAGACGGCGGTGATGGCGTGGCTTCGGGGCACCCGGAGTCGCGTGCATCGGCGTAGAGCTTCATGGATCCGAGGCGGAGCTTGTAGGCTAGTTGGATGGCTGCGGGGATGCTGGTGGCCGCGGTGGCTCACGCGGCGTGCTCAGGAGCGTGAGGGGGAGAGCGAGGGAGAGAGACAGAGGAGAGGGAGAAGGTCGGGAGAGAGTGAGAGAGTTCCAGGGGGGCGCGTGGCGACGTCCTGGCGTCGAGGCAGCGGCGGAAGCAGGAGGTGGCCAGGCGCGTGGGCGCACGCGGCGGGCACACGCCCCTCGTCCTTCTGGCGAGAGGAGGGAGACGACTGGCATCGGCCAGCTGGGCTGGGCCGGCTCCTGGGCCGCACAGGTAAGTGGCCCAGGTACTAACTCTCTCTCTATTATTTAATTTGTTCTGTCTTTCTATTTATTTTGTTCTGTTTTGAATTAGTAAAATACCAATTCATTTTGTAAAATCCTGAAAATAATTGTGGGCACTTTTGAAAATATCTCCAATAGCCCTCAAATGCTTTCAAGATTATTTGGACAGTTAAAATATTTTATAGAATTTAAATGTCCAAATTCAAATACTTATGATTTAATTCAAAAATCCAGGAATGACCTAGAAATAGGTTCATCATTTTTGGCAGAGGTTTTCACCTTTATCGGAAATTATGAACATTTTCAAAGGGCATTTTGGGTTCATTGAAAATGATTTTGTTTTGACTCTAGTTGAATTTCATTTGCTGCTAGGGTTTATTAGTCCCCATTTCGGTTTTCTGTGAAAAGTAAACATGATGCATCAAACAAATGCTAGCCTAGAGCAAGGTAGAGCTAGGGATGTGACACCCTGTCACCTTCGGAGAACGCAAGAACTACCGCACCGAGCTCATCGACTTCGACGTCGCGCATATCCGCCTACCCTACAACACCATCCTCGGGTATCCAGCCCTGGCCAAGTTCATGGCGGTGACCCATCACGGCTACAATGTCCTCAAGATGCCGGGAAGCGGCGGAATCATCACGGTCCCATGCGAAGAAAGAGATGCGGTGTGCTCCCTTGATGTGCCATTCAAGCTGCAGCAATCGACGACCCCGACAGCAAGGGCGAGTGCCCTCCTGAGGCCACCCCCAAGAAGAAGAAGCAGTTGCGCCGTGCAGGACCTCAGGAGCGTGGCGTCGCGGCTGGAACCTCATCAGGATCAGCGCCCGTGCCAGGGGCGCCTCCCTCCATCGCATAGGAAGGCGCGCCCGGCGCCCTTCTCGGGCAGGGCTCGGGGGCTCTCTTCTGGAGGGCCCCCGACCTTGCCAACATCACGAGGGAGGCGCTCGGGCACCACTTGGAGGCGTGCTTCGCGGCACGTTTCCCTCAGGAGAACACAGGGCGAGGAGCGCCCACCGCTCAGGAGTTCATCACCAAGACCACTCAGGAGCTGCAAGACACAAGGGCCATGCGCGGCGACTGCCGCTCACCAGGCGCATCTCCCCATCCAGGCGAGGATGCCGGGCTGCGCGTCTGCATCGATGTCCCAGGGCTCAACAGGGCCGCAACTCAGGAGCCCTTCTGGCCTTCGCGCGTGGGCCGCTGTGAGGGTCCACCGCACAGTTACGTTCGCATGCCTTTTGGCCTGCCGAGCGTGTCGTCCGTCTATCAGCGCAACTTTCGGCGTGTCCTGGCAGCTCAGGAGGCCAGGCATCACGTCGTCCTGACGGAGATGGAGACGGTACTCAGGGAACCACCTGGACCCCCAGAGCCTCCCGAGGCTCAGGGCCCCGGTGGCTCGTGAGGAGCAATTCCTTCACCGCGTACCTTCAGCTGCCCCAACTCTCCTTCATCAATAGAGTCAGGTGACATTTTCCAAGTTCATTTAGCTGGGAGCGCCCCACGGGCCGCATCATTCCCAGGCCGCTTGGGTCCGTCCCTGTGGAATGTATCCTTTTCCTTATGTCTTTAGCTTACCTTGCTGGGGGCGCCCCTCGGGCTGCATCATCCCAAGCCGCTCGGGCCAACCCAGTGGCCTGTATCTTCCCTGCATTTACCTAAGCCAGTTTGCTTTCCATGCTTAATCTATCTATGATTATTACCTGCTCGATCGTCACCCATCATGGGAGCCGCGCGCCGGCCGTCTTTCTTCAGGATCCCTCGCGTGAGTAGGCTAGGCACGGCGTCGGTGCTCAGGCCCGTCCCTGCTGCGTCGATAAATCCAACGGCTGAGCTCTGTCTGGCGGGCCGGCCCCGTTCACGTCATCTCCTGGGGCCGTTGGTGCTCGGCCCTCTCACGCGATAACCTTAGGAGATTCGTTCGGCGTAGGTTGTCTGACCACCACGCAACCCGCCTTGAGGTAGGGCCTCATGAGTCCCGCGCTGGCTCACGAGTGCCCAGATACACCTCGTCTAGCCCTGCCATGCAAGCCACGTGTCAGGGTAGGGCTGTACATGCCCCAGGGGCTCTCCGCAGAGGGAGCCCCCCTCCCATGCACAAGTGGAAGCACCATGCTCCACGCTGGCCGTCGACACTGCCGAGGAGCGGCTATGCCCGTGCACAAGCGGAAGCACTATGCTCCGCGCTGGTGATAAACAACTGAGGGCGGCCTCACGGCCGTACCAACCTCAAGGAGCCCAGAGCTCAGTGTCCGGCCTCACCGCAACGCCTCCCCTCGGGAGAGCCGCGCGAGGGGGCTGGACACGGGGGCTGCGCTCGGGTCACGCCCAAGCGTACGCCACCCAACCAGGCCTCCCGGACCTGGTCGTCGCGCGCCCCTCCCTAGCCGGGCCTCGGCGAGGGCAAAGGTATGGAGATTGTTTGCGCGTCAAGGGGGACTCCTGAGCATCGCGACTCAGGAGCCTAACTAGTCACGTAGCCCATCACTCCTTGGTCCATCCTGGTCTCCGGTCGGCCCAACGGCGGTTGAGGTATGCGCGGGGCCAGGCCCTGCCAACGTAGAACATTAACCTATCCTCGTGTATTCTCCCTATAAGCTGTTTGCGCGTCAAGGGGGACTCCTGAGCATCGCGACTCAGGAGCCTAACTGGTCACGTAGCCCCTCACTCCTTGGTCCGTCCTGGTCTCCGGTCGGCCCAACGGCGGTTGAGGTATGCGCGGGGCCGGGCTCTACCGACGCAGAACACGAAGCAAATAGGAAGAAAAATCGCAAAATCTCAGAGCAAATATTACAAGACATATTGTTTTCACAATATCAAACGAAAGTTTAAGGCCTCCACGAGGCCTGATGGATGCTGCAGGAATGAAACAGGAAAGCAGCCGCAGGTCACCGCTGGACACCGCCATCACCCACAAGAGGTGCCCCTTCCTTGATAGCATCGCCTTTACCTGTACCATCGGCCAAAGGCGCGAGAGCGAAGCCGCGGAACTTCTTCAGCAGGGCCTCCACCTGGCCCTTCACGGCGGCGACAGCAGCCGCACAACGCTCCTCATCTACAGGCTCTAGCAGCTCGTCAAGGCGGGCGGAGGGATCTCGAAGGTAAAGGTGGCTGAAGACCCACGTAAGCGCGGCCGAGGAAAGGACGCGTGCCTCGTCCTCTGCCATGGGGCCGATGCCGGCCACGACCTCCTCAAGCGCGTCGACCAAGTAGGGAAGAAGCTTGGCGGGCCGGTCCTCGTCGGTGGACAGTGGCCTCTCCAAGCCCTTCTCGTAGAGAGCCTTCAGCGCCACGCGAGACCTCTTCTCAAGAAGCGCAAAGGCCTCGTGGTCTTCAGCCAGGACCTTTGCCTTGACGTCAAGGTCGACCTCCTTCGCCTTCACCTTCCGCTCCGGCTCCTCCAGCCAGTCACGCTCCGCGGCCCGCGAATTCGCCAACTCCCCCAGCTCGGTGTCGCGGTCCCTGACGGCATCCTCTCGGGCCCTCATCTCCTCCTCCTTCGCCTGGCGGCCACGGGTTTCTTCGGCGTGCTAGTCACGCAGACTCTTCAACTCGTCCTCCAGCACCCGGCAGCGGTCCCGAGCGGCCTTGGCGTCCTTCAGTGCCGCCTCACGATCGGCCATAGCTTGTGCGGTGGCCCGCTTCTCCTCCTCGGAGGCCGTCGCGGCCTGGTTCAGTGTCGCTCAGACCACCGCTTCAGAATGAAGCCAGCCGGAGGCCAGCTCCAGGCGCCCGGCCACCAAGCGCGGGTCCGCGCCCAGGAGATCTTCCCGCAGCTGGGCCATCTCCGAAAGGACGCGCTCCAAGGCGGCAGAGGAAGCAGAAGAGCCTGGGGCCAGAGGTGCTGCAGGAGGAGGAGGCGACGTCGTTACCAGAGCCTGGGAGATCAAGGGCTCTAGGGCCTTTGGGACCTCATCAGCCGAGCCAGGCACCGGCGCTTCCGGAGCCAGCGGGGCCACGGGGGCTGACTCCTCCCGACGATGCTCCTCTTGGCCTCGCAAGGGCGACTGGACCGGGGAGGTGCGAGCGTTGTCGCCTCCTTTCCCCGCAAAAGGGGGCACGGCCGCTGCATCCTCCTTCCTTTTCTTTGCTGAAGACATCGGCCTGATCAACCAAGGGTGAACGTCAGAAAATAGCAAGTACAAGCAGGAACAAGACGAAGCTCAAAGCACTTACTGATCCATCGCGACATAGTCCACCTTCCGCTTGGGGAGCCTGAAACCCGAAAGCTTCGGAGCTTGAGAAGTGGGCACACGGGCTCCGGGAGCAGAAGATGGCGCAGCAGAAGGGCTGGAGGCGGCTCCAGGTGGTGTCAAGGCAGAGGCGGCATCTCGAGAGACCAGCGACGATCTGCCCCTTGTCGGGATGAGGGGCAGCTTCCCCTCCTCCTGGCGGGCATCGATCTCGGCGTCGTCTGGCAGAGCGCGGAGGATTTCGGCCTTGCTCACGGGGGAGGTTTCTCCCATCCCCTCGGGGGTCTCCTCCGAGTCCACCTCCTCTTCCTCCTTCCCGCGGGACTCGTCAGAAGGCAGCTCCACCGGCTTCGGTGTGGCAGAGGCCCCGGTGGGCGCCGGCGGCACCAGCCTGCGTGCATCAAAGGTCGGCCTGGAGGTCATGATCGGCTCCCAGTCCTTGCGGTGGAACAAGGGAACGAAGGCGCTCGACGGGTACTCCTGGTTGTCCCCAACCAAGAGGCGCAGGACAACGGTCATCCCATCGTCAGGCAGGGCCTCCGGCCTCTGGCGAATCTTGTCTTCTTCATCTCCAAGCCTCCACAAAGGGCACGCGCGCCTGAAGTGGAGCAACGCGCAGCATCAAGAACTCCCTCAGGAGCATAGCCCCAGTCACTTTGGCCGCCTTCGCGTTGCCCGGTTTCAAGTCGGTCTTCATCTGCTCCAACACCGACGACGCCCGCTCGTCAGTGAGATCTGCACGAGGCCACCCCTTGTTAGACTGGGGCGCCTCCGTTGGCAATACCAAGTGCGGGTGGACGCACTTGGCGTCCATCATGACCCATTTGGCCCGGATGTTGTTGGCTCTCTTCCCGGTGTTCGAGATCGAGTTGGCCTTGCCGGATGCGATGAAATTGGCGCACCCGGAGAGATGGCCCTCGCTGACGCGAAGGAAGAAGAAGTGGCGCAGAAGAGCCACGGACGGCATCACGCCTAGATACGCCTCGCAATAGTAGGCGAAGATGGACAGGAGGAGGATGGAGTTGGGATGAAGATGCAGCACCTGCAGCCTGTAGTGGTCGAGGACATCATAGAAGAAGTCAGAGAAGGGGGGAACCAACCCGGCCGCGATGCTGCTTGTGAAGAAGGGAAAGAAGGTGCTTCCCTCAGGCTCCGGCACGTCGGAGGCAAGCCGGAGCTCCGTCTTCCCCCTCTCGTTGCTCTCCACCGCCGTCAGCAAGCGCGTGGCGGCCAAGATCTTCTCCGTGACGTTGGGCGCTTCAAGAGCTGGCTCGTACCAAGCTGGCGCCGAGGAGGCCTTAACCTTGCGCGGCGCCATCGGTCGCAGATGCGGAGCAAGGTTGGAGCAGATCTGGAGGTTTCGGCAACGAGGAGCGAGAAAGGGGATCTGGAGCAAGGTGAAGGGAAGCAATGAAGGCAAGCGCTGTCCGCGCCAGCCTTTTGTCAAGTTGAGCAGTTGCCGAGGCAACCTGGGGAAGCGGAGACGCCCACGTCCAATCAACCGCCACGCGTCGACCAAGGCCGCAGGCTTTTGGGGCCCGCGCCGCTCCGTACTTGACCTTTGGCTTCGCCTTGAAGCCAAGCCCGAGCGCGCCTTGGGCCCGGGGGCTACTGTCGGCGTTCTGAGAACGGGGGTCCCCAGACTTGCCTGCCTGCGGCCCGCGGCGTGGCTCTGTCAGCAGGCCTGTACGACCCATCTTCATCAACAAGGCATCCAGAATCCTCGCAAGGCGGACGACCCAAGACATCCTCGGGAGCGGCCTCACCAGCTTGGCTCACGAGGAGCGGAGAGATCAAGGCAGGGCAAACCTCGCGAGGTTCTTGTGACGTGAGCTATGACGATCAAGATCAGGCGGGCGCCAGCACGCACAGTGTTCTTGTTTCCTCTTCGGTGCTAAGGGAGCAAGCGCATGCGCAGAGTACCGAGGCATCAAGCAAAGGTTTCCATATCAGTGCAACGAGACCAAGACCCGCAGGACGGCAAGACGGAGGTTGTTGGAGTAATTGGCCACGGGTATCGCGAAGACGGCAGGACAATATTTCAAGACATCGGGGCTAGCAAAGCCCCTCAGTCCGGCTGCCGGCTGCCGACTGCACCAACTAGCCGGCTGCCGACTGTAGCCTGACCCGACACCGACAAGACACCGACGTGACGGCCGTACCACGGACGAGACGGCTGTACCGCGACAACATCATCTATCGTGTATCTGTCCCTGGGCACTGTTTTATAAAGTGCGCCAGGGACAAAAAGGCATGCACATCATGTACATGGGCATGGTGCCCCATGCCCACTTGCCCCCCATGCCACTACCTAGCTTAGGTAGTAAGCTACCCCCACACTATATATATAGCTAGCAACCATCCATCCATGGGGCGGCCACAATGGCTCCCTGGGCACTCTCACACACTCCACGCATACATGCTAGCTAGCAAGCTAGCTAGCACACACACACATCCATTCATCCATCCACCCACGGCCAAGCACACACTTGTGCTCATATATGAGACATATACAAAGCCAGATGCCTATGGCACTGAGCTCAGATACAGCTCCAGGAGCACTCTGTACTATAGATATACCACATATACTCAGACATGCAGGAGTAGGGGTGTTATCTCTCCGGAGAGCGCCGAACCTGGGTAAACTAGCGCGTGCTACTCGCATACCCGCTCCCGGTCCTATCAGCAACAGTCTTACCCTCACACTAAGCCCTTGTGGCATCTGTCGACTCGCAAGCCCCCCGTGAGAATACCACGACAGTTGGCGCCCACTGTGGTGTGGTACTACTACTATGCTACCACGCTGCTGCTGGTTTTGCAGTACGGGCGGGACCATCTTCGCCATCACCGCCGCAGCGTCGCACCGTCTCTCCGGTAGCGCTCGGGGGCTCGACTTCGACCCGCCCCTGGAGCGGCCGCGCGGGACGGCGCGTCCTCGTCGTCGTCCTCGCCGCCTTCGTCATCATCACCGTTGCAACGCCGATCGTCCGTCCTCGCACGCGCCGCGCGTGCGGTGCCTCGCTTCGGTCGGCCGCATCCGTGCGCGCGTCGTGCCGCGTCGCTCGCGTCTGCTCCCCTCCGCGTTGTGCCTTGCTCCGACCGAAGCACGCGTTTGCCACTCCATATCTCATCTATGCAAGCAAGCTAGATACAAGTCAAACCATGGTCAAACCATTAGCCAAACACCACCTATGCATTAGTCAGACACATCCCATACAATAGTCAGATACACCCCAGACAATGGTGTTTTCTGCACCATGCTTCGCGCATCTCCGGCCTTCCCCGCGTCCGCTAAGGCCCGGCGCCCTGCACCGTCCCTGGCCCTCGCACCATGGCCGGCCGCGCCTCGCGCGCTTCTGGCTCTCCACGCCGGCGAGCTCCATCCCCCTGTATCTGCTCCTACCGACAAGCACAACAGCGAGGACCGTTCGGGGCTTGCTACCTAGGCATCTGGACAGTGCTTCATGCATCCCCGTCCTTCCTTGCATCCGCCCCAGCGCCTTGTTGCCTCATCCAGCTTCGCTCCACTGCTCCCGCAACCACACGCTCTCGTTGCTGGGTGGCCGCTCCGCCCCGTCGACTCGCGACCGGCCGCCTCCTATGCATCCGCGCGCTTGCCTGTCCGGCTCCGGGTCGCACCCGTCGGCTCCGCCCGCAGGCCGGCTTCCCTTCCTCGCGCGCAACCCGGCCGGCCGGCTTGGCCTCGGCAGTCTCCGCGCTGGTCCCGCTCCGGCCTCTGCTGAGCCCTTGCGGTCGGGCGCGCAGCTCCTCGCCCGCTCGCTGCGGCTGGCTCCACCTCCGTCCGCGTCCGGCCTCGCACGGCCCCGGCCGTTTCCCGTCGCCCCCGTCTTCGCGTGCCGGCCCCGGGACGGCTTCCCTCGCCGCCTCGGGACCCCAATCCGCCGTGCTGCTTCCGCGCCCACACCGGCTCCGGCTTCACCCCGCTCCAGCTGCTCCTCTGCCGGGTCCGCGCGTGCCGGCGGCGCCGCTCCGGCCTCCCTCCCGGCGCCCCTTCCTGGACGTGTCCGACCTCGTTCCGCACGCGCGCCGGCTCCACGCGTCCGCCCCTGGCCGGCTTCCCTGCCGTCCCGACCGGCCTCTGCTGCCTCTCCCCTGGCCGGCCCCGTCCGGCGTCCCGCGACCCGGCTGCGACCCGCGCTGGCCGGCTCCCCGCACTGGCCGGCTCGCGCCCGCTTCCCGGCCCACGAGCACCTCCTCCGCAGCTCCCCGCACCGGTTAGCTCGCCGCCCCTCCGCCGCCGGCTCCGCCCCATGTGCCCGCGCCGCTGTGCCGCTCACCTCCTGTGTGACCCAGCGCCGGCTCCTCGCGTCGACCGGGCCGCCCGGCGCCCCGCCTCGCCTCCGCCGGGCCACCTTCGCCTTGGCCTTCCCCGCGCCACGGACCACGCCTTCGTCCGGCTTGCTGTGTCGCGCCAAGTCCGACTCCCGTGCGCCTCCAACGACCACCGCTCTGAAGAAAAGAAACATAAGAAAGAAAGCTACAGCCGACTGGGTCAACGTAGTGCGCCGGCTGGGCAAGACGGCTAAAAAGAATGATCCCGGCCAGATAAAGAACCCGGCTGGTCAAGCCGGATGTGAAAAAAAGAGAGAAAAGAGAAAAGAGAGAGGCCGGTTGGTTCAGCACAGTGCGCCGGCTGAAGCAAAGAGAAAAGAAGTGGCCGGGTGCCTAGCCGGCTGACTGGAGAAAAAAACAAAGAAAAGAAATGTGCGTCCGACTGGAGTAATTGGCCACGGGTATCCCGAAGACGGCAAGACAATATTTCAAGACATCGGGGCTAGCAAAGCCCCTCAGTCCGACTGCCCGGCTGCTCCTGCCGGCTCCCCGTCCGACTGCTCTGCCTGGCCGGCTGCCGGCTGCCGACTGCACCAACTAGCCGGCTGCCGACTGTAGCCTGACCCGACACCGACAAGACACTGACGTGACGGCCATACCGCGGACGAGACGGCTGTACCGCGATGACATCATCTACAGTGTATCTGTCCCTGGGCACTGTTTTATAAAGTGCGCCAGGGACAAAAAGGCATGCACATCATGTACATGGGCATGGTGACCCATGCCCACTTGCCCCCCACGCCACTACCTAGCTTAGGTAGTAAGCTACCCCACACTATATATAGCTAGCAACCATCCATCCATGGGGCGGCTACAATGGCTCCCTGGGCACTCTCACACACTCCACGCATACATGCTAGCTAGCAAGCTAGCTAGCACACACACACATCCATTCATCCATCCACCCACGGCCAAGCACACACTTGTGCTCATATATGAGACATATACAAAGCCAGATGCCTATGGCACTGAGCTCAGATACAGCTCCAGGAGCACTCTGTACTACAGATATTCCACATATACTCAGACATGCATGAGTAGGGGTGTTATCTCTCCGGAGAGCCCTGAACATGGGTAAACTAGCGCGTGCTACTCGCATACCCGCTCCCGGTCCTATCAGCAGCAGTCTTACCCTCACACTAAGCCCTTGTGGCATCTGTCGACTCGCAAGCCCCCCGTGAGAATACCACGACAGAGGTCACCATGGAGCCCAAGGCGGCGTCACCACAAGAGCCTTTGCAGGCGAAGACCACTTTTGTCAGGATAAGTTGTACTAGATGTTCCCCTTCAAATCTGGCCGTTGTGGGATCCCTTCCCGATCAAGATTTGGGAAGAGGACCAGGGCGTATATAAGTAGAATTAGCCACCACAGTAGGGGGATGGATTCCATCTTCCATCCTCACACCCACAAGTTCACTGAGCACAAGAACACCTCAACCTCAGGAGGCTGTTCTTCCCCTTGTACTGTTCATCATCAACTCAAGAGGCAATCCACCACCACCACACTGGAGTAGGGTATTATACCACAACGGTGGCCCGAACCAGTATAAATCTTGTGTCTTCTGTGTTGTGAGTTCGTCAAGTTCGTGCTCGAGATCTTAGCCAGTTAGGACGCGGATCGGTAGGAGGGAAAGAACTTCGCGCGCACCCCAGTGTTCGAACCTTGAGGGTTTTGCCGGAACCCGTGATCCGACAAGGGTGTCGGCCGGGTCCAGCTTGATCTGATGATAGCCAGAGTAAGCATCCAGGAAGGACAGGAGCTCACACCCGGCAGTGGAGTCGATGACTTAGTCGATCTGCGGGAGGGCGAACGAATCCTTGGGGCATGCCTTGTTCAGGCTGGTGTAGTCGATACACATGCGCCAGGTCTTGTTCTTCTTCAGGACGAGGACTGGGTTGGCCAGCCACTCGGGGTGAAACACTTCCATGATGAAGCCGGCCGCCAAAAGCTTGGCGACCTCTTCACCTATGGTTCTTCTCTTCTCTTCGGAGAAACGTCGTAGGGGTTGGCGGACAGGCTTGGCGTCCTTGCGGAGGTGGAGTTTGTGCTCGGCGTACTTCCTCGGGATACCTGGCATGTGCTTTGGGGTCCATGCAAAAATATCCCGATTCTCACGGAGGAAGTCGACGAGCTCGCCTTCCTATTTGCTATTGAGGCGGGTGCCCACGACAACGTACTTGCTGCAGCTGGGGTCTTCCGGGTTCAGCTTCACTTTATTGGTCTCCTTGGAGGTCTTGAACGAGGCCTCGTCGGCCGGCTCCTCGGCCGGGATCGGCACGGCCGACGTCTCGTTGGCCAGGGCGACGATATGGTCGAGCTGGCACCGCTCCTCGGCTATGACCAGCGACTCGGCCAGTTTGGCGCCGTCTCGGGCGCACTCCAGGGACTTGGGGTAGTCGTCGGTGATGGTAATGAGGCCCTTCGGACCCGGCAGCTTCATCTTCAAGTAGGCGTAGTGGGGGACCGCCATAAACTTGGCGAGTGCGGGCCGGCCCAGCAGCGCGTGGTACACGTTGGATGATACGTCTCCAATGTATCTATAATTCATGAAGTATTAATGCTATTATATTATCCATCTAGGATGATTTATATGCATCTATATGCTATTTTATATGATTTTTGGGACTAACCTATTAACCTAGAGCCGAGTGCCAGTTTCTATTTTTTCCTTGTTTTGGAGTTTTACAGAAAAGAAATACCAAAGGGAGTCCAATTGATGTGCCAATTTTTGATATTTTTTCTGGACCAAAAGAAGCCCCGGAGTAAAAAAGTTGGGCCAGGAGAGTCTCGGGCTGCCCACGAGGGTGGGGGGCGCGCCCACCCCCCTGGGCGTGGGCACCTGCCTCGTGGACAACCCAGAGACCCCCCTGACATGAGACCTACGCCAAAAAATCTTATAAATACTGAAACCTCCAGAAAATAGGATAGATCGGGAGTTCCGCCGCCGCAAGCCTCTGTAGCCACCAAAAACCAATCGAGACCCTGTTCCGGCACCCTGCCGGAGGGGGGATCCCTCACCGGTGGCCATCTTCATCATCCCGGCACTCTCCATGACGAGGAGGGAGTAGTTCACCCTCGGGGCTGAGGGTATGTACCAGTAGCTATGTGTTTGATCTCTCTCTCTCGTGTTCTTGAGGTAGTACGATCTTGATGTATCGCGAGCTTTGCTATTATAGTTGGATCTTATGATGTTTCTCCTCCTCTACTCTCTTGTAATGGGTTGAGTTTTCCTTTTGAAGTTATCTTATCGGATTGAGTCTTTAAGGATTTGAGAACACTTGATGTATGTCTTGCATGTGCTTATCTGTGGTGACAATGGGATATTCACGTGATCTACTTGATGTATGTTTTGGTGATCAACTTACGGGTTCCGTGACCTCGTGAACTTATGCATAGGGGTTGGCACACGTTTTCGTCTTGACTCTCCGGTAGAAACTTTGGGGCACTCTTTGAAGGTCTTTGTGTTGGTTGAATAGATGAATCAGAGATTGTGTGATGCATATCGTATAATCATACCCACGGATACTTGAGGTGACATTGGAGTATCTAGGTGACATTAGGGTTTTGGTTTATTTGTATCTTAAGGTGTTATTCTAGTACGAACTCTATAATAGATCGAAGAAAGAATAGCTTCGTGTTATTTTACTACGGACTCTTGAATAGATCGATTAGAAAGGATAACTTTGAGGTGGTTTCGTACCCTACAATAATCTCTTCGTTTGTTCTCCGCTATTAGTGACTTTGGAGTGACTCTTTGTTGCATGTTGAGGGATATTTATATGATCCAATTATGTTATTATTGTTGAGAGAACTTGCACTAGTGAAAGTCTGAACCCTAGGCCTTGTTTCCTAGCATTGCAATACCGTTTGTGCTCACTTTTACCACTTGCTACCTTGCTGTTTTTATATTTTCAGATTACAAAAACCTATATCTATCATCCATATTGCACTTGTATCACCATCTCTTCACCGAACTAGTGCACCTATACAATTTACCATTGTATTGGGTGTGTTGGGGACACAAGAGACTCTTTGTTATTTGGTTGCAAGGTTGCTTGAGATAGACCATCTTCAACCTACGCCTCCCATGGATTGATAAACCTTAGGTCATCCACTTGAGGGAAATTTGCTACTGTCCTACAAACCTCTGCACTTGGAGGCCCAACAACGTCTACAAGAAGAAGGTTGCGTAGTAGACATCACTGGACAGGTCCACCACCTCGAACCAGATCGGCTCGCGTCGGAAGTGATTGCTGTCACCGAACAGGACGTCGAGCCAGATCCGCCCGATCGGAGAGCAAGAGAGGCCGGGAACGATGCATTGGAAGATCGTCCGGGTCGGCTCCAAGTCTTTCGCCTCGAGGCCGAGCTTGGTCATGGTGTCGCGGTAGAGGATGTTGATACTGCTACCACCGTCGATGAGAACCCGGGAGAACTTGCACGTGTGCCGAGGTGCGACGATTGTGGGGTTCAGGACGAGGGCGTAACCACCCGGGTTCGGCATGACGGCCGGGTGGTCCTCCCGAGTCCAGGTGACCGGGCGCTCCGACCAGTGCATGTATTCTGGCTTGGCCGGGATGACGGTGTTCACCTCCTGCCGAAGGAGGAGCTCGATGCGCTTGTCGTCACCGAGGCTGGTGAAGACGACATAGGTCGCGTTCCGGGCCGGGTAGACGTCGTCGCGCATCGTGCCGCCAGCCGGAGTTGGCGGTGGAGGCGAAGGCGGCGGCCCCGCTCCCGGAGCCGGGGCCGGAGAAGGCGGGATGTCGCCCCTCATGAGGCGCTTGGTCATGGCGCACTACCGAAGCGTGTGTGTGGATGGCCTTGAGCCGCTGTGGTGCTTGCAGGGGGCGTCGAGCATCTCTTCGAAGCTCATGGCGGGTTGCCACGTCATCTTGCCGGTCTGCCGGTGCTTGGCGGCCAGGTCAGTCGCGGGCGCCAGCTCGGCGGCCGCGACGAGCTAGTTGTTGTAGCACTGGGCCGGCTGATCGGCCTTGCGCTTGTTGTTCTGCTGGTTGTGTTGCTGTCAGCTTCCTTCGCCGGCCGGCTTCAGAGGGGGAACCGGCTTTGCTTTGCTGGCTTCATCCAGCGCCACCTGGATTTTCATGGCAGAGTCAGCGTTGGGTACTTGTCCGCCGTCACCATGAGCGCGGCCATGGTGGCCGGCTCGGAGCGTAAGAGCTTGTGCTTGAGGAGGGTGCCATCCCGGCACCCGTTGACGAAGTACTGGATTGCTTGGACTTCGTGGACGCCCTCGCAACTGTTCCGGAGCTCGGTCAGTGTGCGAGGTACTCGCAGCCGGTTTCCGCTGGCCCCTGCACGCACATGGCGAGCTGGCTGGGACGGCCAGGTCGCCGGTAGGTCCCGGTGAAGTTGCGCACGAAGGCTTGCTCAAAATCAACCCATGCGTTGATGCTGCCCACCGGCAGACTATTCAACCACGTGTGGGCCGATCCCTGGAGCATGAGCGGCGCGTAGCGCACGGCGAGACGGTGGTTGCCGCCGGCGATGCCGATGGCGGTGGTGTAGTCGGTGAGCCAGTCCTCCGGCTTCACAGTGCCGTTGTACTTGGGGGTGTCGCGGGGGAGCGTGAACCCTTTGGGGAAGGGCTCGTCCTGGATGCATGGGCTGAAGCACGCCGGTACGACGGCGCCGCTCTCCTCCACCTCCAGGGAGAGAGCGAGTCGGTCGAGGCAGTGGCGGGCGTCGGTGTCGTTGATGGCGCGCGGGCCCAGGCGGTCGGCGACCGTGCCGCGGGGGGCCGGGTCGATCGTAGTCGGACATCGGATGGGTTGGAGCAGAGGGTCGAGTCAGCGTCGGACCTCCGAGGCCGGCTCGTCGGCCAAGCCGCCGGCAGTCGTCGGGGCGGGGTTGCGCCGGGTCCGGGTGCGGCCGGAGTGCGCCTCGCCGGGTGGTGAAGATGCCGGGTTCTGGTGGTCGCCGGGTGCGCCGGCGCGGGCGGAGCCGGATCCTGCCGGCTTGGCGAGTTGGTTGAGGCGGTCCTGCTGCGCGTTGGCCATGTCGAGGAGGTCGTGCACCCGCTTCAGGCGGTCCTTTAGCTCGTCGCCTTCGAGCTGATCTAGGCCAACTGCGGCTGCCTGGGCGGCACTCATGTTCTTCACTGGAGTCTCGTAGATGGGGGGGAGGGCGCGGAAGGCTCGGCCGATTGCGCCACCCCGGGCTCGCACGTTGGTGACCCGACTTGGCTCGGCCGCGGTAGGCGTGAAGCCGTAGGCGGCGTTGCGCTCCCGCTGAGCGGAGTCGAGGCGACACTGCATGGCGGCGAGTGTCTCAGTGAGGTCCAGCAGGCGCTGGCGATCCTCGTCGAGCAGAGTCCAGGCCTCGGCGATGTTGGAGGCGTCGATGTCGGTGCCGATGGGAACGCGGAGGCTCTGCATCAAGGCACGCAGCGGGTTGGGCGAGCCAGCCCGATCCGCTGCGGCCTTGGCTTCGGCGGCCTTCCTCGCCGCGCTCGACGAGGAAGAGGCGAAGGTGTCGGTGACGAAGACTTCCACGCAGAGGTCCGTTGCCCCGACGGGAGCGCTGCCGCTTAGGGAGAGGGGGGAGTCGGAAAAATCAAGTACCTCGCTTGGGTACTCGTTGGCCGCACGCGCATCAGAGATGCGTAGCGCGGCGAAGGTGATGGCAAGTGCGTCGATGACGTCGTCCACCAGCGTGACGGGCTCGTCGGAGTCGGAGGGGAGCCCTGTCTGAAGCATGGTCCTGGCCAGGACCTCGAGTCGCCCCACGGTGGACGCCAACTGTCATGGTGAGCGCACGGTAGATGCCAAGGGATGGCTAAAGATAGGAGGAGGCTCGAGGGCACTAGTGGGCTCCAGAGGCAAGTTCGGCATGAGCGAGCGCGGGACGCAAGACATACCCAGGTTTGGGGCTCTCCGGAGAGATAACAACCCTAGTCCTGCCGAGTGTAGTAGATATGTATCAGTACAGGGTTGCTCCTTGAGCTGTATGGGGGAAGAAGGAAGACAGACCAAGGCTCAGGCTGCTTCTCCTTGTGGTGTGTGTGCTACTAATGATCTGATCGCCCCGTGCATGAGGGCTCCTGGGGGTTTTATAGGTCAACCCCCAAGGGGTACATGGGTAATGTTACAAGGTCGTGGGGTCGGATTGTCATTGTTCGAGAAGCCGGCGCTGGGACCCGTCGGGAGTCAGGGCTCGCCGGGTTCTCCGGGCCCGGGGCCCGTCGGGTACGGGGTACTGTTGGCCGTCTTGTCGATCGTCAGGGAGTGGTGTGAGTCGGCTACAGTGGTGCTCCGTCAGGTCGCCGTTTGCTGGCGTCATCGGTGACGATGGTTGCACTGTTGCCACGCCGGCCCTGGTCAGCGGGTAGGTGGGGCATTGTTGCCATGCCCCAGCTGACCAGAGGCATGGGCAGGGCACTGTTGCCTCGGTCATCGGTAGGTGGAGACTCGTCCCATCGTACGGCTGGGATGGGACGGGAGCTGACCCGTGGCCGGGTTGAGGAACGCGCCAAGGGTGGAGCTGGCTTGTTGGAGCAGTCTTGATGTGCCGGGTTCGGCTGTCTTGAGCTGGTTGTTGGGGCCGAGTTGAGGAGTCCGGCCGGTTTGGAGAGTTTGGGCGGGTCGAGGGGCTTGGCCGGGTTGGGCAACCCGGTCAGGCGCGAGCCGGCTTGAGGGGCGATGCTGGCCCCGTTGTTTTTGAAAAGGATCCGGGTTCCATTACCTGCCTGGGGTTCATCCCCCCAACATGACACATGTCCAACAGTCAGATTTCAAACACACACGGCAGCTTGACTTGAGCTACAAGTAAAGCTGACTCATCCAGCTCTGGATAAGATTTGCTCTCATTGTCTTCGCTCGAAGACATGGGATTTGGTTGAGCATCACATCAGTCACTCTGACTTTGTTCACTTGGACCCCACTTAACAGTGTGGTGGTTCCTATGACTCAACAAAGAAGAAAAAGAAACTACGAAACAACTATGACTTCGCACTCCATAGTCTTCATGTGAATGTCTTCTCATGTCATAATCTTCACTGTGAATATCTTCACAGACCACCATTGTCTTCAATGTCTTCACACATTTTTAGGGGTCATCTCTGGTAGGTAAATCGAATCAATAAGGGACTACTACCTATGTTCTCCTGCAATTCTCACAAACACATTAGTCCCTCAACCAAATTTGTCGTCAATACTCTAAAACCAACTAGGGGTGGCACTAGATGCACTTACAATATAAGGTGTAAGGAATAGCACTCACATTAGCACCTATGTCACATAAACCATGATAACAGTGATCTCCTATTTTAACTGAGATGACGGGCATTCCAACAACAGGTCTATGTTTATCCTTTTTATTGGGTTTGGTAATTCTAGCAGCTTCTTCACAGAAGTAAATAACATGCCCACCATATCTTCTTCCAACAGATCTTTAACCATAGCAATACTAGGTTCTACTTTAATTTGTTCATCAGGTTTAGGTGTTCTAATATAGCTTTTGTTAACCATAGTTGAAACTTTAGCATGTTCCTTTATCCTTACAGGGAAAGGTGGTTTCTCAATATAAGCAGAAGGAACTACTAGATCAACATTATAAATTATAGTTTCTTCTTTAACTGGTATCGTTTCTTTGATTTCTTCTTGAATGGGTGGGTGATATTTAAACAACTTCTCCTTAGGGAGATCAACATGAGTAGCAATTGATTCACAAAAGGAGGCTGCTATATCAGATTCAAGTCCATATTTAGTGCTAAACTTTTGAAAAGCATCGGTATTCATAAAAGATTTAACACAATCATACTTAAGCTTAATACCTGACTCTTTACCTTCATTGAGTTCCCAATCTTCAGAGTTGCGTTTAATTCTTTCCGAAAGATCCCACCGGAATTCAATAGTCTTCTTCATAAAAGAACCAGCACAAGAAGTATCAAGCATGGTTTGATCATTATGAGAAAGTCGAGCATAAAAGTTCTGGATAATAATTTCTCTTGAGAGCTCATGATTGGGGCATGAATATAACATTGACTTCAGCCTCACCCAAGCTAGAGCGATACTTTCTCCTTCACGAGGCCAAAAATTATATATATATCATTCCGATCACGATGAAGTAGATGCATAGGATAAAAAATTTGGTGGAACTCCAATTTCAATCGATTCCAATTCCAAGATCCAATATCATCGCATAGCCTATACCATGCCAATGCTTTTCCATTCAAAGATAAAGGGAAAACCTTTTTCATAACTTCATCCCTGGGTAAACCTGCAAGCTTAAACAATCCACAAATTTGTTCTACATATATCAAGTGCATATCAGGATGTTCGGTTCCATCTCCTACATAAGGATTAGCTAGCAGTTGTTCTATCAAACCCGAAGGAATTTCATATTCAATATTTTCAGAAGGTGCAGTAGGTTGAGGGGTAGCTAATTGTGGTTCCGGTCGAGGTGAATATACCCTGAACAAACCCCTCAAAGGATTGTTTTCCATAGTAACAAGTGACAATAAATTTCAGCACACTATATAAATGTTTCCTTACCAAATTCCACTTACCAAAGGCGCTTCACTCCCCGGCAACGGTGCCAGAAAATAGCCTTGATGACCCACAAGTATATGGGATCAATTGTAGCTCTTTTCGATAAGTAAGAGTGTCGAACCCAACGAGGAGCAGAAGGAAATGACAAGTAGTTTTCAGTAAGGTAATATCTGCAAGTGCTGAAATTGTAAGTAGCGGAGTAGTTTGATAGCAAGATAATTTGTAAGGATCAAGTAACGATAGTAGTAACAAAAGTGCAGCAAGGTTGCCCAATCCTTTTGACGCAAAGGACAGGCCAAAACGGTCTCTTATGATAAGCAAAGCGTTCTTGAGGGTACACGGGAATTTCATCTAGTCACTTTCATCATGTTGGTTCGATTTGTGTTCGCTACTTTGATAATTTGATATGTGGGTGGACCGGTGCTTAGGTGTTGTTCTTACTTGAACAAACCTCCTACTTAGGATTAACCTCCCGCAAGCATCCGCAACTACGAGAAAAGTATTAAGAATAAATTCTAACCATAGCATTAAATGTTTGGATCCAATCGGTCCCTTACATAATAGCGCAAAAACGGGGGTATAAGCTTCTGTCACTCTCGCAACCCATCATCTAATTGCTACTCCACAATGCATTGCCTTAGGCCCAAATATGGTGAAGTGTCATGTAGTCGACGTTCACATGACACCACTAAGGGAATCACAACATACATACTATCAAAATATCGAACACGTATCAAGTTCACATGATTACTTGCAACATGATTTCTCCCGTGACCTCAAGCACACAAGTAACTACTCACAAATGATAATCATGCTCAAGATCAGAGGGGTATTAAATAGCATATTGGATCTGAACATATAATCTTCCGCCAAATAAACCATATAGTAATCAACTACAAGATGTAATCAACACTACTAGTCACCCACAAGCACCAATCTATAGTTCCGGTAACAAGATTTGAACACAAGAGATGAACTAGGGTTTGAGATGAGATGCTGATGTTGAAGATGTTGATGGAGATTACCCTCCCCAAGATGGGACAGTTGTTGGTGGTGATGATGACAATGACTTCCCCCTCCGGGAGGGAAGTTCCCCCGGTGAAATCTCTCCGCCAGAGGGCAAAAGTGCTCCTGCCCAAGTTCCGCCTCAAGACAGCGGCGCTCTGTCCCGAAAGTCTTCTCCTTACTTTTTTCTAGGTCAAAATGACTTATATACCAGAAGATGGGCACCGGAGGTGGGCCTAGGTGAGCACAACCCACCAGGGCGCGCCTGGGCTCCCTGGCGCGCCCAGGTGGGTTGTGCCCACCTGGTGGGCCCCCTCTGGTAGTTATTTGCTCCAATATTCTTCAAATATTCCATAAAAATTCTCTGTGAAGTTTCAGCTTGTTTGGAGTTGTGCAGAATACGTAGCTTGATGTAGCTTTTTCAGGTCCAGATTCCAGCTGCCGGAATTCTCCCTCTTGGTGTGTACCTTGCAAATTATGAGAGAAAAGGCATTAGAATTACTCCAAAAAGTATTATTATTCATAAAAACATCATAAATAACAGTAAGAAAACATGATGCAAAATGGACGTATCACTGGGCACCGTGGTGGTGCAGGGCGTCGTGGTGGTAGCTCGGTGTGGTGGTGATGGTCATTTGTAACGTTGGTGTTGGTGGGGCGCAGTGACGAGGCTTCATCGGTAAGGTGCTGCGGTAGCGGTGGGGTGAACAAACATGGACGGTGTGATCTGTTCCAGTGGGCAAGGATGTAGGAGTGCAACAATTTAGATGAAAGTTGTGCTCATCTTCGGTCGGTGCCAACGACGATGGTGCACATGAGTGTCGGTTCCCCTCCTAGGAGGTGTCGATGTGCTCTGTCGGCACATCGCTCTCTCTCTCTCGCTCACTTGGTTGGTTGTCTCAGGGAAAAAGCCTAGGTTTGGATCTGGATTTGTGTTTCTTTGGTGCTCGACGATGTTCTGAAATGTTCGTTAGGGGCGCAATGTACGCCGTCGCGGGTGAGGTCTAGGACGATGACTTTATCGGGGCCCTCCGAGTCCCACCACCCAACCGCCAACTCTTTTAGGCAATCAAGGATAGTTGTTGCATGCTACCTCTTGAGCATGCATTGGTTTTCCCTTGAAGAGGAAAGGGTGATGCAGTAAAGTAGCGTAAGTATTTCCCTCAGTTTTTGAGAACCAAGGTATCAATCCAGTAGGAGACTACACGCAAATCGCCTAGTACCTGCACAAACAATCAAGAACCTTGCAACCAACGTGATAAAGGGGTTGTCAATCCCTTCACGGCCACTTGCAAAAGTGAGATCTGATAAAGATATTAAGATAGTATTTTTGGTATTTTCGTTGTATAGATTGGAAAAGTAAAGATTGCAAAATAAACGGCGACAGAAATAGCTAGTTGACGGGAAACTAATATGATGTAAAGTAGACTCGGGGGCCATAGGTTTCACTAGTGGCTTCTCTCGAGATAGCATATATTATGGTGGGTGAACAAATTACTGCCGAGAAATTGATAGAAAAGCGCATAGTTATGAGAATATTTAGGCATGATCATGAATATAGGCATCACGTCCGTGTCAAGTAGACCGAAACGATTCTGCATCTACTACTATTACTCCACACATCGACCGCTATCCAGCATGCATCTAGAGTATTAAGTTCATAAGAACAGAGTAACACATTAGGCAAGATGACATGATGTAGAGGGATAAACTCAAGCAATATGATATAAACCCCATCTTTTTATCCTCGATGGCAACAATACAATACGTATCGGTTCCCTTTCTATCACTGGGATCGAGCACCGCAAGATTGAACCCAAAGCTAAGCACTTCTCCCATTGCAAGAAAGATCAATCTAGTAGGCCAAACCAAACTGATAATTTGAAGAGACTTGCAAAGATATCAAATCATGCATATAAGAATTTCATAGAAGAATCAAATATTGTTCATAGATAATCTTGATCATAAACCCACAATTCATCGGATCTCGCCAAACACACCGCAAAAGAATTACATCGAATAGATCTCCAAGAAGATCGAGGAGAACTTTGTATTGAGATCCAAAGGGAGACAAGAAGCCATCTAGCTGATAACTATGGACCCGAAGGTCTGTGGTAAACTACTCACACATCATCGGAGAGGCTATGGTGTTGATGTAGAAGCCCTCCGTGATCGATTCCCCCTCCGGCGGAGCGCCAGAAAAAGGCCCCAAGATGGGATCTCACGGGTACAGAAGGTTGCGGTGGTGGAAAAAGTGTTTCGTGGCTCCCCAGGATGTTTTCAGGGTATAAGAGTATATGTAGGCGAAAGAAGTAGGTCGGTGGAGCTACGAGGGGCCCACGAGGGTGGGGGCACACCTACCCCCCTAGGCGCGCCCTCCTGCCTCGTGGCCGCCTCGTTGCTTCCTTGACGTCCACTCCAAGTCTCTTGGATTGCGTTTGTTCCAAAAAAGATCCCCGCGAAGGTTTCGTTCCATTTGGATTCCGTTTGATATTCCTTTTCTGCGAAACACTGAAATAGGCAAAAAAACAGCAATTTGCACTAGGCCTTCGGTTAATAGGTTAGTCCCAAAAATAATACAAAATATAATATTAAAGCCCATTAAACATCCAAAACAGATAATATAATAGCATGGAACAATCAAAAATTATAGATACGTTGGAGACGTATCAGTGCATCAACAAGTACACTACCTCTGTCCTGGTTTATTGGTCCTCTTCGTATTTTGTGTCAAAATTTGCTCATCGATTTAACTGACAAAATGTTAATGCATGTCATAAAAAAATATCGTTAGATTCGCATTTGAACATAGTTTCGAATGATACTATTTTTGTGACATACATTAACATTTTATTAATTAAATGCATGATTACAATTTGGCACAAAGTAGTAAGGAGACTAATAAAACAAGATAGATGTAGTAATTTGTTTGGAGTTGTTGCTCTTTGGAGATGACTAGGTGTTGGTTGAGGCTTTGTGTGTCAGTTTAGTACGTGTCATTTTGCGTTGGGGTTGTTTTGTGCCTGTTCGAGTAGATGTGGTGTTTGCTACTCACCGGACTCTTCTGGAAG
The DNA here is from genome assembly GCF_002575655.3 of Aegilops tauschii subsp. strangulata. Lineage (NCBI taxonomy): Eukaryota > Viridiplantae > Streptophyta > Magnoliopsida > Poales > Poaceae > Aegilops > Aegilops tauschii. The sequence continues at coordinate 477,164,488 of NC_053039.3, forward strand.
CTTGCCTGAATTTTTTGAATTTTATGGCCAAAGGCATCTCCAACGCCGGCCCTTAAACCGCCCGCAACCGTCTGGACCGTACAGTTCGGACGTGTTCTGTCATCCAACGAGGTCCTGTATCGATCCGCAAGACTGTCTGGACACATTTTCTCCCGTAAACTAGAGAAAAACATGGGGGCTTTCCAGGCGTCCAAACAGAACCCAAGCTCGCTTCTGACCACCCTGGCCCACCCAAACCCCCTCCTTCCTCGCCTGCGCATGTTCTCGCTTGACACCAGCTGCCCGCATTCATGTCGATGTAGAGCGACCACTCCACATTGAAGCCGACATAGAGCGGACGCGACCTCTCACTACCTCTGCCATTGAAGCAGCGCGCCGCCCAAGGGCGCCGCCCGCGATACGTCCCCAGTGTCCGTGTCTTTTCAATGCCAGGGACACATTACTGGATGGGATGGGACGGATATCTACCACGCATGTTCAATGCCCCGTCCGTCCATATCCCGCCATCAAGCAGGGCCGCCATCTAAGAAACCCATTCTGACGACGCTCATTGACGCACCCGGACGCCTGGCCTCACTAGAATCTGCTATTTAAAGGCGGCCACACCCGGCTAACTCCACACCACAACACAAGTCGCTCCCCTCGTCCTCCCTTGCACCGCATCCGCCATGACTACAGGCGGCGAAGCTCTATGGGAGAGCCTTTCCACAGAGATGAAGCACGAGGTGGCCGCCCTTACGGCTGCCTGGCAAAGCCACCATGCCAGGTGGATCGAGGCCGTCTTGCAGGCCAGCTCGCCCAAGGTCTCCGACGACGAGGACAACCCCGCGATGCAGACGGGCTCCAACGACAACGCTCGGCGCCCGTGTCTGTTGTTGGTGTCAAAACCGGCGATCTCGGGTAGGGGGTCCCGAACTGTGCGTCTAAGGTGGGTGGTAACAGGAGGCGGGGGACACAATGTTTACCCAGGTTCGGGCCCTCTCGATGGAGGTAATACCCTACTTCCTGCTTGATTGATCTGATTCTGACCGTAGAGGCTAAACCCTGGAAGCTAGTCTATGATTCTGATTGTTGTTGTCCTACGGACTAAACCCTGCGGTTTATATAGACACCAGAGGGGGCTAGGGTTACACAGAGTCGGTTACAAGGGAGGAGATCTACATATCCGAACTGCCAAGCTTGCCTTCCACGCAAAGGAGAGTCCCATCCGGACACGGGACGAAGTCTTCAATCTTGTATCTTCATAGTCCAACAGTCCGGCCAAAGGATATAGTCTGGCTGTCCGAGGACCCCCTAATCCAGGACTCCCTCAGTAGCCCCTGAACCAGGCTTCAATGACGATGAGTCCGGCGCGCAGATTGTCTTCGGCATTGCAAGGCGGGTTCTTCCTCTGAATACTCCATAGAAGATTTTGAACACAAGGATAGTGTCCGGCTCTGCAAAACAAATTCCACATACCACCGTAATGAGTACAATATTTCCACGAATCTAATCTGCTGACAACTTTTCATAACGTGACATCACGCCACGGCCCGGTCATTATTCGAACCATTTTTCTCAACCAGCTACTGCACATATTGCGAGGCGGTTTTCTTGGCACGTCTTGTTGAAGCAGAGATCGTGGGGTAACCCAACCGCGCCATTAATCACGGCGCTTGGGGGATAAGCGAGTTTTACCAGGCAAGTGGGGAGGCGCTACTACCTTTATAAGGGATAAGAACTCCCTTTCGCACCCACGCTTTCTCCTTCCTGATCCATTCCCCTTCGCTCAAGCTCCAACGCCCGAGCATTCATCTTCTCTGCCCACAAAGGCCTTCCGAAAATGTCCGGATCCGGAGCAGGAGGCAAGTGGATGGCCTCTACCGTCCGGGAGAAGGATATCAAAAAGCTTCGGGAGGCCGGGTACCTGGCCAAGAAAATCAGCCACCGTCTCCCGACTGCAGGACAGATCGTCCCTACTCCGGAACCCCACGAGAGGGTTGTATTCCTCCCTCATTTTGTTCGCAGGCTAGGGTTTCCCCTCCACCCATTCGTTCGCGGCATCATGTATTATTATAGGATCGATTTTCATGATCTATCCCCCAATTCCTTCCTCAACATCTCAACATTCATCGTCGTGTGTGAGGCCTTTCTCCCCATCTCGCCACACTTCGGCTTATGGCTGAAGATCTTTAATGTGAAGCCCAAGGTGGTGGGCGGCGAGCACGCCGAGTGCAGGGGTGCTATGGTGAGCAGGATGCCCAACGTCACATGGCCGACAGGTACTTTTAATGATTCCGTCAAAGAGTGGCAGCAGCAATGGTTTTACATCACTGAGCCGCATGGGACGGGATGGGCCGCTGTTCCTAAGTTTCGATCCGAAGCCCCTCTGCGGCTTACGTCCTGGCCTAAAAAGGGCCTGAACTGGTCTTCGTCCGACGAACTGTCGGTGCTTCAGACGCGCGTTAAGGATATGGAAGACAAGAACATCGAAGTCGTCAATGTAGTCCAGGTGATGTTAGTTCGCCGAATCCTACCTTGTCAACACCGGGCTTGCAATTTATGCGAATTCGATCCGGCCAAGCATCAGACACTGCGAGAGCTCTTTGGCACCTCGCACAAAGACATTTGGAAGGTGCTATTCAAGTCTGGCAAATCATGGCCGGACTCGGCCGAGGACCGCGGGTATCAACTATCCCGTCCTGCAAGCTCGGTAAGTTATTTTACGTTTTATCCGCATAACTCAAAGGAAATGCTTAGTGTGTTTTCCTCAACTCCCCTAGGGCTGGACGAAGAAGGCGGAGCGGATCCACTATCCGGCCCCGCTGCCTGAAGGACCGGCCAACCCACTTCTGACGAAGATGCTGGTCCCGGCGCCGTATAAGGCGCCGAAGAAGAAGGCCGAGAAGGAGGCCAAAAAGACCCGGGGTGGCCGTCGTCACCGTGGCACTTCAGACACAATATCCGAAGGTTCCAATGCCCGTTCTGCCTCCGAAGAGGACGAGGAGGAGGAGGAAGACGAATCCCCAGTGGGGGAAAGAAAGAAGAGGGCGGCCTCCATACACTTGGAGGTCGAGTCGCCTAAAAGGGGAAAAGCTCTTCTTCCGGAAGAGTCCACTGCCGCTGCCGACAATAGCCCGGCGTGGGATCCCAGGGCCCAGCCCCTGGTGAACTCGTGAGTATAAAATCCGAACACATTTATGCGTTCAGTCTCATCATGGCGTAATATTTTGACCTGAGCCATATTTTTTGTAGTCCGGCGAGGTCCCGCACCGAACAATCCTCATCAGAGGATTTGCTGAGCTTGGATGCTATGGAGAGCGGGACGCCCCCGAAGGCCCCTTCCCCGAAACACGTGGATAACACCGAGGCTTCGTCCCAGAAGGACCCTGGCCAAGGAGGGGAGGAACAGATAGAGAAAGCGGCGCCTGGAGGTCAAGCTTCAGGGGCCGGAGACATGGGGAAATGATTCCCATGGGAATCGTCGGCGGGAGCCATCTTGAATTCGGCTCCCAGCCGGACGCAATTCCGGAGACCAATACGGCTCCAGAATCAAGAAAGCAGCCTCCCTCAGATGGAGGGGGCGTGCCTGTTCCACCGGAAATCTCTGTCCAACCAGAGGTGCCAGATGCTTTGTTGGCAGCGCTGAAGAGCGCCTCCATCGTCGACGAACACCGTGCCCTTATGGGTGCGGTGATTGAGAAGATTCAGTCTGCTGAGAGTGGACTGAATGGAGCATGCATCAGCCTTATAAGAGGCTTTGAGGTATGTTTTATGAGGTTTCGAAGAATGTCATGGTATGGATAGTAACCCCTGATACACTGTTCGGTGAAAGAAAGAACCGGACAGGGGATCAAATTTATGTTCGCAGGAAGACTCATTTGATGACATCTATCTCTCTTTTATAAGCAGGCGCCTGCAGCGGCTGCTGCCTCTCATACTGCGGAGGTCTCCGGACTGAATCAAAGTCTGGAGCGGGCCAAAGAAGAACTTGGCCAGTTGAAAATGCAGTTGGGAGATAAACAAGGTGTGCGCAAGTCTTGTTCGCGTCTACTGCGAATGAATTTTCAGTATGATAAAATATGTTTCATGATTTGCACTAGGGATGATGACCGAAGTCGAGGCTCTGAAAGCTGTGGCCGAAGCCAAGAAAAAGGCAGCCGTAGAGCAGGCTCTTCGTGAGAAGCACGAGGCTAGGGTTATTGAAGCTGAGCAGGAGCTTCAAGAGGTCGTGAAGAAATGTGAGACCTTGGAGCAGAGTTTAATGGAGAAAGAATCCGAACTCACCAAGGCTCATCAGGCCACGAGCGGTGCCCGGGGGGAAACCCAAAGCGCCTTGTAGGGGATCCAAGAGGCGAGGAAGATCGCCGCGGGTAAGGCTTTTTTCCATGTAAAGCAAGTACTGAGGAGAAAATTATGTTTCTAATTTTGAATTCTGATTTCTCCAGGGGTATTTGCGGAGCTGCCCCGCAGTATATCGGATGCCGCCCAATTCTACCGAGCCGAAGAAAGGAACACTGCGGATAAGCTCTTCTGGTCGCAGTATCTGGCACCGAATTATCTGGTGCCATTTGCCGATCAACTGAAACAGCTGATCGAACTGCATAAGGCGGCGGAACTAGCCATGAAGGATTTGATTATCCGGCTATGGCCCGCCGAGCCGATTCCAAGCAGCTACTTCGGGCTCGTGAAGCGGCTTGTAAGTGCTTGCCCTCGACTTGACGTCATCAAGCAGTCGGTCTGCATAGAGGGTGCGCGAATGGCCTTCGCCCGCGCAAAGGTGCACTGGGGGAAGATGGATGCTGAAAAGCTGATGACCGAGGGACCGCCAGAGAGGAAGGAGCACCGCAAGCCCGAATTATATTATGAAAGTGTCCTGAAAGGATCCTACCTTGTAGTGGAGCTATGCACCAAGGACATTATATTTCCGTGAATGTGAATCATGTTGTCCTTTGTAATGTTTGAACAAGGTCATTTATATTAATTATTGCCTGTTACATAAAAGTTTATCCTCCTACGCGGCTGTTTTATATATTAATCCTGAGAATTGGCCAGTCGTCGGCTTCTGCCCCCACGTAAGAAGTACGGGGGTGTTCGGGATAAACTTGATCACTCTTTATCCCAGTTTTGGGTCCTTCAAAGGAGGTGTTCAGCACAACGAACCAGGCAATCGGACTATAGGGCTTTATCACTCTCACTTAGCCATAGGAGCTTTAGGAAGGTAGGCGCAGCCCCTGGTGTTCGGAAGACCGCATGAGGGGCTCTATAAGCACCTGATCGGAAGAAAAACCGATCCATCGCACGCTGCATTGATTATGGCATTATGCGGGAGAAATCCTCAAAGATTTTACAACCTCTCGAATAGCTGACCAGCTCTCGCCGTATCATGACAGTCAGTTTTCAGCTTTCTCTACTGAGGTGCTCGTCCAGAAGAACCGGGACACAATCGCAGTAGTTCTCCCAGTGCTACCTTAGCCGATATAGCGGAACGTAAGGTACCAAAACATGGGAGCCGGGCAAACCCAACTATTGACCCAAGACATGATTCGGAGCTGATGCATATAATGCTATAGGTTCGGGGTGCCGAACTTCTGTGAAGGTGTTCGGACATTAATGCCGTATTATGGGTGAAACGAAGCCCCTGGCATATTTGAAGGCATATCGCGATGTACGGATCTCACTTGACAAAAGAATTTTAATAAGAAATAACAGCAGATAAGCGTTATATGAATCCACATGTTGTATTTGAATAGTACGTCGATGCGTATGAGTACAAGTAATGTGATAAAAAGGAAATATGCCTGTGGAACCTGCTGAGACCAGGGGGGAAGAAGCTGCGCGCGGATCCGGAGTATAGTCGGATGGTCATCGCGGGGAATATATAGGGATTCCCTTGCGCTTTCGAGCTGCCTCCATATCGCCCGTCCTGGTCGGCGCAAAGGTGAACCTGCAAAGGAAATGTAAGAAATGTTTGTGTGCCGGAGCGCGGTTGAGCCGCTGTGTGCGGCCTATCCTGGCCTTCGCCGGAATGTTTAATTGAGCTCTGGACGAGCCGGGCTATCCTGCCGCGAAGTAGGTCGGAGTCCTTTGACGGTGTCCGGGAGCCTGGCCGTTGACTCGAGGTTTGGCTGCAGGGTGCTGCTCGTTGCTTCTGCTGTTAAGGCAGCGGTGTACTCGTTGGTGCCGAAGGAAAGTTCGGCCTTGCCATTAACCGTGATGACGCCACGTGGACCAGGCATCTTGAGCTTATGGTAGGCATAATGTGGCACCGCGTTGAATCGAGCAAACGCAGTTCGTCCGAGCAGTGCATGATAATTACTGCGGAAAGAGACGATCTCGAAGATCAATTCTTCGGTACGGTAATTGTCTGGTGATCCGAAGACTACCTCAAGGGCGATGGAGCCTGTACAACTGGCCTCCACGCCTGGTATAATGCCTCTGAAGGTGGTTTTAGTGGGTTTGATCACCGAATGGTCAATGCCCATCTTGCGCACTGTGTCCTGGTAAAGCAGGTTTAGACTGCTGCCTCCGTCCATAAGGACTCGTGTGAGGTGGAACCCGTCAATTATTGGGTCTAGGACTAGTGCGGCTGGATTGCCCTGATTGGTGTTAACCGGACGATCCATGCGGTTGAAGGTGATCGGCCTGAGTTTATATTGTGGGATGACTGGTTCCGTTAAGTCGTTGTCCCTGAGGGTGCTCATCCATTCCAGGCTGGGGATGTGGGTAGCGTTTATCACGTTCACCGTTTTGATTTGCGGGGGAAATTTCTTTTGCCCTCCTGTGTTCAGTGATCTGGGCTCCTCGTCGCCATCATTGCTTTGGGACCCCTTCTCCTTGTTTTCGGCACCTGACCTGCCGGCTTGTTTGAAGACCCAGCATTCTCTATTGGTATGATTGGCTGGTGTTCCTGGGGTGCCATGAATTTGGCATGGATGGTCAAGTATGCGGTCCAGACTGGACGGGCCCGAATTGTTATTTTTGAATGGCTTTTTCCGCTGACCGAACTTAGAGCCACTGAATCCGGCATTACCTACCATGTCTTCTGCGTTATCACCATTTTTGCGACGCTTGTGTTTGTTGCGTCGGGGTTAGCTGTTGTTATCTCTGGCCTCTGATGTGCCAGGGTTGCTTGCTGTGTTGTTGCTACGGGCCAACCAGCTATCCTCGCCCGCGCAAAAGCAGGTCATGAGTGTCGTGAGGGCTGCCATGGATCTTGGCTTCTCTTGGCCGAGGTGTCGGGCAAGCCACTCGTCACGGATGTTATGTTTAAAGGCCGCTAGGGCTTCGGCATCTGGACAGTCGACAATTTGGTTCTTTTTAGTTAGGAACCGAGTCCAGAATTTCCTGGCTGACTCTCCGGGCTGTTGTGTTATGTGACTTAAATCATCAGCATCCGGTGGCCGCACATAAGTGCCCTGGAAGTTATCCAGGAATGCGTCTGCCAGGTTCTCCCAACTTCGTATGGAGTTTGCCAGCAAGCTGTTCAGCTAATGCCGAGCCGACCCTTTGAGTTTTAGCGGGAGATACTTGATGGCGTATAGATCATCCCCGCGGGCCATGTGAATGTGGAGGAAGAAATCCTCTATCCATACCGCGGGGCCTGTAGTGCCATCATATGATTCAATGTTTACGGGTTTAAACCCTTCTGGGAATTCATGATCCATTACTTCATCAGTGAAGCATAGGGGGTGTGCGGCGCCTCTATGCCGGGCTATATCACGACGCAGTTCATACGAGTCTTGTCTACTATGTTCGGCCCGGCCGGATTTGCTTTTAGTATATCCGGTGTGACGGTTGTCGTCACGCGTTGAGGCGCGCCCCCGTGATCCGTAGATCAATCTTGCATGTCCTGCTTTGTTTTCCAATACGTCTCGCAGGTCCTTCGTATTACCCCGGGCCTTAGTATTTTTGTTTGACTGGCGGCGGGGTGCGGGCTGGACTTCGGCCTGATACGCCGCTTTGTCTCGGCCATGAGGTGGCCGGTCAGCCGCATCATACGCTGGAATCGTAGGATTTAATGCTTTCTCCTCGAGTTGGGGTAGCAACCTGCACTTTGGGTAACTTTTGGTTGGGCGCTCGAGTTCGTATGCCTCGTCCGCTAGGACCTGAGTCCATCTATCCGCTAGCAAATCTTGGTCAGCTTGAAGCTGCTGTTTCTTTTTCTTCAGGCTATTTGCTGTGGCTATAAGCCGGCGCTGGAAGCGCTCCTGTTCGACGGGATCCTCAGGCACGATAAATTCTTCGTCGCCGAGGCTCACCTCTCCTTCGGAGAGAGGCATGTAATTGTCATCCTCTGATTCTCCATCTGCTGCCTGTTCCTTAGGGCTAGCTTGCCCATCCTCCCGCGCGAGGTCTGGCTGGAGGGGATTGTCTTCGTCTTCGGCACTATCCGCAGCGTTATTGTTTCTTGTGCCGGTATCGCTGCTTTTGCTATGGCGGGGCTTAGAGCGGCGCTGCTGACGCCAGTGCTTGGGTTGCTCTTCGGAGGGATTATCCTCCGTTGCCTTATCACCATCGCCTTCTTTGGGGGTGTCCACCATGTATATATCATATGGTGAGGTGGCAGTCCAGTGCCCTGTGGGTGGTGGTTCCTGTTCGTCTCCTGCATCATCGTCCATACCGTCGATGTCTTCGGAGCCGAAATCGAGTATGTCGGTTAGATCGTTGACAGTGGCTATTAAGTGGGTGGTGGGTGGGGAACGAATTTCTTCGTCATCCGCTTCCCACTCGAGCCGGACATAGTTCGGCCAAGGGTCTCCAAACAAGGAGAGAGACTTTAATGAATTTAGCATGTCGCCCAGGGGCGAGTGCTGAAAGATATCCGCGGAGGAAAACTCCATGATCCGTGCCCAATCAGATTCGATAGGCACTGACGCGGGCGGTTCGGAGCCCGTGGCCGGGGACGAATCCTAGTGTCCGGCAACACAGGTCTCATAGGAGGTGAAATCAGTATTCAGCCCTATCGCCACTGAGTGTGCGGCCTCTGTGGCGGGGTCCATCCACCCGTCCTCGGACGGTGCACTCTGCTCCGGATTTATGGTCGGAGTAGCCACAGGTGTGATCTCCTGAACACCGTCCGACGGCAGAGTTAGGTCATGCTCGTCGTGACTGTGCGGCGCACCTGACATAGGCTCGAATTTGTCAAAGATCAAGTCTCCGCGGATATCGGCCGTATAGTTTAAATTTCCAAACCTGACCTGACGGCCAGGGGCGTAGCTCTCGATCTGCTCTAGATGGCCAAGTGAATTGGCCTGCAGTACGAAGCCGCCGAATACGAAGATCTGTCCGGGGAGAAAAACCTCACCCTGGATCGCATCGTTGTTGATGATCGAAGGAGCCATCAAGCCTTATGGTGACGACACAGTGGAACTCTCAATGAAAGCACCAATGTCGGTGTCAAAAATGGCGGATCTCGGGTAGGGGGTCCCGAACTGTGCGTCTAAGGCGGATGGTAACAGGAGGCGGGGGAAACAATGTTTACCCAGGTTTGGGCCCTCTCGATGGAGGTAATACCCTACTTCCTGCTTGATTGATCTTGATGATATGAGTATTACAAGAGTTGATCTACCACGAGATCGTAGAGGCGAAACCCTAGAATCTAGCCTATGATTCTGATTGTTGTTGTCCTACGGACTAAACCCTCCAGTTTATATAGACACCGGAGGGGGCTAGGGTTACACAGAGTCAGTTACAAGGGAGGAGATCTACATATCCGAACTGCCAAGCTTGCCTTCCACGCAAAGGAGAGTCCCATCCGGAGCAGCACCCGCTGGCGGAGGGCCGGATATACCGCGAGCACGCGAGCAAGGAGGCCATTCTACGAGGACGGTCACGCTCAAGTCGCCGCTCGCCAGGAAGCGTCCGCCGCGGAGGCGTAGCTCCAGGCAATCGCGAAGGAGAACAACGCCAGTTGGGCCTCCTACGCACAGCCGACGAACTATCCGGTGGCCCAGTGGGATGACGACAACGCGAGTGCCACCATTTCGATCCTGGACATCACGTCCATCAGCGACGAACAAGTCGCGGACTCCTCCGAGGATGACTAGGGCACATAGACGGTAGGGCCTTGTGTCCCATGTCGGCTGATCTGTCTCCCGTGTTCTACTGTTCCTCGCCGGAGAGCGCACCTTCACTTCACGGGTCTTATCGCCGGTGCTCATGGAGACGGCGGATGGAGGAGGCGGTCCCAGGAAGGGAACAACAAGGGCTTGGACGCCAGCGGCCGCCGTAGTTTTATAGAAAACCATATGAACATTTACATTAACATATTTATATGGTGTCAAAATATGCAATAATGAATCCAATGATGTATATCTCGTGGTGCATATGTTAATATATTTTTCTACGAGCTTGCAGAAAGCATATAAAGTTTGACTTTAGACAAACCTAATATGTAGAGTTAATAAAAACGGAGGGAGTAAGAGCAACTCCAACGGGGGACCCATTTCGTCTGCTGGCGTCCGTTTGGGTCGGCGCGGACACAAAAGGCGGCCCAACGCGCCGACCAAAAAGGACGCGGTCCGCTTGGCGTCCGCATGCGACCCATTCCCGGCCCATTTTTGAGCCGGATTTGCATCGGCGCGGACAAGAGATGCACGCGCACGTGCCTACTCCTCTCCCCGGGCCTGCCGGTCGGTGGCAGCCACCACCATTCCCCCCATTTCCCCCAAAAACCCTCCCGCCCGCGCGCCCACCCCACACCCTCCATGGTCGACGACATCGACCTCGACGCCGCCGCCGGCCTCGCCTCCCTCGCCTCATCCGGCATGACAACCGCCCCCTCCGGCAAAGGTAAGCTTCGTGCCCCGCGCAAGACCGCCGCCACGCCCAAGCCAAAGAAGGCGTTGATGCCCAAACAACGGGCAAGGGACTCGGCCAAGAGGAAGGGCCGGAGGCACGCCGCGGACGCGAGGGATGAAGCCGTCGCGGCTGCCGCCGCCGCCGCGTAGCAGGAGGTCACCAACGCCCGCGTCGCAGCGGCAATGAGTCACGCGCTCTATATGCTAGGGTTAAATCCTAGCCAGCATGGCCTCGTCAACACCGCCGTCGCCGCGGCCAGCACCGGCTCATCGGCGTTCCCTCGGATGGTGCTGCTCGACTCACCCCGCGTGTCGGCTTGCACCCCGATGACCGGCTTCCACGTGTACCCACAGGCTTCCCGCCTCTCTGGGGAGTGCTCGCCCGACGTGAGCGTGGTGGCGCCTTCCACGCCTGCGCCCGCGCCCATCGACCTCAACGCCACGCCGGTGGCCGGTGGCTCGTTATTCGGAGGCGCGAGGAAACGCGTGCGGCAGATGCCGGCCGACGTGCTCCCGGACGCCCGCAACCTGTTCGAGGGAATGCCGGCCGCCGACGACGAGGACTACATGCAGAACCTCATCTTCAAGGGCAGTGTGTCGGCCGCTGGCTACGATCCCGACGAGACACAATGCCAGGACGGCCGTGGGGCGTTCACGCCGGCGGCTGGCTATGGTCCCGATCAGGCGGCCTTCATGCATGATCAGGTCGGCATGGACCTGGACGGCTTCCCACTTGACCACGAGTTTCTGGACGACTACGGGCAAGAGGAAGAGGATGAGTGCAAAATCGAAGTGGAGCCTTTGTTCGAGGACGAGCTCGCCAACCAAGCCGCCGGTCCGAAGCTGAAGCGCAAGAGAAAGCGCACGAAGGCATACACGGCGGCCGAGGACAAGCTTATTTGCGAGTGTTGGCGAGACATTGGACAAGACCCCAAGACGGGCGCCGAATGTCGGTGCCAAACTGGCGGATCTCGGGTAGGGGGTCCCGAACTGTGCGTCTAGGATCGATGGTAACAGGAGACGGGGGACACGATGTTTACCCAGGTTCGGGCCCTCTCTATGGAGGTAATACCCTACTTCCTGCTTGATTGATCTTGATGAATATGAGTATTACAAGAGTTGATCTACCACGAGATCGTAATGGCTAAACCCTAGAAGTCTAACCTGTATGACTATGGTAATGAATATATCCTTTCCGGACTACCCCCTCCGGTTTATATAGGCACCGGGGGGATCTAGGGTTTACATAGAGTCGGTTACATAAGAAGGAATCTTCATAATCGGTCGCCAAGCTTGCCTTCCACGCCAAGGAGAGTCCAATCCGGACACGGGTACAGTCTTCGGCCTTCATGTCTTCACAGCCCATCAGTCCGGCCCAAGGATAACAGGCCGGACGCCCGAGGACCCGTTAGTCCAGGACTCCCTCGGTAGCCCCTGAACCTGGTGATACGTCCATTTTGCATCATGCTTTTATATCGATATTTATTGCATTATGGGCTGTTATTACACGTTATGTCACAATACTTATGCCTATTCTCTCTTATTTTACAAGGTTTACATAAGGAGGGAGAATGCCGGCAGCTGGAATTCTGGGCTGGAAAAGGAGCAAATATTGGAGACCTATTCTGCACAACTCCAAAAGTCCTGAAACTCCACGGAAGTTATTTTTGGAAATAATAAAAAATATTGAGCGGAAGAAGTACGTCAGAGGGGGCCCCACCTGGCCACGAGGGTGGGGGGCGCGCCCTACCCCCCTGGGCGCGCCCCCTGCCTCGTGGGCCCCCTGTTGGCTCTCCGGTGGCCATCTTCTGCTATATGAAGTCTTTCGTCGAGGAAAAAATCATAAGCAACCTTTCGGGACGAGACTCCGCCGCCACGAGGCGGAACCTTGGCGGAACCAATCTAGGGCTCCGGCAGAGCTGTTCTGCCGGGGACACTTCCCTCCGGGAGGGGGAAATCATTGCCATCGTCATCACCAACGCTCGTCTCATCGGGAGAGGGAAATCTCCATCAACATCTTCACCAGCACCATCTCCTCTCAAAACCCTAGTTCATCTCTTGTATCCAATTCTTGTCTCCAAGTCCGGGATTGGTACTAGTAGGTTGCCAGTAGTGTTGATTACTCCTTGTAGTTGATGCTAGTTGGTTTATTTGGTGGAAGATCATATGTTCAGATCCTATATGCATATTAATACTCCTCTGATTATGAACATGAATATGCTTTGTGAGTAGTTACGCCTGAGGACATGGGAGAAGTCTTGCTATTAGTAGTCATGTGAATTGTGTATTCGTTCGATATTTTGACAGAAGCTTAAACACTAGTTTATGCGTTGCTTCGTAAGGGGCTGATTTGGATCCATATGCTTCATGCTATGGTTAGGGTTACCTTAATACTTTTGTTGTAGTTGCGGATGCTTGCAATAGAGGTTAATCATAAGTGGGATGCTTGTTCAGGTAAGAACAGCACCTGTCGGAGTAAATAGCCACGGGTAGCCTAACCGACTGCCCCTGGTTCTTTAGAAAAATTATCAGGCCTTTGGGCCTCCAAGCACTCCAAGCATTGGGCCGCCTTCCTCGGCCAGCTACCTCTAAAGCCGACTCCCGGAAGGCGACCCAGCCTCACCGACTCCTCCCCAGGACGACTACGGGGTGGCCGACTCCAAGAAGCCGGCCGAGACCGCAACCACCAAAGCCATTCCCACATAACGGCGACACGATGGGGTGTGGCCACAGTGCGGCCCACTACCCCCAAAGCCCGAGGCGGGCATGGCTACAGGAGGCCGTACGGGACGGTAGTCTCCCGTGCGGCTCGGCACTGTAGCCATGCTAGCCTCGACGTCATCCACGACCCACTCCTGTACGGCCCAAGAACTGCGGGCCCCTTCAGCCAGAGAGAGGCGTGAAGGCGGCCCGACCTTTCCCAGTCGGCCGAGAGCATAGCCGGCCTCCAGAAGCCGGCTACTCCCTTCCTTGGAGCAGGAGCCCCATTAAGGAGACAAGACGAGGTAAGGCTACAGTGATAGCCCCCGAGACGGCCCACTGTAGCCACGCTTACCTCGACAAAGCCCTCGTCATCACAGGCGAGGCTACAGTAAGCGGCCGCCGACAAGACCCTAGGCGGTGGGGCCGGCCTGTCGACCAAGTAGCCGGCAGCCGGCGGGACCCACCAGCCGGCGGGGCCCAGCAGCCGGCGGAGAAGCCGGCGAGAGTAGACACTGACGGCTGGGACCAGTTCCCAGTCGGATTACCATTGTACCCCCGGGGGGTAGGCCTATATAAACCCCCCGGAGCACCCATGCAAAGGGTTCGCACCCAAGCATAGATGGCCTCTGAGCATAGAGTTGCCCTCTAAGCATACCACACACACACACCATAGATAGAGAGAAGCAAGAGCTAGCCTTGTTCTCCTTCTCCCTTGATCTCAACAGCTCTAGGAGCGATTGTAGCCACCTTTTATCGATCTAGTGATCATGCGGAGACCCCGCAGAGCAGGACTAGGGGTGTTATCTCCTCGGAGAGCCCCGAACCTGGGTAGGATTCGCCGGCGTGCATGTCTTCGCCTCATCCCGTTTCTAGGCACCGACGACGTTTTATTGGCTCCCACAATGATAAGCCATCCCTTGGCATATGTCGCACCAACCACCCGACATTTGGCGCCCACCGTGGGGCCACGTGCACCGTCGTCCGGAGACCTGTTCTGGACGGGAACCCTCTTCCTCCCCCGCGAGCGCAGCCAGCCTGCTGCGCCCGATGGCATTTGCCTTGACGCGCTGCAAGGCATCGACGACGCCTGCGCAGCGAGCTGCCTCGCCGACTTGCTCGGCGAGACTCGCATCTCCGACGAGCCTGCGTCCGACGCAGGCACCGACTACCCCGAGAGCCGCCTCGTCAGCCTCCTCGACCAGCTTCACGTCTCCAGCGAGCCTACTGCGGATGTGGAGTCGGTCGGCTCCACCGACCCGATGCTCATCGACTCCGACACCGCGTCGCTTGATGCCTACCCCTCCGACATGGTGGTCTTCGACGACCCCCTCCCTCGAGCTGACAGCGGCAGCAGCGCTGTCACCAAAGTGCTCGTCATCAGCCACGTCTCCAAATCGGGCGAGAATGCCCGCGACGCTCAGCAAGCGGCGATGCACGACCTCTCCGTCCCCATCCCGGCCGACGCCGACGCCGAGACCCTGGAGGCACGCCGCCTTGCCCTCATCGCGGAGGGCCAGAAGATAGCCTCCATGAGACGCCTCACCGAGGCCCACCAGCGCGAAGTCGACCGCGCCGCTTTCGGCACGCCACCGCCTAGCGGCCCGAGCTGAGCCGGCTTCGTCCAGAAGCGCGGCGCGGCCGTCGCTAGCATGTTGGGGGCAGATCGCCCCGTCTACGCCACCCCGCTCGAAAATCTGCGAGCCGCTCAGGCGGCCGCAGAAGAGCTCGATGGGCTGGGAGCCGATGAGCTCCCATACATGACAAGACGGATCCAGCAGCTGCTCGACGCGGCCGCAGAACGGCATGAAGCCGGCGCCCGTGCAGATAGTCATCCCCCGCGCCGGGAGCACGCCGCGACGTCCCGCTCGCCGACTGCGAGCGGCGCACGCCAGAAGAAAGACAAGGAGCCGGCTGCCAGCCGCAGCCGGACTCGCGTTACCATCGAGCGCGACGCGGAAGGCCGCCCTCGAGCGGTCGAACACCAAGGACACCTGCCTCCTCCCCCGCCTCGAAGAGAAAGACGCCTCACTCCGCCGCCTATCACACACCCAACTCTTGGCGACCGACTCGGCCGCCGAGAAGGAGTCGGCGAGAACGACGCCCGCCACAGGATCGACCGCCTTGCTCGATCCTTGGCGTTGGAAGAAGAAGACGATGTCGGCCCGCCATGCTTTGGCCCCCGCATCCGCGACGAGCCCTTCCCCAAAGGGTTCTCGCTCCCCAGAGACACGCCCAAGTACAATGGCTCCGTGAAGCCGGAAGATTGGCTCATCGACTACTCCACGGCCGTCAGCATAGCCAACGGCAATCGGCGCGTCGCTGTGAAGTACGTCCCCCTCATGCTGCAAGGCACAGCGCGCACATGGCTCAACAGCCTCAAGCCCTACAGCATCAACAGTTGGCTAGACTTCACCGAAGTCTTCGTCCGCAACTTCACCAGCACCTACAAGCGGCCTCCCAAGCCTCGCCAACTCTCCCTCTGCGTCCAAGGGGCCAACGAGTCGACCCGCGACTACCTCACGCGATGGGCCGAGCTCCGCAACTCCTGCGAGGGGGTGCACGAGGTCCAGGCCATCGAGTACTTCACCGCCGGGTGCCGAGAGGGCACCCTCCTCAAGCACCGACTCCTCTGCGACGAGCCGGCCACCCTCGACGAGTTGCTGGTCACCGCGGACAAGTACGCCACGGCCGACTCCTCCATGAAGACTGAGCTGAGAGTAGACGCCACTCGGAAGGTGATCGCTCCGGCTCCCAAGACGCCAGCTGGCGACCCCAATCGGCGCCCTTACCAGAACGACCACAAGCGCAAGGCCCCGATGCCGACTTCCTCCAGTCGGCAGGTGGCCACAGTTGAAGACGTGCAGCCCGAAGAACGGCCCGCTCCCAAGAAGAAGGGTGGAAGACCGGCTTGGCAGCCGTCTTTCTCCTACGAGCAAGCTCGCGACGCCCCCTGCAAATTCCACAGCGGCGCGAAGCCGTCCAACCATACAACACGGAAATGCCACTGGCTCACCCGCATCACCAAGGGCGAAGGGATGGTGCCGCCTCCGCCTCCCGGCCCGCCGCCTCCAGCTCCCCAGCAGCCGGCGGCTCGGCCGGCGGTCGACGCCATCCAAGACGAATTCCCCGAAGAGCACGCCGCCTACGTCGTCTTCACAAGTCAAGCCGACGACAAGCGCAGCCGACGCCGACAACATCAAGAGGTGAATGCAGTCGCCTCTAGCACCGCCGAGTTCATGCACTGGTCGGAAAAGCCAATCAGCTGGAGCCAGGCCGACCACCCAGAGGTGATGCCTTCGCCTGGCTCCTATGCGATGGTCTTGGACGTCACCCTCGTGACGGAGAGGCGAGCTGCCAGATTTTCCCGCGTCCTGATAGACGGCGGAAGCAGTATCAACATACTATACCGCGATACCATGGACAAGCTGAACATCAAAGCGAAGCAGCTCATGCCGAGCCGCACCGTCTTCCATGGTATCGTACCTGGCCTATCTTGCTCTCCAATCGGCAAGATCAAAATGGATGTTCTCTTCGGAGACAAAGATCATTTTCGCCGGGAAGCAATATGGTTCCAGGTGGTGGATTTGGAGAGCCCCTATCATGCACTACTTGGCCGACCTGCTCTGGCCAAGTTCATGGCTGTGCCCCATTACGCCTACCTGAAGGTGAAGATGCCGAGCTCGAAGGGGATCATCATGGTAGCCGGCGACTACAAGAAGTCCATCGAGTGCGCCATGGCCAGTAGCCGGCTGGCCGAGTCCCTCGTGGTGGCAGAAGAGAAGAAGATGTTGGAACGGGTTGTGGCCATGGCCGGCAAGCAGCCGGCCTTGTCCCCCAACCCCAAGGATTGTGATGCGCAGGGCTCCTTCCAGCCTGCAAAAGAGACGAAGAAGATACCTCTGGACCCGGAGAACCCGGAGAGGTTCGCTGTGATTGGGGCGAACTTGGACAGTAAATAGGAAGGCGAGCTCGTCGACTTCCTCCGTGAGAATCGAGACATCTTCGCATGGTCCCCGAAGGACATGCCGGGTGTCCCGAAGGATTTCGCCGAGCACAAGTTACATGTCCGAGCTGATGCGAAGCCGGTCAAGCAACCCCTCCGCCGACTGTCTGAAGAGAAGCGAAGAATTGTGGGAGAAGAGATAGCCCGGCTCCTTGCCGCTGGCTTTATCATGGAAGTGTTCTTTCCAGAGTGGCTTGCCAACCCAGTTCTGGTTCTGAAGAAGAATAACAAGTGGCGTATGTGTATAGACTACACGAGTTTGAACAAGGCCTGCCCAAAGGATCCGTTTGCTCTGCCACGGATTGACCAAGTGATAGACTCCACAGCCGGATGCGAGCTGTTAAGTTTTTTGGATGTGTACTCAGGGTACCATTAGATCAAGTTGGACCCAGCTGACCGCCTGAAGACTGCCTTCATCACACCCTTTGGAGCTTTCTGCTACCTGACAATGACATTCGGCTTGAGAAATGCCGGTGCCACTTTTCAGCGTTGCATGCAGAAATGTCTCTTGAAACAACTCGGCAGAAATGCCCACGTCTACGTAGACGACATTGTGGTGAAGACAGAGAAGCGCGGTACCTTGCTGGAAGACCTGAAAGAAACATTTGCCAACTTGCGCCGATTCCAGATCAAGCTCAACCCCGAGAAGTGCGTGTTCGGAGTGCCAGCCGGCCAGCTGCTAGGCTTCCTGGTCTCCGAACGCGGCATTGAGTGCAACCCTGTCAAGATCAAGGCCATCGAGAGGATGGAGATTCCCACCAAGCTGCGAGATGTGCAGAAGTTCACTGGCTGCTTAGCCTCCCTGAACCGTTTTATCAGCCGACTAGGAGAGAAGGCTCTCCCTCTGTACCGACTCATGAAGAAGTCCACTCACTTTGAGTGGAATGATCAAGCCGACCAAGCCTTCCATGAGTTGAAGAAAATGTTGACCACTCCGCCTGTCCTGGCTGCGCCGACTGAGAAGGAGCCCATGCTCCTCTACATCGCCGCGACAAGCCGAGTCGTCAGCACAGTTGTTTTGGTCCAGCGCCCGGAGGAAGGCCGAGCCCAGCTAGTCCAGAGGCCGGTCTACTATCTCAGCGAAGTACTATCCAGCTCGAAGCAAAACTACCCGCACTACCAAAAGATGTGCTATGGGGTGTACTTCGCTGACAAGAAACTGAAGCCCTACTTCCAAGAGCACCCCATCACGGTCGTGTGCACTGCCCCGCTCGCGGAGATCATAGGCAGCCGGGATGCATCCGGCCGGGTGGCCAAATGGGCCATTGCCTTGGCGCCCTACACGATCTTCTATCAACCCCGCACCGCCATCAAGTCGCAAGCATTGGCCGACTTCCTCGTCGACTGGGCCGAGACCCAGTACTTACCGCCGGCTCCCAACTCTACCCATTGGCGGATGCACTTTGACGGGTCCAAGATGCGCACCGGCTTGGGAGCCGGCATCGTCCTCACCTCTCCCAAAGGCGACAAGCTCAAGTACACGCTGCAGATCCACTTCGCCGCCTCCAACAACGTGGCCGAGTACGAGGCGCTCGTACATGGGCTCCGACTAGCCAAAGAGCTTGGCATACGCCGGATCCTGTGCTACGGCGACTCAGACTTAGTGGTCCAGCAATCATCTGGCGACTGGGACGCGAAGGACGCGAACATGGCGAGCTATCGTTTCCTCGTCCAGCAGATAAGCGGATACTTCGAAGGGTGCGAGTTCCTTCACGTGCCAAGGGCCGACAACGACCAAGCAGATGCCCTAGCACGGATCGGCTCCACCCGACAAGCCATACCGACTGGCGTCTCCCTCCAGCGCCTCCTCAAGCCATCCATCAAGCCGTCTCCAGAGTCGGATTCCATCTTCGTGCCGCCTGCGCCAGAAACAGCCAGATCCGACTGGAGAAATCCCGCAGGCGGCACGGGGACTTCGACGACTGGACCGGGGACTGCCGTAGTCGCACCCGGCCCGGGGACTTCAGAACCCGGCTCGGGGACTGCAGTAGTCGGCCCGGGGACTGCAACGACACAAGAAGTGGTGGCCGACTCCAATGCAACACCCAACCCACCCACCCGAGTCATGGTGGCCACATTAACAGAAGAAGAAGTCACAGCTCCCTCATGGGCCCAGCCCATCCTCAAGTTCCTAGTCAGCAGAGAGCTGCCGGCTGACGAGATCTCAGCAAGACTAGTGCAACGACGAGCCGCAGCATACACAATAATCAACAGACAGCTTGTGAAGCGCAGCGTCACTGGAGTCTTCCAGCGTTGCGTCGAGCCAGAAAAAGGAGTGGCAATCCTCAAAGACATCCACCAAGGTGAATGCGGCCATCACGCAGCCTCAAGATCCCTTGTGGCCAAGGCTTTCCGCCACGGTTTCTTCTGGCCGACTGCCTTGGAGGATGCTAAAGAAATAGTCAAGAGTTGCAGAGGATGCCAAGTTTTTAGTTCCAAGCAACACCTGCCGGCTTCTGCCCTCAAGACCATTCCCCTCACTTGGCCTTTTGCCGTCTGGGGACTGGACATGGTGGGCCCTTTCAAGACAGCCCGCGGTGGCCTGACACATCTACTTGTTGTTGTGGACAAGTTCACAAAGTGGATTGAAGCAAAGCCAATCAAGAAGCTCAATGGGCCGACTGCCGTAACATTCATCACCAACATACTACTCGGTACGGCGTGCCGCACAGCATCATCACCAACAACGGCACGAACTTCGCCAAAGGAGCACTGGCACGATTCTGCGCGACGCAGGGCATCCGACTGGACTTAGCGTCCGTTGCCCACCCGCAGTCAAACGGCCAGGTCGAGCGAGCAAATGGACTCATCCTCTCCGGCATCAAGCCCCGACTGGTTGTACCACTGGAGCGATCGGCCGGCTGCTGGCTCGAAGAGCTGCCGGCTGTCCTCTGGAGTCTGCGCACTACACCCAACAAGTCAACCGGCTTCACTCCATTCTTCCTCGTGTACGGTGCCGAGGCTGTCATCCCAATAGACATCAAGTTTGACTCGCCTCGGATCACCATGTACATGGAGGAGGAAGCCAAAGAAGCAAGAGAAGACGGCGTCGACCTACTGGAAGAAGGCCGGCTGTTAGCCCTCAGCCGGTCCGCCATCTACCAGCAAGGCCTGCGCCGCTACTACAACCGCAAGGTCAAGCCAAGATCCTTCCAAGAGGGCGACCTTGTGCTCCGGCTGATCCAGCGAACAGCCGGCCAGCACAAGCTCTCGGCCCCTTGGGAAGGCCCTTTCGTCGTCAGCAAGGCACTCGGCAACGACTCCTACTACTTGATCGACGCGCAAAAACCAAGAGCACGCAAGAGAGACGACTCCGGCAAGGAGTCGAAGAGACCATGGAACGCAAACCTCCTAAGACGATTTTACAGCTGAAAAGCAGTATGTATCACGCTACCCTTTTTGTATTAAGTACAAACCAACAGGCCCCCCGAACAGTACTCGGGGACTGCCTTTTATTTATCTATGAATGACGAGTGTCATATCCTTAAATGTATTATTACATTTCGAATTCTTGTCCGGCACCGGGTTCGACTAGTCGGCCCGGGGACTGGCCGCCTTGAGCTATATCGAATGTTTTTCCTAAAGTCAGAAAAGTAGTGCGCCGGCTCCCGAGTCCTCCCTTGTTGAAAGTCGCAGCTCAAAGAACTGACTGTCCGACTAGCAAGAGGAAAGACAGAAAGGACGCCCACACGAAAAACGGCTAAGGAACAACGAACCTATATAGCAAAGAGACGGCCTCCAAACATGCCTGCCGGCTACCAGAGCAACCGGCTGGCCGGCTTCCTAAAAAAACTTAGCTTTAGTCCAGCAGAGCTAAAGTACTTCCCCCTCCCCAACCGGCCAGGCACTCTCCGGCTACAGATTGCAGAGCAACTGTTTGACTGGGGAGGCGGCAACCAAGGGAGGGCGGCAAAGGAAAAAGCAGAAGGACAAAGAGAAAAAAGCACAAGGAAAGGCCAATTGCATAAGTTATATACATGAAAGCCGCCAACAGGCCGGCAACAGACTTAAATTTGAATACACCCAGTTGGTGGAATTGTGCAGACTTAACCAAACATTGTTCAAAAGTAGCAAGACAGGAAAACAAAAGAAAGAAGACTAGGGCGCGACATGAAGGCCGAGCTGGTCGGTGAAGGCGGCCTCGCCGGCTGAAGGAGTGGCCGCCTAGCTGGTCCCGGCTTGACCACCTCCTGCGGCAGGAGACGTACTCACGCGCGACGTAGTGCTGGAGGCATGGTCAGGCTGAGGCTGGCCGGCTACTCCACCAGCCGGCTCGACGTCTTCACCCTCCTCCTCCTCCTCTTCGCCCTCGTCCCTGGAGTCGATCTCCTCCGCTGAGTCCTCACCGTACGCCGGGTCCAGCCCGAACCACTCTTCCGGCTGGGCGACTCCATTGTCGTCCACCTCGGGGGCGAAGACGTTGGTGTCGGTGTAGTCGACGATCGCCGAAGCCCGCCGAATGATGGCCGGCCGCGCCGGCTCCAGCTCCGTGTCGGCTTGCTGCCGCCAGGTAGCCAGCTGGTCCAAGTTCAGGCCGGGATACCAGGCCTTGACGAACTCCAGCGCCCGCCTGGCACCGGAGCGAGCCGCCGACGCCTTCCAAGTCTCGAAGCGGCCCACTGCTACCTCCAGCCAGTCGACGGTCCGACTGGGGGTGCGAGGGACCACTTGGCCGGGCCAGAGGGCGGCCAAGACCTGTGACCCGGCACGCTGAACACGGCGGAGCAGCCGGTGAGCCGGCTGGATGCGAGCCTGGATCGCCAGGAGCTGTTCCTCCAGCGAGCGGCCGGCGGTCGGCGAGATCTCAAAGCCGGCTTGCCTCTTCGCTTGGCGACGGGCCTCGATGGCCTGGTTGGCGGCAGTTGAGTAGCCAGGGAAATACTCTGCGCGAAGAAGAAGAAAGGAAGAGAAGAACACCAAAATCAGAAAAACAAGCCAAAGTGGCAGATGGCAAGAAAGGACGAAGGGGTAGACGACTTACCGTCAACCAGATCCTCGATCTGGCCATAGCCGGAGATCAGAGTCTGCCTGGCCTCTGCCCAGCCGGCCGCCTCCGTCTCGAACTCGGCCTGGAAGGTGGCTTCGCGTTCCTGCGCAGACTTCAGCGCCGCCTTGTGGCCTTCCTCCTGGTCGGCCAGCTTCTTGACCAGGCGGTCGCGCTCCTGCACCAAGGCGGCGAGCTCGGCATCCTTGGCACGAAGAGCAGTCTGGGACTCCCCCAGCTGTGCCCTCAGACCGGCGTTGGCCGCTGCAGGAACGGAAGAAGAAGAAGAAGAACAATAAGAAATCGTCAAGGAAGATCCGAGCCGACTGCTCAGCAGTCGGCCCGAATCTCAGGGACTACACCCAGTGGGTGCGCTGACGCGCCCCCACATGAGATAAAGATCAAGTCACATACCTCGGCTCTCAGTAAGGTCGGCGGTCTTCTGAGTCAGCTCCCGAGCCTGGGAGTTAAAGGCGGCCGCTCGAAGGTTGTGGTAGTCCTGCAAGATGGACAGAAGACCGAAGTGAGAACAAAAACAGCAAAAGCAAATTCTCCAAGAAGTTCCAAGCCGCCTGCTCAGCAGCCGACTCAGAACTCGGGGACTACACCCAGTGGGTGCGCTGACGCACCCCCACGGAAGAAATTAAGATCAAGAAGAGAAATCAAGATCAAGAAAGAACAAGATGGGAATACTAACCCGGATGGCCGCCCGCGTTGCGAGGAACTCGTCGGTGAACTGCCTCAGCGCCGCGGCTTGGCCTTGGAGCCGGGTCCGGACGTCTTGTGCAGCCACGTTCACCACGGCCGTCCCTCCGCCTGGTGTCCATCCCGAGGTAGCGCTGGCCGCCTCCGCATCTTGGGCCGACGAGCTGGAGCCCACGGCCGGCTGTGGCTCCGACGCGGCCTTCTGCGGCTCCGACGCGGCCTTCCCCGCACGCCGGCTTGGCGGAATCCTGACCGCCACCTCAACCCTCACGGCCGGCTCGCCCTCCGCCGACTGTGTAGGCGGCGGATCAGGCCGGCCACCCTGGGCCGCCCCAGTCGGAGGGGTCGGCTCCGGCGCCTTCTCCAAGATGATGACGTCATCGCCGCTTCCCCCCAGCCCTGGCTGGTCGCCGCTGATTCCCCCTGGCGAGGGCTCCATGCTCCCAGGCGCCATGACGCGCAGGGGGGTGACCATCAAAACCTCCCCCGCCGCCGCCGCGGCCTCAGCCTCTGCCTGGGCCCTGGCTGCGGCCTCGGCGAGTGCCTTCGCCGCCTCCTCCTCCCGTGCCGCCTGGGCGGCGGCCGCCTTCCGCGCCTCCTCCTCCCGTGCCTCCTGCTCCTCCCGCGCCTCCCGCGCGTTCCTTTCCGTCGTCTCCTGGAGGTCGGCGCGGGGGTCCACGCGGCGGTGGTGCTCCCAGAGCCCCTTGGCGACTCGACGACTGAGCCGGCAGCTGCCCGCTCAAGTGACAACGGAGCTCTGATCGTTGAAGAAAAAGACGAGAGTTCAAGAACCACCAGAGAAAGAAAGAAAGAGAGTACACAGAGAAAGAGAACTTACGCCGACACGGCCTGCGGTTGCTTCACCACTTTGCGGAAATGAGCCGCCTTCGCAGCCGCCTCTTCCCGCCTGGTGGCTGCCGCCCCGCCCCTGGGCTTCTTCGTTCGGCTGCCGAATAGACCCTGGGCGTCGCGACGCTTCTGCCCCCCACCCCGAGCAGGCTGCGCGGCGGAGGAGCCCGCGCTGCGTCCAGATGCCGGCTGGCGGCGCGGGACGGCTTCGGCTTCATCCTCGTCCGGCCAGTCGTCAAAGGTAGCAGTGAACCCGGAGCCGCCTGCTTCGCCGCCGGCTTGGCCACCGCCCGGCTCGACGGCATCGTCCATATGGACCGCCCCCAGGTCGGCGTCCTCCAGGTCGTGTTCGGTTCGGTCGGGGACGAAGCGACGCTCCGCGTCTGACCCGCTGGCCGGCCGAAGCAGAGGGCTCTGTCGAAGAACAAGCCGACTAAGTTAGAGTTGGCCCAGAGGAACTCGGCAACAAGGCTAAGAGAGAGAGAGAGAGAGAGAAAAAAAGAGACAAGGGGAGCGTACCGTAGGCGGAGGATTGGCACGGCTATATGGCTCCTTGCCGAATTGCCACTCTTCAGAGAGTCGGCAGGGCGAGGTAGTTCACCATGTAGGCGACCTCGTGCCGCGGCATCTCATTGGTGCACATTCGGCTCGGATCGAGCTGGCCGCTCATCTGACAGATCAGATGAGGCCGGCTCTGGAGCGGAAGAACCCGGCGCGTGACGAACGCGGCCAGGAGGTCGGGCCCCGTTAGGCCCTCCGACTGGACCATCACCCGCAGTCGGGCGATGGCGGCGTTTCCGGCCTGCGACAGCGTCACAGCCCGGAAGGACCACTGGGGCAGCCTGCCCGCTGGTGGGCCGGCTACGTAAGCCGGCAGGTTGATGTAGTCGCCCCGTGGGGCGATGTTCCGCACGTAGAAGTACGACTTCTGCCACTTCTTCACCGATTGGATCAGCGTGATGACGGGGAAGGGGTTGTCGGCAGCCGATCTCCGCGACGCGATGAAGGCGCCAGTATGAGCCGGCACGCCCCGCATGCGCGTGCCCAGCTTCGACTGGAAGAACTCCCCCAGAGCTCAAGGGTGGGGAGGACGCCGAGATAGCCCTCGCACAGGGTGACGAAGGCAGACAGCAGCACCACCGCGTTGGGGGTGAGATGGTGCGGCTGGAGCTGATAGAATTCGAGCCAGGAGCGGAAGAAGGCGCTCACTGGCAGGCCGAAGCCGCGCAAGAAGTGCGAGCGGAAGACCACCCGCTCGCCCTCCTGCGGCCTCGGCGAGATTTCCTTCGCCGGCGCAAGGCGGACCTCCACTTTGTCCGCGCCGGGCAGCCGCCGCGTGTCGCGGAGGAAGTCGACGTGGTCGTCACAGACGATGGTGCCGTCCCAATCCCCGCCAAGCTGCTCTACGTGGGGAGGCATGGCGAGAGCTAGCACGGCGGCGGAGGAGCGTGCGGTGGAAGGACCCGGCGGCGAGGCGCTGTCGCGAGAACGAGCGAGGGAAGAAGATGGTGGAAGTAGGAGGAGCGTGCGAGGGCCTGCCGCCCTCCACCTCCCCCTACTTATAGCCTCACGAGGCCGCAGAGGCCGGATGTGGGGGGGGGAACGTGGGATTAACTGCGCCCACTCCCCCCACGTCTCGCCATTATTGCGCATAAGTGCGAGCCGAAACTGCCGCACGGAACGTGCGGGCGGTTTCGGGATACAAAGGATCCGCGCCTGGGCCGGGGCGCGGACGTGGCGGGCCCCCTCCCTGCGGCGACGTCCCGTCACGTGCGTGGGATGGCAGGCTTTCCGGCCACGTGGTGCGCCGACGGCCCGCGGCCGGCCCGCAGCCCGGTGCACGTGCCAGCGGGCTCCCGCCCTCCGACTCCAGAAGATTTCGACTCAGGCGGCACGCCTGACCAAGGCCGGCTCCCAGCTGCCGGCTTGTTACGATAGGAAGCTGATCGAGCTTCTCAACCTCCACTCCACCTTGAAGCCCAATCAGCTTCGGGGACTACTGTCGGAGTAAATAGCCACGGGTAGCCTAACCGACTGCCCCTGGTTCTTTAGAAAAATTATCAGGCCTTAGGGCCTCCAAGCACTCCAAGCATTGGGCCGCCTTCCTCGGCCAGCTACCTCTAAAGCCGACTCCCGGAAGGCGACCCAGCCTCACCGACTCCTCCCCGGGACGACTACGGGGTGGCCGACTCCAAGAAGCCGGCCGAGACCGCAACCACCAAAGCCGTTCCCACATAACGGCGACACGACGGGGTGTGGCCACAGTGCGGCCCACTACCCCCAAAGCCCGAGGCGGGCATGGCTACAGGAGGCCGTACGGGACGGTCGTCTCCCGTGCGGCTCGGCACTGTAGCCATGCTAGCCTCGACGTCATCCACGACCCACTCCTGTACGGCCCAAGAACTGCGGGCCCCTTCAGCCAGAGAGAGGCGTGAAGGCGGCCCGACCTTTCCCAGTCGGCCGAGAGCATAGCCGGCCTCCAGAAGCCGGCTACTCCCTTCCTTGGAGCAGGAGCCCCATTAAGGAGACAAGACGAGGTAAGGCTACAGTGATAGCCCCCGAGACGGCCCACTGTAGCCACGCTTACCTCGACAAAGCCCTCGTCATCACAGGCGAGGCTACAGTAAGCGGCCGCCGACAAGACCCTAGGCGGTGGGGCCGGCCTGTCGACCAAGTAGCCGGCAGCCGGCGGGACCCACCAGCCGGCGGGGCCCAGCAGCCGGCGGAGAAGCCGGCGAGCGTAGACACTGACGGCTGGGACCAGTTCCCAGTCGGATTACCATTGTACCCCCGCGGGGTAGGCCTATATAAACCCCCCGGAGCACCCATGCAAAGGGTTCGCACCCAAGCATAGATGGCCTCTGAGCATAGAGTTGCCCTCTAAGCATACCACACACACACCATAGATAGAGAGAAGCAAGAGCTAGCCTTGTTCTCCTTCTCCCTTGATCTCAACAGCTCTAGGAGCGATTGTAGCCACCTTTTATCGATCTAGTGATCATGCGGAGACCCCGCAGAGCAGGACTAGGGGTGTTATCTCCTCGGAGAGCCCCGAACCTGGGTAAGATTCGCCGGCGTGCATGTCTTCGCCTCATCCCGTTTCCAGGCACCGGCGACGTTTTATTGGCTCCCACAATGATAAGCCATCCCTTGGCATATGTCGCACCAACCACCCGACAGCACCCAAGCACCGGTCCACCCACATATCAAATTATCAAAGCACCGAATGCGAATCATATGAACGTGATGAAAACTAGCTTGGCGATAATTCCCATGTGTCCTCGGGAGCGCTTTTCTCTATATAAGAGTTTGTCCAGGCTTGTCCTTTGCTACAAAAAGGATTGGGCCACCTTGCTGCACTTTATTTACTTTTGTTACTTGTTGCTCGTTACAAATTATCCTATCACAAAACTATCTGTTACCACTTATTTCAGTACTTGCAGAGAATACCTTGCTGAAAACCGCTTATCATTTCCTTTTGCTCCTCGTTGGGTTCGACACTCATACTTATCGAAAGGACTACGATAGATCCCCTACACTTGTGGGTCATCAAGACTCTTTTCTGGTGCCGTTGCCGGGGAATGAAGCACCTTTGGTAGGTGGAATTTGGTAAGGAAAAATTTATATAGTGTGCTGAAATTTACTATCACTTGTTACTATGGAAAGTAATCCTCTGAGGGGCTTGTTCGGGGTATCTTCACCCCGACCAGTAGAGCAAAGAGTTGCTCCTCAACCTACTGAACCTACTGAAAATGAAAATGAAAATGAAAATGTCCACTTTGAGATTCCTTCGGGTATGTTAGAAAAACTGCTAGCTAATCCTTTTGGAGGAGATGGAACAAAGCATCCTGATGAGCACCTAATATATGTGGATGAAGTTTGTGGATTATTTAAGCTTGCAGGTATACCCGGTGATGTTGTTAAGAGGAAGGTCTTCCCTTTATGTTTGAAGGGAGATGCATCAACATGGGCTATGTGATGATACGGGATCATGGAACTACAAACGGTTGAAATTGGAATTTCATCAGAAATTTTATCCTATGCATCTTGTTCATCGTGATCGCAATTATATATATAATTTTTGGCCTCGCGAAGGAGAAAGCATCGCTCAAGCTTGGGGGAGGCTTAAATCAATGTTATATTCATGCCCCAATCATGAGCTCCCAAGAGAAATAATTATTCAAAGTTTTTACGCTCGGCTTTCTGAAAACAGTCGCACCATGCTCGATACTTCTTGTGCTGGCTCTTTTATGATGAAGACTATTGAATTCAAATGGGATTTATTGGATAAAATTAAATGCAACTCTGAAGATTGGGATCTCGACGAAGGTAAGGAGTCAGGTATGACACCTAAATTTGATTGTGTTAAATCTTTTATGGATACCGATGTTTTTCGTAAATTTAGCACTAAATATGGACTTGACTCTGAGATAGTAGCTTCATTCTGTGAATCTTTTGCTACTTATGTTAATCTCCCCAAGGAGAAGTGGTTTAAATATCATCCTCCCATAGAAGTAAAAGTAGCTGCACCAATTAAAGTTGAAGAAAAGACTATCACGTATAATGATCCTATTGTTCCTACTTCTTATGTTGAGAAACCACCTTTCCCTGTTAGGATAAAGGATCATGCTAAAGCTTCAACTGTGGTTCGTAAAAGCAATATTAGAACTTATACACCTCCTGAGCAAGTTAAAGTTGAACCTAATGTTGCTATTGTTAAAGATCTCTTGGCTGACAATATTGATGGGCATGTTATTTATTTCTGCGGTGAAACTGCTAGAATTGCCAAACCTTGTGCTAAAGATAAACATAGACCTGTGGTAGGCATGTCGGCGTTCTGGGAACGGGGGTCCCCAGACTTGCCTGCCTGCGGCCCACAGCGCGGCTGAGCTAGCAGGCCGTACGGCCCATCTTCATCAACAACGCATCCAAGACCCTCGCGAGGGTCCAAGCCTCACGAGGCGGACGACGCAAGACCTCCTCTGGAGTAGCCTAGTCAGGCAGGCTCACGAGGAGCAGAGATATCAAGGCGGGGCGAACCTCACGAGGCTCTCGTGACGTGAGCCATGA
Source organism: Aegilops tauschii subsp. strangulata (assembly GCF_002575655.3). Lineage (NCBI taxonomy): Eukaryota > Viridiplantae > Streptophyta > Magnoliopsida > Poales > Poaceae > Aegilops > Aegilops tauschii. Next base: position 477,193,583 of record NC_053039.3, read on the forward strand.
CGCATCGCACCAGGCGGGCGCCAGCGCGCACAGTGTCCTTGTTTCCTCTTTGGTGCTAAGGAGGCCAGCGCAGGCGAAGAGTACCGAGGCATCAGGCAAAGGTTGCTATATTGGTGCAATGAGACCAAGACCAGGAGGACGGCGAGACGGAGGTCATCGTGGAGCCCAAGACAGTGTCACCACCAGAGCTTTCGCAGGCGAAGACCACTTTTGTCAGGATAGCTTGTACTAGTTGTCCCCCTTCAAATTGGCCCGCCGTTGTTGGCTCCCTTCCCGCTCAATATTTGGGAAGAGGACCAGGGCCTATATAAGTAGAGCTAGCCACTATAGTAGAGGCATCTCATCTTAGCTTGATCCAACCCGATCGAATCCTCACGCCACAAGTTCATACGCACAAGAACACCTCAATCTCAGGAGGCTGTTCTTCCCTTGTACTGTTCGTCATCAGCCCAAGAGGCAATCCACCACCACCACACTGGAGTAGGGTATTACACCACAACGGTGGCCCGAACCAGTATAAACCTCGTGTCTTTTTGTGTTGCGAGTTGGTCGAGTTCGTCCGTGAGATCTTAGCGAGCTAGGGTGTAGATCGGTAGGAGGGAAAGACTTCGCGCGCACCCCAGTGTTCGAACCTTAAGGGTTTGCCGGAACCCCACATCTGACATTTGGCGCGGCAGGTAGGGGTGCGCCGTAGTTTCCCTTCCATCAGTTGGTCGTTCCGTTGCTCCATCGGCTTCATGGCGGACGCTCGCCGTGCTCGAGCTGAGCGTCGGGCTGCCCTCACCGCCAGCATCGCTCAGACGGCTCCCATTGGCGGGCCACCTCGTCGTTCTCCGTCTCTCGCCGCCAACGCTGCCACCGGCACGGCAGGGAACGAGAAGCAGGCGTCTTCGCTCCATCCTTCGGTGCGGCAGGACGGCCGCACCGCTACTCCATCACTGACCCCTGCCGGTTCTTCGTCTCATGCGCACCGTGCTCCCATGGAGGCACGGGTCGCGCTCCTCGCGGCGAACGAGCTCCTGCGCGACCGCCCCATCGACGACCTCTACGAGGAGTGGCTCGACCGCGTCGCTGAGCTTGTCCGCGCCGCGGGGGGCTCTCCGGCGCCGTCCCACTCTCTGCCTCCCCCTCAACCAGCCGCGGGCGACGGAGCTCATGGCGTGCCTCCACCACCTCAGCCCCAAGACGGTGCCTTGGCACCAAGGCGCGTGGCTCCGCTGCGTGACCCACCACGTCCGGCGCCCGCGCGCGAAGAGAGAAGCTGCCAAGAAATCCCGCGGCCGTGAGAAGCTGCACCTGCGCTCCCCGCGCCACCTCGTCAAGGTCACGCACCGCCCGCAGCGGCGCAGCGCGAACCTTGTCAAGACCAAGCTCCACCGCCAAAACGGGCCACTGCAACCACGGCCGGCTGCCGCGCCTTCACCCCCGAGCTGCATAGCGTCGCCTGGCCAGGCAAGTTCAAGCCGGATCTGCCTCCTCGCTATGACAGCACCGCCGACCCCGCGGAGTTCCTGCAGCTCTATGAGCTGAGCATCAAAGCGGCCAACGGCGACGAGAAAGTCATGGCGAACTAGTTCCCCATGGATCTCAAGGATGGAGCCCGCTCCTGGCTCCTAAACCTGCAGCACGGCTCGATCTCCTCCTGGGACGAGATGCGCGACCGCTTCATCGCCAACTTCCAGGGCACCCACGACCGCCCGCCGGCCGCGGGTGACCTGCGCCGCATCAAGCAGCAGCCAGGAGAGATCCTCCAGAAGTACATCCAGCGCTTCAACAACACCCGCCTCAAGATCCCCAAGGTCACGGACGAGGCCATCATCTCAGCGTTTTCCGACGGCGTCCGTGACGTCAAGATGAAGGAAGAGCTCGCCATCCACGAGGAGCTCTGCACATCTCAGGAGTTGTTCAACCTGGCGACCAAGTGCGCAAGAGCTGAGGAGGGGCGCCTTTCCCTCCTCGAGCTGCAAGCCGCAGGCGCAGAAGAGAAGAAGGCCAAGGCCAAGGACGTGAAGCACAAGGAGGCAGCTGCGCTCGCAGCGGAGCCCGACACCAAGCGGGGCAGAGATCAGCCCGAGTCATCCAAGAACGGCCGACCGTTCTGCGCCTTCCACAACCTGAACACCCACAACATCAGCGACTGTCAAGAGCTCAGAGCCATATAGGAAGGACGCTACGGTCGACGCCCCGAGCGCAGCGACCGTGGCTACGGCCGCGGAGGAGGACGTGGAGGTGGACGCTGGGACAATCGTGGCCCAGGCCAAGAGTGGCGCGACAGGCCTCGTGAGGACCACTGGCAGGACCAACCTCGCGAGGGCGCCTGGAGGGATCCGCCTCGTGAGGATCGCCCCCAGGGCAACACCGGTCTTCCTCCGCTGCCACCACCAAGAAGGAATGATGACCACCACCAGGACGAGGGGGCTAGGGGCTTCCAGGAGCCGCGTGCAATCGCCTGCATTCTGGGTGGCGCCCAGGCCCCCGCCTCTTAGCGTATCTTCAAACAGTTTGCTCGCGAGGTGAACGCGGTGCTCCCAAAGCTCGAGGCCACGTGCCCGCTCAGGTGGTCCCAATGCGCCATCACTTTCAACTCGGCGGATCAGCTCAAGTGCGCCGCCACCGCTGGCGTTCTCCCTATGTTGTGTTCCCCAGTCATCAGCAATGTGCAGGTCACCAAGACCCTCATCGACGGCGGCGCTGGGCTCAACGTCCTGTCCGTCGACACGTTCGACAACCTCCAAGTGCCATATGAACAGCTCCAGCCCACCAAGCCCTTCTCAGGAGTGACTGACGGTTCCACTACGCCGATAGGGCAGGTCCGCCTGCCTGTCACCTTCGGGAAGCGCAAGAACTACCGTACCGAGCTCGACTTCGACGTCGCGCACATCCGCCTGCCGTACAATGCCATCCTCGGGTATCCAGCCCTGGCCAAGCTCATGGCAGACACTCGTCACGGCTACAACGTTCTCAAGATGCCAGGAAGCGGAGGAATCATCTCGGTCCTGTGAAGAAAGAGATGCGGTGTGCTCCCTCGAGCGCGCCTTTCAAGCCGCAGCAATCGACGACCCCGACAGCAGAAGTGAAGGCCCTCCGGAGGCCATCCCCAAGAAGAAGAAGACGCGTCGCGCAGGACCTCAGGAGGATGGCGTCGCGGCAGGAGCCTCGTCAGGATCAGCGCCCGCTCCAGGGGCGCCTCCCTCCATCGCGTAGGAAGGCGCGCCCGGCGCCCTCCTCGGGCAGGGCTCGAGGGCTCTCTTCTGGAGGGCCTCAGACCTAGCCAACCTCACGAGGGAGGCGCTCGGGCACCATTTGGAGGCGTGCTTCGCGGAACGAGACCTTCAGGAGAGCACGGGGCAAGGAGTGCCCACCACTCAGGAGTTCATCACCAAGACCACTCAGGAACTACAAGAAGCAAGAGCCATGCGCGGCGACAGCCACTCACGAGGCGCAGCTCCGCATCCTGGCGAGCATGCCGGGCTACGTGTCTGCGTCGACGTCCCAGGGCTCAACAGGGCCGCGTCTCAGGAGCGCTTCTGGCCATCGCGTGTGGGCCGCTGCGAGGGCCCGCCTCACAGCTACGTTCGCATGCCTTTCGGCTTGCCGAGCGCGGCGTCAGCCTATCAACGCAACTTGCAGCGTGTCTTGGCAGCTCAGGAGGCCAAGTACCACACCGTCGTGGAGGAGATGGAGACGGTCTTCAGGGAACCTCCCGAGCCCCCAGAGCCTCCCGAGGCTCAGGGTCCCGGTGGCTCATGAGGAGTCGTTTCTTCAGCGCACGCCTTCAGACTGCACCGACTCTACTTCGTCTACAGAACCAGGTGACACCTTCCAAGCTTGTTTAGCTGGGAGCGCCCCTCGGGCTGCATTATTCCCAGGCCACATGGGTCCGTCCTAGTGGCATGTATCCCTTTTGCTTATGTATTTAGCTTACCTTGTTGGGGGCGCCCCTCGGGCTGCATCATCCCCAAGCCGCTCGGGCCGGACCAAGTGGCATGTGTCTTCCTGCATTTATCCAAGTTGATCTGCCCTCCATGCTTAACTTGCCAACTGCTACCGCCTGCTCAATCATCGCCTCCCTCGGGGCCTCCACACAGGCACGGCACTGGCGCATGGGTGCGTCCCTGTCGCGTCGCCAAATCTGAGCGGTCGGGCTCTGGCTCGCGGCACGCCCCGTGCACGTCACCTCACCAGGCCCTCAGTGCCTTCCCCCACTCCAGAACAACTAACGGCAGGCTGGCAGCTGTAACGGTAGACCATGTTTCTTCTTGTGCATGTCCACAGGAATCCCGTGGAAGGATAGCAGGCGGCACCGCGAGTCTCCTTTTCTCTCGTGCAATTCGCTTGCGCGTTAAAGGGGGGGCTCCTGAGCATCGCAACTCAGGAGCTCTTACTGGCTCTCCAGCCCTCACCCCTGGCCTTGACCACGGCATCGCGACCTGGCATACCAGCGGCGGCTGAGCTCGCTCGAGGGCCGGGACCTGAGGACGTAGAGCACTAAGGAAACATGAGGGGTGGGAAGCTCGTACGGGCCGGCCTGTCTATGCCGCACAAGTTGGCGCGTAGCCCTAGCGCCGCATCAGGAATAGCCGCGAAGTCAGCAAGATAAGTCTCGCCCTCGGATCGGCTAAGTATTTGAGCCTAATGGTCGCTCACACCATGCCGCACCCCCGTTGCGGCCAAGCCATCTTCCTTTCTCGCCTTGCCATAGCTGCTTGAGTGCTAAGGGGGACCTCCTGAGCATCGCGCCTCAGGAGCTCTTACTGGACCCCGGGCCGCGCACCTCCAGGCCTTGATCACGGCACGCGACCTGGCATACCAGCGACGGCTATAGCCGCCTTGGGACCGGGACCTATTGGCGTAGAGCAACAAGCTATCGCAAGGAAAGAAAGGGGGGACCGAGCCTTAACGGGACATGCGTTCACCCAATTTTCATAACAAGATAAGCACAAAAGACATTACAGATCCTTACATGCCCCCACGGGGTGATTCATGGTTTTTCGCAGGAAACAAAAGATGATACTAAGGGGAATCCTATCTACATCCCTCCGTGGCAGACGCCATCATCAACAGTGGGCCACGGGAGGCCGGTGCCAACCCCATCCAGATCAGCGGCGGCGACGGCTGGACGTCGCAGCTCTGCTCCGGGTGCGGCGAGAGCTCGGGGGCACGTAGCTGTCGTCGCTCGTCTCCGGAGTCTCGTAAAGCTCAGGAGAGCTACTGGACTCCCAAGGGTTGCTGCTGCTGGAGTAGCCGCGAGCGGAGCGCGCGTCAGCTTGGCGCTCGTCTCCGGGGCAGCACTCCAGGCGGCGGCCCTCGGTGTTAAAGACCTTGAAGAAGTGCGTGGAAGCGCCGTCGTACTCGAAGTGGATCGCGAGGGTGCCCCTCGCACTGCAGACCCGTGCGATCTCCCCCCAGCCGTGGGTCATGAAGATCTTGCTGGCGGGGACCGCTTCGATCTCCGCCCCGGTCGCCGGAGCACCGCAGTCGGCGTGCTGCAACCAGAGGTCGAGAGGCCCCCTCGGCGGCATCACGTCGGAGAAGAACCGCGGGAAGCGGATCCAGAAGCTTGGAGGCATCGGTGCCCACAGCACCAACTCACGCGAGGAGTCCCCTGCATGGACCCCAGGGATGACGGGACGCGTCGCCGTGGCGCGGCGACCCCGGCCACGGCGCGGGCGGCGCTGCCCGTCACTCCGTCCTCCCGAGCCCTCGGCTCGGGCGTACAAGGGTAGCGGGTACCCCGGAGGAGGCCGGTCGCACCAAGGCCTCGACACCACCATCATCGCCGCTTCATCACGGCGATGGATCGACCTCTTCTTCGGCGGAAGTGGCCCTGGATCATCACGGGGAGCTTTTCCTTTCTCTTCGGCAGAACACCTTCTGACAGGTGCCATTGTTGCCAGCAGTGGAGCAGACAGGAAGGAGCAAGCAAGCGAGGAAGAGATGGGCGACGGGGGCTTCGCCCCCCTCCCCATTTATAGCAAGAGAAGGCCAACCGGCGTCTCCCACGATCGCAGGTAATGATGGTTTTCCTTGCATGTCGCAGGGACTTGTCAAGTTGTGCAGTTGCCGAGGCAACGTGGGGAAGCGGAGACGCCCACGTCCAATCAACTGCCACGCATCAACCGAGGCCGCAGGCTTTTGGGGCCCAAGGTGCTCCGAACTTGACCCTTGGCTTCGCCGCGAAGCCAAGCCCGAGCGCACCTTGGGCCTGGGGGCTACTGTCGGCGTTCTAGGAACGGGGATCCCCAGACTTCCCTGCCTGCGGCCCACAGCGCGGCTGAGCTAGCAGGCCGTACAGCCCATCTTCATCAACAAGCCTCGCGAGGCGGACGACGCAAGACCTCCTCTGGAGTAGCCTAGTCAGGCAGGCTCATGAGGAGCGGAGATATCAAGGCGGGGCGAACCTCACGAGGCCCTCGTGACGTGAGCCATGATGCATCGCACCAGGCGGGCGCCAGCGCGCACAGCGTCCTTGTTTCCTCTTTGGTGCTAAGGAGGCCAGCGCAGGCGAAGAGTACCGAGGCATCAGGCAAAGGTTGCTATATTGGTGCAACAAGACCAAGACCAGGAGGACGGCGAGACGGAGGTCATCGTGGAGCCCAAGACGGCGTCACCACCAGAGCTTTCGCAGGCGAAGACCGCTTTTGTCAGGATAGCTTGTACTAGCTGTCCCCCTTCAAATTGGCCCGCCGTTGTTGGCTCCCTTCCCGCTCAATATTTGGGAAGAGGACCAGGGCCTATATAAGTAGAGCTAGCCACCATAGTAGAGGCATCTCATCTTAGCTTGATCCAACCCGATCGAATCCTCACACCACAAGTTCATACGCACAAGAACACCTCAACCTCAGGAGGCTGTTCTTCCCTTGTACTGTTCGTCATTAGCCCAAGAGGCAATCCACCACCACCACACTGGAGTAGGGTATTACAGCACAACGGTGGCCCAAACCAGTATAAACCTCGTGTCTTTCTGTGTTGCGAGTTGGTCGAGTTCGTCCATGAGATCTTAGCGAGCTAGGGCATAGATCGGTAGGAGGGAAAGACTTCGCACGCACCCCAGTCTTCGAACCTTAAGGGTTTGCCGGAACCCCACATCCGAGAAGGCATGCCTGTTATTTCTGTTAAAATAGGAGATCATTGTTATCATGGCTTGTGTGATATGGGTGCTAGTGTTAGTGCAATACCTTATGACTTATACAAAGAAATTATGCATGATATTGCACCTGCTGAGATAGAAGATATTGATGTCACAATTAAACTTGCCAATAGAGATACTATTTCACCTATGGGAATTGTAAGAGATGTTGAAGTCTTGTGTGGGAAATCTAAATATCCTGCTGATTTTTTTGTTCTTGGTTCCCCACAAGATAGCTTTTGTCCCATTATATTTGGTAGACCCTTCTTGAACACCGTCAATGCTAAGATAGACTTCGAAAAGGATGTTGTTACTATAGGCTTGGGTCATATGTCTCTTGAGTTTAATTTCTCTAAATTTAGTAGACAACACCGTGAAGAAGAATTGCCTAGTAAGGATGAAATTATTGGTCTTGCTTCTATTGCCGTACCTCCTAGTGATCCTTTAGAACAATATTTGCTAGACCATGAAAATGATATGTTTATGAATGAAAGAAGGGAAATAGATGAAGTATTCTTTATAACGGAACCTATCCTGAAACACAATTTGCCTGTTGAAATCCTAGGGGATCCTCCTCCACCCAAGGGTGATCCCGTGTTTGAGCTTAAACCGTTACCTGATACTCTTAAATATGCTTATCTTGATGAGAAAAAGATATATCCTGTTATTATTAGCGCTAACCTTTCAGAGCATGAAGAAGAGAGATTATTGAAAACTCCGAGGAAGCACCATGCTGCTATTGGATATACTCTTGATGATCTTAAGGGCATTAGTCCCACTCTATGTCAACATATAATAAATTTGGAAGAAGATGCCAAACCAGTTCGTGATCATCAACGAAGGCTGAATCCTAAGATGAAAGAAGTGGTAAGAAAATAAATACTAAAGCTCCTTGAGGCAGGTATAATTTATCCTGTTACTGATAGTCAGTGGGTAAGTCATGTCCATTGTGTCCCTAAGAAGGGAGGTATTACCGTCGTTCCTAATGATAAAGATGAATTGATTCCGTAAAGAATTATTACAGCACTAGTAGGAAAAGGGGCTTCACCCCGGTTGGTAAGGGCCTTTTGTCCCGGTTTTCGAACCGGGACTAAAGGGTCGTTACTAAAGCCCTAACCCTTTAGTCCCGGTTCTTACATGAACCGGGACAGAATGTCCTCCACGTGGCCGCTGCTGCCAGCCCAGGCAGGGGGGCCTTTGGTCCCGGTTGGTGCCACCAACCGGGACCAATAGGCAGGGCCTTTTGTCCCGGTTGGTGTCACCAACCGGGACCAATAGGCATCCACGCGTCAGCATTTCAGGGGCTGGGGTTTTTGTTTTTTTTTTGAAAGGGGGGGGGGTTGGGGGGTTTTGGGGGGTTAATTTAGGTGTTTCATATATTGTGTTAGCTAGCTAATTAATAGAGAGAAGTGTCCTCTCTTATCTCCGTGCTTGGTCGACGCTACGTACTATATACGTATGGAGAGGACGAGACACGCTAGCTAGTAAGGAAATGAAGGAAACAGAAGATCGTCATGAACATATGCATACAGAGAGAAGTGATATCGACCACCTCTCCTTCTCCGAGAGATTGGTCGAACAACAAGTTCTCGTATATCTATCTGACACTACCGGCTACATATATACAATAATTATCTCTTACAATATAATCTCCTAATTAAATTGTAAGAACACAGGGTCCACATAGTATTCTCCGTTTTCAGCGATCACGTGGTCAAGGAAGAATGCCGCCAATTCCTCTTGAATTGCTCGCATACGATCTTCTGCTAGGAGTTCATCCCGCATCCGAAACATCTAATTTGAAGAAGGGGGTCAATACATATATATATGAATAAATGAAACTCGACACAAATGATGGTAATAGAATAAAATTGTGAATATTATTGCTTACGCACTTCATATTGTTCGTCAGAGTAGCCCCGCTCACAGGTCGTGTGGCGGATAGACTCGCAAACGTAGTATCCACAGAAATCATTCCCTTGTTCCTGCCACAACCACTTTACAAGAAATAGAGGTCAATCTAACTGATAAGCAAGCATGCTAAATGGTATTGATGAAACTAGCGCTTGAATCACTAGGAGATGTGCGGAACATGCTACTATAGTACTTACTTTCGGGTGTCTAAATTGCAGCTTCTTCGGCAGTCCCGGAGCTTTTGTGGTGAATTTTCTCCAAACTCTGCCAGACAAAGAAAACAATTACTTGATATCAGGAAATGAACAAAGTTGCTGATATGGTGGATAATGATCGATTTAACTTACTTCTCGAGCATTTGAGTCATGTCCGCATAGTCCTGGGGATCTTTTCGTCTTGAGTCTAAGACGGTTACTACTCCCTGCTCAAGCTTAATCTCTAGGAGAATATAGTGGAAGCTGCGCATGCATGCATAAGTCATCAATTACATTACCATAACCTGGACTAATAAGGGAAACCGAATATGCACAAGACAGTAACACTCACTTGAAGTTGTAAGGAAAGAGTATTATATCTTTGTTTTGATTTAATACCAACGATCGTAGCAAGTTGGCCTCGGCTTCTTTGGCATGTTTTTCAACTGTATATGCATCTATGAGATTTGTGTTAATGAACCCAATATCACCGATTTGTCTTTTCTTCAATTCGGCGATCTTCAATCTGCATAATATAGTGAGGATAATTATAAATACATGCAATGAAAGAGCTGACCTATATAGAGAGACTTAATGACAGAAGTAGTACTACTTACAGACAGTAGCAAGTGATCGTTGATTTATCGAGGGCCTTTTGATTGAAAAACTGGAAGAACTCCTCAAATGGAACATTCAGCAGTTCAATTCCAACGAGGTCATGCTGGTTTAACTCTCAGCGTCAAAGTATTCATCCCATCAGACTCTCTGCAGGTTTTCATGTACCAATCATGTAATCTTCGCATCATCGTTGTTAGAGATCTTTCATCTTTGACGGGAGGCTTCCCGTAATGGTATTTGTGTTCGTCCACCTCCATGATTTCATAATGTACATCGTCGGGCAGGTAATCTCCAAGATTGCTATAACCGGCCACCATCCTCGGATCATTAGCGATGATGTCTTTAGACACCTTGAGCGGGGGGCACGATTGGTTCGCTTGTTCGCCGAGCTGGGCAATTTTTTTCCCAGCTCGTCGTTCTTTTAACCTTTGATCACTGACAGTACTTCCCGACCGCTCCGCTTCGACAAATGTCTTTGCAATAATGTGCTCATAGTTGCCTTTCGTCGGAGATTTGGTGGTTTTGTCAGGGCATCCAGAGTGCACTTCGCTTTCACCGGATCTACCTTCTCCTCCGGAGGTGGATGTTTCTTTGCTTTCACCCCTTCAAAGAAGTTCTTCACTTCGGCTCGCACGATCTTCGCGTTCTCCTCCTCGGTCCTCAGAGAAGGTCCGAATCTGTATTGCCTCCCGCCTCTGGCAGCTGTACTGCTAGACGCCGGCAGAGCAGACGGAGCGGCTGCGGCTGTCTTCTTTCCTTGCTTACGAGGCGGAGGAGAAGGACTACAACGCGCCGGAGCAGCCGGAGCGGCGGCAGGTCTCTTCCGCCCTTGCTGACGAGGCGGAGAAGGAGGAGGCTGGCTGCTCTGGCACGCCGGCGCAGGCGGAGGAGGCGGAATGCCGCCACGCGCCGAAGAAGGAGGCTGAGTGCCCTGATCACTCGCCAGAGGAGGAGGCGGAGGAGGAGGCGGAGTGCCGCCACGCGCCGGAGAAGGAGGGTGAGTGCCCTGATCACTCGCCGGAGGAGGAGGCGGCGGCGGAGTGCCCTTACTCGCCGGAGGCGTCCAGTTCGGAAGGTTAATGAGCTCCTTCCGCCATAGGCACGGAGTCTTCAGAGCTAAACCCAGCCGAGTCTCCCCTTCGCCGGTAGGGTGGTCAAGCTGGAGGTCCTCAAATCCCTCCGTTATTTCATCCACCATCACCCTAGCATATCCTTCTGGAATCGGCCGACAGTGGTAGGTTGCGCCGGGTTCAGGAGGTAAAACAGAGCCAACAGCCGCCTTGACTTTGAAGTTCTACCATTCCGCCATAAGGTGGCAATGTTGAGACTCCGTGATAGCATCCACAGGGTAGCTAGCAGGAGCTGTCAAGACATGCTCCGGATGAAGCAGCTCGGTGGAAGCCACGCTGCTTCTCCGCTGAGATGGCGGGGTAGCTTCGGGGGTAGTTTTGGCATGTCGATTGCCGTCTCGTTCCTCTAGCGCTTGAACCCTTTCGTGCAGCTTCTGAATTTGGGTCTGCTCCATATTTTTCCTCCTCTCCTGGCTCTTGTAACCGCCTGTGTCCGGAAAACCCGCCTTCCACGGAACGGAGCCTGGCGTGCCTCGTGTCCGTCCAGGGTGCTCAGGATTCCCGAGGGCCATTGTGAGCTTGTCGTTCTCTCTGTCTGGAACGAACGTCCCTTCCTGCGCTGCATCGATATATTGCTGAATCTTCTTGACTGGTATTCTCAAAAGCTCGTTCGTCCAAACGCACCTCCCTAATACAGGGTCCAAGGTTCCGCCAGCCCCGAAGAACCAAGTCCGGCAACGGTCTGTCCAGTTCATTGTCTGTGGTTTGATCCCTTTTTCAAGCAGATCATTCTTAGCCTTGGCCCACTTAGGCCGGGCTTTGAGGTAGCCACCTGACCCCGTGCGATGGTGAAGCTTCTTCTTCGCAGCATTCTTCTTGTTTGTCGCTGACATCTTCTTACTCTTTTCCGATGTCTTGTGGGCCACAAATGCGGGCCAGTGATCTCTGATCTTCTCATACCGGCCGATGAATTCTGGTGTCTCTTCTTTGTCGACAAACGTTTTCAGCTCATTCATCCACCTTCTGAATAGGTCTGCCATCTTCTTATGAGCATGAGACTTGATTAATTGCTCTTTAACTGGCTTCTCCGGATCCTCCTCTGGCGGTAGGGTGAAATTTGCCTTCAGCTCAGTCCAAAGATCATCTTTCTGCATATCATTGACATAAGACACCTCAGGGTCTTCCTTCTTAGGCTTATACCATTGCTGGATGCTGATCGGGATCTTGTCCCTAACTAGAACCCCGCACTGAGCAGCAAATGCATCCTTTGTCCGGATGGGTTCAATCGGTTGGCCGTCGCGTGCGATTGCTGTGATCTCAAACCTTTCATCCGAGCGCAACTTTCTCTTCGGGCCTCGTCTCTTTACCGAAGTTGTGCTCGATCCGGAGGGCTAGAAAAAAGAAGAAAGACGAGTGTTAATTAATATGTGTACATACCAAAACAATGAATGCATCAATTAGCTAATCAGCACAGGCTTAACTAATATATTTACCTGGCCGGACTCTGTTCGGTCACCGGAGCCGTCACCACGGGCTCCTTCTTGCACCAGCATTGGGTCACCGGAGCCATCATAATCATGTCTTTCCTCCTCCACTCTTCGATCACCGTAGCCTGCTTCTTCACCCCGTTCTTCCGGACCATCATTGTCGTTAAGATACGACAAGATATCACCTCCGGCTAAGATTATGTCCCCCAACACCTCTTCTGCTTGCTCGTCTCGTCCGTGCTCCATTGTTTCTGCAAATATTACAACATGGCAATTATTACACAAACATGACAGCAGGTGGATATATTAGTGCAAACGTACACCTAGCTTATTCCGGGTTTGGGGTGGCCTCGGCAACGCTTCAAGGGTAGGGGCGCGGCGGGAGGGGGTAGGAGACCGACATCGTTTTTTTCTAGGGTTTGGGTGTCCTCGAGAGTTTTGGTCGAGCGAGAGGGCCGGGGGGTGCTCCCGTGGTATAAGTTATCACGGTCGAGAGGGGGTATAAATATCGACCGTCCATCATGTCGAAGTTATCTGGGAGGGAGTTATATATATCGACAACGACGACATACATGCATGGGAAAATAATGTTATCGGGGAGGGGGTATATCGACCCCCCCCCCCCACGTGTTGAAGTTATCGGGAGGGGGTTATATCGAGAACGACGACATACGTACATGGGAAAATAATATTATCGGGGAGGGGGTATATCGACCCCCCCTCGTGTTGAAGTTACCGGAAGAGGGGTATATCGACAACGACAGACCAGATAAAACATAAGAAAACGAAGAAGAAATAAAAAGAGGAGAAGAAGAAAGGAATAGAGGAGAAGATCAAAGAAAAAAAGAAGAAAAAAAAGAGGAGAAGAAGAAAGGAATAGAGGAGAGAAGAAGAAAAAATAGAATTTTTTCTATTTTTTCTTCTTCTCTTCTATTCCTTTGTTCTTCTCCTCTTCTTTTTCTTCTTTTTTCCTCTTCTTATTTATTTCTCCTCTTCTTCCTCTCCTCTTCTTCTCCTTTCTTCCTCTTCTTATTTTCCTTTTTCCTCTCCTTCTTTTTCTTCTTCTTCCTTTCCTAGCTAGATATATAAAACTTTTCTAAAAATGTAACTTTTGCATATATAAAACTTTTCTATGGATCATCATTTCTCATATATATCCATCTATAGCCACATACATTTATAAATGGAAAAAATGCTATGAACAAAAATACATATATACTTGGTAAATATTCTATGAACATCGTTTCTCATATATATCAATGCATACATCCATGGATCATCATTGCTCATATATCCATAGTCATATATAAAAAAATTCTGTATATGAACAAAAAAATATTTTTTGACATATTTAGCACATTCTAAATTTTCCTAACTCTTTTACAACCACAAAAATTACTCCAACTTCATGACAGTACCCACACTCCATTTCACCAAAAACCTTCTGATCCATAGTTCAAAATTTTCAAATTTCATTCAAATGAAAATTGAACCAGATTCAAATTCCTTGCTGAAAACCTATTCTAAACCAATCAAAAAATTCTGAATTTTTGCCATCACCTTTGTCTTGCATCAGTACCTCACCACAAAAAATATCATAAATTCTAAAAATGCCCAAAGCCATCTAGTATTTGATCAAACACCCTCTATATGCATTGTTCATATCTGTAAAAAAATAAGAAATTTCAGAAAATTGGACGGCGTCTTGCTGCTGCTCCACTCCTTCTCCTCTCCTCTCCTTCTCCTCTCCTTCTGCTCTTCAATGCGTCGGGGCCGGCGGCGACCATGGAGCAGGGGCGGCAGAGAGCAAGGGGCACTCGGGCGCAAGAGCGGCGCTCGATCGGGACCATAGGAAAGGGGGGCTCACTTCGAGGGGGGCGGCGATGGCAGGAGTCCGGCGACGAGGACGGCGGGCTCGGGGCGGCACGCGGTGACGGGGACGGCGGTCTCGGGACGGCAGGCGGCGACAGGGACGTGGAGGGGTGGGCTCGGGGAGGCACGCGGCGACTGGGACGACGAGGACGGCGGGCTCAGGGATGCCGGCAACGAGGACGGCGCGGGCTCGGGGAGGCGACGGCGTTGGCGGCGGCGTAGACGGCGAGGTGGAGCAGCCTGACGGCGGGGGGGTGGGAGGCAACTGGCGATGAAAACTGAAAATTTTCACAAGTGTTTGATATATAGTCCAAGCATTAGTCTCGGTTCATGGCACCAACCGGGACTAATGCCCCCTTTAGTCCCGGTTGGTGCCACCAACCGGGACCAAAGGGGGCATTGGTCCCGGTTCGTGCCACCAACCGGGACCAATGGCCTTGCACAGCGGCGTGGTGGTGGGAGTTTAGTCCCACCTCGCTAGCTGAGAGAGAGCCGCACCTGTTTATACGGTGCGGTGCGCCTGAGCTGTCGAGCTCCTCTCTAAAGTAGGCTTGCGGGCCTAACCTCTCTGTACATGCCTGTGGGCCTACTGGGCCTTCTGCGGGCCTGAATCCTGGCCCATGGATGGGTTTCTAGTCGTATTCAGGCCGTGGTGGCCCAGTAGGTGGCATAATTTTTATTTTTTCCTTGTTTTTTTGTTTTCTTTTTTGCTTTATTTATTTTATTTTGTTTCTACTTACAACAAAAAACTTATTTATTTTATTTTATTTTGTTTCTAATTACTTATTTATTTTACTTTATGATAATTCTTTTTGCTATTAAAGTTTCTAACAAAAAAAGTTCTTTATGAAAATTATTTTTGCTTTCAATGATTTTGAACAGAAAATACTTCGATAATTTTAGTTGCATCAATTTTATATAATTTTAGTTTCAATAATACTAGAGGTTGCTTATAATGTTTTGAACAGAAAATACTTTGATAATTTTAGTTTCATAAATTTTATTTATGTTATTAAAGTTTATTTTATTTTGTTTCTACTTATATATATTAAAGTTTATATTATTTTGTTTCTAATTACTTATTTATTTTATTTTTTATTTTTCATGCACCATTTTTCATGCATTTACTGATTATTTTGAGCTATAAGACCCTAAAATTGAAAAGCATTTCAAATGAACTCTGAAAAGGTTGAAAGTTGGCATGGTATCATCATTTCATCCACATAGCATGTGCAAGAAAGTTGAGAGGGTTACGGCAAAAACTAGACGCACTTCGTGTACAAAACGGACAATCTCTTTCGAAGTATCAGGATTTTATACGGAAACTCGTCTGTTACAAAGGGATTTCATTTTTTTAAACTTATTCGAACTCCTGACTTTTTGTGTGTTCAAAATGCACCATTCAAAGCCACATCTCATCAATTTTCAACCCTTTCTGACTTCATTTGTTATTTTTCATGCATTTACTAATTATTTTGAGCTATAAGACCCTAAAATTGAAAAGCATTTCAAATGAACTCTGAAAAGGTTGAAAGTTGGCATGGTATTATCATTTCATCCACATAGCATGTGCAAGAAAGTTGAGAGGGTTACGGCAAAAACTAGATGCACTTCGTGTACAAAACGGACAATGGTATCATACTCGTCTGTTACAAAGTTGGCATGGTATCATCATAATAGTTGCGGGAGAAAGTCTTCACTTTTTCTTCGCTTGTGTCATTTGCTTATTGCGCCGTAACCATGGATAATCTTCATCGTTTATCAGGATGCTTGGGTCAGCCTTGACTTTGAAGGGAGGAATTTCATGAAACTTTTCATAATCTTCAGACATGTCTGTCTTGCCCTCCACTCCCACAATGTCCCTTTTTCCTGAAAGAACTATGTGGCGCTTTGGCTCATCGTATGATGTATTCGCTTCCTTATCTTTTCTTTTTCTCGGTCTGGTAGAAATGTCCTTCACATAGATAACCTGTGCCACATCATTGGCTAGGACGAACGGTTCGTCAGTGTACCCAAGATTGTTCAGATCCACTGTTGTCATTCCGTACTGTGGGTCTACCTGTACCCCGCCTCCTGACAGATTGACCCATTTGCACTTAAACAAAGGGACCTTAAAATCATGTCCGTAGTCAAGTTCCCATATGTCCATTATGTAACCATAATATGTGTCCTTTCCCCTCTCGGTTGCTGCATCAAAGCGGACACCGCTGTTTTGGTTGGTGCTCTTTTGATCTTGGGCGATCGTGTAAAATGTATTCCCATTTATCTCGTATCCTTTGTAAGTCAATACAGTCGAAGATGGTCCCCTGGACAACGAGTACAACTCATCACAAACAGTGGTGTCACCTCTGAGACGTGTTTCCAACCAGCTGCTGAAAGTCCTGATGTGTTCACATGTAATCCAGTCGTCACACTACTCCGGGTGTTTGGAGCGCAGACTGTTCTTGTGTTCCTCGACATACGGGGTCACCAAGGTAGAGTTCTGTAGAACTGTGTAGTGTGCTTGAGACCGAGAATATCCGTCCCTGCATATTACTGAGTCCCCTCCAAGCATGCCTTTTCCAGTCAGTCTCCCCTCATACCGCGATTTAGGGAGACCTATCTTCTTAAGGCCAGGAATGAAGTCAACACAAAACCCAATGACATCCTCTGTTTGATGGCCCATGGAGATGCTTCCTTCTGGCCTAGCGCGGTTACGGACGTACTTCTTTAGGACTCCCATGAACCTCTCAAAGGGGAACATATTGTGTAGAAATACGGGCCCCAGAATGACAATCTCGTCGACTAAATGAACTAGGACGTGCGTCATGATATTGAAGAAGGATGGTGGGAACACCAGCTCGAAACTGACAAGACATTGCGCCACGTCACTCCTTAGCCTTGGTATGATTTCTGGATCGATCACCTTCTGAGAGATTGCATTGAGGAATGCACATAGCTTCACAATGGCTAATCGGACATTTTCCGGTAGAAGCCCCCTCAATGCAACCAGAAGCAGTTGCGTCATAATCACGTGGCAGTCATGAGACTTTAGGTTCTGGAACTTTTTCTCTGGCATATTTATTATTCCCTTTATATTCGAAGAGAAGCCAGTCGGGACCTTCATACTGAGCAGGCATTCAAAGAAGATTTCTTTCTCTTCTTTCGTAAGAGCGTAGCTGGCAGGACCTTCATACTGCTTCGGAGGCATGCCGTCTTTTTCGTGCAAACGTTGCAGGTCCTCCCGTGCCTCAGGTGTATCTTTTGTCTTCCCATACACACCCAAGAAGCCTAGCAGGTTCACGCAAAGGTTCTTCGTCACGTGCATCACATCGATTGAAGAGCGGACCTCTAGCTCTTTCCAGTAGGGTAGGTCCCAAAATATAGATTTCTTCTTCCACATGGGTGCGTGTCCCTCAGCGTCATTCGGAACAGCTAGTCCGCCGGGACCCTTTCCAAAGATTACGTGTAAATCATTGACCATAGCAAGTACGGGATCACCGGTACGCATGGCGGGCTTCTTCCGGTGATCTGCCTCGCCTTTGAAATGCTTGCCTTTCTTTCGACATTGATGGTTGGTCGGAAGAAATCAACGATGGCCCAGGTACACATTCTTCCTGCATTTGTCCAGGTATATACTTTCAGTGTCATCTAAACAGTGCGTGCATGCGTGGTATCCCTTGTTTGTCTGTCCTGAAAGGTTACTGAGGGCGGGCCAATCGTTGATGGTTACAAACAGCAACACGTGCAGGTTAAATTCCTCCTGTTTGTGCTCATCCCACGTACGTACACCGTTTCCATTCCACAGCTGTAAAAGTTCTTCAACTAATGGCCTTAGGTACACATCAATGTCGTTGCCGGGTTGCTTAGGGCCTTGGATGAGAACTGGCATCATAATGAACTTCCGCTTCATGCACATCCAAGGAGGAAGGTTATACATACATAGAGTCACGGGCCAGGTGCTGTGATTGCTGCTCTGCTCCCCGAAAGGATTAATGCCATCCGCGCTTAAACCAAACCATACGTTCCTTGGGTCAGCTGCAAACTCAGCCCAGTACTTTCTCTCGATTTTTCTCCACTGCGACCCGTCAGCGGGTGCTCTCAACTTCCCGTCTTTCTTACGGTCCTCACTGTGCCATCGCATCAACTTGGCATGCTCTTCATTTCTGAACAGACGTTTCAACCGTGGTATTATAGGAGCATACCACATCACCTTCGCAGGAACCCTCTTCCTGGGGGGCTCGCCGTCAACATCACCAGGGTCATCTCGTCTGATCTTATACCGCAATGCACCACATACCGGGCATGCGTTCAGATCCTTGTACGCACCGCGGTAGAGGATGCAGTCATTAGGGCATGCATGTATCTTTTGCACCTCCAATCCTAGAGGGCATACGACCTTCTTTGCTGCGTATGTACTGTCGGGCAATTCGTTATCCTTTGGAAGCTTCTTCTTCAATATTTTCAATAGCTTCTCAAATCCTTTGTCAGGCACAGCATTCTCTGCCTTCCACTGCAGCAATTCCAGTACGGTACCGAGCTTTGTGTTGCCATCTTCGCAATTGGGGTACAACCCTTTTTTGTGATCCTCTAACATGCGATCGAACTTCAGCTTCTCCTTTTGACTTTCGTATTGCGTCCTTGCATCGACAATGACCCGGCGGAGATCATCATCATCGGGCACTGGTTCCTCTCGATCTTCAGCAGCTTCCCCCCTTGCAGCATCATTGGGCACATCGTCTGGTTCCTCTTGATCTTCAGCAGCTTCCCCCGTTGTAGCATCACCGTATTCAGGGGGCACATAGTTGTCATCGTCCTCTTCTTCTTCGCCGTCTTCCATCATAACCCCTATTTCTCCGTGCCTCGTCCAAACATTATAGTGTGGCATGAAACCCTTGTAAAGCAGGTGGGTGTGAAGGATTTTCCGGTCAGAGTAAGACTTCGTATTCCCACATATAGGGCATGGACAACACATAAAACCATTCTGCTTGTTTGCCTCAGCCACTTCGAGAAAATCATGCACGCCCTTAATGTACTCGGAGGTGTGTCTGTCACCGTACATCCATTGCCGGTTCATCTGCGTGCATTATATATAATTAAGTGTGTCAAAAACCATTACAGAACATCATGAATAGATAATTAAGTGACCAAATTAATAGAAGTTCATCATCACATTAAAACCAAAGTACATACATAGTTCTCATCTAACAACATATATATAGCTCTCCAGAGCATCTAATTAATTAAACCATACATTGAAACTATGTAAAACATTTCAATGCGAAAACAAATGCGATCATAATCGCAACCAAGGTAACAATTGACCCAACAGCATAATGATACCAAGCCTCGGTATGAATGGCATATTTTCTAATATTTCTAATCTTCAAGCGCATTGCATCCATCTTGATCTTGTGATCATCGACGACATCCGCAACATGCAACTCCAATATCATCTTCTCCTCCTCAATTTTTTTTATTTTTTCCTTCAAGTAATTTTTTTCTTCTTCAACAAAATTTAACCTCTCGACAATAGGGTCGGTTAGAGTTTCCAGTTCAACCACCTCCTAGATAAATAAAATCTATGTCACGTTGGTCGGCATATTTGTCATAAACAATAAATGAACCAAATAGTTATAAAAAGATAATATATACCACATCCGAATCATAGACAGGACGAGGGCCGACGGGGGCGGATACCAAAACCATCGCACTATGTAATAAGAAGGAATAATAAAAGTAACAAAATTAGACAAGTATCTATCTAAAGTAAGAATTTTTTTCTTTCAGAAAGAAGATAAGAACAAGAGGTTCACCACGGTGGTGCTGGCAACGAGATCGGCGCGGGCGATCGACGGCGGTGAAGACGGGGACGGGACGGGACGGACCGCTAAACCTAGAAAAATCTCGGGGAAAATGGAGCTCGGAGGTCGAGTTTTGAGAGGAGAAAGATTAACTAGTGTGGCTCAGACATTTCATCGAACACCTCATGTGCATAGGAGGTGAGCTAGAGCACCCAAATGCCCTCCCCTCGCTGGCCAGAAAAAACAGAGCACTGTGGAGTGCTCTGCTATGGCGATGGGGTATATATAGGCAACTCATTGGTCCCGGTTCATGGCACCAACCGGGACTAAAGGCCTTTGGTCCCGGTTGGTGCCACAAACCGGGACCAATGCCCCCCTTTAGTTCCGGTTGGTGGCACCAACCGGGACCAAAGGCCTTGTGCTGCCCCGCATCAAAAGTTTAGTCCCACCTCGCTAGTTGAGAGAGCTCGAGAGTGGTTTATAACCGCTGCTGCGCCCACCCTCTTGAGCTCCTCTCAACTGCAGGCTTTTGGGCCTAACCATTCTCTTTGCCTGTGGGGCCTACTGGGCCTTCTGCGGGCCTCAATCCTGGCCCATGGATGGGTTTCAAGTCGTATTCAGGCCGTGGTGGCCTAGTAGGTGGCATAATTTTTTTCCCTGTTTTTGTTTTCTCTTTTGCTTTATTTATTTTGTTTCGTTTCTACTTACAACAAAAAACTTATTTATTTTATTCCATTTTGTTTCTAATTACTTATGTATTTTACTTTATTTATTTTATTTTTATTTATTTTACTGCTGCTATTTTTATTTATTTTACTGCTGCTATTTTTATTTATTTTACTGCTGCTATTTTATTTTATTTATTAAGGTTTATTTATTTTATTTACTATAGTTTATTTTATTTTATTTTACTAACGTTTATTTATTTTTATTTATTTTATTAAGGTTTATTTATTTTATTTACTATAAAAAATGAACATAGATGCGCCTATAGAGAAAATTCAACCTGAATTCATAATAAATTTCTACGAAATTCAAAGAAATTTACTGTGAATTTAGGTCAAACTCCCTGTATAAGGGCATCTATTTTCACTTTGAGAGGAGCTCAACAAGGCAGAGAGGGACGGTCTTATAAACCGGTGTGAGCGCCCTTCGGTTGGCGAGGTGGGACTAAACTCTGACCGCTACTAGGACCAACCCTTTAGTCCCGGTTTGTGGTATGAACCGGGACTAAAGGGTGAGCCTCTGGTCCCGGTTCAAGCCACCAATCGGGACCAATGGTGGTGGGCCAGGAGCGAGGCCCATTGGTCCCGGTTTGTCCCACCAACCGGGACCAAAGGGGCCGGACGAACCGGGACCAATGCCCCCACGAGGCCCGGCAGGCCCCTGGCCGCACGAACCGGAACCAATGCTCACATTAGTCCCGGTTCGTGACTGAACCGGGACTAATGTGAATATTGCCCTGTGACCAAAGCCCAGTTTTCTACTAGTGCAGGTTATAGGATGGTAATTGATTTCCGCAAATTAAATAAGGCTACTAAAAAGGATCATTACCCCTTACCTTTTATCGATCAAATGCTAGAAAGATTATCTAAACATACACATTTCTGCTTTCTAGATGGTTATTCTGGTTTCTCTCAAATACCTGTGTCAGCCAACGATCAATCTAAAACTACTTTTACTTGCCCTTTTGGTACTTTTGCTTATAGACGTATGCCTTTTGGTTTATGTAATGCACCTGCTACCTTTCGAAGATGCATGATGGCTATATTCTCTGACTTTTGTGAAAAGATTTGTGAGGTTTTCATGGACGACTTCTCCGTCTATGGATCCTCTATTGATGATTGCTTGAGCAACCTTGATCGAGTTTTGCGGAGATGTGAAGAAACTAATCTTGTCTTGAATTGGGAAAAGTGCCACTTTATGGTTAATGAAGGTATTGTCTTGGGGCATAAAGTTTCTAA
This sequence comes from Aegilops tauschii subsp. strangulata, assembly GCF_002575655.3. Taxonomy (NCBI): domain Eukaryota; kingdom Viridiplantae; phylum Streptophyta; class Magnoliopsida; order Poales; family Poaceae; genus Aegilops; species Aegilops tauschii. Next base: position 477,215,614 of record NC_053039.3, read on the forward strand.
AAGAGGCATTGAGGTTGATAAAGCCAAGGTTGATGCTATTGAAAAGATGCCATGTCCCAAGGACATCAAAGGTATAAGAAGTTTCCTTGGTCACACCGGATTTTATAGGAGGTTCATTAAGGACTTCTCAAAAATTTCTCGGCCTCTGACTAATTTATTACAAAAAGATATACCATTTGTCTTTGATAATGATTGTGTAGAAGCATTTGAAATACTTAAGAAAGCATTGATCTCTGCACCTATTGTTCTGCCACCTGATTGGAATTTACCCCTTGAAATTATGTGTGATGCTAGTGATTATGCTGTAGGTGCTGTTCTAGGGCAAAGAGTTGATAAGAAATTAAATGTTATTCAATATGCTAGTAAGACTATAGACAATGCTCAAAGAAATTATGCTACTACTGAAAAAGAATTCTTAGCAGTTGTATTTGCTTGTGATAAGTTCAGACCTTATATTATTGATTCTAAAGTAACTATTCACACGGATCATGCTGCTATTAAATATCTTATGGAAAAGAAAGATGCTAAACCTAGACTTATTAGATGGGTTCTCCTGCTACAAGAATTTGATTTGCATATTGTTGATAGAAAGGGAGCTGAGAACCCCGTTGCAGACAACTTGTCTAGGTTAGAAAATGTTCTTGATGACCCACTACCTATTGAGGATAGCTTTCCTGATGAGCAATTAAATGTCATAAATGCCTCTCGTAGTGCTCCATGGTATGCTGATTATGCTAATTATATTGTTGCTAAATTTATACCACCTAGTTTCACATACCAGCAAAAGAAAAAGTTTTTCTATGATTTGAGACATTACTTTCGGAATGACCCACATCTTTATAAAGAAGGAGTAGATGGTGTTATTAGACGTTGTGTACCTGAGCATGAACAGGAACAGATCCTACGCAAGTGTCACTCCAAGGCATATGGAGGACACCACGCTGGAGACAGAACTGCACATAAGGTATTGCAATCCGGTTTTTATTGGCCTACTCTCTTCAAGGATGCCCGTAAGTTTGTCCTGTCTTGTGATGAGTGTCAAAGAATTGGTAACATTAGTAGACGTCAAGAAATGCCTATGAATTATTCACTTGTTACTGAACCATTTGATGTTTGGGGCTTTGATCATATGGGACCTTTTCCTGCCTCTAATGGTTATACACATATTTTAGTTGCTGTTGATTACGTTACTAAGTGGGTAGAAGCTATTCCAACTAGTAGTGCTGATCATAACACTTCTATTAAAATGCTTAAAGAAGTTATTTTTCCGAGGTTTGGAGTCCCTAGATATTTAATGACTGATGGTGGTTCACATTTTATTCATGGTGCTTTTCGTAAAATGCTTGCTAAGTATGACGTTAATCATAGAATTGCATCTCCTTATCACCCACAGTCTAGTGGCCAAGCAGAATTGAGTAATAGAGAGCTCAAATTAATTTTGCAAAAGACTGTTAATAGATCTAGAAAGAATTGGTCCAAGAAACTTGATGATGCATTATGGGCCTACAGAACTGCATATAAAAATCCTATGGGTATGTCTCCGTATAAAATGGTTTATGGAAAAGCATGTCACTTACCTCCCGAACTAGAACATAAGGCTTATTGGGCTATTAAAGACCTCAACTATGATTTCAAACTTGCCGGTGAGAAAAGGTTATTTGACATTAGCTCACTTGATGAATGGAGAACCCAAGTTTATGCAAATGCCAAATTGTTTAAAGAAAAAGTTAAAAGATGGCATGACAAAAGGATACAAAAGCGTGAGTTTAACGTAGGTGATTATGTATTGCTATACAACTCTCATTTAAGATTTTTTGCAGGAAAACTTCTCTCTAAATGGGAAGGCCCTTACGTTATCGAGGAGGTCTATCGTTCCGGTGCCATAAAAATCAACAACTTCGAAGGCACAAATCCGAAGGTGGTGAACGGTCAAAGAATGAAACATTATATCTCAGGTAATCCTATAAATGTTGAAACCAATGTTACTGAGACCGTAACCCCGGAGGAATACATAAGGGACACTTTCCGGAACGTTTCAGACTCCGAAAAGGAATAGGTATGTGGTACGGTAAGTAAACCGACTCCAAAACAATTATTATGACAATATTTCTCCGTTTTGGAATATTTAGAAAAATAGAAAAATAAGAAGCAGTCCGGGAAGGACACGAGGGCCCCACGAGGGTGGAGGGCGCACCCTACCCTACTGGGCGCGCCCCCCTACCTCATGGGCACCTCGTGTGCTCTCCGGACTCCGTTTTCTTGCACGATACGTATTTTGGTCGGTAAAATTCATTATATAATCTCCCGAAGGTTTTGACCACCGTATCACGCAATTATCCTCTGTTCTTGTTTCGAGCTGTCCTGCTGTAGATTAGAGCAACATGTCGTCCCAGGATTCGGAAGGAGAAAGCTATGTGGATGATTACCTTGCAGATCCTAAGGTCTATGGAGATGTGGAGCATTGTGGTTGGACTACGGAGGAAGAAGAGGACTATGAACCCAAGAGGAAGGAGGAGATGAGCTCAGATGAAGATGAAGCCCCATTACCTCAACCTGGGGACATGCATGTGGAGTTCAAAAAGTCAAGCCTCCCTGATAGAGCAAAGAAACCTAAGATCGAGTTTATCCCTTTTCGCCTCTTGCAGGAAAACAAGCAGGAACTATGCAAAAGGATATTAATCTTGGAGCAGGAGATTGGTGACTTGAGGGATCAAAAGTCTGTCGTCAAGCGCAAACTAAGGAAGAAGCCTACGCCATCAACTAAATCATCATCTTCTTCACCAACAAAAAAGGAGACATAATCACATGGGTATGGGCACTCCCCTTGGCAACTACCAATCTTGGGGGAGGTGCCCCGGTATCGTATCACCATCACACTCCTATCTTTACCGCTTTCTTAGTTTGATCCTATTAGTAGTATCTTGATCTAGTAGAATAAAGTTTATGGCATGGTCTACTTTTGAGTTTTGCTTTATGATCTCTCTATGTAATCGAGTCCGTGAGATATATAATAAAGATTAGTGTTGAGTCAAGGGCTTGATTATCTTGCTATGATCTTGAGTGAATAAAAGAAAAGAGAAAAAGAATAAAAAGAAACAAAGAGATCATATTGATCTATTGAGAGTAATGACTTCACATAGAAAGAGTATGATGATTAAAAATTGTTGAGAGTTGACAAGCATAGCTTTGGTCATCGTTGCAATTAATAGGAAGTAATAAAGAAAGAGAGGTTTCACATATAAATATACTATCTTGGACATCTTTTATGATTGGGAGCACTCATTAAAATATGACATGCTAAAAGTTGATGTTGGACAAGGAAGACAACGTAATGGGTTATGTTTTTTTATATCTGAGATAAAGTATATTATCATGGATCATCCAACATGTTGAGCTTGCCTTTCCCCCTCATGCTAGCCAAATTCTTTGCACCAAGTAGAGATACTACTTGTGCTTCCAAAAACCCTTAAACCAGTTTTGCCATGAGAGTCCAGAGATCCTTCAAGTAAGTTGTCATTGGTGCAAGCAATAAAAATTGCTCTCTAACTATGTATGATTGATTGGTGTGGAGGAAATAAGCTTTATACGATCTTGTGATGTGGAAGAAATAAAAGCGACGGACTGCATAATAAAGGTTCATATCACAAGTGGCAATATAAAGTGACGTTCTTTCGCATTAAGATTTTGTGCATCCAACCCTGAAAGCGCATGGCAACCTCTGCTTCCCTCTGCGAAGGGCCTATCTTTTATTATTATCTTCTTCCTTATGCAAGAGTCATGGTGATCTTCACCTTTCCTTTTTACATTTTATCCTTTGGCAAGCACAGGGTGTTGGAAAAATCCTGATAGATATATCTAATTGGATGTAAGTCAGCATGAGCTATTATTGTTGACATTACCCTTGAGGTAAAAGGTTGGGAGGCGAAACTATAAGCCCCTATCTTTCTCTGTGTCCGATTAAAACTCCGTAACCACAAGTATTGCGTGAGTGTTAGCAATTATGAAAGACTAAATGATAGTTGAGTATGTGGACTTGCTAGAAAGCTCTGACATAGACTCTTTCTCATGTTATGATAAATTGCAATTGCTTCAATGACTGAGATTATAGTTTGTTAGTTCTCAATAAAGTTTCTGATTCATACTTGGCATTGTGAATAGATTATTACTTCAGCATAAGAAATCATATGACAATATCCATTTATGTTGCTGTTATGAGAATAATCATGATGCCCTCATGTCCGAATTTTATTTTATCGACACCTCTACCTCTAAACATGTGGACATATTTATCGTTATCGGCTTCCGCTTGAGGACAAGCGAGGTCTAAGCTTGGGGAGTTGATACGTCCATTTTGCATCATGCTTTTATATCGTTATTTATTGCATTATGGGTTGTTATTACATGTTATGTCACAATACTTATGCCTATTCTCTCTTATTTTACAAGGTTTACATAAGGAGGGAGAATGCCGGCAGCTGGAACTCTGGGCTGGAAAATGAGCAAATATTGGAGACCTATTCTGCACAACTCCAAAAGTCCTGAAACTCCATGAAAGTTATTTTTGGAAATAATAAAAAATATTGAGCGGAAGAAGTACGCCAGAGGGGGCCCCACCTGGCCACAAGGGTGGGGGCGCGCCCTACCCCCCTGGGCGCGCCCCCTGCCTCGTGGGCCCCCTGTTGGCTCTCCGGTGGCCATCTTCTGCTATATGAAGTCTTTCGTCGAGGAAAAAATCATAAGCAACCTTTCGGGATGAGACTCCGCCGCCACGAGGCGGAACCTTGGCGGAACCAATCTAGGGCTCCGGCAGAGCTGTTCTGCCGGGGACACTTCCCTCCGGGAGGGGGAAATCATTGCCATCGTCATCACCAACGCTCGTCTCATCGGGAGAGGGAAATCTCCATCAACATCTTCACCAGCACCATCTCCTCTCAAAACCCTAGTTCATCTCTTGTATCCAATTCTTGTCTCCAAGTCCGGGATTGGTACTAGTAGGTTGCTAGTAGTGTTGATTACTCCTTGTAGTTGATGCTAGTTGGTTTATTTGGTGGAAGATCATATGTTCAGATCCTATATGCATATTAATACTCCTCTGATTATGAACATGAATATGCTTTGTGAGTAGTTATGTTTGTTCCTGAGGACATGGGAGAAGTCTTGCTATTAGTAGTCATGTGAATTTGGTATTCGTTCGATATTTTGATGAGATGTATGTTGTCTATCCTCTAGTGGTGTTATGTGAACGTCGACTACATAACACTTCACCATTATTTGGGCCTAGAGGAAGGCATTGGGAAGTAATAATTAGATGATGGGTTGCTAGAGTGACAGAAGCTTAAACCCTAGTTTATGCGTTGCTTCGTAAGGGGCTGATTTGGATCCATATGTTTCATGCTATGGTTAGGTTTACCTTAATACTTTTGTTGTAGTTGCGGATGCTTGCAATAGAGGTTAATCATAAGTGGGATGCTTGTTCAAGTAAGAACAGCACCCAAGCACCGGTCCACCCACATATCAAATTACCAAAGTACCGAACGCGAATCATATGAACGTGATGAAAACTAGCTTGACGATAATTCCCATGTGTCCTCGGGAGCGCTTTTCTCTATATAAGAGTTTGTCCAGGCTTGTCCTTTGCTACAAAAAGGATTGGGCCACCTTGCTGCACTTTATTTACTTTTGTTACTTGTTGCTCGTTACAAATTATCCTATCACAAAACTATCTGTTACCACTTATTTCAGTACTTGTAGAGAATACCTTGCTGAAAACCGCTTATCATTTCCTTCTGCTCCTCGTTGGGTTCGACACTCTTACTTATCGAAAGGACTATGATAGATCCCCTACACTTGTGGGCCATCACCTGGCTTCAATGACGAGGAGTCCGACGCGCAGATTGTCTTCGGCATTGCAAGGAGGGTTCCCCCTTCCAAACTCCAAGATAGTCTTCGGATGCGATGATAGAATCCGGACCTGTCACACACACCATACACAACCGCAGAGAGAATATATTTTTACACGAGTTCTATCCGCTAACAGCTTTTTACAACATGACAACACGTCTGTCCGGTCATAATTTCGAACCGTTTTTCGTCTGCCGCTCCATGTTTTGAGACGCGGTTGCCATTGGCACGTCTTGTCAAAGCAGAGATCGTGTCCCCTTATCGCGGGATTCTCATCAATGCGGGCATGGATAACCCAACCGTGCTGTTTATACAGCGCTTGGGAATAGGCGAGTTTTTAGGGCGAGTGGGGAGGCGCTTGATATTCGTGGCCTTTATAAGGGGATAAGGATTCTCTTCCTTCACCCACACCCTTTCTATCCTTCAGTCCTTGAGCTCCAGCGCCCAAGCTTTAGCTTTTCCTCGTTCGAGAAAGCACTCCAAACATGTCCGGATCCGGAGCTGGAGGCAAGTGGATGGCCTCCTCCGTCAAGAAGAAGGACATCACGGAGCTCCGGGAGGCCGAATATTTAGCCAAGGAGATTGCTCACCGACTCCCGACAAAAGGGCAAATCGTCCCTACCCCCGAGCCCCATGAGAGGGTTGTGTTTCTCACACACTTTGTCCGCGGGCTGGGATTTCCTCTCTATCCAATTGTCCGCGGATTGATGTTTTACTATGGGTTGGACTTCCATGATCTGGCCCCCAATTTTATCGTCAATATCTCGGCATTTATTGTCGTGTGCGAGGCCTTTCTCCGCATCCGACCTCACTTCGGCCTATGGCTGAAGACCTTCAATGTGAAACCGAAGGTGGTGAGCGGTCAACAAGCAGAGTGCGGAGGCGCTATGGTGGGCAAGATGCCCAATGTCACCTGGCCTGAAGGCTCCTTTGCGGAGACGGTGAAGGGATGGCAATCGGGGTGGTTTTACATCACCGATCCGCGTGACACCAACTGGGTAGCGGCCCCCGAATTCCGATCCGGAGTTCCGATGCGGCTCACTTCCTGGCAAGAGAAGGGCCTGACCTGGGGATCTTCGAACGAGATAACTGGGCTCCAGACGTGCGACCAGAACATGATAACCAAGAAGATCAAGCTTGTCAATGTGATCCAGGTTATGCTCATTCGCCGGATCCTTCCGTGCCAACGTCGGACTTGCTATTTGTGGGAGTACGACCCAGCCAAGCACCAGACGCTACTAGAGCTCTTCGGCGCGACACACGAAGATATCCGGAAAGCGCTCTTCAAGGCTGGCAAGACGCCACCGCCCACGACCGAAGATCGCGGGCTTAGCTTGAAACGTCAGGCCAATTCAGTAAGTCTTTCAATGTTTTCAAGGTATATCCTTCACCGGCATATTTTGAGGATGGATTCTAAGCTCTCCCATCCACTTTGCCAGGCCTGGATCGAGGTGACGGGGGGATTAACTGTCCAGCTCCGCTTCCTGAGGAGCAAGAATTCCCACTTCTGACGAAGATGTTGTTTCCGGCGCCTTATGACGTGCTGGACAAGAAGGCCAAGAAAGCGGCCAAGGGGACTAGGAGTGGCCTTCGCCGAAAAGGAGCTTCGGACGTGATGTCCGAAGACGAGACTCACTCTTCGTCCGCCGAAGACAACGACGAAGAGGGGGAAGAAGAAGATGACTCCCCACCTGAGGCGGGGAGGAAGAAGAGGGTGGCCTCTAAGAACCTGGAGGCGAAGGCGCCCAAGAGGGGAAAAGGCTCCCCCGCGGATAACTCCGCGTGGGATGTCGATAGCAGTCCGGAGCGGCCTTCCCGGGCCAAGCCTCGAGCCAAATCGTAAGTATCAAAAATCCTTATGCACGCCCGAACGTCTGTCCATTCTGCCTTGCAATGTTTGAATTGTGTTATTGCAGTCCGGCTCGGGACAGCCCTCCGCTATCTTCATCAGAAAGTTTGCTGGACCCAAAGGAGAGGGCCAGCATGTCACCGCCGCCCGCTTAATCCCCTTCGGCCAAGGGTGACGACGAGGAGGCGTCTCAAAGGGCCTCCTCGGACCAGGGGAAGACTCCGGAGATCGTCAGGGCGGCGCCCCAGGATGGCTCCCGGACCGCCGGATACATGGGGGAAAAAGCCCCTACGGAGACGAACGGTGCGGGTCGAGTTCTATTTGACCCTTAGCCGGATTCTATTCCGGAGACCTATACGGCTCCGGAGTCCGGCAAACGGCCCTTCCCGAAAGGAGGGGGTGTGCTACGGGTGTCCTCTGTCCAACCAGAGGTGTCGGATCATCTACTGGAAGCGCTGCAAGGCGCCTCCATTGTGGATGAGCACCGTGCCCATATGGGTACGGTGATTGAAAAGGTTCAGTCCGTCAAAAACGGGCTGGCCGAAGCCTGCGCTAGCCTTCTAGCAGGCTTTGAGGTGAGTACATAATTGTAAGAAGAATATCACAGCGTAGACAGTAGCCCCTGATGCTCTGTTCGGTGTCCGGAAAGAAAAGCCGAACAGAGGATCAAAATTAATTTTCGTAAGAGTCTAACATAAAGTGTCTATGTGAATAAGCAGGCCTCGTTGCGGGCTGCTACCGCTCAAACTGCGGAGGTCTCCGGACTGAAGCAGAAACTGGAGCGGGCCGAGGAACAGCTCGGCCGCGTGAAGAAGCAGCTGGAGGATACCCAAGGTATGCAGTAACCTGCGTGTATATTGAAGAGTAAATTGTTCAAGTTGACTAAAGTGTCATGAACTTTATTAGGGGCCACGACCGAGGTGGCGGCCCTCAAAAAGGCGTTAGCCGAGGCCGAGGACAAAGCGGCCAAGGAACGCACCGCGCGCGAGAAGCACGAGGCCCAGGTTGGCGAGGCGCAGCAACAGCTCCAGGGCGCGATCGAGAGATTTGAGTCCTTGGAGCGCGATTGTAAGGCGCAAGAGTCCGAACTGGCGAAGGCCCGCCAGAGCGCACAGGATGCACGAGCCGAAGCCCAGAACGCGCTCCAGGAAATTCAGGCGGCCAAGAAGATTGCGGCGGGTAAGTCTTTCACCGTGCAAAGCAAGTATGTAGAAGAAACGTTCCTTGTACTTATCCGAATTTGGGTTTTCCAGGGGCGTTTACGGATCTGCTGCGCAGTATATCAGACGCTGCCGAGCATTATAGAGCCGAAGAAGGGATGTCTACGGAGAAGCTATTCTGGTCCCAATATCTTGGACCCGAAATCCGGTGCCCTTCAGCGACCAGCTAAAGCAGTTGGTCCAGTTGCACAGGTTGGCAGAGCTAGCCATGAAGGACCTGATAGTCCGGCTGTGGCCTGCCGAGCCTATACCTAGCAGCTACTTCGGTCTTGTTAAGCGTCTTGTAAGTGCCTATCCACGGCTCGAAGCCGTGAAGCGGTCGGTCTGTATTGAAGGTGCGCGCATGGCATTTGCCCGCGTCAAGACGCATTGGGCAAAGCTGGATGCCAAGAAGCTGATGACCGAGGGGCCGCCGGAGGGCAAGGAGCATCATCGACCCGAGCTCTATTTTGATGGTGTCCTGGAGGGGTCCCGCCTTGTGGCGGAGCAATGTTCGAAGGATGTCATATTCCCATGAGAACATTTGTATTATCATGTCCTGTAATATGGAATAATGATGTTATGTATTATAAATGTTCGTGATTTACATTTTACCTCCTGTGCGGCCGTTTATGAAATCTGAGGGTTGACCAGTCGCCGGCTTCTGCCCCAACGTAGATAGTACGGGGGTGTTCGGGATAAATCTAAACACTCTTTACTCCACATTCTGGTCCTTAAAGGAGGTGTTTAGCGCAATGAACAAGGCAATCAGACTGTGCGGCCTTTACCTCCCTCACTTAGCCATAGGAGTTTGACAATTAAGAAAGTTGGTGAAGCCCCTGGTATTCAGAAGGCCGAACTAGGGGCATTATACACGCCTAATCGGAGGAACCGATTCTTCGCAAGAAGCGGAAAAAATCTCTAGCGATTTGCAACCTCTCGAACAGCTGACCAGCTCTCGCCGCATCATGACAGTCAGTTTTCGGCTTTCTCTACTGAGGTGCTCGTCCAGAAGAACCGGGACACAATCGCAGTAGTTCTCCCTTTACTACCCTAGCCGATATAGCGGAACGTAAGGTAGTAAGCACAGGAGCCGGGCAACCTAACTATTGACCAAAGACATGATTCGGAGCCGATGCATATAATGCTATAAGTTCGGGGTGCCGAACTATACCGTAAAAGTGTTCGGACTTTTATTGCCGTAATGCGGGGTGTAATGAAGCCCCTGGCGTAGTAATACGTACCATGGTGTACGTGTGCAATAAGTAATATATACAGAGGTGAGGAAACAGGAAAATTAAGTAATAAGCTGACGCCACTATTTATTCACCATTGTGACGTAATTAGTACGTCGAGGCGTACTTTGTGCAAGTAGTGCGATAAGCAAGTAAAGCTTTTTAACATGCCGCAACCAAGGGCGAGCTGCGTGCGGGTATGTAAAACAAGTATGGCAATCATTTAGTAGAGACCACCTGGGGATTCCCTTGTATGCCAGAGCTCCTTGCCTCCTTGGTGTGTTCTGCACGCGGGTCGTCCACATAGACCTCGGAAAGAGAAAAAATCCGTAAGAAAAAGTAAAGGCGTGCGAATCCCAGGGTCAGTCAAGCTGCACTGTGGATCGCGAGCGAGTTATGCCTCCGTCGGTACCCATGGGGTTTTGAGTGCGTAATTATGTACGGGCGGTACGGATGCCCTTTCCTCATCGGGGATGGGACGGAGGACTAATTTACTAATTCAACTCTTGACAAACCGAGCTGCCCTGTTGTAGTGTAGTTCGGGCCTTCTTAACGATGTCCAGGGGCTCGGCGGCCGGATTATGGTGTCGCTTGAGAAGGCCGCTCGGTACTTCTGCTGCAAGGGCCGCGGTGTGCTCCTCTGTACGGAGGGAACGTTCCGTGTTTCCATTTACTGTAATGACGCCGCGTGGACCGGGCATCTTGAGCTTGAGATAAGCATAATGTGGCACCGCGTTGAATCTTGCAAACGCGATCCGTCTGAGCAGTGCGTGGTAGCCACTGCGGAAGGGGACGATATCGAAGATTAGCTCTTCGCTTCGGAAGTTATCCGGAGAACCGAAGACCACCTCCAGCGTGATTGAGCCCGTACAACGGGCCTCTAGCCTGGTATAACTCCTTTAAAGGTAGTTATCGTGGGCTTGATTCGTGAGGGATTAATGCCCATTTTGCGTACTGTATCCTGATAGAGCAGGTTGAGGCTTCTACCACCATCCATTAGGACTCGTGTCATGTGAAATCCGTCGATGATTGGGTCGAGTACCAATGCGGCCGAACCACCATGACGGATGCTAGTTGGATGATCACGACGATCAAAGGTGATCGGGAATGACGACCATGGGTTGAATTTTGGGGCGACTGGCTCTACCGCATAGACGTCCCTGAGTGCGCGCTTGCGCTCCCTTTTGGGGATGTATGTAGCATATATCATGTTCACCGTTTTGACTTGAGGCGGGAATTTCCTCTGCCCCGCAGTGTTCGGCTGTCGGGGCTCCTCGTCATCGTCCTCGCTCTGCGATTCCCCTTCTTTGTTTCCGCTATTTACCTTGCTGGCTTGCTTAAAGACCCGGCAATCTCTGTTAGTATGGTTGGCCGGTTTGTCTGGGGTGCCATGTATCTGGAACGGACGATCGAGTATGCGGTCCAGGCTAGAAGGTCCTTCATTGTTTCTTTTGTAGGGCTTCTTCCGTTGGCCGGACTTGGAGCCACTGAATCCGGCGTTAACTGTGGTGTCATCGGTGTTGTCGCCATTGCTTCGGCGTTTGTGTCTATTGCGCCGGAGCTTGCCAGTCCTGTTCTTGGCCTCGGTGGGGCCTACCTCGTTAGCTGTGTTTGTACTGCGAGCCAGCCAACTATCCTCTCCCGCGCAAAAGCGGGTCATAAGTGCCGTGAGGGCTGCCATGGACCTCGGCTTTTCTTGGCCGAGGTGGCGGGCGAGCCATTCGTCACGGATGCTATGTTTAAAGGCCGCTAGGGCTTCGGCATCCGGACAGTCGACGATCTGGTTCTTTTTGCTTAGGAACCTAGTCCAGAATTTTCTAGGGGACTCTCCAGGTTGTTGAACTATGTGACTTAAGTCATCAGCGTCAGGTGGCCGGACATAAGTGCCTTGTAAGTTGTCAAGAAAAGCTTCTTCCAAGTCCTCCCAGCTGCCGATGGAATTTTCAGGCAGGCTGTTTAGCCAGTGTCGAGCTGGTCCTTTGAGCTTTAATGGGAGGTACTTGATAGCGTGGAGGTCATCTCCTCGGGCCATATGGATGTGGAGAATAAAATCTTCGATCCACACTGCGGGATCGGTTGTTCCGTCGTATGATTCCATATTAACGGGCTTGAACCCCTCGGGGAAGTCGTGATCCAGCACCTCATCTGTGAGGCAGAGAGGATGTGCGGCGCCTCTATAGCGGGCCGCGTCACAGCGCACCTCTGATGAAGTCCGTCTGCGGTTATTGGCCCGGGTATGATTAAGTTTGTCATGTCCAATTAGGTAGTTGTCATCCCGAGTAGGGAAGCGTCCTCGCGATCTGTAGATTGATCTGGTGTGTCCTGCTCTACTGTCCAGGTCCTGTCGAAGGTCGTATGTATGGTCCCGAGCTGTTCTATCCCTGTTTTTGTGAGGCGGTGGGGCGGGCTGTTGTTCGGCCTGAGTTGTCGTTTTACCCTGACCGCGGGGTGGTCAGTCTGCCGCACTATCCCGACCGCGCGGTGGTCGGTCCGGATTGTGCGAGGGAGGTATACGATCTGGTGCCTCCTCATCAAACTGAGGTAGCAGTCTGCGCCTTGGGTAACTCTTGGCTGGGCGCTTGAGGCCGTATTCTTCGGCTGCCAGGACATCGGTCCATCTGTCAATGAGTAGGTCTTGATCGACTTGGAGCTGCTGCTGCTTTTTCTTCAAGCTTCTTGCAGTAGCTATTAGCTGGCGCTTGAAGCGCTCCTGCTCGAGGGGTGCCTCAGGCACGATGAAATCCTTGCTGCCGAGGCTCTCCTCATCCTCGGAGACTGGACGATAACTATCATCATCCGGGTCATTGGGCATGGCCTGTTTATCAGGGTTATCTTGCCCGTTGTCTTGTTCCTCCTGTTCGGATGCAGCTCCAACAGGGTCTTCATTATTTTCGGCGTCGCCCGGAGTACTATTTTCTCCGGTGCCCGTGTTGCCATCTTTTGAGCGACGAGGCTTAGAGTGGCGTTTAGGGCGCCGGCGTTTAGACTGTGTCTCAGAAGGTTTATTCGCAACTGGATCTTCTGTGTCATTGTCGCTAGCTTTTTTAGGTGTGTCAACCATGTACACATCGTACGAAGAGGTGGCCGTCCAACGTCCAGTGAATGGCGGCTCCTTGTCGGCATCGTCGTCCATACCGTCGATGTCTTCGGAGCCATAATCAAGCACGTTGGTTAAGTCATCGACAGTGGCTATGAAGTGGGTGGCGGGTGGGAAGCGAAATTCCCCATCATCGGCCTCTAGCTCGAACCGAACATAGTTCGGCTGTGAGTCCTTCTCCAAGGACAAATTCTTTAAAGAGTTAATCACATCACCCAAAGGTGAGTGCTGGAAGATGTCTGCGGCGCTGAATTCGAAAATCGATAACCGATCCAGCTCAGTGTCCGTAGGCTTACATGGGCCGGAACTTATGGCCGGAAACAAGTCCGGAGTTTCGTTGACGCAAATATTGCGCGGTGTCGAGTCCGTGTGCGGCTCCAACGCCGCGGACTCTGTGGCCTCGGATGGCACGATCTGCTCCGGTTCTAAGGCCGTTGCAGCAACAGGAACCATCTCCTGGATGTGATCCGATGACAGATTTAAGTCATGTTCATCGGGGCGAGGGCGAGCGATCGTCGCAGTTTCGAATCCGTCGAAGATCAGGTCTCCTCGGACGTCCGCGACGTAGTTCAAGCTTCCGAATCTGACCTGATGGCCAGGGGCGTAGCTATCGATCTGGTCCAGATGGCCAAGCGAGTTGGCCCGCAGTACGAAGCCGCCGAACACAAAGATCTGTCCGGGGAGGAAGGTTTCTCCTTGGACGGCGTCACTATCGACGATTGAAGGGGCCATCAAACCTTTCGTCGACGGCACAGTGGAACTCTCAATGAAAGCACCAATGACGGTATCAAAATCGGCGGATCTCGGGGAGGGGGTCCCGAACTATGCGTCTAGGATCGATGGTAACAGGAGACGGGGGACACGATATTACCCAGGTTCGGGCCCTCTCTATGGAGGTAATACCCTACTTCCTGCTTGATTGATCTTGATGAATATGAGTATTACAAGAGTTGATCTACCACGAGATCGTAATGGCTAAACCCTAGAAGTCTAACCTGTATGACTATGGTAATGAATATATCCTTTCCGGACTACCCCCTCCGGTTTATATAGGCACCGGGGGGATCTAGGGTTTACATAGAGTCGGTTACATAAGAAGGAATCTTCATAATCGGTCGCCAAGCTTGCCTTCCACGCCAAGGAGAGTCCATTCCGGACACTGGTACAGTCTTCCGCCTTCATGTCTTCACAGCCCATCAGTCCGGTCCAAGGATAACAGGCCGGACGCCCGAGGACCCCTTAGTCCAGGACTCCCTCACCGAACAAAAGCATTCAACTTTTTGGATTCGCGTCCACCAGGAGTTTCATGAGCGCAAGAAGTTTCCGCCTTACCAAATTGTGAGCACGCGTGGGTGGGTGTCCATTTCGAAGCGATGGAGGGTGATCCAACAAGAGTGCAACAAGTTTTGTGTCACTCTTGAGAGCATCAAGGCCCGCCCCGTGAGCGGCATCGGCATGCAAGACATGGTATGCTAGCAAGCCGCCCTCTTTTGTGTCATCAAGTTTATGCTTGCGTGTTCATTTGCATACCATTTGCCGATATGCTTGCATGAAAACATTTGTAGGCATTTCAAGCTTTGGAGGCATTCAAGGTCCAGCACAATGGCAAGTGCTTCAACCTCTCCCACTGCTTTAGGGTCATCAAAGACGAGGAGAAGTTCAAGGCGCAATATGCCTCCCTCAAGTCGCGTGGGGGGAAGCAAGCCGTGGAGGAGGTTGGGGACGGCGAGCCGGCACGGCCGCGGGGGAAGACCAACTCCAAGAAGGAGGACAAGCGGGATGCGGCATCGAACGCCTTGATCGCAAGCGTGGAGGGCATGATGAACAAGAAGGATTTAAGGGAGGAGGAGCGCCGGCGTTTGAAAGAAGAGCAAATGAACGCCTTCATGAAGATCCAAAGGAGGAGGCTTGAGATGGACGCGGAGAAGCAAGCCAAGATGCTTGAGCTGGAGGCGGAGAAGCAAGTCAAGATGCTAGAGATCGAGGCCGCCAACGCCAAGACCAAGGCAAAAGAAGTGGCTTTCGCGAGCATGATGACCGAGGTGGAGAGCATGAAGGTGGATCTCAACACCGTGTCGCCAAGGAAGAGGCCGTGGTTCGAGAAGATGCAAAGCCGACATGCTCAAGTTCACCGACGAGTGATCTCGTGGCCGCGAGCGCCTTCCTTTTTTGTATGCCGGCTTGTGTGCTGGCATGACCACGGAGCCGCGATGGCGTGGCCGAACTCAAGTCCCACCCTTTTTTTCTGTGCTGGCATGTGTGACGGCAGCTGGCGAGTGCGCCAACATGAACTGTGTGGTGGTATTTTTTGAAGCCGGCAATGTATGCCGGTGCTGGCATGGTGCCGGCATACATGGCCGCTGGCATGATCTATGGCCGCGGGCCTTTTTAAAAAATTGAGTGCGGACATGAAAATGGGTCGGCGCGTTGGGTGGGCGGCCTACCCCAATGCAAAACAGAGCGGACGCCGGATGGGCGGTCGACTCAAACGGATAAAAAGCGGATAAATGTGTCGTCCATTTAGGTTGGTCCGTTGGAGTTGCTCTAAGAAATTACGGCCAGATAAGCACAATTTCAGTTTCAGACAGGGACGAAGGAGCGTTGCAATGGCATTGTCCTGTCCCCAACCGTTTGCTTGCATTTGTTTGCTTGTGAATTCATCTCAGAGAAAACAAAAACCGTTTGCTTCCTCTCTCTTCTCCCCCGTCCCCGGACGTCCCCCACAGTCCCACGCGCACACCATGCGTGCCGCAGCAGGTTTCCCCAGTCATCTGCCGCCACGTCGGGACAACGACGGGAGATGTCGCCGTAATGCGGCATCTGACCGACCTGATTTGGGGGCTTATGACGACCCCCAGCCACAGAGCGGGCCTGTGCGCGTGGGCCACGGTGTTTCTTTTCTAATGATGACGATGATGATGCGTGTGGGTCAGATTAGTCGCCGGGATAAGGTAGTAACTAGGCGTACGTACGTGTATGATGTGGCTATATAATCAGATTAGCTAGTACGTAACCTGCTGCACAGTCAAAATTTCACCATCATTAATAAGAAGGGCAGCATCTTCGTCCCTTGGCTCAAACTCTGGCTCTCAAGGCGAAGAAGGAGCAGAGTGAAAACGGCGTACTTTGAACTGCGCCCTTCCTTGGACGAGCGAGCGTTGGTGCTCAGAGTCAGACAGTAGAAAATTCTGCCTGCCGTCCCCAGCACGGCGACCCGGCCGGCGCTCGCGCCCATGCCTCTCGCCGGGAATGCCAGCCGTGCTCAGCCCAATTATTGCAGCTCCGGAAAGAGTTGATTTTGTTTTATACTACAGTATATGTTTTTTATTTCTTTGTGGAGTCTATTTTTCTTTTCTTTTGACATAACTTTGTGGAGTCTAGTAGTAGTTTATAGTTTTTGTGAGTAGGACGACAGCCTGACAGGTGAGTGGTTGGGATCGGGCACGCAGTTTTCTGCCAGACCCGGCCGGTAGTTTTATCTCGTCCTTTTAATTGACCTCGACAGACAATGTGCAGTATAGCAGCAAATATGTATGCAAATGCAATGCACACCATAGGTAAGGCCAAAAACGCAACAGCCTCACGCGCGCCCACGACCTCAAATTGTGTCCGCTTTGTGTCCGGCTCAATCCATTTCTAGAGCAAATTTATTCCGGTTCGGGTTCAGACGAACAGCGAACAAATGTGCACGCGTCCTCTCCTTCTCTTCCCTCATGCCTGCGTGTCAGCCGTCCAACTACCCATCGGCCCCATTTAAGCGCACGCATGGGCGGGTCCGCTTGTCAGCCACCCAGCCGCCCCCAAGCACCCTTTTTAAATACCAAACCATGGACCGGCCAGTCTGCATTGTCTTCACAATTGCCGCTTCGCTGCCTCGTACACCCTTCCTCCTTCCCCAACCACGATAAGCCCTAGAGCACCTCGCCGGCCGCCGCCACCACCCGCAATGGGCATGTGGAAGTGGGTGCCCGGCAAGAAGGCCAAAGACGACCACGAGGCAGGCTCGTCTTCACAGGGGCCGAGGAGCGGCACCAGCTTCACCATCTCTTCGGCTGCCGCCCCGCCGCGCATCAAGCCCTACATGAAGATCGAGATCTGCCAGAGGCACTGGGACACAGTCACCCCACTTCCATGGTCAGATGCGCACCTACGAATTGGTGGCATTTGAGCTCGAATCGGGTGCCTGTGCCGGTAGTCCCGGCGAGCGGCTGAGCCCGCCTCCTAGAGATCAACCGGCGGCGACGTCAGATCCCGACACATCTCCTCAACGACCAAATGAATGACGTGGACTCGCCCCTTTGGGGTACCTGGTTCCAGTGGCGGAGCTACAAATAAATGTTGGGCGGGCCACAGAAGCACAAAGCATAATTTTATTGTGAACGAGTGATGTGAAGTGCACTGGAATGGGGCAGTTATGGCCTGCTGTGTCAGTCAGTGTTGTGGGATGGACGGGCCGTGACCCAGTTGGCCTTGTTGTAGCTTCGCCAGTGCCTGGTTCCGTGATGAGCATGACGTGCGGCGGCAGAACATTTTTGCTGGCCGTGCTCCTAGCCCTCCCCGTGCCCATGGGCGTGCCAGGACGCGCGCGTGCATGCCCACGCCGCCCCCCCCGCCACCGCATCAACCGATGAAGGGTGAAGAGGAGGATGAGCTGGTGTCAGAGGATGCTTAGGACTCCGAGTGGGAGTACGACCGGAGCCAGCGGGGGCAGTGGGACGGCCTTGAGGTGCATATAGCACTGTCGGCCGCCGGCGACGACGCCATCCCAAAGCTCAAGGAGATGGACGAGCTGGACGACGCGAAACCTCGGTGGAAGCCGGAGGCGGCGGGCCAGCGCTGGTCATGGACTATGACCCTGCCATGCACCCCCGGAGTTGGTGCCATCGTCGGTCGTGTGGGTTGGGGCGGACACATGGTCACCGCCCCGCACTCCCTCGCCGCCGTCGGCGCCACCAGCCCACCTATGGCAGCTGCCTCCCTTCATCGGCCTCAGCACAGACAATGGAGACGGCGACGACGACATACAGTGAAGACGGCGGCCAGGACGGCAGCAACGGCCGATCTAGGGTTTCATTTATAAGTTCTATTTTTAATGTTTTAAATTTAATTCCTGTGGACAGTTCGATTGTGAAATTTTAATGTAATATGTAGTTCGTTTAAATCGTTTTTTATGTCTTTTGTTTACATTTGAATTTAAGTTCAAACCCGGGCGCTTTAGCCAAATACGTCGTGCCGTTGAATGCGCCGACCAGCAGACGACCGCCGTTTTGCCAACGCAAATGAACACAATCTGGAAAATGTTGACGGTCACGCGTTGGAGTTGGCCTAAAAGCATCCATGCAATCATCTTGTGGGCGGACACGATGCCATGGCACATGGAAGGAGCTGAAGAGAGAGTGATCAGTGCGTGTGCCGTTTCACCTGTTGGTAGTGGCGAAGCTATGTGGAGCCCTGCAGGGCCGTGCCCCCCCCCCCCCCCCCACCCCAGTATTGCTAAAAGCTATGAAGAAATTTTTTAAGAACCTGCTTAGATTAGAAAAATTAGAGCCTTTGGCCCCCCCAAACATGCATAATTACATGTTCCCACGAACAATAAAGAAAAGAAGAAAAGGCTATTCCTTAGACACAGAGGTGGGACTCCCTCCACCTCAATTTTTATGATCCTCATAGCCTTTTTTATTCGCGTCCTCCCCCTGGATCTATTCCTGCCGCGTCCACGTCCTCTGCCTCCAGCAACTAACTAATGATTTCTCTTCTTTTAGCCACCCTTTTTCTCATTAATAACAAAACTTCGGAAGAAGATAGCGAAAAAAATTATCCCTAAAGTCGAAACTAAAAGGAACGTATAAACCAATGCTTCCATAGATTCGATCCTGATCTTGTCTAGCTCGGCCACTGCCTGTTGCGGCAGCGAAGCTAAGTCCATCTGCCTGGTACGCTGCTACGGCTTCTTTCCCGAGTGGGACACGAAGCACGTCCATCGCTGGCGTCATTTCCTTTCCTTCTTGACATTGCCAGGTTGATTAAAGGGGTAAAAGATGGGGAGGGCTACCTAAACCTGGACTGTCCTCTTGCCGCACTTGCCAATCAGCTGACGCAAAGGCACTTGGCTCGTCCCACATGGACAAACAGTGCAGTGACAAGATGGCAGGTTCCTTGTAAAACAAAGATATTTTTTTCTCGCGGTACTTTCGCAGGACTAGGGTAATATAGCCTGGTTAATTAGAAACAAGAACCTGAGGACAGGTTGATGCCTGACTAT